>NC_024307.1:11105000-11129530 GCF_000523025.1 Cynoglossus semilaevis
CTATCTCAGGAGAAAGGATCTTTTGTCTGGTCCTGTAGTGCCACCATCAGTTTGAAAGTAGCCATTCCATTTGAAATCAGACGTACAAACAATGGTCACCTTATAGTGAGTGACATCTCGACAATCACATTCTCAGGCGTCACCACATCTGCATCACACTATTCCTCACTGCTTCTAATTTTCATTCACACCAAGCAGCTCCATTTCCTTTCCAACTTGATTTATGAATCTTCTTCAGAGGTCTAACTCCATCTCCAATAACCTGTGCCCAGTATACACACATATTTTCAAACCACCTCCAACTTAATTTCAATCCTGAGCTGCCTCGACATATCATACACCACATTATAAACTGACATCCAGGAGCAGTTGAACAGGTGTTTTTAATTCAGTACACACTGACTACACGACAGACTCTTACAAAATATATTTGCGTTGGGATAATTTACTCATGAAACGAGATATTATTACCAAATTAATTAGTTTTGGACACATACGTTTGTGAGTGTAATTTTACCTTAGTCATAGTGTCGTCCTTTAGAAGCTGAACTTGTTGAGCCACACCCAGAACTTCATTTGGTTCTATTCGTTTTATCCTTCTTCAGCTTTACACCAATTAATATACTTTTAATTTTAATATTTAATTACTTTTAATATAAATGTTCTTAATGTGCGCCTTCGTGACTCGTACTTCCAGCACACCCGCTTCACCACAAAAATCGCTGTCACTAAGAGCCAATCAGCGGCTGCACAGTGGGCGTTTCTATTTGCTTATTCTGATGGTTAATTGGATAAAGTGGGCCGACGGAAACTGATCCCAAATCATTTGTTTGTGCTCGTTTAAACCGACCGTTAGCTAGCGTGTTTTATGCAAGAGTATAGAAAATTTTTATTATTGTATTAGGTTTCATTAAAAAAATAAAAGAACAATTATGAAACCTAAGCTCTAAGTTGTAAATTAGTTATACTTCGTTGTTAATAGCCAATATGACCTAGAGTTGGCAACCAAGATGGCTGCTTATTGTATTTCCTATACATGAGCTATTTAAATAGAATTACAAGGAGCTAAAGAACTATTTTAAATGTCCAATCATATTGGACTGTATATCCTAAATTATGGCTTACACAACAAAGACACAAAACTGAAAAAGTAAAAAACTATCTTTTAATTCATGTTGTATTACATGTCCATATTATGGCAGTGAATGTTTCAGCAATAATAAGTCACTCGTCAACCAAGTTTTTACATTAAAAAAGACAAAAACACAAGGTCAGGGTTCAAGTAATGCCCAAAAGAAATACATTTTAAAAACATACACAAAGAAAACAGGTAGGAAGATAGGCCGTGTTTGCTGATCATACTGTAATCCACCTGCTGCTTCCTGCTCTGTGGTCAGAGAACGTAGGTGTTGGTTTGGTCTGCCTGAGTCCGTTATTTCTAACTCTATCACCGTCAGTCTCTTTTTGGTCACTGTGACTGAACTGAAAATGTGTGGTACTAACGCTGAGACAGTAAACACAGACACGACAGCCTCTGGGGGGGAGGGCGGGAGCTATAGGAGGTCTTCAAGGTGCTTTAACCAAAACGCACATACGCACACAAAAAGACAATGGAACCAAACCTCATACACTTGGTATCAAAAATAGGCTCTGAGTTGGTCTCTAATCAGTCAGGACATAATCATGTATACACACAAAGTATTTTGTCTCGTTAATATCAACCTATGGCTTCAGGTAACCTACACACGATCACACACTTTTGTACAATCCTGTGATCACAAACGCAATGGGTCAAGATTGTAGCTACAGTCCAAACATGGTAAACAACTGTTTTGTGTATGTCTGAGCTGGGGAGCTCTCTGTGGAGGATACTATTGCTATTTGAGAATGAGCATGGTTTTAGTTTTCAGTTAGATGATCAGGGAGCCTAAGCGCTTACAGTAAACTGCAGCAGGCTTACATATTCCTACGTACAGACTCTCACTCACAAGCTGCTTCCAAACATGTACTTATAATATATATACATATATCTATATATGCATAAATGACTAAATCAGACTAGGTTGATGTGATAATTAAGCAGAAAATTGGTTGTTAAGTTCATGGTGAATGATTGGTTAAGTTTCCTAACATCTTGACACCTACAGGTCCCTTGATTAGACCACAGGCAAAAAACGACGACCTGTCACATGCAGAGAATCTGCAACTTCCTGCGACAATGTCGTCTGCTGGTATAGATTATTAGTAGTTTGGTTAGATGGTGTCTGGAAATCCGCTAGAAAAAAATAACAATTTTATTGCTTGTTTGTTTTTAAAATGTTTTGATCTGTTGAGGTTTGGATGGAATTATTTGTTCATAATATTAGTTATTTCAACCCTACCAACAGATCAGCCTCATCAAACATTGACTTAGTGAAAACAGTATCTGTGTTTCCCATACATTTCCTACAGTTGTTAATGCATCACACCCCACTAATTTCCCATCACTTTCTACTGGGAAGAGTGATTTCTCACTTATTTGCGAGCCCAGCTTCCTAGGTCTTTTAAGGAGTACATGTTTGAAAACAGTGTCACCCACATGCAGAGATAACTGTGGATCCAGCCCAGATCTTTGACATTTTCTCTCTGTCTGTACAATAACGCATACACAATGAGATATAAAAAGGCATACAGTCTTCTGTGAAGGGTTTACAACACATTAGTCGCAAGAGTCTTTCACAACAGAGGTGTGAACACATACATGGTCGAATGTTAACGAGGGTCGTCCAGGTATTAACGATGCATTTCTTCAACAAACCTAGGCTAACACTTAAACATGGAGAAATGCTGTGCCGAGTAACTAAGATTTCATGATGCAGCTCGTTGACATTATGCACGCACGCACACAAACAAACACGCACATGCACGCGCAGACACACATAAAAAACACAAGACTTGGTATAGGGTTCCTATTGCCTCTTACAGTATGACTGTGATAAAACAAAAACAAACAGAAAGCACCTCTGAAATACAGAACAGTTCTGCAACTGAGTATAAGTGTTAAACTACAGACAGGCAACAATACACACTGGCAGACAGGCACAATACAGGAGGCTTTGGCACACCCATGCTAGTCTTACTACTCAGCATTTTCCAACACAGAATAAGAGCAGGTTACAGGACAGGACAGACCCATAGCTGCCTAAGATCGCCTCCCCTGTGGAAGGTGGGAGGTACAGGTTGTCTGACAGACGCATTGATCAGCCGTCACATTCAATCAGCACTGTGCTGTCTGTTATATGTTTTTTGGGAGTCCCAGCCTCTCAACCAATCAGCAGCTCCAGGCTGTCCTCATAGGTGGGCTCTTGTGGGGGACTGGGGGCCAGGAAGGCTGTGGTCACGGGAGTTCCTGTTGCTGTGGAGACGTTGAGGAGGGTGTTTGCACGGATGCTGGTGGTCGCCGGGTTGCGGAGTGCTGCTGCCGCCGTGATGCTGGTGAGGTTGATGCCGAGCGTGAGCCGCGTCTGTTCCAGGGCTTTCTCGGGAACTGCGAAGGCCTCCAGCTTCTTCTCACCGTTGGCCATGTAAGAGTTCTGGCAGCCTCGGCAGATACAATCCAAGCAAGCCTGACGAATACACAGAGGATTTCTTTGTTTGCATCAAACCAACAAAAAACATTGCAATAATTTAACTTTTATTAAACATATATTCCAGTCAGGCTTTTCTGTATCAATACAGTGACCAAAAAGGTTAGGGATAAAAATCAATAAGGTTTATGACACGAGTCTTCAACACTGAGGTCAAGGACCCCAACACTCGGGGGTCCATAGTGAGATGGAGCAGCATGCCCCCACTATATACTTATATATATAGATAACTTCTCTGCAGAACCTCTGTGGATCCCATGTGATTACAAACCATTTTCCATTAAAATAATATATGGTATAACAACAACAGATGAATCAATCATTTTTACTATAGTATATGAAAATATTATTTTAAGAGTTGATTAAATATTCTACTTCAGCACAAAAGCTCGCAATGATGACCTGTCTTACCTTGCGGTTTGAATAACAAGGACAACGCTGCCCCCTGCAGGTCAGTACAGAGGGATTCTGTGTTGCTCTTCCACACTTGCACCCTTTCTTCTCCACTGGCTTTTTGTACGGAGGCCTAACGGGAGCTGGAGGCACCAGGCAGCCAGACATTACCCGCTGCTCTTTGCCCTTGTCTTTAGTCTTTGAGCCTCCACTGTTGCGGGCCTTCGCATGTGGTTTTTTAGGGACTGGATCAACGTGCTTCCTGGCATTTTTATTGTGAACGGGAACAGGGCGACTGGGCTTAGGGGTTGCTCCGTTAGTTAGGGATGAGTAGGTGTGTGCTGGTACAGTTAATGCGGGAGTGGATGGTTGAGTGAGTGGCGTATGAGGTGGTTTCGGAGGGTGTGATTGTGAACATGAACCCTGTAGGATGGAGGTGATAGGGAGGGGCTTCACCTTTTCCCTGTCACTCTCTGAATGAGACCGTTTACGGTTAAGGCGGATAGGTGGGGGTTTCGACGAAGGGGCGGGATCAAAAGTCTGTGTTTGTGTGTGTTTGTGAGCACCTTGAGTTTTCATTGTGTTAGTCCTGTCAGTTTGAATCTGTGTGTAGTTATGAGCTGTATCCAGCTGTATGTACATAGCTGTGTCCGTGGCTATGTGTGTGTGAGCGTGTGTCCTGTCCGAATAAGTGTGAGCAGAATCTTGACCCGGCTGAAGGGGATCCAAAGTCTCTAAAACATCCTCCACGCTGAGGAGCAACACCTCCCCTTCCTCCAACTCCCTGCTCCCAGATTCTCCATCCCTGAGTGTGCACACGGTGCCTGGAGTTGGTGCTAAAGATCCAGTGGTCAAACTTAGTTCCAGACCACCGCAATCTGTACTGGAAACAGACAGGCCCGTCGGTGGCTGCTCCTCGACCAACTCACATACCTCCAGCTCAGGAGAGGGCGGATCTACTTCATTTAACACCTCTCCATTGCATTCCTGTGGTCCATTAGAAGAGAGAGGGTCAGAGGAAGAGCTCTGAGGTACTGCCGAGAGTTCGGCAGGAACAGGTGGTGCCTCAGTCGGGGTCAGGGACTCTGGTGCAGAGGCAGTCATTTCTACCTGTGCAACACTTGGGTCCTCAGTATCCATTTCCTCTTGGTGTGTGGTTAGCTCTTCCTCTAGTAACGTCATCACCTCTGGAGATCCTCCTGTGACGCTGCTGACCAACGGCAGCAGCGGCGAATGAATCACATAGAGGCACAGCTTCTTGTAGCACTGGACGAGCAAGGACAGCTGTTTGTTTTCCTGAAAGCTGGAATAGTCCTTACAGCGGCTGCATTTGATCTGCATCTGCTGGCCTTTACAGCCCAAGCAGACATAATGCTGACACTCTGGATGTGTGGGGGAAAGAGGATCCTGCAGCAGTTTACCTTAGACATAAAAAAGAAACTGTCAATTTACCTGTTTGTCAATGTTTATTGTGTTATTGTCAATGAACAAAGATGGAAAAACAGTAACATTTAAAGCCACTGTATCACCAGACTGTGCAATATAACAACTTGTGCACAAAGTATGTTGAGTGAAAATCTGACACTGTTGAAAAAAATGAACACTATCACAGGAGAGGCTTGGTCATTTTTTTCTGATAAATAAAGTAAATGTTATTTAAAATACCCTCTAATCTCAGTTAAGTTAGTACAGTGTAACATTGGCTTAATATATGAGGTGTAATTAAAGCATTACAAGCTCCTAAAATCTAATTAAATTCATTAAATGTGAATGCACACAGATAAAGGAGGAATTAACATAAAAAGTGAAAGCATAATTAACCAATAATTCAGCCAGAAACAAGTACTATTACTATGATTTAGTACCTTTACATTTTAGTAGCTGAGCAATCCACCTACAGAGGACTTGAATGAATTCCTCACAATAAAGACAATAAGTAAAAGTTTACATAGATTTCAATTATGCTACACTTTTTGCGCACAAAATTCTTGTCTTATTGTAAGTCTTGCACACAATCAATGGTTCATTTCATGGATGAACAAGAATACCCTGGCAGCAAAATAGGCCAAATCGTCTAATTTGTGTGGAAAATTAAATAAGATATACAGTGATTACTGATTATTGTTGCAGCCCTCGTTGGAAATAATAATGAGCCGTCACCATGCACAAAGTGCTGACTTTTTAAGTTTCCACCGCTTGCATCACCCAGACTTCAGTCCAGGTTACACAGTGCACAACAAGTATAACAAAGCTAACTAGAATTGTCATAATATTTGCCAGTGCTGCATTTTTTCAGCACTGGCAAATATTATGACAATTCAGTGTTGATGTTCCGCTGGCTAAGCTGCGTAAGTAAATAAGGTATGAACAGGAACACAAGGCTGTGCCGCCGGCACGACAACAGAAAAGTCATCTGTCATGACAAGAGGATGGATGACTGAGACTCTGCCTCGGTTACTATGGTGACCACGATGGAGACGCAGATCGTGTCAAGTGTTGTAAGAAAAGCGCCTACGCACAGGACACTACAGTCAAAGAAAAGGGTTGGATAACGACGGAATCGACTGAATGTGTAGCAGATATGTAATCATTAATTGATGCGCCACACGGCGATATAGGTCGAGTATTAGCGTACTGCTATTATGCAAAATGAGTTAGAGATGCTTACCACAAACGAGGCATGACAGGGACTGTCGGAAGAAGGGCAGTAAGTTGTACATGTCCGCGAAGGTGTGCGGCTGCCGCGGGTCACACTGCAGTACGGCCCGACTGGCCGATACATACAGAGCGGTTGCATTAACGGGGTTCATTGCGGAGCACCCGGCCCGCAGGGGCAATAGATTCCAGTCACTTGAAACGATGGTAGTCCAAAGATCAAGTCCCAGGATGTGCGTGTAAAAATAAACAAACCGATGCCCCGTGCAGCAATCAGTTTCTCCAGTGTGTCATTATAAAGCATACGATTCAACAATAACATACAGACATCATGGACATCTCTCAAGGCGTACCACGTTAGCTTCGCAAGCAGCTAACTGACGTCTACGGTCACCACGCTGGATTATTCTATAGCAATTATTTGCGCGGTAACCGTTTGCGTTGTTTAATGTTCAATTGTACCTTTTACCTAGTCACATAATTTCCGATGCCGTGCGAAGCGAACAGCACAACAAATGATCACTGAAGCCATAATAATGAGGTTAGCATGATGTCGCTAGACTTAGCCTGCGGCGTCAGGCAAACGTTTCATGTAAGTCTGTGAAAAATGTTGGCCATGTGAGCAGTCAAAAGTCCAACAATAACTGTTTTACTGTGTATTTCCAAACAATCAAATAGGCGCTACGGTTGCTAGGTTGTTTAAATAGCAAAGAGGCTAACGGAGTACAGGCGCGCATTTGATGTAAACAAAGCTAAACGGCTAGCATTAGCATTGCTAGCCTATGTAGCGAGCGGAAAAGAAAAAAAAAACAACCGTAATAAATAACCGCCCCCTATCAAGCCGCTTTAGAGCTCACGCGTAGGACGAAAATTCACGCCGCAAATTGAAACTATTCAATATACGATATGTTATACTGTGATATTTAAAGATCGTCGATCAGATCAAAACATAGCTCATTAGCTGTTTAACAAATGCACCAAGCGTTCAATTTTCCACTTTTTCTCGCACCAACCCCTCTCGACGGACGGGGAAATCTCGCGAGAGTGTACAGTGTTGTCCAGGTTACTGTAGTGAACAGAAGATACTTATCTTTCTGAGCCCCACTTAACATTTCCTTTCATTCAGAGTGAATATATTTAGATGAAGTTAACCCAAAATTTAAAAAAGAGATCAAAATAATATATTTTTGTTTTTTAAATTTTGCAATAATGTATTATTTGATTATACAATCGACTATTAACGATACAACAGACGCAGAACTAAATGCAGACTAACTAAAGGCTTTAAAGTTTGGCAATCGAGACAAGAATATATTATTGGTGCGTTCACTGTCAAATGACTATATTTGGTACATCTAAACACACTAAACACACATCGCTACCTGTAACTCAAAATTGGGACAGCAAATAGAACTAAAATGGTGGTAGCTGGAAATAACCGGAAAAATGTCCACGGACTTTTAGAACAACTGGAATTTCGTTAATTGGACAAAGAGGTCTCGCTGACAAAGAGAAAAGTATGTCCTTGGCACGAACAAAAACCTACAATTTTCACTTAGGAATGTCGTAACTTGAAAATTAAACGATTAAAATATTAATTGTATGCCATCGGTCAACATGACTGAGAAAGGAGACTAGCTAAAATTATTAATTCAGCACAAAAGTATTCCTCAGGTTTATTAAGGGAATACGGAACCTCCCATGAGACACCGCCCACTATCGTCAGCAACAATTTCCAATACTCCGATTGGCTGCAGGACTCGCTTCCATTTTGCCATTGGCTCAGAAGGCCGTTCATTCTTTTCTTGGTCGACGTCACCTGAGAACTCGCACAGCAACAACGGTTCTCCTCACACCAACAGATGAAGACGATGTTGTAGAGTAGGTATTATTATATAATCCGAGAACAGGAACAAAACAGATGTGTTTTTTTTGCTCAACATTTTTTTTAGTGTACATCAAAAATAAAAAATAAAATAAATAAAAAAATGACCTACCTGGTTAAAAGAATGAATAAAGACAAATAAATTATCATTATTTGTCACCTGCAATTTTACAATGCCATGAAAAATATTTTTTACAAACAAAAATTTAAGTAAATGACTACTGTTATAACAAGTGTAACTCTAAAGAAAAACAATGATTGCATTCAATGTCTAAAAAAAAAAGTTCACTGTAAATCTGGAGATTTTTTAAAAAACACTCCAGACCTGACGATGGCGGTAATGTGCAGAGACAAAAAAGAGAACTGAAGAGGAACGAGAGAGGAAAACACAGAAAGAAAGATGGCGGCCTTCACTGTGGCTCGTTCCTCCTGCGGACTTATCACCGGGCTGAGGACGTCTCTCAGGGGTTTGGCTCAGACCAAACATGTCGCAGTCGCTGCTTCATTACCGCAGACCCGTGTTCACCGGGACAGCCGCTGGTACTCCGTCAGCCACCTGTCCGTCAAAGAGCGGATTGACAACAAACGGAAGGCGGCGCTGGTTGGCGGAGGTCAGAAGAGAATAGAAGCTCAACACAAAAAGGTAAATCGAGCTCAGACTCACTGTTATTTTACATGTTTGCTTTCAGTTTACTGCGGCAGTTTGTCTACTTTAATGACGCTTTCTGATGGTTGGTTGATGCAGTGCAATGCAATACCTTGCTCAAAGGCTTATGTAAGCTGTTGCTGCTGGTAGCTGTTTACTGCTCACTTGTGTTCACTAGTTCAACGTCTCTTGTCAAGGTAAACAGTTGAGTTGTCTTACCTCTAGTATGACACCTTTAGGCGTACAATTTGTAAGGAACCTTCGCGAGCTGTCCTCTTGAGCTGCCATGATTGTACGGAAGCCAAAATGGACAAACTAGTAGACGGGTTTGGGTAAAATATTACAATACAAATAACAGATGTAGGTGGTACGATTTAAACCGAAATACTATCAAAAAGTAGATTTGAATAACCCAAGTCTCTTTATATACAGACATATATTTAAATTCATAGCCATAGATTTATTTTATTATTATTCATGTGTAGCCCATTCCCTGTAACATGCTGTACAACAACGCATATTTAAACTTGGAACCAATTGTTGTTACTGTCATGTCATTGTCAATTTTGATGATTATTCCAGATATGTTTTTGACTGGTTAATTAGTAATTATAATAACAGTAATTACAGTAATTACATTTTCATTGCAGGGTAAACTAACAGCCAGAGAGCGAGTGGAGCTGCTGCTGGACCCGGAGTCATTTGTGGAGACGGATATGTTTGTGGAGCATCGCTGTGCCGACTTTGGCATGGAACAGGACGGGAACAAGGTAATGTAAACATTCAAGGTTTTCAAAGAAAAAATCTACCGTCACAGTAGCTTTTTTTTGAAGAACTTTTATCGCTCTTAGTTCCCGGGTGACAGTGTTGTGACGGGACGAGGCAGGATCAACGGCCGACTGGTCTACGTGTTTAGTCAGGTACAAATAAATACTTTTATACTGTGGGAACATACTGTGGTACGTGTTTAGTCAGGTACAAATAAATATTTGTATACTGTGGGAAATCTGATGTTCTAGATGTTGGTTCACAGTTCATTGAAACTCTTTTTCTTCTCAGGACTTTACAGTGTTTGGTGGCAGCTTGTCTGGAGCTCATGCACAGAAGATCTGTAAGGTACAGTAGGCTGTGTGTATACTGTAGTAGACATTTGGGATAGTTGCCGCCTTTGTATTCAGGTTCTGGTCCTGTCCTCAGATAATGGACCAGGCCATGACGGTCGGAGCGCCTGTCATTGGACTGAACGACTCTGGAGGAGCTCGAATCCAGGAAGGGGTGGAGTCCTTGGCAGGATACGCAGATATCTTCCTGGTTAGTGTCACTGCAGACGGTTGTTAATGTGACGTATTTAACTTTTGGTTTTTGTTGAATGGAGTTAAAGGGATAATGCGTTTGTTTTTTCAGAGGAACGTGCTGGCGTCTGGAGTTGTCCCTCAGATCTCTCTCATCATGGGTCCGTGTGCAGGAGGCGCTGTTTATTCCCCAGCTCTGACAGATTTTACCTTCATGGTCAAGGTATCTGGATGTTGAAGTCCTCAAAGAGAATGTCTTGTCTTATTATTAATGCTATGTCCACATTCTCATCAGTATCTGTGTGTGTACAGGACACATCGTACCTGTTCATTACTGGACCTGATGTTGTGAAATCTGTCACCAATGAAGATGTGACTCAAGAGGAGCTGGGTGGAGCCAAAACACACACCTCTGTGTCTGGTTAGTTTACATCAGTGGGCCTCTCCCGACCCACACCCCCACGAATTGAAATACTATGAGAACCTGATAACATGTATATTTTTCATCTGTACAAACCACTGAGTTGCTGCCACCTAGTGACTGGAGGCTTGTTTGATACATGCATTACAGCAGTGGTACCCTTATGTCCATATGTGCTATTTGAGAAGTACTGGTTTTAATGTGTCCTGATATTTTTTGTGATGGCTGTATTCTGAAAACAAATTTAACAAGATCACTGAAGCCATTAAAAAAAGGGCCATTTCTGGATGCAGTACCGCTACTGGCCAGCAACAAAATTCTGTTTTGTTTGTTTCAGGCGTGGCTCACCGTGCATTTGAGAATGACATCGAAGCTCTCCTCAACCTGAGGGAGTTCTTCAACTTCTTGCCGCTCAGCAACCAAGACGCTGCTCCAATCATGGAATGTCACGACCCGAGGTACTGCGTCACTCCAGGTCTTTGTGTCTTTTTTAGTTTTCCACTCTTGCCTGATGAGATCCTTCTGTCTTTCCAGTGACCGTCTGGTACCTTCTTTGGACACCATTGTTCCGTTTGAGACCACAAAAGCCTATGACATGTTGGACATCATTCAAGCTGTATGTACACACACGGCTCTGCAAATACGTCTAATGTACCTCAAACATCTGCAGGTTTGAATATTTTCACCTGTTACTCATGTCTGAACAGATTGTGGATGAGAGAGACTTCTTTGAGATAATGCCCAACTACGCCAAGAACATCGTTGTTGGTTTTGCCCGTATGAACGGACGCACAGTGGGCATTGTGGGTAACCAGCCCAAAGTTGCTTCTGGTAAGTTGATGGTGTTTCAACCTCTGGGTCACAACCCCACATTGGGTCACCTAAAATTCAAATGAAGTCACCTGAAAAAAACACCACACACTCTAAAAATATTTTTTCAACTAATTGTTATTTAAAATTATGATTTAAAAACACCACACACTCATATACAACTGTATGCTTTCACTTTCGTGAATATAAATCGTCAAAGTAATTTATATTCATGAAATATGGTGCATCTTGAGTGACGGCTGCAGTCACATGACTGAAGAAAAAAATGTCTCTAGAGTCAACAGAAATGTCTGAAAATGGGGTCACAAGCCAAAGAAAGTTGGGAACCGTTGAAACAGAAAAAACTGTTTTTGTTGCTTTTCCTGTCAGTGAAATCCTTATTTCCTGTTTTGTGCGTTAGGTTGTCTGGACATCAACTCCTCAGTGAAGGGAGCACGCTTCGTACGCTTCTGTGACGCATTCAACATTCCCATCATCACTTTTGTGGATGTCCCAGGTTTCTTGCCAGGTATTGATTCAGCCTGTGTGACATCCTACGAGTCTATTGGTCAATTCAAGGACCGTGATATCATTACTGGTCAACTGAAATAAAATAAAGCCTGTAGTGAATCACTACTGTACCGACACGTTCCACAGGGACTGCTCAGGAGTACGGAGGCATCATCAGACACGGAGCCAAACTGCTGTACGCTTTCGCAGAGGCCACTGTGCCAAAAATAACCATCATTACCAGAAAGGTAGGAGTAGACACAGATGTTACGTTTGGTTTGGAGTTGGTGTTTGCAGTGGTTACAAAGCTGTAGGGAAGTGGTCACTCCAAAATGCTAAAACCATCTTCCTCATCTTGTTGTTTTCAGGCGTATGGAGGAGCCTACGACGTGATGAGCTCCAAACATCTGAGAGGAGACATCAACTATGCCTGGCCCACAGCAGAGGTTGCCGTCATGGGCGCCAAGGTAAAAAAAAATCTCATTGGTTAGGGGTTGTTTTTCCTGACTGATTTATATCTTTTTTTGTTTGTTGACATCATTCCCAGGGTGCAGTTCAGATTATCTTCAGAGGGAATGAGAACCAAGCCGAAGCTGAGGCGGAATATGTGGAAAAGTTTGCTAATCCTTTCCCAGCTGCGGTCCGAGGTGAACCTTCCAGCTCTTCATCCCACCTCCATAAAAGGAGAGTTAAATATTACAAATTAAATAATGTACCTGCTGCTCTGTCTGTGTCCACCAGGTTTTGTTGATGACATCATTGAGCCTTCGACCACTCGCAGGAAGATCTGCAGAGATCTGGAAGTGCTGGCCAGCAAGAAGCAGGTCAACCCCTGGAAGAAACACGCCAACATTCCTCTGTGAAACACACGCTGACGGTTTTACCAATCCAACACTAACCAAAGGCCCTGACCTTTGAACCAAGTCTGTCACAACAAACTGCAACAACACCGACTGTACTGACGACCGTCAGCCGCTGCGTCAGACTTTGGTTTTTCCTGAAACAACCAGACGCCACTCCACCCACAGCTGATTTTCTTTATACCTGAGAGAGTCGTGCTTAGAAATCTTCTCTCTCACTGTTACTTGTACCAGTGTAGAACTTTTTCAAACTGTAGAATGTGTAAAAGCCTCAGACCCTCTAGTGAAACGTTTAGAATTGGGTCAAAATGTTGGTGCTGTGAAAACATTTAGAATTGGGTCAAAATGTTGGTGCTCATGGTGGAGTTCATTATGCAAGTTATGGGAGATGATCACGAAAGCTGCAGCCTTATTGGCTACTGACGCAAGTCTGACGTGTCAACACTCTGACCCTGATGGTCCTGTTCACGGTGCAGTGGTGAACACCTTCATCCTATTGGTTTTCCTGTGGTAGGATTAAGTCAGTGGTTTTCTAGTGCAATGCTCCAACCACCTTTTTAGGTCAACAGACTCGAGTCTAATCCTGGAAGTGTGCCTTCTTCTTTCTCCTCTCTGAAAGACTCTGTTCTGTCAACTGTCAAATAAATCATGAAACTACAATCGTGTTTTGTTTTGATCCAAATACACAGCTTTTCTATCTAGCAAGAAACGGGATGACATTCAAATTTAATTGGCTGGAGGCAGAGATGTCACGCTTCAATGGCTAGGAAAATTTAAAAATACAAAGAAATTGATCCATTGCCAAAATGTATATGAATTGTGTTTACCCAAACATACATTTTTATACTGTTTGTTAATGGACTTTAGAACACACTGTACAATTAGTGTAGGTGATTGGCTCGTCATCCAATCAGCAGGTTATTTTTAGTAAAGTGTAGGGCTGTAAGTATTTTAAGAAGTTGCAGTAAAATTTCAGCATGAATTTTAAATTGCAAAACAACATAGTGTCTTAATCAAAAAACTTCATACACTTCACTATTACCTTCAGTCAAATATACTGAATATATATGATTTTTTTCCAAATACACATATATATGTGTATATATATATATATGATATAATGATTTTATATACAAAAAATCATTGTGTCTTTAGTTTTCTGAATGACACCAAGACTAGTCAGTTAAATCGAATACAGATTTGTTTTATTAATAAAAGAAATTAGGTTCACAGAAAAAAAAAATTGGCTTTTAGAGCATTTTGGACTGCACTGCAGAAAAGACTCCGACTGTCTCTGATACTCACAGGACGACTGAGGAGCAGGAGAACCTGGAGAAAAGTACGTGACTGGTGTAAAGTGTGGCTGGAAACATTAAAAACACATTCAAACAAAGGCGTCAGACACAAAGATCTATCACTGCACTGAAGATGACAAACCCAAACTCTGAACCAGTCAAACACTGTTGGCAGGTGGAGGAAAAAAAACAACCAACCAAGACGTGAACAAACCAAACAGCTGTAACACTGAACCGAACACTCTGAGCAAGGGTCGGGGGGGGGGGCGGCAGGGACTGGAATATACTGTAGATATGTAGGCCACAATTTGGCAACGAACGAGATACATATAGAAGAAAAAAGCTGTACAAACATCGGACAAAAACAAAAACACACTTGATTTAAAACTTTTGTACTAAAACTACAGGATTCAAAATATGTGTATTGTCTTTAAAACTTTTTTTTTAATTCAAAAAGCCGTTTTCAGAATGTTTGTGTGTGTGTGTTTGTGTGAGCAAATGTTTGTGCACAACGCTTCTGAGACTGGAGGGGGGCGGGGCCTGAGGTCAGGTCAGGAATGTGGGCGCCAGTGTTGTTCTGATGCTATGACAACCCAAGAGGATACTTATGCCACCGCGCATGCGCGTGTGTGTGTATGTGCGCAGCTACTCAACCACCATCAACACTGTACACGCAGCACCACCAGCACCACGCACAAAGACTTACAGGGCAAACAGGGACGGAGGGCTAAAGGGTCGGTGGGTGATAGTTAGAGCAAAGATACAGAACATTTAGTGCCAAAAGTCTCTTCGTGTTGGATTTACTGCAGACCGATCCAACTCAGACACCAAGAGAAAAGAGTTTTGGGGATGTGTGAGTGAGTGTGCGTGTGTCTCATGTTGCCCTGTGCCGCTGAACGTGAGAGGAAAACGATCAAACATCTGTACATCTGTTTAACAGAGAACCATTAAAAACTGCCCAGAACTCATTGGCTGGCTGCAGGTTGAGCCAGAGCACCGCCAGAGCTACTGCGAAGAACAGCTAAAGTGAAGAGCAATCTCCGGGAAGAATAAAAGGAGCAGGACAGTGTGAAGGATCTGGATTAGGTTCTGAATCCTCTGAAGAAACAGAGCTGACGCTGATGCCTCAGCACATCCAAAAAGTGGGATCCAGCCGTGTCAGATTTCTCAGTGAATCCAAATCCTTCCTTTGTGTCTTAGAATGAGAAAAAGTACTTCAACAAATGTGTTTCTTCTACTTCTTCTTCTTCTTCTTCTTAAGAGATTGGCTGGCAGGAGATCTTGGAGATCAGACATCTACCCCACGCCTCTTCGGTTTACCCTTGATGTGGATTCTGGATTCTTCTACTGGATCAGAACATGGGCATGAAACCCTGCAACAACAGAGAGGAAACAGTCAGGGGGTAAAAAAAAACGCCTCCGGAGGAATGGGTGCAGTTTCTAAAAGTACCACTAGAGGGCTCCAAAGTCAATAACGTTTTACTCATCACATTTAGTTTCTTTATTCCAAGAATGACATTTATTACTACTAAAAATGTAAAATTGATGTTTGACATTTTCAATTGTAGAGTAGTGATTTTACATTGAGAAAGACAACATGATTTTTACTTTTATTAGGATATTTAATTATTTAGAAGTAAAATCTGTCAGAATGTGTAACTAACCGACTCGTCCTCAATCATTGCTGCAGAGTCGAAGAAGTCCGGTCTTAATTCCGCTCTTTCCCGTCTGTTTCTGGATGGCGGCTGAAAAGTTTGAAAACACAAAAATGAGAACACGCAATTTCTGTCTTTTGCTAACGTCCCAACAGTGTGTGTGTGTGTGGTGCAAACTGACCAGATCGATCACCATCGTGTCTTCAAACTCCTCATTCATATCCTCAAGTTGACCCCGTGATGACATCATCACATCCTCGAAGATTGGCTCTGCATCGTCCTCCATTAACCCGCGCCTGAAAATATGTGTTTAATTTGAACTTGAACAGAACAGTGCAACAGTCGCAACTTTTTATAAATTTGCCCAATATTTGAGATCTATCAGTGCTCGAGTGCTAATGTCCAATGACGCGCCGTCTAACGTTGACTGCGCTCAGTCTTTTGCAGTGACTTAAACATGAAATTCCTGAACGTTGATACAAACTTCCCCTAAGAAATCGTCTCAGTTTAGCCAAAACAACAACAAACACCAATGACTCAGGAGACTGAAGAACCTAGTCGAAACGGACTTACTGAAACATAACATACATCTGAAACATAACAAACATAAAAAAAAAACATAAAAAACGACTAGGACTTAATCCAATCACCTGTAGTGAATCACACTGAGCTCCATCACATCAAAGCTGCGACTCCACATCCTACAAACTCTCTAACAGACTCTGACTTGGACTTGATCTGGACTCACACTGAGGACTGGATCACATCCCTGAAGCCTAGTGTTACTGATGACACAATCTAAAAAATCATCAAAAAAAAAACCCCAAACATACACAGTCTGTCGGACGCCCTGATTGCTGCGTGACTTTATGTAGTTCATCCCCGTCCGGTCCTTCCTGTTCACCTCCTCCATCTTCTGCTGACCGAGCCACGACATCTGCATCTGAGGACTGAACACACACTTATCACAATGTTCAGTCTGAGAACAGATTGTAGTAGCTTACATACAGGAAGTGTGTTCACGTGGACTCACTTGTGTACATAGTCGCTCTCTGATCCAGGTTCGGAGTCTGGGTCTGGCATGTGTTCTGCCGGTCTGTTCTCTCTGAGGACCGTGGAGGTGAGCTGGGGTGTTTGCAGTGCCCCTGGTGTTTGTAAGGTGTCATTACGCATTAGCCATGATCCCTCCACACTACTCTCCTCTGGACACGAGACCATTGATTAAACACAGAGACAGAGCAACACCATGAAAATACCAGTCAACAATATTAGAGGCAGGAGTTAAAAAGGTCACTGTCTTCACTGTCGCCTCACCCTCAATACGTTTCTTGTGTAGCGGCGGCCGTCCCTTCTTGCTGCGTACCGAGCCTGTCTTGCTGCTCGAACCTGACGTGACAGACATGTGGTCTTCGTCTCCTCCTGTCAGAAGACTGTTCCTGTAGGAGATCAGTGGAAGCCACACGTCCTCCCGACGCTCGGACATGGACTCCGACATGAACTTCTCCAGATACGAGTGGCTGAAAAAACACCCGGGAATTTAGAGTCAATACATCTGTCCTGTTGGCATTTCATTTACTTGTTATCTAAAACAGTGTCTTACTACATGACTGGTTACTTACACTGTCTTTTTGTCCTGGCGAATTAGTTTGGATGAGAATTCACTCAGGACCTCCAGGAAGGCCAGGTTGATGGGAGGAAATTCTGGACCTCGAGGATTCTGGTACTTGAAGGCAAACTCGATACCATCTCTACATGGTAGGAGAAAAAAAAAACATCATACAACATCATAACAACATATGAGTGATGGGAAATTTAAAAAAAAAATCACAACACATCAGATCAGCCTCTTCTTCTATGGTTCGTACTTGTGCAGTGTTGCCACGGCCTCTCTGGTCTTGATTTGATCCAGTCCAAAGGTGAGGGCAAAACGACGAGCTAACTCTTTGATCCCGCTGACGTGAGACGACGTTCGGTCCAGGTTTGGACCCTGATCCTGCAGCAGCTCATTGAACAGCTGTACAACAGAGACATTAGACAGTGTTGTGAGGAGATTTCTCCAACAAACACTATTGTTGGAGAAGTATTAACATTAAACTTTCAGTGTATTTGTAAAGGAACCAGCAGCTTTGTTCACTACGAATGAAGCACCAAACTGTGGTGTTTGTGTGTGTGTGTGTGTGTGTCACCTGCTGCAGACTGAGGATGAGTGTCTTAGCACAGAGAATCTTGTCCGTTTGTCTGGTCTTGCTTAGCGTCTCCTTGATGATGTCACCATAATCATTATAATACTGGAAGAGAAAAAAAAAAACATAAAAAAGGTTTAAAACTTTGCCTATATTTCACTTCATTTATTTCTGTTCTGACATCACTTGGTGCCATGACCAGGTCACCGCTGTAACAGCCCGGTCCGTAGCACAGGACCAGCACACACCTTCATGTAGTGTTTGAAGATGTCCGCAGCAGCGGGCATGTCCACAATGTCATAGATGATGAGTTTACAGAAAGCTGCCAGCAGGTTTCTCCTCTTGTGAAGCGCTTCAATCTTATTGGCCTCGTCCTCCTCGTCTCCCTCTGCAGGTTCAGGATAAAAGAGGGAAAATGTCAATAATCAAACCAAGTGGAACCAAGGGAGACTTTTTTTGTTTTTCCTCCTGTCTCACCCATGCTTTGGCTCTCATCGTCCTGGTCAATAAAAACATGGTCCAGGACAAAGTTGAGCAGCTCATTCTGCAGAGTGCCGTCTGGGTTGAAGACGAGCGGCTGGAGACCTTCTCTGCCTCCAGAAGTCAGCTGGTGGCTGAAGATCATCAGCAGGTCACAGAGCAGCATGAACGCCTGGGAACAGAGCAGGAAGAGTTTCACAGGGAATCCACATCGTGTGGTCCCTGGCTGCAGAAGGAGTTAGTGCTAACATTAGCCTCAGTTGGACAACCACAACTGTTCTCCACCTGATGTCAGTACAAAAGGAAACTTTGCCACGTGGCATTCTGAGTCCACGCATCGTAAACTCTTTCCTCCGATCAAGCAGTTACCTGTTCTTTGACTGGTGTGTTGACGTTGGACAGGCACTGCTGGCACACGGCTAGAAAAGACTTCACCACTCTCCTCAACGCATCGTAGTCGTCCTGCACACACACACACACACACACATAAACACACAAACACACTCAATCATGTATCACAAATACTGACTGTTTCTCGACTGATTGTTTCAGTGACACAAAGCTGCGGGTAAACTCCTCTCTGACTCTACTGATATCTGATTAGACCATGCTTCAACTTTGAACACTTGACTTGGGCTGCTGTGGCACTGTCGAGGCTGAAGCCAAGCCTCTGTATAAAGGTCTGACACCGAGGATGGATTTTTAGTCCTTAAACTGCTGCTCTCTGCCTCTGATGCCCCCGAGTCAAACATAAACGACAGATCTGGGAGACCAGAGTGAATTGCGGCACCTTGCTGGGAGCTCCCTCTGTGATCTTCACCAGCTGCCACAGGATGGAGTAGTGGGAGCACTGAAGGGCCTGGACGGCGATCTGCTCTGGCATGGAGCCCTGCTCGATCCCTGCCTTCAGCAGCCGGTAACAGTTGCCAAATAAATCCCACCGCGTCAGGTCGTGAGCACTGTGGTGGGACATAAGATAAAAATACATCAGTCCAAGGACTTCATATAACCATGAGGTTATATGAAGAATATATATTATAGAATTAAATATACGATCTTTTGTATTGTTGCTGTATTAGAATATGTTTTCACAATCTGGTGAAATGGTAAACAGGAACTTGGCCAGCCTCGTTTTGTAATGATCCAAAACAAACGTCTTGGCTGTTTTTCAGAGGATGTGCTTGTGGCTAAGGATAAAACGCGAACCTAAATGACTCACTTGTGAAAAGCTGTGAGTCTCTTCAGAGTCGATAAGACGTTGTAGATGTCATCGTCGTCTGCCTCCTCAGCCTGCAGGGGGAAAAAAAACACCAGTTACTGCAGAACAAACAGTAACAGTTTATCTTGGCCTCAAAGTGTTTATTATATGTCAACTGCAAACCTTTCAAACAAAACCGAGTGGTCTTGGTCATTTAGCACAAAAGTAGAATCATTAAAATCTATTCAAAAGTAATGATTCAGCGGTCCTGGATCACGTCATGGCCGTTTGGGTTTGACACCCATGTTTCATGTCATCGTAGGTGTTTCTCTGCCCATCATACCTCCTGCAGCAGGTCCTCCACAGAGTGCGAGAAGCGATCGGTCATCTCGTCGATGAGCTGCGAGCGAGCGATGTCCACGCGGTTCATGATGGTGTACTCCTCGGAGCAGAGGATGCTGTAGGTCTTGCTGCAGGCCTCCAGCACGTCCATCTCTATGTGCTTCTCCACCACCAGACGGATCTGCTTCAGCAGAGCGTCCAGGTGCTTCTCCATGCGCCCGGCGCTGTACACGTCCAGGTCGAAGAACTGTGGGATCTGCAGCAGGTTGGCAACCTTCTCTGAGTCGGCCTGGTACTGTGGACAAAGAGACAGATGAACATGGACAACATTTATGGCTAATATTATGCAGATAAATGAAGTGGTGTAAAAAAAGAAAGAGACTTCCATCCATCAGTACTGGACACTGTTGGTTTTTACTTCCCATTTAACTAAATGGTCAATTACAATCTAAGTGTTTGCCCGGAAGGGCACAGATTCAATAACATTTCTCATTACAGCATAAGTGACACCTTGATCAATTAGTTCGACAAACAGATCAGTCACACACACACTCGATAAGTGGATAAGTGTCTGGCTCTGTGTGCCGGCTGCAGAGGGGAGTTGGAGGAAAGTCTTACCTTGGACAACAGCATGGGCAGAGCCATGATGAAGTGCTCCGTCAGTCTGTTCTTATCATCTATCTGGGTCTTTCTTTCCTTGGCTGTCAAAACCTGGACAAAAAAAAAAGACAACACAAAATCCAACGTCAGAAAAAAGTGATGGGATGAGTCAGCTTTGCTTCAGAAAATAAAAATCAAAACCTGGACTTAAACAATACAGGGTTAGGGTTAGTGTGCTGTGCTTCTACACAGTAAAAAACATTACATTCTAAACATTATTTTGGAAGATAACAACTTTACTGAAGTTTTGAAACCAAGTCTATGGAGGTCAATTTTCAGTTATACTTTTGCATATCTTTATTTTTTTGTATTTTGCCATATTACTAATTCTGTCTTTTAGATTAGGAACAAATAAAAACAAGTGTGAAACACATACATCTACCTGCTGTTATTAGTCGTTCTCTTCCAGCAGTTTAAAGAAAATAAGCTTTTTTATTATATTGAGAATTTTTTATTTATTTTTAATAAAGATTAATTGTGTTCAATTACAATCATGAATACTCATGATTAATTGTGATTAATCATTTTGAGAATTGTAGTCATTTCACAACCCTAGTGTTGGGAAAAAATATCGACTTCATTTTTGAACATACCCTTTTACCAGTGCCTCTGCCAACAGGTGGATGCGCTTCTGCTGCCTGCCGGATGGTGCACACTGTCAGTTCAATCAGCGCGCTCTCCTGACGGTCTGACAACACTGTAGAGACAGACAGAACAAATGAGGTGAGACAGTAAGACAGAGACTGGACCAAAGTTTGAAGAGAAAGAAAAGGTTTCATTTCATTACATCAGCTCCCAGTAGCTGATTTTCACATGTGAAGCTCGACATGAACACGAAGTGTATACTGTGTGTGTGTGTGTGTGTGCGTCTTACCCTCCTCTCCCTGTACTGCCTCCTCCAACAGCAGTTCCGTCATACACTCCCAGTCCTTCAGCAGCTCCTGAGAACTTTCCCACAGAGAGTCCACCAGGTAGGCTGCATGTTCATGGAGCTAAAGACAAACACAGGGACCAAAGCAGTGCAGCAGTGTGTTAGTCATCTATAGACAATGGTAACACAGACCTATCCATTTACAACAGTCTGTCTGTTTACATCATGTACCATTAATAAACCAGTGTTACCTCGCTCTCTAAGAAGAACAGCACCAGCATACGGATGAGGTTCCCGTTGGGACTGCTTCTCCCTCTGCGTTTCGCCAAAGCTTCTTCAGCCTGAGGATCATGACGACTGAACAACCTGTCACAAAAAGAGATTTTAAAAATGTTCATTAAATGGCATCATTGGACCAAAGAGCCGAACGTTGACGGTGACAGTGTAAAAGCAGCTAAAACATATGATCTCATTGTTGATGCGTAACAAGTAGGTTGACAGGAACGCACTTCCTGTGTAGGAATTCTCCAGCCGCGACAGCCACTGGCCGATGGGCAGAGTAGACCAGGTGGTAGACATTCTCACAGTCCTCGTTGGACAAGGCGTCTTCACTGCCCCTGCAACGAACAAGTCAGATGAGTGACAGGCAGGACCGAAAGGTCAGACGAGAGTGCAGGAGTCTGAGTAACTCAGAAGAATCACTTGTGACCTGGTGTCAAAAACCTCCTCCAGAATTCTACAAAGACGAAATCCTGATTAAAATTTTAAAAAAATGAACTCACTGCAGGATGAGTGTGACCAGTCTGATGGCCTCCACAGCAACATCATATTCCTTATCCAGCGTCATGGAAACTATACGGTCCTGTCAGAACAAAAAGAATCAGTCAGATAACAGAGCACCGCTCCTTCAATAACTGACTTTTCTGTTCCTACAGACCATACCTTGAAGCGGTTGGTAAACAGTTCCAGCTTAGGAAACAGTTCTCTGTTCGTGTACAGGTTCTGCAGAGCCTTCAGACATTTGAGACGCACCTCTCCTTGCTGAAATGATATAACATTTTACTAAACACACAGTCTTTGGGACTGAGTGCTACTGAACAACCTGTGTGAAACTCACCCTATCATGTAGCGTCCAGCCCACATACTTCAGGTAACTGTCATTGAGAAAGGCATCGCTGTACATCTTCATCCAAACACCGATCTCCTCGATACAGATGGCTCTGATCTCGGCAATTGCATCCCTACGAGGTTAGAACATTACAATCAGCGATACCTTTTTAAGAAAAGGAAATTTCAAGTAATTTAGAAAATGTGACCATGTTGATGTCTGACCTGTAACGGTGGACAAAGATTCCTTTAAAGATGGAGTTCATCATGTTTTCTATTTCATCTTGGTTTTCTTGAAGCTGCATAGAAAAACACACATTTATACATACAGTACATTGATACACAAACTGTACTTACATATATGTACATGTACATATATACATTTATGTAAATGTCTAAATCTGCTACTCTGTTATATTTGAGTCAAAACTGTGACTGAACCTCTTTCCTCTTCTGCAGCAGCAGTTCCAGCTTTTCATTGGCTCGTTTGCCGATGATTTTGTTCCTCTCAGCCTCGTACTGTCTCTGGGTGTTGTCCTGGTGGATGCTGAGGTTCAGAGCCACGTTCACCAGGGCTGTCATTAGCTTCATCGCTACAACAATAAAATAAAATTAAAAAAACATTAGAAAAGAAGAAAGGTGTAGAGTGACATCAGTGTGCTCCAACAACCAATGATCAGAAGGTGGCGTCGTTACCTGCCAGTGTGGAGGTGTGTCTGAAGGCTCGGACCTGAGAGTCGGACAGACCCGTGAGCAGGGAGATGACCGTGTCCATCATGTACTCGTCGTAGATGATGCTGTACTGACACTGGCGGATCAGAACGCTGATGAACTCACAGAAGTTGTAGCGGAACTTTTTCCAGATTGGCCCCGGCATGGTGAGGGGATAATCTCCACTGTCCTGGTGACGTGAACAAAAGGAGTCACGACAATCAGACAGACTAACAGAGGACGGCTGCAAAAGCCTGGCTCTGTACCTCAATACTGACAAGGAAACAACGCAAATGGTACTGAATGTTCGATGTTTTATTGCTACATCTTTACTGAGGTTTGTTACAGAATGACTTCAGAAGCTAGATATCTATATATTACGATTCCATTAGGATTATGATTTTGTTATAAAATATTATAACAATACATTAATAATTACAACATTCTAACAATAAACACAGAAAATGGAGACGTATTTCCTTCTAATACCTTTTGGAATTAGAAGACAAACACAGTTGTGACGCAACATCAATCTCCTTATATTCGTTCAAGAGACCTTTACAATTCATCAGGAAAAAAAGATTATTTCTCCCAACGCTAATGACTTTTCTAAATATTTTTAATAGCCTTTTTCATTTTCGTTTGAACCTGAATCTGACTGAATGTTGTTCATGATGTTGATTAATTTTTAAAAAGCTCATCACTCTTTTTAGGGGATGTTCGATATGAACTTTTTGCTGATATCCAATAGTCTAATATTGTCCAAACACTAAATTTCCAATTCCGATATTAACCTGATAACGACTCTTACCGGTTTACATAATTATGCTAAAATTGGCTGGCTGGTACATTCTCAGATATTGCTACTTTTTGAAAAAACGAGTTTTGTAGTTAAAGGGTTTGTACCTCGTCAAACTCCTCTGTCATCTT
>NC_024307.1:11129630-11190758 GCF_000523025.1 Cynoglossus semilaevis
CTGCATGTTTCTCATAAAATCAGGGCACTTAGAGCATATGTTTTAGAAATATTTTTGTTTAAAGTGTTCTGTCAAAATGTCAACATTTAACGTCATTTTTGGTCAAAAACTAAATAAACTATATGACAAAAATATTTCTAAAACATATGCTCTAAGTGCCCTGATTTTATGAGAAACATGCCGGAAAAGATAACATTTTTAAAAATAAAATTTCGAAATAGTTTCTTCAATTTCTTTTAGTTTTTGACCAAAAATGACATTAAATGTTGACATTTTGACAGAAAGCTTTATACAAAAGTATTTCTAAAAATGTTCTCTAAATGCCCTAATTTTATGAGAAACATGCCGGAAAAGATAACATTTTTAAAAATAAAATTTCGAAATAGTTTCTTCAATTTCTTTTAGTTTTTGACCAAAAATGACGTTAAATGTTGACATTTTGACAGAAAGCTTTATACAAAAATATTTCTAAAAATGTTCTCTAAATGCCCTAATTTTATGAGAAACATACAAGAAAAGATAACATTTTTAAAAATAAATTTAGAAATATTTTTGTATAAAGTTTTCTGTCAAAATGTGAATTTTTCGTGTCATTTTTGGTCAAAAACTAAAAGAAATTGAAGAAACTATTTCGAAATTTTATTTTTAAAAATGTTATCTTTTCTTGCATGTTTCTCATAAAATTAGGGCATTTAGAGATCATTTTTAGAAATATTTTTGTTTAAAGTGTTCTGTCAAAATGTCAACTTTTAATGTCATTTTTGGTCAAAAACTAAAAGAAATTGAAGAAACTATTTCTAAATTTTATTTTTAAAAATGTTATCTTTTCTTGTATGTTTCTCATAAAATTAGGGCATTTAGAGATCATTTTTAGAAATATTTTTGTATAAAGTTTTCTGTTAAAATGTGAATTCTTCATGTCATTTTTTGTCAAAAACTAAACAATTTTGATGAAAGGTTTCTGAAAAATTATTTTTAAAATTGTTATCTTTTCCTGCATGTTTCTCATAAAATTAAGGCATTTAGAGAACATTTCTAGAAATATTTTTGTATAAAGTTTTCTGTTAAAATGTGAATTCTTCATGTCATTTTTTGTCACAAACTAAACAATTTTGATGAAAGGTTTCTGAAAAATTATTTTTCAAAATGTTATCTTTTCCTGCATGTTTCTCATAAAATTAGGGCATTGATAAGACATTTTTAGAAATATTTTTGTATAAAGTTTTCTGTTAAAATGTGAATTCTTCATGTCATTTTTTGTCACAAACTAAACAATTTTGATGAAAAGTTTCTGAAAAATTATTTTTCAAAATGTTATCTTTTCCTGCATGTTTCTCATAAAATTAGGGCATTTAGAGAACATTTCTAGAAATATTTTTGTATAAAGTTTTCTGTCAAAATGTGAATTCTTTGTGTCATTTTTGGTCAATAACAAAAAGAAAATTGAAGAAAATATTTCTAAATTTATTTTTAAAAATGTTATCTTTTCTTGCATGTTTCTCATAAAATCAGGGCACTTAGAGAATATGTTTTCGAAATATTTTTGTTTAAAGTGTTCTGTCAAAATGTGAATTTTTCGTGTCATTTTTGGTCAATAACAAAAAGAAAATTGAAGAAAATATTTCTAAATTTATTTTTAAAAATGTTATCTTTTCCTGCATGTTTCTCATAAAATTAGGGCATTGATAAGACATTTTTAGAAATATTTCTGTTTAAACCTTTTTGTAAAAATGTGAATTTTTCGTGTCATTTTTGGTCAAAAACTAAACAATTGTGATGAAAAATGTTTGAAAAATTAATTTTAAAAATGTTATCTTTTCTTGCATGTTTCTCATAAAATTAAGGCATTTAGAGAACATTTTTAGAAATATTTTTGTATAAAGTGTTCTGTCAAAATGTGAATTCTTTGTGTCATTTTTGGTCAATAACAAAAAGAAAATTGAAGAAAATATTTCTAAATTTATTTTTAAAATTTTTATCTTTTCCTGCATGTTTCTCAAAAAATTAGGGCATTTACAGAACAGTTTTAGAATTTTTTTGTATAAAGTTTTCTGTCAAAATGTGAATTTTTCATGTTAACCCTAACCCTAACTACAACAATAACCCCAACACTAACCCCAACCCTAACCCTAACCCCAACCCCAAGACTAACCCTAATCCTAACCCTAACCCCAACCCTAATATTTTTATTTTTAAATGTTATCTTTTCCTGCATGTTTCTCAAAAAATTAGGGCATTTACAGAACAGTTTTAGAATTTTTTTGTATAAAGTTTTCTGTCAAAATGTGAATTTTGTGTCATTTCTGTTCAGAAACTAAACAATTTTGATGAAAATTCTTTTAAAATTATTTCCAAAATTGTATTGGTTATGTGTGTTGTA
Source organism: Cynoglossus semilaevis (assembly GCF_000523025.1). Classification (NCBI taxonomy): domain Eukaryota; kingdom Metazoa; phylum Chordata; class Actinopteri; order Pleuronectiformes; family Cynoglossidae; genus Cynoglossus; species Cynoglossus semilaevis. Next base: position 11,132,011 of record NC_024307.1, read on the forward strand.
AAATTAGGGCATTTAGAGAACATTTTCTAAATTTATTTTTATAACTTTTTCTGTCAAAATGTAGAAAAGATTTTTAGAACTTTTTTTTGAAAAACATTTATTTGAAAAATTATGGGAAAAAAAACTTTATTCTTTAATTTTTAGAAAAAACAAATTGAACCATTTTTAGATTTTTTTGACAAAAGCCTAATTTTTTTTATTATTTTTTGCATGTTTTTCTTAAAAATAAAGTGTTTTTAAAAAGTTTTAAAGTTAAAGTTTTTTCAAAAAAACATTGTTCTGCATGTTTCTCATAAAAATATTTAAAAAAAAATTTAATTTGTTTAGCAAATTTTCTTTTGGAAAATCTTTAGAAAAAAATTGATTTGAAAGATTTTTGGATTAAATATTTTTCTGCAAAGGTTTGGGGGAAAACATTTCTAAAAAAGTTTTAGAATTTTTTTTGAACATTTTTAGAATGTTTTCTTTTTGATTTTTTTAGCAAAGGCCTAATTTTGGTGGTGTGAAAGATTTTGATGAATTTATTTTTCAATATCTTATCTTTCCTGCATGTTTCTCATCAAAATATAGCATTTAGAGAAAAAACATTTAAAAAAAAGAAATGTTTTTGAAAATTTCTTAATTTTTTAAATTTATTTATTTTTTTAAGTTTTTTAGACAAAATTTGTTTTTTGCATTTTTCGGCAAAACAATTTTATCTTTTCTGCATGTTTTTTATCAAATTAAAAAAATTTTAGAAAACTTTTTGGTATTTCTTGATAAAATCATAATTTCAAAACTTTATTTTCTTATAAAATTAGAGCATATTGAGAATATATGTGAATATATATGAGAAAAAAAAATCATTTTCTGAATTTCTCGGTAAAATCCTAATTCTGAATTGTAGTCAGATGATGAAAAAATTTGATGAAAATTTTTGGAAAAAAAGATTCAAAATTTTATCTTTTTTATGTTTCTCAACAAATAAGAGAATTTTGAGAAATTACTCAGAATTTCTTTTGGGAATTTTTCAATAAAATACTAATTTTATGTTTTCATGGTGAAAAATGTTGATGAAAATTTGATCTTTTTGTACCTGTCCATCCTTCTGCTCAGCTCCATCCATCAGTTGCTTTATGAAGATTTCAACAATCTGTGGCCGCTCAAGAGACAATCTGTGCTTTAGTGGAGCTTTTTTCCATAGATCTGACCAAACACAGAAAATATGGCCCGGGGGTTAAAATCCTCAAAGTGTTGTTGAATGTTTTAGAGTTCGAAGAGTTCATGAAATTTGTAGGAAGCAACAAAAAGCTTACAAATATTTGAAAATAACAATAATACTGTACATAGGTATGAGATTCGAAACATATATTTCTTAATATGTGTAGAAATGCATATATCCAAGTCTAATATACTATAAACCAGGGGGGCCCAAACTGTTCCAAAAAAGGGCCACTGTGGCTTCAGGTTTTTATTCCAACCAAGCAGTAACTCGAGTCAAACGAGCTCCATTTACCACTCAACAATGTCTCGCTCAATGTCCTTCACTGGGTTATTTTACCCATTTTTATAACAATAATATATATTTTTTTGATGATTAAATGGGGGGATTTTAATTTAATTAATTTATAGTATATTTCTGGGGGATGGAACAAATTAATTGGTTTTTAATTATTTTTAATGGGGAAAATGCAATCAAGATACGAGTGGATCAACATACAAGTGCTGTTGTGGAACAGATTAAACAGCCCCACTGTACAAGTTTGTGTTTCCTGTCTGGTTATGTGTAATATTATTTTCCATTACCTGTTGGGAGACATGTATCTCTTCGAGTTTTCTCTGAAACCACAAGACTCAGCTCTCTGTTGATTCTCCTCTGAACTGCCTTGATCATGTCACACTCCGTGACCTCCAGCAGTCTATGCAGCTGACACAAGCAGGAGAGAGTTCTTGGGTGTCAGGAGGGCATAACTGTACAAAAAAGTGTGTTCTGTGTTGTGGTTTCTACCTGCCAGGCTTTAACGTCAGCTTCTGATGCTCCAGGTGGAGGCAGAAAAGTCTGTCTGCCAGAAATAAGCAGCTCATAGTCACGACCTTTACCCACCTGTTGAGCCAAGGCTTTCATGCTGGGGAGGAAGATTTCAGCTCTGAAAAGAATTCAAATAGAACAAATGAAAATATCTGACCACTATAATATTTGTCAAGAAAGCATCTATTACAAAATTGATCATGCAACTTCTCCATCAACTAACTAATAAGAATAAAATACCTAAAAGCATCCATAGGTAAACGTTAACCCAAGAGAACTAGAGTTAGAGTTTAATTAGTTAAATTAAAATTAAATTGCATTCGAAAATGCCTAAAAACATTATTTACAGAATTATAAAATATCTCATAATTAAAAAAAATCATAATAATAAAGCATAGAAAATAATTTTAAAATAAAGTTGGGGTCATTTAAGAAATATATATGCATGTTTGACCTATAAGAAAAAATATTTCTAATAAAAAAAGGGCATGTTGTGTTTGTTTATGGGGCAAATATATTCCTGAATTTCTTATTACCACAAAATACAACAAAATTCACATTGCTATGTACTGCTAAAACCATGTTTTTACAGCACCTGTAGAGGCTGATGAACTGCTGGTACAATGTGGGTAAACTGAAAACCTCAGAGCCAAAATGTCTGCAAGCCCAGCTCTCCTTGAAAACCTGAAGCTGTTTGGTTGTGAGGAGGAAACCTTTCAGCACAGACTGGACCTGAACTGGATCTTGAAGAGAAGCCGTGGAATTTGACCTCATCTCCCTCTCCACTTTAGTTGTCAAATTGCTTTTTCGCTCCTAAAATAAACAGTTAAAAATAAATCATAATAATTTCAGTAATCAGATTTTATCTGATTTATCATCTTTTTTTAATGTACTTCAAGAGTTTTCTCATCTTGCAGAAGGTCATCCTTGCTGCCATGGAGACGGACAGGCTGTGCCTCTCCCCCGCTGTTCAGGACATCCTCCATGAGCAGAGATACACCAAGGATTGCTGCATTAGCTTGAAGTCTGCTGGAATCCTTCAGGTCACACAGACACAGCTGCAGATAAAACAAATCTGCCGTAAGTTTAAGTTTGTGGCTCATACAGCAAAGAATATTAAATGGAAAAAAGGTCTGAGATGGAATTCACCAAAAAAACCAACACAGAAAAATAAAAAGATGCTTAATATTATTTTAACCAAACATGAAAAGCGAATCCAGTTCTTAGTTGACAGTCGAAACTGATGTACAATTAGAGTTAAGATAATCAGCAGTTAAAATGTAGCCAAAAAATAAAATGTAGTATCGTAAATAAGTATGTCAAAATAGAAAAAACATTACCCAAAAAGTCAGAAAAAAACTGCAGTAAAATCTTTGGGGATTCACTTGAGACAAGAATAAAATAAATAAATGAAGACATGTCGAGTTGCACCTGCATGCTGTATTCAATGGCTGGTATGACCCACAGTTTCAAAGGAAATAATCCATGAGAGGCAACAAAACTCCTCCATGGATACATGGTCTGAGCCTGCAGAGGGAAACCACATCAGGCACAAACAAACAAATCTGACTGCTTTATAAAAAGAGTGGGGACCAGAACTGAGCTGACCTGAGATCTGTGAGTCTGCAGAGGCTGAGGAACAGGCAGAGAGACAGTGAACACATCAGTGTGAACACTGTCACCCAGCAGGGGCAGAGCAGTTGCCATGTTATCACTCACACTCTGGTAAGACATGACGTCACCTGAGGAGAGGAAGGCCTCTCTGAACACAAACACATCACACCGCAGAGGAGAAAAATTATTTTTTTCTTTCATCCTCTTCTGTAGCAAATGTATTTTCAAGAAGTATCAAAAGCGCGGGGAATGAATCTTCCAAGCACTACAGTACAACTGACTGACTTTACTACACTTTTCCTGTAAAGCAATACGTTAGCACTTGAGTTAAGTGTTTCAAGATGAAAACTGTGTCAGACAAGGTTTTTTCTCTCCTGCTGCTGACCTGATCAGGACTCTGACCGCAGTGTCGAACTGTAGCAGCAGAACCTGACGTCGCAGCTGCAGCAGTTGAGCCACGGAGTCGGGGCTACTGGGTTCAGACAGTAGCTCCACCTGTCGCTGGATCTCCAGCAGCTCTACACCTGTAGAGAAACAACATCCAGAGAGCAGAAGAAGTGAAGACAGTAAACTAAGGTCTCATGGTTGGTGTTTGATTACCTACACTAACATTTATCTGAGTGGAACCTTTGTATTTGCTTTGTGATAAATATTTCACGTGAACATGTGAGATGCTTTTCTTTTAAACCATGAACCTACCGATGCCTTCAGAGCCGCCCCATTCAGCTACAAGCCGTGATTCTGTCTCCGGCTGGTCTCTCCTACCGCTCCAGGTGTTTTCTGCGTTACCAAGTCTGGAGAAACTGACGAGGTAACACACGATGTCATGGAGAGCTGAAGCTATGTGCAGGGTGTGGTGGAGAGCTGTGGCACAGTCCTGGTGGAGACAGAACAAAAAGGAACCAATTCATGTAAAGACAAATCAACAAGATAACATTTACTGTAACGCCAGCTGTAACCTCTAAAACTGGTGTATTGAAAATGTGGGAATCTCACCGAGGGTTTTAGAGTTTTAAATATTTGAAGAACTTCTGAAAAGTGCGGGACGATCCATAAGTTCAGGAGGGCACTGCCGTCTGCAGACATGAACTGTTTACCCTGATCCTGATGATCCTGAGAGGCACTGAGAGAAACAAGAGGTTATTCAAAAGTTTTTATTATTTTTACAGTTTTTATTTGCGAATAAAGTTTCAATATGGACTCAAGTCACACATTTACTACTTTACATAAGATTAAGTGATAAAATCTAGTGCTACCGTACCTGGGATCAGGTATAATTTTATCTCCAAGGTCAAGAAGACTTGTTGTTTTCTTTTCTTTTCCAGTCATGAAGTGGGACTGACGGATGGACGGGATATTGTTGAGAAGAGACATGAGGCTGAAGTAATATGAAATAATCTGCGCTCTCACACAGTACTGTGACATCTGCTGGTTGAACCTGTGCAGACGTAAGTAAACAAAAGATCACTTTATTATTCAGTGGTCTGAATAAAACCATATTTTAAAGGGATTTTACAGCAAAGTTAAATGAAGTATTATTGTTTGTTTTTTTTACGTTCTAAGAAACTTGACGATCAAGCTTCGTTTGATCTTGGCTGCTTCCTCCTGTAGAACAAGGAGGAAGTAATGATTTGACATAATTCATGGCTGATCTCATTCTTCATGTTGCTCATTCCACTGTCGATTAACTCACCGTGTTTTCCAAACAATCCCCCTCAGCCTCTTTCTGCTTCATAAATGAGTCAAGCATCTTGTCACGCAGACCAGCTTTTTCCAGCTGTATGGACACGAAGGCCTGGACTAGCCTGAAGCCAAATAAACAACAGTGTATATGTTAAAGAGGCAGCAGAAAATCCCTGTAAATCATCATGAAGTGTTTGTTCAACCTCTGGCTGCTGGTGTTGATATTTTCTATGGAAGACGTGTTACCAGTTTTTGAGTCACATCTTGTTACTGATTTCACCTCAATGGAAGAATGAAGGCACTCTTCACTCTGACAAAAGCACCGTGAGACGTATTCACAAATATTTAAAACATTAAATGTAGGAAGTAAAAACAAAATAATTCATAACCTCTGAATAACACACCTCTGTCTGTGATGACACACTTTCTGCCCAGTAACAAAGACAGACCAAATCCACTGCACTTATCAAAGCATTCTTCTGTACGACCTGAGAGGCCAGAGTCACCTGGAGGTTCTCAATGCCTTCTGTGTTCATAAGCTGTAAATAAATTGAGATGATGGCTAAAAATACTGTGTTATTTAGAACGATTCATATACGTATCCTCGCTTAAATGTAATATTTTTTTACTTACACGAATAACTGCATCCTCTGAGCTGAAGCTAAACCTACCGATGTGTTCCTCGTCCAGCTCGTGGATGCTGAGAGGCAGGTAGGATGGAATAAACCTGCAGTTGACAAAACAAGTACAATCATCTCTGTTCAAATGTTTAATATAAGATGAAATAGTGAATATGTCAGACAAAAGAAGATGGAGTTTCCCGACAGGTGAGGAAGAGGAAGACCACGGGGAGGATTAATGGATGTAGAGAAGGAGGACTTGGAGAAGGAGATGGAAGTGAGTGAGATCAGAGATCAAGGTCTGGAGAAAGCAACAGAAAAGGAAGAAACATATTGATGTTGAGATTTAATTCATTCATTTAGGATTGAAAAATTAGGGAAGAGATCCGGAGTAAAGTTTTTTTGTTTACTTTTCCAAAGAATTGTCCTCTGACATTGATGTCATGAAAATACTCCTCTCCTCTGTTTGCTCTTCAAATTGTACCGGTCGAAGATACAAATGGAACTCCTCAAGGCCGAGTTCTGCAGCAATATTCCTGTACAACCTGGAAATAAAAACAAAAACAAAAATAAATAAAAACAGACGTGAAATTAAACTCTGTTGGACACCTGATCAAAGTAATTAATGTATTAACTAAAATAATCTAAATCATCTTTATATATTCAAGGCTACAAGCAGGAATCTAATATCTTTACTGTGCCAGATGTTCAGTCTCAGAAGCCGACTCCAGCAGCCGGTGTCGAATGATGACGAGCTCCTGCAGCTTGGAGAAAGTGTCTATGGTAAAAGATTGTCTTTCTCTTTCCTGATTTAAATTCTTGTTGTCCACTTCGGACTGAACAAGGGACAGTCCCACATTTTGGACCAAATAAGGATTCCCAAAAAACACATCTGAAAACAACTGGAAATAGATTTAAAAAGTTAGATTTGAGTTAAACAGAGTTAATATTTTTATAAAATAAAAAACCTACATTCTTCTGTATCTGAGGGCTGTAGGATGCTCCCGGTGACGCCAAGTTCCTCCAGTTCTGCAGAGCTTCCTGCAAAAGCTTCTGTCGCAGGAAAAGTTTGTCCAAGGCTCTGGTTGCCTGATGCAGCTGACAGAGCTCTGAGTGAGCCTGGAGTATGCCTTGATAAACTGAAGAGGCCAGACAGAGGGACGGGTGAAGCTCCAGGAGGAATACGCTCATTAGTGAAGGGCTGTACAAGTGAAAAGACACAGAGATCATTAACGTCTGCATGAAACCAAAGAGTTGTTGCAGTCACTTGTCAGGTTACTCACCCGCTGCCTCCAAGTGATGCTGTGTATTTGGGAGTGAAGTTGAGAGGAAGGCCGAAGTCATAAAATGAGCCTCTATCATCGCTGCGCCTTATGTGTTGAAGGAACAGACGCTGGTATTCAATCTGTTGCAAAATGCAAAAGAAAACCTTAATAAATTGTGAAAAATTAAAAGAACCAAATAATTCTTGAATTAATTTTGTTGCAAATTTAGAATTGATTTGTTTTATGTTATGATTAGGAGATGAACATGAACATTTATGTTGAAATAGCCGAATAGTACTCAAGGCATTTGAAAGCTAAATTAAAAAAAACATGATAAAGTGCAATAAATCGATAAAAAAAAAAGAAGAAAAGATTATAAAAATGTTTAAGAAAGAAAGACAAAAATTTTAGTTTGATGCATTTTTTAGGGGACTTCAGTTGACGATTAGATTTAAATAAAGCAATAGTCAGAATTGATTTCTATAAACTCTTGATCCCCCTTTCACATGAACAAATCTGTGATCCTGCCCATGTGTCTGCTTTCACCTGATTATCCAGAATCCCTTTAATCAGCTGCTGGTGACTCCTCAGGCAGTCTACTTCTGCTCTGTAGACCTGAATAAAGTATTCCTGCTCCAGGTCCATCTGTGGTCTGCTGTGCATGATGTCAGTGATGACTCTGGCCAGAGCAAACCTCTCCTCCAGCCCTGCTGAGTGTTGATAGGCTTCATAGTAGCAGTTTAACAGCTGAGGGACAGAAAAAGACAAAATTATACAATATCAACAACCTTTATAATGGATTTAAAAGAAATAACATTCAGTATCCCAAATCCCAAATGTGTTTTTACAAATTAATATATTTCCTGTAGCTAGGACGACGTAATCACCTGAACTTTGCTCTCCAAAAACTCTGTTTCCCATGTCCACAGGTCAAGAAGGACAGCAACCCTGTCCACATCAGTCCCAGCCCAGGAGTTGATGTCACTTTTTGCTGTAGATGGAGATTGTTGCTCACCTTTTTCAAATTTTTGTAGTGTCTTTTTACGTATGAAATGTGAGCCGAGGAGCAGGAGCTCATTTTCCAACTTGTCCAAGTCTTTCAGAGCAACATCATACACAATAAAAAACCCTCTGTGGTCCTGAGTGTGGATAGAATTCTCCTCAGTGCTGTAGAAATCATGGAGATTCGCCACTTCAGGAAAATCCATAAATTCTGAGCAATGAACCTTTTTAAAAAAAAAAACAAACAAACTTTACAACATTAGGCTTTATGGTTTTGAAATAAACTGTGAATAAAATGTTGCATTAAAAATTCAAGAACATTTTTGAAATAAATTTCACTTCTAATACAGTATAATGTGATGCATATGTTAATACCAGAAATGAATCCAATTATTGTTTTACTACTTAAAATGCAATAAGTAATTTATAATTTGTACCGCCTTTTCTGTTGTGTCTCTAAATAAAACAAATTTAAAAAATGAATACATTAAAATAAATAAATGAATGATCAGCTCATTTTACATTTGAAATGTATACTGTAAATGTGTTTATCACATCAATCAATGCATATAAACTGTAATACAAACCAGGCCACGCTAGTATTTACCGTGAGCAAGTTAAAGACCTGTGTTGGTACCTTATAGTCCACAGGAGTGTTGTGGATAAACTGGAGCGAGCCCAGACCTCCTGCCTCCCCACTTCCTCCTCTGGCTGCGTTCATCCATCCTGTTTCCTCTGCCGTGCTGCACAGTTCTCCATCCTCCAGCCTCACACCTGCCAGGTCAAATGTCAAAGTCCTCTCCACGGAGCGAAAGTAATTCAGAATCCCCAGAGAGACTCTCTGCATAGACAGATCAAACACAGTGGAAAATCTTTGTCTGATGTTAACAAACAACCCAGTTGGGTGTTTTTAAGTGATCATAAACTTAGTTACAGCCTAACCTTAAGCTCCCTCAGTTTGAGATGACGCAGGTAAATCAAGGACAGGTAAGCACCTCTGGTCACCACTGGATTTGAGAGTTGATCCTCTAAACAGTCGTCCAGACCTAGAATCTCCAGACTTTAAAGGAAAAATATTTTGTCTTATTGTATAAAGAGACACAAAATGTTTAATCCTTTTAATCAATCTATTTTCATAAAGGTTATGGAGGCTGTCAGGTTATATTTTGTTACAGTTTTCCTGATTTTTTTAAATTTATTTATCAGGATTAAGACACTTTTTACTATAAATGTAGAGGAATACCAATGTTGAATAAAAGTCTCAATTTGGGGCTTCATTACTTATTCTACACATTTAAGTTTTTTTTTTTTTGTCATGCAACTTCATCTGCGTGACATTGTAAATATTTCAGGGTTTTTTGTTACCAAGGAGTTTGGAAAATGATCTCACTTATTCACTCATTTATTCACCATGTGCCATCATATCAATCCTATTGAATCCAGACAAATTATTTCAAAACCATAAATAACAAACATAACACATGTTGTGGTAATTTTAATTGAGGATTTATATTCTTAAATTACCAACCTTTGATTCTTTGAACTCTCTTCATCACCTCCTGTACAAGTGGATGAACACAGTGGCGTGTCCTGAAAAATCAAATGGCACATTTCACTACATTTCTTTAGGCAGTAAAGATGACACTCCGGTCTTTAAACGGTCCATACCTGAGTTAAACTGACCCCACTGTAAACACTGGTCCAGATATCTGAGATTTTTCCCCCTTTGGTTTTCATGTTCATGTGCGACACAGTTGACATTGAGGTTGATTGTGGATGACAAACACGAGCACCGTGTTCTTTCAGAGCTGAAGCCACCTGCAGCAGATCTGGAACCTAAAGGGAGAAAACAAAAGAACAAACCTGTGTGAAAACACATTTTAGAGCAAAGTAAAAAGTAAAGTGACTTTTTCTGACATCGATCCGTCATCGCAGCTTCACACAACAGTGTTCACCTGGAGAAAGCTGCTGTGCATCTTCATCAGCTCATCCACACACTTCTTCTCCTTCATTCTTGTCCGTTGCTTCTGCTGCCATGGATCTCGCCTGGGCTTCACCTAAAGATCAAAATCCAATTTGTTTTTACGTGCTGTTCTTTGAAAGAAAATACTCAAAAACCCATTTAGCAAACATGACTGCAACTGTACAAAAAGTTGCTATTAAAGTCTGGAATTTATGTTACCAAAATGTTTTCGTATTGGTGGGATGACAGTTCAAACCTGGATAAAAGGGATCCAGTTGGCTTCCTTCCTCAGGGCCATGCCCCCACTCTTCCTCCCCCACTGACTCTCCTCCATCTGTGTGGAGTCGTACTGAGGAAATGTTCTTCTCTGCTCTTGCTGTTGGAAGATTTTTCTGAACTCCCTCCACACCTTCAGAGAGAGTGGTCTTTAATTCACTCTAAATTACATCTGACAAATCCCTCAAACAGTCTCTGCACTCACAGTATGGTCCACAAACAGAGACAAACCACAAAACTATTACCAAGCTGAACAACTCCATCTCATCTGCAGTGGTCATGAGTTTTCCAGTGTCATATGGCAGGTGGAAGTAGGTGAGTAAGGACTGAAGCTCAGGTAGAAGATCCTTCAGATGAACAGAATGCTGTGGAACAGTCTCTACTCGTACCAGAGCACCTGGAATTGAATGGACCAACTTTATTATTGATGTACTACTTCCTCTGTGGTCATTTTCACAGACATTTAGTTGGGATCTAAAGATGTATACAGAAGTTTTGGGTCACCTTACAAATTTGCAGCTTTTCACCTAACCTTTTTGTGTATTCAAAAATGCATATATTAAGATTTCTTTGGAAATGGCTATGTAACTATTTAAAAAATATATAATTCTAGAGCTGCATTGATAAATGTGTGGATTGAATCACAAAGTCATAGCACACTGTAAATCATGGGCAGTAGATTAGTGCCTTTGTCATGATTGAAAAGCTGCACAGACTCTTGACAAATATCCTAGAGTATGAAACATAATGTCTCAGTGCTCCTAATCCCATTTGAGAAATACTGTCAAACATATAGCAGTTTCCCTTGTTATACTTTAACATTTATTGCCCCTTTTTACCGTAAAACCTGAACGCACTGATTCAAAGGAAACAATTAGGTCATGTAACTGCAGACAAAACAAACATTCTACAAGACAATTTGTCATTTTCTGTGAATTTCCATCTCACCACATGAGATTCATCAGCAGCGGGTCTGTGTCTTATTATGTTATGTAACTGCAGATGTTACCAAAACATCAGCCCACTCGTGCTGGGTTAAATTCACCAGTAAATGTTAATGTTAACAGTTTGTTGTCACACAACGGAGATAAAAACAAAACATTCTTTTTGTTTTTGTTCAGTGCCGACACAAAACAATAAAAATGTACCTGAGAAAATGGTGTTGGGTGAATACTCCATACCATACATAATATTTGGGACACTGAAAATTTACTGAACTTTTAGAAGAATGTACTTCATGAATATTTTCACTATTACAGTACAGAGAGATTTCCACTATATATGCAGTGTGCGACATCAACAACATTGTATGGCTACTGATGCTCACCATCACCATGTTGAGTCTGAGATGACGATTCCTCTTCCTGAAATGTTTTATCTTTCCTTTCACAGGTTGGTATATAGTGCAACACCTAGAAATATAAACAGAAATATATTTTTAGTGTCAATGAGCTAAATGTTTGCTCTAAAACAAGAAATAAACAAAAATAATTTAAGTAGCCACACAAGAAGCAAAATACCTGAAATGGACAGCCAAGCCTATAATAATAAAAAGAAAAACTACAAAATATCTTTGAAAAATATCTCTGTTTATTCAAACAGAGATGTAATAAGCCTAAATCATTCAATCTTTAAAACAGGTTTGCTAGAAACAAAAAAGAATGTACAAGTAAAATTGGTGAAAAACAAAATAAAAGCTTAAAGTTAAAGCTAAACCAGCTAAAGGATGGCTTAAAACTATATGAAAATAAGGTTAATTATTAATAGAGATCGAGATAAATTATAGCAAAAATAAGTGAAGGATTTGTTTTGCACAAAAAATTAGCACCAAAAATAGACACCAAAACAAATCACCACTGTTTAGGTCTTTGGGCAATGTAATAAAAGCTAAAATACAAGCAAACATGGAAAACATAAAAGCATGCTTTATTACTCTGAGGAAGTTTTGAATGGGGCGAACAGAGTGCAGATGACAGATGAGCCACCGCAGGTAAATCATCACATCTTCCTGCGTCAGCAGAGAAGCTACGTCTGCTTGATCAGTCAGGATCATCTCTCTGCTGGCAGACAGCCGACGCGCTCTCTGAACGGAATCCTCATGCTCACAGTTTATATAAGAAACCTGATCCTGGGTTAAATAAATAAAAAAGATCTGGTGATGAACTTGGAATATCCAATAAATCATCAAGAATGATGGCAGTATGTTAGATTGTATGTCAAATACAATGGAAATACAAATGTCTTAAATAAATCTATCAAATAACACGCAACAGAGATGCCATTAAAACAGTAGTTAAATTAAACAGATCTTGCGATGAAAGCCTCATAAATTGTCCCTGAATGAGCTGACTACTACAAAAGTGACAAAAAAGTTTTGTCATGTACAATACATACCAGACAAGAAGAAAATGGTAATTTATTATAAGTTAGCTAAAACAGCCAAAAGCTAACACAAACTAATTATGGCAAAAACTGTCGAAAAATTTCCAGCTGGGCTTCCAAGGCAGACAAAAAAGTTAGCAAAAAATGCTAACAACTAACTAAGCAAAACGTTTTTTAAAAACATCAATCATTTTTATGACATATTTAAACTGAAAGTAATATGTTTTGTTTGTTTTTTCAATGCTTACCTTGTAAACAGGATAAAGCTCCTCGATGACACTGGTGTGTCTGCAAAACCTCCTCCACCTCAGCATGAATATGTATTTGACCTGAGCCAGGTGATACGCCCTGTCCGTATAAAACTGGAGGAAAAAGAAATCAACACAGTTTTTAAGTACCTTTTTCCCCGTAGTGATGCAGCTGTCCTCACCTGATGCAGGAGCAGAGGCAGGTTGTCAGGTGTGTTTTCAAGACTCAAGCAACTTTCCAGCTCTTTCTGCATCACATCCGCCGCAGACTGAACAGGAAAATATTCATTCACCTGCAAACATGCGATAGTTAAGGTTACAAAAAAAAAAAAAAATTCAAATAGGCCCGAGTGAGTAAATTGTTAATTATGTTAATAATAAAATATGAAGTTTAAACCGTACCTGTAGCCCTATCTTTAGGGCTCGCTCCCTCTCCGCACGAAGGAAGGAAATAGCTCGAGGAGGTAACACGGAACTGCAACCAAACTTCAAATGAATAAGATATTCCCCAAGTAACATTTTAAAAAGTAATACAATAGCTTTAACAACTTGAAATGTATATCATCAATCGTCAATGACAGCTAAAATAAAACAATGTCTACGCAGGGCAATCGACGTCGAAGCAAGAACGTCACTTTAGCCAACAGCTAACTAAGGATTCTGCTACTACTTGGAACAATTTTAAGTTTTTACAGTTGTTACTTTTTAGTATAATTATTGCTATAGTTACCCTTTTCTGAGGGTTTTTTAAAATTACCTTTTTAAGCTCAACTGGGTTTTTTTCATCCAAAATAAGAAAATTCGAATAAATGTGATTAAAACATTCACACCTATAGTATTTAAAGGTCCGTGTGTCATTTTCCTCGATTTGTTCCTGAAGTGCCGAGACTTGTTGCGACAGCTCAGCCTCCATCTGCTCCACTCTGACAGAGGAAGAAACTCTATAGCCGTCGCCCATGATGCTTCGCAAACTTTAGTCGCTGAACATAATTTCTAAAACATTTATATCCAATGCACTTCCTCTAATGCTGCTAAACCCGTGCCTTTACGATGACTTGTTATGGTGTCGCCATGGCTACATACAGTAATCACTGTTTCCCCAACTCAAGAGACTTTTCTTTTTTTACACAGTAACAGCATTTGATCAGTAGAGGGCTCTGACATCACACTGCAGCAATCCGCTGGTCAATACACGATGACGTCAGTACGGTTGGTCTTTTCACATAGTTTTATTAAAATATTTTTTCACCAACAGCTTTAACATATAAAGGTATGCACAGACCGTTACGGAGCACCAACTGCACTTGTCATCACAGCCCCTCGACTCAAACACCATGAGAGGGTTTAATGGGCAGATTTCTGCCTCTTGGATACAGCGTCTGATTGGTTCTGTGATTGACCAATAGCAAATCACTAATCCTCAGCGGCTGCTGAGTGAAATCTGCAGCTGTGCAGATTCTCTAGGGATAATAATAATGATGATAAATTCCACAGAAACGTCAAATTGATTTTCAGTGGTTCTTTAAGCTTTATTTACATGCACCATTTCTGTTACAACCAAGATAGTTATTGAAAGTACAACCAATCACCTTCATCGTTTTTATAATTGTTGTTGTAGCAATAGGAAGAAATGGAAATGGACACGTGGCAGTAAATAAAAATAGAATTTAGCCAAATCTAACACACTGTGCACAATTACATCTGATTTGATGGACATGATCCAAATGCCTGTCCCAATAACGCTAGATGAATGCATTTCAACTTTTTAAAAAAAATCAAAAATCAATTGAGTAACATAATTATGATTATTTAATTGTTGTTCGTCCTAATTAATGCAAATTTAAGGAGTTCAAACTTTAGGGTGATTTAAATGAATACAAACACTAAAGTGCTTTTACAAAACTTGAAAATGGGCTAAAACATGCAACACTTATATTTTAAGAGAGGATTAAATAAATAAAACCAACATTTACATCTCTTGAATTGGGCTACATTGAATTCACCAAGGATGGTTTAATAATTCCTACATTGAATTCACCAAGGATGGTTTATTAATTCTTCCTGCAAAATAACCCAAAAAAAAAAAACAAAAAAAAAAAAACTGTGCTGATGTATTTCTGTTTGTTTGGGGGGATTTTTGCCTCTACATCTGTGGTTCCTTATATTTATACACTGCAGATCCTCTTATTTTAGTGCAGAAATGTTTTGGCAATACTTTCTATTTTGTTTTTAAATACTATGATTTGTTCCCTCTAAAATGGCAAGAATGGCTCGAAGATACTACATCTGCAGTCAAACTGAAAGCCTCAAAGTAAATTACATCCTCTGTTCTTTGCTGCGACCTCCATAGAAAACATTATGAGGTCAAGCAAAGATCTGAAGGAGATTTTCATGGGGGAAAAAAAAGGCAACTGCAGAGCTGAGAGAAGTACGTGGACTACACTTATGTCAGCCTAAGTAATGACTGCTGTGTCATTGACAGGGTTCAAAAAGTGCTTCGTGAAGGACTGTACCCTTTGCTTAGGGAGATAAGAAAGGAAGCACTGAAGCACCTTTTCTTAGCATTTAGAAGAGTCAAACACAGCTTTTGTCATGGCTGCCACTCATATTCTTCCAGGTCACTTCACTCACTTAGGGTCCGTCTTGAGCAAAGTGAAAAGACTATTCAACCACAGCCTATTTTCCCAGCCCCTGCTGTAGTGCTGATAACAAATGCAAGGCTACTATTGACACTTCATTTGCAGCTTCATCCCTGCTTTTGTCTTATTTGTAGCACCAGGAACTCCTTCATATTAAAGGAATATTGTAACAGAGTGCTGTGAAATCTCCAAGGGAGGCTATTTTACTGAACCCCTTTCCAGAATAGTTGGCTCACCTACTGAAACTGCTATAAAGAGAAATTTGGAATTTGGTATCCAGGAGAGTTTTCCCATTAGGAAAAATAACAAAGTCATCAAGGTTTTTAAAATTAAAAATTTTAAAATATTAAATTTGTTTTCTCAACCATTTTAAATTATTTTTTTTACTATGGGTAATGCAAAAATACCTCAGTCTTAGTTGTCAGTAGTGTTAGTTGTTGCCTAAAGTACTCCTAAACTCCTCCATGGCTATTTTCATGGTTTTTCCTTTTGCAACACTGGCTTAAGGTTCAAAGGTCATGTGCATTCAGCAGCAGTGTCTACTCTTGGGCTTTACATAGAAATATGTTTCTTGACTCCCTGACTCTTTCACAATTGTATTAGGTGTCGGTGGTGACGTGTAAGTTATTTGTCATGAAATAACACATTTGTTCAAATTGACATGAGACTTTGGTGGATTCTCCTTTGATACTAAATACCAAATCCAGCAACCAATTAATGTGTTCATTAGGGACCTCTCAGACTGTTACTTATATGACCCTTTTAAACTTACTTTGCCTTACGTTCGGTGTTGAATGAAAGAACTGGAAATGTTTCTTTGTTCTTTTACCTTTTAGACACCAGACTCAAATATCACCACAGTAATTAATTGCATATTTACAAAGGGAACTAACTCTTTAAATGGGATGGGTAATCCCCATAGTCCTAAAACGTGATTTTTAATGGAAATGATGTCAACTAGTGCTAATTCTTGTCATTGGTTTTTTTTCCCCGTTAGCTCTACATACAGTATGGTTTCTCTTTTATTGCAGCTCTAGTGGGGGAAGGTGAAAGGGGGGTCTGCAGCAGAAAGACCATTTTTCTCAAGACTTCAGTAACAAATCTCTTAAAGAACAAAATTCACAGTAATGTCACAAAACACAGGGTAAATATTGCTAAATTAAAAAATAAAACATTACATCCAAAAAAACACGCACAACGTTGTTCATTTCAGACATCTCAGATATCATATTAACCTCTACAGACTGATATTTGGTGCATGACTCGGTGCATCAATGACGGGAACAAAAGCTTTTTTATTAATTTTTGTTCATAAAATCTTTTAGTCCATTTATTCTCTCAAAGAAACTTAAAAAAAGCTTATCAAGTATCCTCCAATGGAAAGCAATAATGTAACATTCTCTGCAGCTTTTTTTTTCTTCTGTAAACACACCGTCGACCAACAACTGACGGACGGCTGGTTTGGCAAAAGTGTTGGTTAAGGAGTGAAAGCAGAGAGAGCAAGGTGAAAACAGAATTAATCTTCAGTTTCATGTGTGTCACTCTGTGATATGACTGATTCCCTGAGACTAACACCAGTTGATGCTTTTCATAAACTTTGAGCGATGTATACCGTTTCCAGTCTGCGTTGCTATTCACAAAGGATTTGTTCTTTCTCCATGGTGAAGACACCACTGAGTGTCTCAGACACTTAAAAATACAGTACTGAAATCCTAATGCCTCACATTTAAAACAATGAGAAAAATACTACACGGATACACTTACAGTAGATACTTTTCCCTCTAGTCGCACAATGTAGGACAATAAAACCCAAGTTATGTTTTACCCTCGCCTTTTTTAAAATCATGCAAAGCATTGACCGTAGACTGTATATAAGAAATTAATGTGGCAATATGTTTAGACAAGTTAAGTTCTGGCAAGTACATCTGTAGAAATGTTCAGAAATATAAAATAACTACTTCTGCTTCTATTTTCATTTTCCCAATAAAAATCAAGAATATATTCATGTTACATCACTAATGTTGCCCTTTTCCACAAAACTTACTACACAAACGTTAAATAGTTGTCAACCAATTTTGTACTCATTTATTTATCGATCAATCGACCTATCATTAGAGAGGACCTGTGGACACTAGCTAATCATACAGTAAGTGATTGCTTGAATGTCAAATTAAAGCTGAGCTGCAAATTAAACACCAACAGCTACCACATCTATGAATGTCCTCCTGTTTATTGTACATTGTCCTTTAAACGAAATAACTCGTTACAAGTTTTCTATTAAATACAATTTGAGATGAAATAAAAACTAGTGATTAGGACTAAACTTGCAGGAAAATGTAAACTGATATTATAAATGGAGAAATAGACAGAAGAACAGAAACTATTGTGTGGCCTAAAAATATAGTGCGGCTATGAAGGTGAACTTCTTTAATTTTTTGGTAATGCTAATGCAAATAATAAAGCTAATTCCCTCTAAAACATGATTATAGCTACTACGCAGCAAAATAAATCTACTAAGAACAATGATTTTTATTCATTCATATTGTTGTTTTTTGCTAGTGACAATTTGCTGATTTTTTTTTTTTTTTTAATGTTGATTCACAAATATAGGTGGTTGAAGCCTAGCAGTTAGCTTTGCACAAAGCCTGTACTTGTGTCCCTCTTACTCTGGTGTCTGTGAAATTACATAAAGTAATTAAATGTTTAATGTGTGAGACTTGAGTTAATGTATTTTGTATGTTAATGTCTACAATTAGGAATAAGGTTTACCTTCACATAGGAATATGAATTTTTTTTATTAACCTTGAACCCTTTATTTACTTTAGTATCATAACTGCACATTAACAAAGTGTGGTGACAAGAAACGTTTAACTAGCAAGTCTTAACCACAACAGCCCTATTTTCCTTTACAACATCCCTAAAATATAACATTCCACACAGATGGCTACATCCATTTCTTATACACAGTCTAAGACTCTGCTCAGCAGAGCTGCTCAGCTTGGCACCCAGCTTTCTGGCGAGGTCTGTTTTGAGCTCGAGAAGCTTCCTGAACTCTTGTTGGCATTCTGAGCAGAGGTCAGGCAAGAATCGAAGCTGAGGTCCAGGCAATCAGCTTCCATCAGTTCATTGCGAATGATAGAGTCCATGTCACAGTCCAGGCTGCCATTAAACACATCAAGGTCCAGATCGGCTGGAAAGCGGTCCTGGCTGGAGCTGAGCTGCATAGAGGCTGCATTCTTGCTGGGTGACTTCAGGAGTGGCCTCTTGGCTTCACGGTGACCGCCATCGCTGTCAGAGGTTGACAAGCCAGCTTGCCAACCAGGCACTGAAGAGCTTTGAGCCTGACCTGCACTGATCAGCATGTGGTCTTTGCGCAGCAGCATGGCATTTCGGCGAGAGTTTTGCAGAGCAATGGCGGTACTGGCCTGCGACATCAGAGGGTCAGACTGGGTTAGGAGGACATTGCTGTGGCCGGGGGAGTCCAGACTGAGCATGTCTTGCAGACTCTGGTGGTCGCTGAAGTGTGAGATACAGGAAAACGTGGTCTGTTTGTTCTCCTGAATGGTCTGCATGGGTGACTGTCGCAAGCTTGTGATGGAAGGTGGGCTGAAAAGAGTGTTTGAGCCATAGCTGCCAGAGGGACTTCCCAGGTTGCTTCCTGAGCAGCTGAAGGTAAACAGGGAACTCCCCTGACCATTAACTCCGTTGTCTTCCTCTCCAGGAGGAGGCTGCTGGGATGCTGTCAGGCTGATATTGTCTAAAAGGTCGTCCATCAGGTTGTCAGAGAGACCATCGTTAAGGTTCATGGTACCTGCCAGGTCAGACAGACCTGTGGGACCAGTGGACGGAGACATACTGCTGGGACTCGAGTACAGCATTGGGGAAAGGGGAGAGTCATCATCCGGGACCTCGTCCAGCTCCAGGTTGGCCAGGATTGGGGACAGACGACCGCTGAGGGTGCTGGCATTAGAATTTGTCCTGGAGCGGAAGTCCGTCCAGGCATCCAGCTCGTCACTACTTCGGGAGGTTGGACTTCCTGTCCATTTTGAGAGGCTGGAGGAGCTTTCAGAGCTGCCATCTTGAGCCGCCTGCAGTGAGGCTTTTTTCTTGGTGGCTCGTCCTCGAGCTCCTTTGATGTATTTACTGTTATCCATCGATACGGCCCGGCGACGTGGAGCTTTCCCTCCTTTGCCGCCTTCTGGGTTGACCATCCACCAGGAACTTTTCCCTGTGCCTTCATTTTGAACTTTGACAAAACGGCTGTGCAGTGACAAGTTGTGTCGGATGGAATTCTGAAAAATATTTTTAAAAAATACGGTGAATTTGAGACCTTTAAAAATACTCAGGGTTCACACACAGTCTGTCCCAAGAACAACCTTGTCCATTTTTATTCTAAAAACACTTTATAAACTCTTTAATTGTTTCAGGGAAAGCTTTAAAAGTTTTGAATTTAAATAATAACTAAAATTGCATCTTCTACCAAAGATGACATCTAAGGTAATTTTTTCTCACCAAAGTGTTATAATGAAAAAGTTTAGATTAGACAGAATTTCACTAATCTCACACTGAGGAAGCTGTTGATAAGACAAGATAGTCAGGAGTCGATCCCTGAATCTTTTGATCTGTAATCAGACGCATTAACCCCTAGCTCCTTAGGTTAGAGTGAAAGACTTAGAGTGAAATCTACAGAACGAAACACATTATTATACAAATAATTACTACAGTGCAATTACATGTGGAGTTTTGTCTCTATGAGACTAAAGAGAAAATATTCACAATTAAGAAGTGATGCTTCATTTTCAGCGCAGATGTTCTTCTTCCATCCATATTTTATTTTTAAACCAATTATATAAAAACAGGTAGTGTGCACCACTGAATAACCAAGAGTCTTCTTAGAGACACCACCTCTTCTTTGCCCTATTTCTGGCTGCTCGAAATGGTGTACAAAATTTCCCTGGAGATATTTATCCCAACCATGTACAAAATTAAACAGCTGGATTCAGCATGACTTCCCCACAATAGGACTCACTGTAGTACGTAGAAGAGGCTCTGCGGCAACGTACGTAGCACAGAGATCAACTTTAGTGGGAGAGGGTCGAGTATAATTCTCTTAAACACAAATTAACTCAAGTGAACGAGATGTAATTCAATCCTGTCTCTGAAGATTAAACAAATCTAACACAAACTGCTGGTCCATCACAATGAATATGTTGAGTCTGGCCTAATATGAAAATGTGTGAGGATCAAAAGATCAAAAATGAAGATGGAAGAGAGTTTTAGGTCTGTGATTAGGTTGACTTAAAATAAAACAAAATAAAACCCTTTTCTTCAGGTCTTTTTTTTCTTACCTAACTTAGAGTAAATGTGGAGGACAGGTAGGTTACAGCTGCAGTCTTTAAAGAGACTATATGTCAACTGTATAGGCCAATTTGAACCCATATAACCTCTGTCTGCACTTGTCTTCCAACCAGTTTCAAGATTCAACACCACCCAACTTGTCATACATCCCCATTAGTCATTGTGCTGGGACAAATGTTGAAAATAAAAGCAAAGGCGTATGTTAAGAAGGGTATGAACTAAAGAATACATACATATACACTATCTGTAGTCACACATATAGTACGGAGCAGCCCAAGTACTGTAAGCAAAAAGATCATCAGATGTACTGTGAAACTATTTAAGCCCTGCTCCCATTTTTCACAACCTTCCTTTGCGTGCCTGGTTTTTGAAGCATGACTGCTATTAAAAGAGAGAAAACCTTTGTTTGTTTTTCTTCAATTGCTGCAACTATATCAGCATTGTGTTTAACTAAAGAGGCCCAGGTTTCACACTGAGTAAGCACATTTTGAAACCTGAAACTAGAAGATCGGTATATTTAATCACATATAGATTTGTTTGGCCCAGAAGTAATGTCTCTGTCATTGGTGTGGAACCCCAGGGTTCACCTCCTGGGTGAAGATCGAATCCCAGTTAGGGCGGTTGGTACCTTCCAGTGGACTGACCACCTGCAGGAAGGTTCAGGGGGGCTGGTACGGTGCAGTGTGATTTGGGTGGAGACTGCTGCCCCCGCGACAAATAAAATGGATAGATGGATAGATTTGTTTTGGTGGTGCACTGTAGAGATTGTTTTTTCTAATATAAAATATGTACTGTGGCACAAATAATGTTGGGCAACAGTGGCTAAGAGATAAAAAGGGTAAAAATAATGTGGGAATAATGTGGAAAGAAACCAGTGCTGTCTGACTTGGATGCCTCCTGGGCAAATTCCATTGGAGGTTTTCCGGCCGTATCCAATTGGGCTGAGACCCTGAGGTATAGACCAACAACTTGCTTGAGGGATTAGTTATCCCATCTGGTCTGGGAAGCTTACGTTTGTCCCAAAGGAGCTGGAGAACATTTCTGAGGAGATGCTAGCTCATTCATTTGTTCATTCATCTTTAGCTGCTTTATCCTGTTAAGGGTCACCAGAAGAGCTAACATGGGATGAAAAGTAGGGTCTACTCTAGACAAGTCACTAGACCATGCATGACGGGACCTGCAGCCAATTTGAGTCCTCAGTGAACGCAATAATCAGGGGCATGAAAAGCCATAGGTTCAAACAATTAATTAGAGAGATTCATAAACAAAATTACTGCGTGAGTATTCAGCTCCAACTTGGTTGTGTCTATTTTGGACTAGCTTGGACATTAACTGCCAAAACAATGTTGGCGTTTATATATTAAGACAATGTTTGTTTGGTTTATTTTCCCTGAAATTTATTTACCCAGCACCTTTGACTTTGCTGGGAAATTATGTTTTTTAACATCTTTACTTTATGGAAATGTTTGTAAATAAGCCTGAGGAAAGAATGTTAACTTATTTTTTCAAAATTGTCTCTAATTAAAGTCCAAGCTAAATATTATAATAAAAACATTGTTCAACGAAAACACAGGCAACTAAAATAGAAATGGAAAATAACTTCAAGCTCTGACAATGTTTCAATAAAAAGCACATCGAGCTAAAATATCCTAACAGGGAACAGAACACAACTGCAGCAACACCAAACTGCATCATAATTAATACATAAACCTTTGTTGACACGTCAATTCTGGCCCAGGCTGACGTTTTGATTGACCTCTGTTGTTATTTATGGAGCCATTAATCATTATGATGCCGTAGTGGCCTCAACTGTTCGGCAGCAGATGGAATAACAGCGGTTAAATCTCGCCAATACAACACAGTTTAGTGCAGTAGCGTCATGAAATGCAACCCATGAAAAATGACCAGGGAATTCAACCTCATGTCTGTTCAGATCACAGAGGCAGTTTGAACCAGAGTGGCACAGAATACAAATGACAGCAACACTGCAAACATGTGGGTTGAATTGTCTCCAGCTCCCACATACAGGCTGAATGACCTTGCTGCTGTGGTTAAAAATATACAGTAATCTGGATTATGTGAGCAGAAACTACAGCATTTTGTGCTCTTTGCCAAAACATGCCAATGTAAAGACACGAGTCAGTTTTTAGAGGACAACTATTAAACATAAGAAGGATTGGGTATTTTTTTTTGTGTACACACCAGGAACCAGGTCTACAGTGTGAGTCAGAGTGCATTTATAAAAAGGGATAAATCACAAAGAGCAAACTCTTGCCTTCCCCTCCCCCAAACAGTCACAGCAGCGCTGCAGCAGCCTTTGAGCAGGGACTGGAGCAAAGCCAGTTCAGCCAGAGCCAGATCCAAAGAGAAACACTGAGCTTCTCTCACACTGACTGGCTACACACTGACCTACATAATTTATAGTCAGCTGATTGATCCTTGTGCCCGGGCCACATGAAGAGACAGTGTGGCACACGGCAGAACGCCTCAGCCGCCAGCTGTTCATCCACAAAGGAGCTAAATGTCTGTATTTGGAAGTACCACCGAGAGGGAGAAAAAAATTACCTGCTGCTACATCTAATTATGATCATAAATGCAGTCGCATCTTTCTCATTTAATAAATAACGACAGGTGGGGCAGCGCTACAATCTCACACTCCCATCCTGAAGACAATCTACATTAAGAACACATCTGATTTTACACACACAGATACACAGCATCTTCTCAGGAAATGCTGATGTCAGCTCATACAGTATGAAACATTAACCCTTTCCACTGTGGAAACACTGTCTCTCTGCAGGGAAATAAATAGGAATAGAAACTGCCTCTTTAAAAAATTGACAAATATTTAATTAAAAATCACAAATAACATTGAATGTTTCTTTGGTCGAGATCAA
This sequence comes from Cynoglossus semilaevis, assembly GCF_000523025.1. Taxonomy (NCBI): domain Eukaryota; kingdom Metazoa; phylum Chordata; class Actinopteri; order Pleuronectiformes; family Cynoglossidae; genus Cynoglossus; species Cynoglossus semilaevis. Next base: position 11,155,966 of record NC_024307.1, read on the forward strand.
ATGATGGCAACACTAAACTGGGCAAAACCACAAAAACTAGAGACATTATTACAAGATACGGTAAAGTAATATCGACATTTTATACCCAAGAAATAACAGGTATGTATATCATCTAAATCATGGACAAAAGATACTTGACCAAATCTTTAAATTATTATTAATTATAATTAATGTATTATTAAAAGTATTAATTATTTCCTTGTTTACAAGTTTCTACTTGTAATTACATGAAAATGAAAGAAACTTTCCTCAAAATTCAGAAACAATTTTTGAGGAAAATGTTTCTGAATTGTTAGAATGTTTAAGCATTTAGCATGTTTAAACAAGTGACAGGCTTTTATAATTATGTCTAAGAAAACCAATGAATAATGAAACTTAATGTTGTGTTATGTCATTTCAACGTTTTCTCCCAGAAGACTCGCAGTAATGAAACACTACAGGTCGATCTAGACCTAAGGACTCCTATGTGCAAAATAATGCAAAACACTATCTTTTACAGAGCAACTCATTGTTATTGCATCTTGATGTGCAAATATGGAAAAGATGACAACTTCCTTATTTATCTAGTTTCCATTATCCTGAATGTTAGCAGTCACATCTTTGGATAGTTTGTTTGCAGCTACTGTATTCACATTACTAAATATATATATATATATATATATATAGATATATATATATGTGTATATATATTTGTATGAACAGCAAGTACAATATTTTCCTCGTTCTTAATGACTAACTAAAACATTTTAATACAAAAAAGAATATGAATTATTTATATCAAAACACACTTGAGGAGTTTGCAGGCCAAAAGTGGCCCCCGGGCCAACAGTTTGAGACCACTGACTTAGTCAGTGCTGCCCACAGACCATGTTGTTACAGATGATGTAACTTACAGTAAGTCTGTGTGCATCTGGCCTGAATGTCTAAAAACAGCTGACAACCAACTCCTGCTAATCTCATATTAATATAGCAGCTGGTTCTGTGCTGGTCAATCAATTATTAGCTGGTCTTATCCTCATCCCCACCATGTACAATCAATAGTAAATAAAAAAAGATATTCATGAACCATTCTGGAATTGGACCTCATCACTTATACAATGTTACGCAGGATTACAGACCTATTTCCAGATTTTTTTTAACTCAATTCTCCCTCTCCCTTGTCTAAATCCTGCACAGCTCCAAACTTTCATCAGACTTGATTCCCTGACAGATTAACTGGTTTTCCAAACCCGTTCTTATCCCTAACATCAAACAATAGCAGTGATGTGGTGTCGTTTGTTGAACACGGTGTAAAACTTCATTTTGTTTTCCGTGTAACACAGTTCACAGCACTTTTACTGCTTGAGAGTGAATGTGTGGAATGGCATAGTTGATGTTTGTGGAGCCTGTAGAAGTTTATTCCATCTGTTTTTTATCTTTAGCCAGGACAAAAAAATACTGAATAAAAGTGGAGGAGTTTACTACTTTTTTTAAAAATTCTCTCCTGTCATTGATTCCTGTACTTTGGACAGTCTTATTCTTGGGCGTGGCTTCTTTGAATTTTCTGTAGAACTTCTATTAATACTTTACAATAATAAAAACAATAATAATAAATATTAGTGGGAAAATCTGTGAATAATAACATTATTAGTTAGACATGTTGGGCCTGTAATAGTTTGGGGCTGTATTTCTGTAAAGGGTGTTGGGGACCTAATGTAACTACAGTACATTTATATGTATGTACAAACATAAACTGTAAAAAAATATGGTACATTTTTTAACCTTATAGTTACCTGGTTGAAAATAATCAATAATTTGAATCAGTTTTTGTCACACTTTCTGTGTAAAACACATATATATCTATTTTGTTACGTTACATCAATGTCTGAATGTTGGTGACTGTATGTTTCGTCCCTGTAGTGCATGTTTTTACATGTGTGGTGACATGGTTTGACACAATGACAGCAGCAGCTTGATGCCACAGCTCACCTTCCAGCCTGCAGAGCTGTTGCTGTCGCCTTTGTCCTTGAAGTACGGTACAGATCTCACCATCCAGTCGTAGATCTGGGACAAGGTCAGTCGTTTCTCCGGGGAGCTCTCGATGGCCTGGGTGATTAGGTCTGCATAGGAATAGTTGCCCCAGGCGTTTCTGCGGGCGGAGGACTTTCTCAGCTGCTGGGAGGCAGAGCCGCTCAGAGCCGCGGCCGGGGTCTGCTGAGCCGAGGAAGGGGAGCCGTCGATGAGTTCCTCTTTCCGGGGGCCGCGCTGCACCTCCACTGGCTGGGAGACGGAGCTGAAGCCCCCGCTGCTGCTGCAGCTCAACTCCCGCGGTTTACTTACACCAGCGCTGGCTTTGTGAGCAGCTCCTCCTCCTCCATCCTCCTCCTCATCATCATCTTCTTCAGGGATTACGTCAGTGTCATTGGTCCCGGGTTTGCCCGCACCGGACTCCGGACGGGGCAGCGGCCAAGTGCAGGAGCGTGGTCGCTTCTGAGGCTCAAAATCCGGGTCGATCTCCACCTTCAGAGGGGGCTCGTTTTCGACGCTCGTCGCCTCGGCCATGTTAACCGCAATGTCTGTTCAGTCGATGGGCAAAGGGACAGGAAATTACTCGGGTCGCATTCCATCAATGTTGTGTGCAGTTTTCAGGGGGGGGGGCACGTTTTCATGTAATGTCCTGCAGCCTCCGCTGCTCCAGCGACTACACGTGTCGGTGGCTCTGTCCTTCTGCAGGGCGTCAGTCCGCAGTGCAAACACACTCACACAGAGCACAGCAGCTTCCACTTAGCATCTAAACCCCACACCTTCACCAACACGCACAGATCTCCCCCCGCAAATGTTCAGCTAAAAGCTGAGGAAGTCTCGAGTCGCTCCCCTTCTGCAAAGACGCCCTCGTCCAGCTCCTGCACCGCGATCCTGTGACGTGCATGCCCGAACGAAAACCACAATGACTTCATCTAATGTGTGCACATCAGCCTGATCACTTCGTGCACAGCTGCCATCTTGACTATTTCCTTTCCAAGTTCTTTATCAACCATGCACTAGGAGAAAATAGAGAGTGGAGGGGGGGGGCTGCCAGTGTCCAGATACGATCAAGGCGGAGATTGCTCCTCTCAAGGCCCCGCAGCCTCCTTCTGTCTCCGTGTCTTCCTCTGCGTCTTACAGTAGAAACGAGTCGCTCCAGATAATGCCTTCACCCAGGCTGCTGCACATCTGTGTCATCCTGAGCACAGGTCAGTCCTCCGTGTGTCCAACTGCCTGCAGAGACTCATTCAATCTGCTGCTGTGGTTGGTGCAAACGCTCCACTGAAGGGAAAAGAGAGAGAGAGAGAGAGAGAGAGAAAACCAGGGTCCTGCCCCCTGGACGGAGCTGAAATTAAAGTGACAGTGTGGACATGTCCACACAGCAGTGACATCATTCTCTCTCTCAACGGAACACTGGACTTTAACACAGTAAGGAAATCCTGTATCTCCAAGTAATTACATAAGTTATTATGTGTAGTTCGCACAGTGTTCTTACATATATATATATATATATAAAAAAAATATATATATATATATAAAATTTATATATATATATATTTTATATATATATATATATATTTCAATTAATCACCCTTTTCAAATATATTTTACTATGTGCCTGAAACTGTTATCGTATGAAATAAAAAAAAAATTACTTGGGGATCAACAAAGTACATTATTTTTACAGTACCATAATTAAAGGTACAATGCTTGTGTTTTAGGGACATCTAGTGGTCATATTACAAGTACACTGAATACTATCTCCTGTTCAAGCCTTTAGGGGCAGAGGTCATCAACAGGTATGAAATTACCCTTGGGGTACTGCAGAGGTACTGCATGAGGTTGTGAATATTTTTGGTGGATTCAGACAGTGTTTGTAACATTTTTTGCAAATATATTTAACTTTTGCTGCTGAAGCTGATCCCGGCAACCAATGAGCAAGGTTCAAAGTTCATCACAGGTCCATACACAAAACAACCAACTCCTGACACTCACACTTATACATATGGTAAATTAACCATATCCAATTAACCTAAAGCATTTTGAGCGAGAAAATGAGGCTAATGATGATGAATTATTTATTCATGGTTGTACTTTTGCTGATACAGTTTGTAGTAATACTGTACATGGAGTGTACTACTATGGCGCTGAGCTCCAATTGTGTGCCACGATACAGTGACGGTACATGTTATGCATAAATACCAGTAAATAAAAAGTATAACTTCCAAATAAAGCAGCAACCATTATAACCAGTAATAAAAAGGATGCCGTACTTTCTCTTATCTATTTTTTTGAAAGCACATTATCTGATTCACCTGTGGCTTGGCAGAATTTAGGCTGACGATGAGGCATATGTAGACGTGACCAAGGTGGCCTGATGCAACATGAAAGTGAAAGATGATTTCAGTGACTTTGGACATGTCATTGTTGTAGCTGGTCTAAGTGTTTCGAAAACCAACACATTTCTGAAAAAGACAAATCATTTCCAGGTAAAAACATCACTTTCTAAAGTTTAAAGAGAACAAGAAAAAAGTATTAAAAAAAGAAACCCCTTTGTTGAAGGACAACACATTCAACCTTGGACCAGCCTTGGACCACCTTATAAGACACTGACGACCATTTTATTAGGTACACCCAGTACCTATATCTACAGTATTAGGTCAATCTATCTGATTTAATTTCTGAGTCTTGAGAGGTACTCGGCTGAAGTCTCTGTCTTTCAGTGGGCTTCTAAATCTGTTTTTGTGTTGTTAAAAATGTAAATCTAAAAGTCAACAGGATGCTTATGGAAATTACAGTCCATCAACCGTTGTACAGTTCTTCATTGTCCTTTTGCAGTTTTCCCAAAGCCTCATAACAAGTGGGTTTTTGCTAATATGACAGAATTAGTTTAAATATCACTGTTGTGCGTGTTCCATTTACACCTTTTTACTGCAAGTGAGAGACTTTGGGTTTTTTTTTTCACTTCACTTGCACTTCCCACGCAGCCCGGTGTCTGAACACTGGCCTTTTCCAAATACAAAGTATTCATGTACTGGAGTTTAACAGTTAGACACATTACCCACCCACACGACCAAAACCTTATTAGTTTCACTTAGGAAGACAGTGGCATAAAAAGGCAAAAACACTTAATTTCATATATTTGTGGTTTCCTTTTTACCCTGGAGAGGAAAATTAACTGAAGGTTCCAAGTGGCACTGTTCATGTACGACGGTGCAATATCACAGGCACCAACCACATAAGCAGGAAAGAAAAAAACAATTCATCTTTAAAGGTTGGAGCAGGTTCTTCCCCTGTTTTTGCATTTGTTTTCTTTAGCCATGTAAAACTAAAAATGCAAATGCTTTGCATATTAAAAACACTGTAGGATTTGTAGAATATTCATTAAATATCTATTTCAATCACCTTAAAAAATCCTTTAAAGATCCCTTTTCAATAAGTAATCCAGCTTTAACCCATATCTTTAAGAAGTAAATACACCTGGACCACATTTTGATTACAAGCAATATGACACTTTTTTTGAAACATTTTTTTCCTAAAGTGCAATGTTGCGATAGAACAATAAAAGGCTTTTAAAAATATGAATAAATATTTCTATAAATCTACACATACACACACAGAGGGTGCAGCATTGCTGCTCCGTCTGTAGTGAAAAATGAGTCGTAGTGTTTCAGTCTGGACTGTTGTAGGCAGAGTGAAGTACAGTGTGTATCAAGTATGAATGTATGGTCACTGTGTAACACCGTCTAGCGTTCCCTCCTCCGTTAAACCTTGGACTTGAGGCTTCTGTCTCCTTCCAGCCAGTACTCCTCTGTCTGCATCTCTGTCAGTCGGGACACCGTCCTCTGGAAGGCAAACATCTCCTCTTCTCCACTGAATATGGACAAACTGCTGGCTTCGTCCTATCAATCCACACAGAATTTGATGAGTGAAAGACCCACCTTAATCAAACAGTTGTTCACATTTCCAAAAGGCTCTTTTAAACACTTGGTTAAACGCTTTAGGGCAAAATTGTTAGTGTTCTTTCCAGCAGTGTACCTGAGCCTCTGTGTTCCACCAACCTCTCCCTTCCTTCTCTAAACTTAGATGACATTTTTTGTGTGAGTCAGTCAAAGTTATATTTACTCTCACCCTTTTCAGTCCCAGATCATCCATGAGAATGTGACTCTCATCATGGCCGTGATGATCGCCGTTCTGCACAAATATCTCCTCCAGGGGATGGTCGGCCAGAATCACTACCCGTACCTAAAATTAAAAGAGAAGAGGTTCAATCTCCCTACAAGGCTCACATTTGGTTAGCTCCATTAACGACTGTGTACCTTGTGGTCATAGAGGGCATCCACCAGAGTTATGAGCCTCCGGGCTTGGGTTTTTTTGTTCAGCGTGAGCAGTGGAATGTGACGAATAAAGACGGTGTCAAACAGTCTGCATATCTCCAGGTAGTCACTGGCCCCTAAAGGCTGAGATATGATGACATTCAGGTGGTGAAATATGATTAAACACATAATCTGAAATCATTTTAAGGTGCAAGTTGTAAAAGTAGACATTTTGCATTTAACAGTTATGTTACATTTATCAAAATGAAAAACAGTTTAGTAGCTTAAAAAACATAATAGAAACTCAAAACTCAAACTGAGGTTCATATAGCAACACACAAACATTGAATATAAAGTTGTTTTTTTTTCCTGTGTTGTGGGTTTAGTTGCAGGACTAAATGTGTTGGACAAAAATGTATAAAACATGACATTTCAGTTGCAAAAGACAAAATATAAAGTCAGTCACAGGAAACTTTTTTTTTAATGAAATATTTTAAACCACCCACTCTGTCACACAGCTCTTCAAAAGTGCAGTCAACAATTGTCCCACAAGCTTTGTCTAAACGAACTTGTCGATTGAGAACCTTCAGAATTCTGGGTCGTGTTACTATAAAGAAACAAAGTTAAAATATGACAATATGCTGAAGAAAAATTAAAGATTATATTTCAGAGAAATAGCATTTAGATCTTTTGTTCAACTAAGCCTATTATGGTGTGAGTGCACTACTTTACTTACTGTCATTCTGCTTAAAAGCCAACTCATCAAACATCTTGTCTAAAGTTAATTCAGCCTCAGGTTCACTGGAACTAAACAAAGAAAATTTTAAATAAATTGATGGATTTGGAACAAGTTTTCTGCTACATTTTAAATAAATGTGTCTTACAGAAAGTAAAGTTTTCCAGCAGACGGCCTGTTTCTTTTACGATAATCAACGCCAGAGTCCAGCCGTAGAGTTTCACAATGTTTCTAAATGGAAAAAAAAAATAACTGAAAATGATTAACGATAGACAAATTGAATAAAATAAAATTTTAAAATGTTGGAAGTGCAAAATTCCAAAAGGGATGAAAAAACACTGCCTGTCCTACCTGCAAGACAGCAATAAAAGGCACAAAGTTGACTCTCTGCAGCCCATTCTTATACAAGTCTGGAGGAAAATAAAAGGAAAAATGGTTTAAATTTCTCTAAAATCTTTGAAAACAGTAGGCTTGAACATCTTGGGTCATTTACTTTAATGAAAACATGGGGGGGAGGGATGATTGCCATTTATTTTTTAACAAAATTGTCACATTATAAATGTAGCCATCCAAGACTTTATGTTCATTAAAATAAAGTTGTTTCCTACCTTCCGGAGGACGATTGGAAGTGGCAACGACAACAACTCCTTTCATGAACAGATTCTCAAAAAGCTGCTTCAGAATCATGGCATCAGCGATATCAGTGACCTGTGTTTCAAGACAAAATATTTAACTCAGAATGCTAACACCTACTACTTAGTAACTCTGATTGTTTGTATGAAAGATGCTGGGATATGAAAACATTAAGAATTTTGTTATGACCTGAAACTCATCGAAGCACAGGAGACAGGCCTCCTCACTGATCTCCTCTGCCACTGGAGCGATGGGGTCGTAGGATTTGGCCATTTTTCCTGCTTTCCTCTTTGGCAGACTTTGTTTTAGCCGATGGATACCTAAAATATATATAAAACAGATTACGAGATGGACAAACAAGTATTTTCACATAACCTGTTTAAAAGAAAATTACCAGGGTGTATGTACCTAAGGAACACTATGGAAAACCTTAACTATTACCAAACATACTGTGATGAGTAAACAGGATGTAAAACCTCGATTTCGATCAGCAACCACACAGCTGTTTTTACCCACAATCACTTAATCAGATTTTAATTTTTATCATCCTTGTTCATATGACTTAAACAAATGAGTCTGAGCTAAACTGAACTCTAAACTTTATTTATTTATTTATTTTTAAGTATTTATTTTGGTAAACATGCTTACGTTTATGCACGTCCAACATGAAGCCATGGAAATGGACCCTCTTTTTCTTCTCTGTCTCCACATAGGAATAAAACATGTCCATGACCATGGTTTTTCCTGTGCCTGAAATAATAGAACATATTTAAATTTGACGCTGAAATCAAAGTGAAGTTTAGTATTCTTTAACAGCATGTTTATTATGTTTATTAATGACTCTGTACGACTTACCGACATCACCATAGATGTAGTAGCCCTTTGGTGGTTTAGGTTTTGAGAAAAACTAGCAAAAATAAAGAGATTATTAAAGAAGCTAAATAAGCTTGTAAATAAAATCAAATAGAAATCTATTTCTTTGTATTGAAAGGTTTAAATGTGAAAAGGATTATAAAGTAAACCTTGTTTTATGAAGTACAGAAGTTATCTATCCATTGCTGCTAACATTTCAATAATGTAATGTGGACACATCTTTCTTTTATTTACCAACTGGATCACTTGTGTCCTCTGAGCTAAAATGTCATTAAGGCATGACAGTTGCATTACAGAAGACAAACTTGTTTCAGATGGGTTTTTTACACAGTAGAACTCATTTGCACTCTGACAAATAACAGCTGGAGTTTCAGTTACAATATTTATCACATATAAGCATGGTGATCATCATATAAAGATAATTTGCAGAAACCCAGTTTTTCTCTCTACCTTGGAAAGGAAGGATGTGGGGGTGTTGCTGTAACCTCTAAGTCTTTTGTGCAGCTGATCCAGTCTCTGCAACACAGCTTTCTGGTGCTCATCCTCTCTCAGTGTCCCATCTCTGATCAGTGCAGTGTAGTGGTCTATAGGACCACTAACCCCAGAGTAACCTTACACAAAGACACACACAGAAAACTAAGCATCTGGCATTGTTTTTATGAGAAACGATTTTTACTTCAACAGTCAGAAAACAATTACAGAAACATCATTGCCTAAATAACTACTGTAGGCTGTTTTTTCTCTCTCTAAGCAATCTCACACACATATATATAGGTGGGTTATCCTGCACTTTTATGGATCATTTTCAGTTTTCCTTGATACTTAATATAGAAATATTCATGATATATTATGGTATTTTGTAAGTTTTTTTCAGCTTTTAAAATGTTAACACGTTTACTTTATATAACGTTTTAGACACTGACCAAATAAATCGATAATTTAAAATTTTTAAAAATCGTGGAACGTATGTGTTAAAACACGACAAGAGTTTCGTAACATTGAAATTACAATTGTCCTCTAACTAAGTATATCAGTATACCGCGTAACTCCATTACTTTAATACATTTTAACAGGAGAATAATAATAATAATTTGACAGATGACACGTCTGAGCGTTACAACACTGGCGCTGTTTTATAGGAATACCAAAGGTTAGTTGACGTGTCAACTACACTGAATGGCAGGAGGTGGCAAAAAAATATTCTTTTTTTTTTTGGTTTAGTTTTTAAAAACAGTAGTAAGTAAAAGGGTTGACATAACTAGCAAGGGTTGGGTTGGACTACAGTTGATTTCACTGGAAAAACACTTCAACTCACTTTAACCGTAACAGCGACTCACCAGAAACTCAGCTCACCTCGTCTGCAGAACTCCGTTAAACATTTCCGAACATATTTGGAAAAATACAGTTCTTTTCGAAGACAACTAACGCCCAGTAAGGCTGAGGGTGACATCTTTACAGGGAACTGTATGTATACCGCCATCTTGGATTTGCGTGACGTCACTAAAACTTTATTAACAAAGCCAAAACGGACAGTCAACCGGAGGAGGGCGACATTTCTCACATTTTCTTGTAATCTTTATCGATAGTAAAATTCATTTAAAATTCAAAACACGTTTATTAAGGTTTTCATTGGCAGACATAAAATTGATTTATATTATTGAATAATGATCTGACAACCATCCAAAAATACAAACCACTGTTTTGTTCACAATTAAATTAGCTTTTTTAAATCTACTTAAAATAATGTCTTTTTGCCACATGCCACATTTTACATTAGCCAACACAAGTATTGAGTGACAGGGGCAACTGAAAAAAAGCTGTGGCTTGGACTGTAAAAGGCCTGATATAGTCACTATAGAAATAACTTTCTCTAAATCCATTTAGAGAACATTTCAATTTTTCACTTTTTGTTCAAAGTATTTTAATCACAGATAACATATTGTAAAATAAATAAATATAAATTATGTTATTATGTACCAACTTTTTGCATTTACATTTCTAGACTAATCTTATGTTTGGAAATTTGGCATACCAATACCTATTTCTTTGTAAATGAAATGGAGAAATACTAGGAAAATGTAATTTCAAAAAGGGTATCATGTTGGAGCTGCAATGGAAAAAGAAAGAATACAACATCTACAAGAAGAATAAACTTTCCCATGAATATTCCCGTCATGACTTTGTCCTTTCTCTAATTATATCTGCACAGCACTGAGCAGGATTCACAGACAAAACATGGCTTACAGGGTGTTCCAGAGCTTACAGGCGTGTTGCCATGACAACCCATGACAACAGAGGGCCCTCTCTCCTCTCCCTCCTCTTTTACACACACACACACACGCATACACACACACACGCATACACACACACACGCACACACACACACACACGCACATACACACACACACGCATACACACACACACGCACATACACACACACACACACGCACATACACACACACACACCCGCACACACACACACACGCACATACACACACACACACACGCACATACACACACACACACACACTTATACAGTATTAAGGTGGAATCTGCCTTGCTTCCAGATCTGTACTCTGCCACTGGGAGCAGGGGAAAAACACAGGAAACACAGCTTGGATTGGAGGGATACTGCACATCTGTTTTGGATGGTGAGTGTTTGTTTACATACTAGATCCTTTGCCACATCTGCCTTTGGGAAGATTTTTTTTTTGGGCTGTTCATTTCTCTTTTACTCCTGCTCTGCTGCTGCTGCTACATGAGGGTTGTGTCACATGTTTCTTTATTCGCAAATCCGCCTTCTCTTATTCTGTAATGATTTGGGCTGACACTGTCATCGTAATGGTAATTCATAGCTAGGTAGCCATGGTGAAGTCGATTTCCCTCCTCCCTCTGCCACTGCTGAATGCATTAGTCTAATGAGATGTCTGCAGCCTGGGTGCTGAGCAGCAGCAGCGGCGGCAGCGGCAGCAGCAGCAGTGTGTAAACCAAAGGAAGACACAGGAAAAATCCACATACAGCAAAGACAATGGCGGCTTTAACAAGCATTGAGAGGGATTTATAGTCACCTTTAGGCTCTGGAAATTTAAGACTTTAAGGAGCTTGGCTCGTTGGGTTTTCACACCAGAAGACAGCAGGTAAAATACACCCTCCTCCTCCCCCACCCCTTTCTCCCCTCTTCCTCTCTCTATCCCATGGTAACTGGTCTGCTATCAGGTCAGGACGGAGTTGATGTTTCCCCTGCTGCTCTTTCACAGCTGCCTATTACATATTTTTCAATATCATTGTTAATCCTGCTCTTTTTCACTGCATTACTCAGTCCTCTGCAGTCGCTGTGTTTGTGTTGTTGCTGCTGTGTAATGATTCCAAGCATCTGCCTCCTCTGTGTTTGCACCAATCTGAAGCTGGTGTTACTCTCTCCTATGCAGCTCTTCAGGAGGAGAGGATTACCTATTAGTCAAGTGTGTTTTTCTTCTTTTTGAGGTCTAAGCTTAGTTGTTCTTCCCTTTGTCTCCAGTTCCAAATGAGTGTACCTGCAGCAACGGCACAGAAATCAGAAGGCAACAACAGCGACATGCAATCAGCTGCAGTGGCTCCCTCCTTCATTCCCAGCCAGTCGGGGAAGATACCAGGCAGAAAGAGAGGAAGACCCCCACTACGTAATGTTGCTAAGCTGGATTTTCCAAATCGCTACCCAGAATCGCTCCCTCCTCTCAAAGTGCCCAAGAAGAGGGGGAGAAAGCCAGGCTTTAAGGTCAGTCACGATTGGGTGGACGATAGGAGAGATGTGATGTTGGGATGGAGTGTGTTTAAAAATGCATGTGTACACAGAAAGACACAGACACACAGACTCCAGGGCCTGCAGAGTTTGTGGGACCCTAATGGAACAAAGTAAGAGATGGACTGAATAGTCTGGCTTTGTTGTTGTCAAGATGGATTTACAAAACCAGTGATTCAGTCAAAATTGTGACATTCAAATTCAGCTGTCTGCCTCTTTGTCCCTGGGAAAAACTGGTAAACTCAAGCTAAATAACAACAACCGCTACCTGGTGCCAATCCCAAGTTTGGATAAAAGGGGAGTGTTGTTAGATACAACACTAAAGAGGATCTGGAGAATGAGCCAGAATAACTACTGTAGAAGAGGAAAGTCAAAAGTATGTTCTGTCCAAAATAAACACATAAAAGGAATGAAAAACATATTATTTTCTTGCAGCTTAAACCCAGGATGGTGATGACACCACTGGCTATTTCTCCACCGAGCAGCACCCCAGAGCCGGACATGAGCTCCATTCCCCAGGATGCTGCCACCATCCCTCACTCAGCCACACCCCAGGTGCTCACAGGTAGGACACACGCAGCAATGACTACCATGTCTTCACTGTCCAGCCCAAAGTTTGAAAAAAACAAAACAAAAACAAAACATCACACAATAGAGAATGCATTCATTCCTCCATGTTGGTCTGTTTTTCCCCTGTTCTAGTCTGTATCTACATCAACAAACAAGCCAACACGGGCCCTAACCTGGACAGGAAGAAGATCCAGCAGCTCCCAGATCACTTTGGACCCGACAGACCCTCTGTGGTGCTGCAGCAGGCTGTGCAGGGCTGCATTGACAGTGCCTTTCAGCAGAAAACAGTGTTCACCCTCCTGACGCAAGGCTACGGGGGAGAAAAAATATCAGGTGTTGTACAAAGACCCCCCTCAGGTGTTGGTTTCTCTTTATTTAGTAACCTTTGATATTTCTGTTACCTAAAGTGGAACCATAAGCCTAGAAGCAATGGACGTACCAGTCTGGTTGCAAATTGTGGTAGTGCAGTTCTCCTGGTTACGGAATTAACCCTGTGTAAAAAGAGGTCTGTGGGAAAATGATGTTTATTCTCATTGGACTTATAATGTCAGGAGTTAATGGTCTTGATCGCTAGCTTTTTTAGTTGCAACATGATGCCAGATTTTTTTTTAATTTAGTCCATTTAATCAGATATCAAAGAATGATGAGAGGTGCTCTTGTGTTGCAGCTTCCATCGGTCAGTCCATCATCAGCATGAATTACTATTTTACTCTAAATAAAATCTTGAATCACAAAATTGACAGCAGGAACACGTGTCTTATACGTACACTCTTTTGAAAATGTATTATTAATTTTATAAATTAAGCCAGAAGAAACCTCATTTTCCCATGAACTTCTCACCAGAGTTTCCTTTTCTAATATTATTACTGTTGCAGATGTTGAATAAACTAATTTGTCAAAAATGTTATTCCAACTGTGCTGTTGGTTAAGTTATCTCTCTGTCTGGCCTCTTGCAGCCACATTTGATGGGAAGCAGCACCTCCTGAGTCTCCCTGTGGTGAACAGTATTGACTACGTACTTCGCTTTCTGAAGAAACTCTGTCGCAGCTTGCACTGTGAGAACCTCTTCAGCGATCAGCCCATTACCCAGCACAGTGGTGACTCCTACCAGTCAGATGGTGCTTATATTTCTTTAACTCGATGAGAAGCTAAAACGTTAACAAAATTGTCAGGCATGTCTTGACTCTTGGTCTTATTTTCAGCTGAAACTTCGATGGTAGAGGACTACCATGTAGACCAGTCAGAAGGAAAACGCTACTCAGTAGATCTTGGGGATTCCGCTTTCAGCTCTATAAGCTCCGCCTACTCCCCAAAGGCCTCCTACGGGTTCCGCTCCTCACAACAGTTCTCCAGTGGATCTGTCTCCATGAACATGTGCAGACAGTCATCGACCAGCCCAAACACTTTTCCAGACAGCAACAGGACAGGTGAGAACTCACAAAACCAACAGGGAATCCATAAATTATTCCTACAGATACAAAAGTACAGCTCAGGTTTTTGGTTTGGTCATCCAGGAGGTTACACCACAACTCCAGAGTCTCAAGAGTCCAAAGCTCCACCAAACAAAGACCCAACCACCTGGTCTGTTGATGATGTTGTGTGGTTCATCAGAGACGCAGACCCACATGCTCTTGGACCTCACGCCGATGTCTTCAGGAAACACGTAAATTAACCAGACTAAAAATGAAGTAGAATTAATCCTAATATTTCCCCCTAATATGACACAACTTGACTGAATTCCTGTCTTTCTTAGGAAATTGATGGGAACGCTCTTTTACTCCTAAAGAGTGACATGATCATGAAGTACCTCGGGCTGAAGCTGGGACCAGCCCTAAAGCTTTGCTACCACATCGACAAGCTAAAGCAGAACAAGTTCTGAAAACATTTCATGGTGTTTCTCCTTCTTAAAACCAATTCACAAAGTAGGGCCAGAGCTGACACAGCCCTGGTTCTAAGTCCAGCAGGTTTGAGGTGAGTCTCTTTCTTGAAGGTTCCCGAGGTTGATGTCACTTACGGTATTTTATTGTCTCATAAAGGGACTAGCTAATACTTCTTTCAGTACATTTAGGAAAAATATTCCAGTGGATTAAAGTGAAAAAATGTAGTGAGCCACAAAGGGCTCCAACATACGGCTGGTGTTGTTATGAGTTAATAGGGCTAACGTAAAAGAATATATCCTTTCTTCATTTTTACACAATGTCATGGTAATAAGCTACCAAACGATACTATAGAAATTTGTTACTATACAATACAATACAATACAATACTTGGACCTGGAAGAACAATTCTGGTCACTTTTTATGGAAGAATACATGTTACTACCACATATCATATTATCATCTTCAGAACACTATTACCATTATTACTGCCACTCAGTGGAAGTCCAGTCTCGCTCTCAGTTTGTTGCTGCGCAGAAAATGCAGTGCGTTTGTTTTGGCGTGCTCACAGAGGATTGATGCCAACGGTGGAAGCTGCAAAAGTGCAATAAAGCTGAAGTGGGCTGTAGAATTACGTGAACGACTCTGCACTCTGATATTAAAATGGTTCCTGTGTCTTTGAAAAGTTAAACATAGAAATATGAATGTTTTTAATGAAGCTCAATAAAACAGGTGCATGTGTGAGGATGCACCCCACAGAGAGGTGAAGTATCGTCAACTCTCTCGTGAAGTATCCTATAGTCTGGTACTCACATGCGGCCTCATTCCCAATGTATAGTAAATTAGTTTGAGATTTTAACACAGAGGTTCTTAAATGGTGGATCGTGGACCAAAAGTGGGTCACATTTGGTGCAAAGTTGACTTGGGGTTAGGCTAGACAAAACTGAATGGTCCAAAAATTGGACCTTAGGTTAAGTGGAAGTCCTAAGGGTTTTTTTTATTGGACAACCACTGTGGTACAGAAAGCATGTACAGTGTATACTGTACATTCATCACCTGAGCAGAAATGTATATCAGACAACATTTTATATAGACAAGCCTGGTTCATCAGATTTCACTATAGGATCTCACTTACTGGTGTTTAAACATATCTATTACTGCACTGAAATGGTGCATTATACTACAGTGCTTTTAAAAAACATTTTATACTATTATTCCTATATACAAATGTGTCTCCATTTGATTTAACAATTGTTTTCTTCTTATAATTAAAATGAAACCACTTGCTAAATTAAGAGCATTATACACATGATATAATAAGATTTAAGTGAATTCACATACTATCTTCATACAATCCTAACTGAAACATTTGATTATTTTATATGAATTGTAGGGCCCTTTTGGTTTATACAGACATTACACACAAACACTATTGTAAAAACCCCACGGCTAAGTACTGTAAATGGATATACTATAATATTGTTTTTGTATACCACTTTTGGTGTACAGTATGCATCATTTTTAATGGAATAACCTTTGTAAGTGAATGCTGCTGTAAAAATATGACATGTAAGCCATGCCTGGTGAGATCACGCTACAATGGTTTTATTTTGAAAAATCTCTACAAAATAAGAGTTTCAGAGGAGGCCAAGAGGGTCAGATGCTAAGCTGGTGCTAAAATGTTATGTATGTATTAATGTGTTTGCTTTTGTGTCAGTGAGATGTAAAGGAAATCTAATGTGTATACTGTAATGTATGTGACTATTAAATTAATGAAACCAAGTAAGCAGAGACTTGTGTGAGAAAAATTTGTTTTCTTTTTTAAAACTGCTATGATAGAGAACAGTTTCTTCACGGCCTTTGGGGACAAAAACTTAAACAAGCTAAAGAGAAGAAGCTGAGGACTTGACTATGATTTTTTTGTACTCTTTGGACTATTTTCAAACACTCATCCCCCCTCTTACATTCACAGCTCAAAATTGTCAACGGCCTTAAATATTCACCAAACTGTATTTGAAACACTGCAGTTTATACAAGAATACCAGAGATAATTTTCACTGAACTATAAAAATAAAATCACAAATCAGTAAACATTCCTCACCGTGGGACAATTACAAAAAATATTTAAATTGGAATGTATTTTTCTAGCTGCCAAATCCAATCCAATAGCCTTTTGTACCCTAAGGGGTCTCCTCCCTCCCTTTGGGAACCACTGCCTTAAAGTAGATGAACTGAAAGGCCTTAAACATTTTATTTTATATTAAAAAAAACAGTTCATTCTTTTCTGCTAATACAAACAGTCACTGGTTGTTTCTTTGTTGCCTGAATTTATATTAAGGTGGAGTTTTTCTAATATGACCTTTTACAGTAGATGAGAGCCTTCAATGACCTTGGAGGCACATCCAAAAATCACTAAGGGCTTATGGGCAGTGACAGACCCACAGTAGATAATGCTGTGGATTAATTATAAAACAGTCACAGATTAAAAACCCTTGATATACTGAAACATGTATTTAAATGTAAGTGAAATAAATGAATGGAATCTCCTGAGGGGTGTGGCTGAGGTGACTCCTGGCCTGGAGGGACCTCAGTTGGTTTCACTCTATCAGTTTTAACCATTACTTTGCAGTGTGCGTTTAACGACATCACTCTAACGACATTTAACATTAAAGACCTTGAAGCCATGGACGGTCTAAAGTCCAGTTTCACCATCAGATCTAAAGGCATTTTAACGGGACGAGGAAACGACGGCGCGATGCTTCGCTATGATGACATCGCAGACTTTTTTTTTTTATCGCGGTATACGATCAGTGGACAAGATCCAAACGGCAGAGCCATCAGTGAACTTGTGATCACCAGGCTGTGATGCACTTCACTGGTGACGACGCGCTCCTGGCTGTGGTCGACTAACTAGAGACTTGCTGTGGGATCCGCTCCTGCTGCGTCTCATCTGGAATAACGTCGGGAGAATCCAGAAATTTCATTAGTACGCGCACGCGTGCGGCAGTTTGTGTCTCTCTCTCTGTGTGTGTATGTGTGTGTATAAGAGAGAGAGATTTTTTTTCTAAAGGAGGGGAGCAGCAGTGGTGAGAATAATCCCGTTTGGGCAAACGTTTCCCATCGGCAGGGGGGTTTTCTGGACTTTGCAGAAGCCAGAGCAAATTGACTCGGACAGAGAAGCAGCAGAAAGAGACGCTGTTAGAAAATAAAGGTAAGAAGAAGAGTCCCCTGCATGCCTGCAGATGAACATGTCACGCCGTATAGATCTTTACGTTACAGATGCGGCAAATGGAATGGATGGGTGACTAGAAGGACGGATGGCTCACATTCTTTTCCTGTTCGTTATTTTAGATTCTTGTCTTTCGGATAAATATGGGGGTAGAGTGGAGCGGGGGCTGCTGGTACACTGGCACATGCGCATCCTTTAAAACACAACCTCTGCCTTTTGCCTGGAAACAACCAGAAATGGGGGGAAAGGAGCAAAAAATAAAAGGCAGTGTTTGATCGTCCGCGGAGTGAACGACATGCCACAAAGGTTGGCGTAATTGATTTGCTTGAACGGAGGTGTGTTGTGGCACTGTGTTGGCACACACTGTGGCATGTGTGAGCATCCAAAACATATGTCTGTGGATTTTTATTTGTCACGGAAAGAAGCAGGAGACTGTGTTGTGGATATGAAAACACTCTCACTGCGTCGTTTCTATCGGAATGCAGCAATATCACCTCTCTCTCTCTCCCCCTCTCTCTCCCTGGTTAGCCTCAGTAGCATTAACTCAAATTGCCTATAGCATGAAATATAACAGCATCTCCTGCCCCCCTGTTTGGCCAGAGGGAGTCATTGACGCCCGTAAACCTGTGCGTCATGCGGTAGGAAACGTCGCCAAAATACAACACCCGCATTTGCGTCGTTTCCTTCAGCTGCGAAACTATTCTCCAGTTTGAAAAAAAAACCCTGTTCTCAAGGTCATTCATTTCAGCGAAAGGATGTATTTCTAAAATGA
Source organism: Cynoglossus semilaevis (assembly GCF_000523025.1). Lineage (NCBI taxonomy): Eukaryota > Metazoa > Chordata > Actinopteri > Pleuronectiformes > Cynoglossidae > Cynoglossus > Cynoglossus semilaevis. The sequence goes on from NC_024307.1 coordinate 11,174,754, forward strand.
ACCCTCATATCTATGGCTGCAGTCGCCAGTGATCATCAGAGTGTGTTCTAGGTGATGTTCAGGTCTGTGGTCGTTAAAGGTTCTGGTTTTTACTGAAGCACTACATTTGTACCGTTTGCTGTGGATGGAAGGCCTGAGCCAATGCAGTGCTGTGGTCCAGCATGCTGTCATGCTGCCTCTGGTGTTGCTGCAGAGATTCGGACCATATGTTGGTGGTCCAGTGGTTGAGATGCTCACAACGGCCTTCATGTGCTCAAACGTGCAACATTTTCCCCCTGAATTTAAAACATGCATCAAGAATTGACGTATTCCTGTCAGTTTTACATAATTCCCCCCCTCTGCCACATCTCAGTCAATAATTCATGACTGTGAAGCTCCTGAGAACAGCTTGATGTGGTGTTAGTTTTTTTGTTGTTTTTTTGTGGTCCCAATGAGCATCAGGAATTGAGGAAAATTCAGATTATTACTGCAACGGTCTAAATATTTAGCATTAGGATCCTACAAGAAATAGGAATCTTGGTATTGCTTTACTTTGAAATGACAGCATCACACAATTGCTGCAGTTTTGTCAGCTGCACATTCATGATGCAAATCTCCTGTTTCCCCTCGTCCCAAAGCTTCTCCCTTAGGATGAGATGCTGTGGCTGTGTTTGAGGCATCATCCTGCAGAAAGTAGCCACCAGAAGATGGGTGGTCATATAGGGAGATGGACATGGTCAGCAACAATACTCATAATGCAGGCTGCGGCATTCAAGCAATGCTTGGTTAGTAACAAGGCACTCAAAGTGTGGCCCTTCCCCTCCAATCTCCCACATCAACAGGGTGTTTCCACAAAAAAGAAGCTCCATTCACATTACATTGTCTCTTTTTTTGGACCATTTCTGTAAACATCTGCCAAACCCTCAGCAGGTTTTTAAATACCAGGACCAATGATGCTGATACCTACAACACCATAAAATGCTTAATGTCTCTTAGAATTCCCCTTTACTCCAACTCTGATACTAGCTATAAAATACGACAGAAATGATGAGTTTCTCCACCATACCAACACCCATAAATGCTGATGTTCAAAAGACTGATGTACCCACTATAGAGGCCAGTGAGTGTAAACTGAAAGCTTATACAGCCACAAAGGATACAGATCAAGTGATGTTACTACGATATATAAACGCTGCTGACAGCACTGAAATTTTGTGAAATCCTGAGTGTAGTGTTCCAAAAATGGTGGGGTAGTATTCAAAAAGTGTTATGCTTTGTTATGATACAACGGTTAATAGCATTTTGGTCCAATGCTGCAGCAAGACACTCCCTGCAAAGCCTGAATTCTAATTTGGATTGCATTTTGGCTGTCTCTGCCCCTAAACAGAAACATAGTTTCCCAGACGTTCTGTTGGATTCTACTGGTGGGACAGTTGGACCGTCAGAGAGGTACCAATTAATATTACATTTAGCAAGACTGGGAGACTATAATTTGTATGTTTTGGACCACATTTCCTAACCTTGGAAACGCTGTAGAGATGTCAGTATTAGACAAATGCCTCTGATTATTATTTTTTTGATCAATCTCCAGTTTGTAAGACACACCTCAGGTAACACAAAGGTCCTGACGCTGTGTTTATTTAAGCAATAAATAAAAATGTCCTACTGGACAGGAGCATTTTAAAATTAGAAAAAAATCATCTTAACACCATGACTTCACGTCTGAATGACTAAAGTACTATCTGCGTCACTCTCTGCTCTGTTATACAGTAGGTTACATTTTCACTGATCCAGACTTTAGATGACACTGTGGGTCTGCACGTTCACAGAGCAGTTTGATAGTTACTGCAGCAGCTCATCTTTTATGAGCTCAGGCTTTGTTGACGTTGTCAGGCTACGGGACAGTCATTTCAATGGAAACATGATAGCAGTGATCGAACATTTGATGAACCGGGTCCGCACTGCCTTTGATGATCCAGGTCAGCGCTCCTCTCTGGCCAGAGACTGGCACAAATAGGCTGAAGTGACATAAATAGAACACAAGCACTAGGGAAGTACTACACTTTCCCGCTGATGGCCACTGAAAAACCTCTAACAGCTAAAAAAAAAAAAAATCCCAAAACAACTTTAACTCCCTTTTACTCACTCACACACACGGAGTGAGGATATAAAAGGCTGCCATCTTTGGTTTTGGTTAGGGATTTTCAAACTGTCACCACTCAAGCAGAGATTACAGCATTATTCACATGTTCTCGCACCACAGGAACCATGGGAAAGCAGAACAGCAAGCTGACTCCAGAGGTGATGGAGGATCTGGTGAAGAACACAGAGTTTAATGAACATGAGCTCAAGCAGTGGTACAAAGGCTTCCTCAAAGACTGCCCCAGTGGCAGGCTGAATTTGGACGAGTTTCAGCAGCTTTACGTTAAGGTCTGTGTCAACTCTACACACTGTTCTCCAAACACACGCTTCTGTACATGTCTTAAAGTAGTTTCTACACATTTAATCACAAGAAATGACTCTTTTACTGGTGCAGCCACAGCTTTTGTGAACCCATGATCAATGATTAAAACACTACTTTTACCACATTTGCAGTTCTTCCCGTATGGCGATGCATCAAAATTTGCACAACACGCCTTTAGAACCTTTGACAAAAACGGAGACGGTACCATCGATTTCCGAGAGTTCATCTGCGCGTTGTCTATCACGTCCCGTGGCAGCTTTGAACAGAAGCTCAACTGGGCCTTCAACATGTACGACCTGGACGGTGACGGCAAAATCACCAGAGTGGAGATGCTGGAGATAATCGAGGTAAGGGATTATATCCGGTCATTAATCTGTCACTCATCAGGGGACGGACTGTTTTTTTTTTTTTCATCTTATCGCCTTCCTGCACACCTGCCAACCCGTAACAACTCAACTGCAGTTATATCGAATTACACCTTTCCATTTCTGGAAACACATTAGTATTGTAAACCTGATACGCCCTCAAAGCTATTCATAGTTCTTACAATAAATGTGATGTGTGCTATATGAATTTAAAGCATTTTACCATTTTCATCTACCATGGCCATAGTTTATATAACATCACTCCATAAGTGTGCCGATAACAGTAGCTATGTAGCATTTCAATGTAATGAATAAAGTAGAACCATGGATAAATACTTAAAATTATCATCCACTCCTTTTAAATAGTAACCTATTAATTGAAGCAAACTTAATGCCATAACGATTGGTCAACAGTGTGATTTTGCTGTTGTTTGAACAGATATGCTGTCAAACCATAGACTGAATACAACACACCTACTTTAAGACTATCTTTTGAAACCATCTGCAGTGTTTCAGATGACCAACCAGTGGCTGGATTCAATTGCTTATTCACTTTAGTTATTTGGAGTCAGATCCTGAGACAAACCACTTTTCTAAAGGCTAGGTACAGGTTAGGGCGTTTGTTTTTTGTTTTTTTTGTTTTTTTTACTGACCTTTACCTAAAATTAGCCAATAAAGTAGCCCTTTGCTTTTACTTAGTTTTTACTTGGAAATCAATTAAAGTGGGGTCTTTCTTGTAGGAAAGACAAGAGTTGTACCTATACTAGGAAAAGTACCTGTACCTACGGAACATTAATGAGTTATTCAAGTGCATGGAGCTAAAACTAGAAGTAGGGAAATTATGATAGAGTCCTTCTCATTGGTCAGTGAAATTACCTCTAAATTACCAGGGTCTGTGAATCTAGAAAAAGTATGTAAGTAATTTGATTTTTTTTTTCTTATCCCTTCCACCCCCACTTTAAAAACCACCGATCTAGACCTTACTTTCATGGAACTGGAAATGCTAGTTATCAACAACAACAACAAAAAACCTACTAATTCATACAGTGGTTCCCAAATTTAATGCAGTCACATAATGTTTTAAAAAAAAGTTAAAGTAAAAGTACCTATAAGTGCCCTTTGATGTATGAGCATCCTTGGAGGTAAATCACTGATCCATGTCCTCATGTGCAGTAAACACAGAAATGCTTCAGAAGATGACATAAACTACAATTTGCTGCTAATTTCTCCCTGCTTCTCCCCCATAGGCCATCTACAAAATGGTGGGTACTGTGATCATGATGAAGATGAACGAAGACGGTTTGACACCAGAGCAGAGGGTGGACAAGATCTTCAGCAAAATGGATAAGAACAACGACGACCAGATCTCGTTGGAGGAATTCAAAGAAGCCGCCAAGAGCGACCCGTCCATCGTGCTCCTGTTGCAGTGCGACATGCAGAAGTGAGGCTGTCCTCCCCCATCTCCTACTCCACCTCCCTGCTGACCGCTCCTCTCCCTCTCTATAATCCACACACTGGACAGCAGCACATGTTACAACGTCTCATTAGGTTCTCTGCCATTTCCACAGGAAAAAACATAAACACACACAATGCTTGGACTATTTTTCAATGGACTCGCTTCTTGTGGTTGTATGCATGAGAATGTCAAATGCTGAATAATTTTGAATATAGCTCTAAGATATCACACATTTCTATTTGAAAAGATGCCAATGTGATTTGTGCACAGTATAACCCTATCCATTCTTATTCATCCCTAGCTTGTATATCAGTGGAGCACTGCGTTGAATTATGTTCCTGCAGTATTTAGGATCCCCAGTGTTCACTGCTGCAACTACTGTACGCTTTACATAATAGTAACAAACAATAATTCCTATTATAATTGTTACTGTCTCTGCTACTCAGACTCGTTGAGTTCTTGGAGAATAGAAAGGCTCTTGTCTGTAACAGATGTTCTCACACGGTGGAACCAAGAAGCGTAGGTTCTTTGCATGCATATACTATGTGTCAAAAATATAATCTCTTACCTTTTGCATCTTTAGGTGGTTATAAAAGAGAAAACCCTCCTAAATTCATTTAGTATTGTTGCATGGGATGTACAGTATGTGACTCATCAGACCATTAGTTTGCCTCCAATAATGTGGGATTATGCTTTCCTCCATTTGATCCATCTGTATGTGTGACACTTCTTTTTTTTAGGTTTACAAATGTGGCCCAATTGCCTAGACACTGCTTTCATGTAAACATTTCTTAAGTTATTTTTGCTTCATAGACTTCTGGGATAAGCAGAAATGTATTCATGGAGAATCACTCCCTTATGATTTTACTGTACTGCTGCCAGTTAATCTGGAGAACAGGCCAAATTAATGCCATCATTAGGCACAGTACTCATGCATTATTCATAAAGACCCACACTTGACTCTCCTTTTTTTTTTCAGACTGCGTATTTTTAGCATTATAATAATAAGTAATAATTAAGTAAGTAATAATTTCACTGGGTACATATCAACATGTTTACAGAAATGATGAGCACTGGGCTTTTGACCTTGATGCTGGGAGCTCATTCTCTGGGCCAGGGAAGAAAGAAGTGCTCCACTTCCAATGCAGCAAAAAGGGAAGAAAAAGCCTCACATATGTTTACTGGACGTACTGCATTCCTAAAACTTGTTTTGTAAAGAAAAACTTTTTATCAAAAAAAACAAAAAATCTGATTTACTTCTGTTTCCAGCAATCATGTATAACAAGAGCTGTTGAAGGAGCATTAAGTGAAAGGTTGACGATGCAGGTCTATGTATTCTGTAAAGATGCTCTTTCAAGAGCTCAGTTTCCCCTGTTCCTTTTCTAGGCTATGCAAGCATGGACTAATTGTCAGCTTGTAGTCCACTTCACACATGTGGAGGTTGCAGAAGCTTCTCATTGTTCTGTCTTCAATGTATCAGAACCCAACCATTATTAGTGTCTTTTTAATTTTACACATTCCAGCCACATCACCACGTCAAATTCTTTGTCTAGTCAATGTTTATATCCAATAAGAAAAACCATCATTCAAGTGACTGTACACTTTTTTTTCTACATGTGGCATGTGTTGCACCTGAATCTGACTCTGTAGTGATTAAAACAAATAAACCACCAACAGGCTTTTCCAAAAGACAAGGTCTGACCGGTGCTTTTAATGGAACCAGAAATGAAGACCCTCTGGTCTTGTGACTTTAAAGCTGTGATGAACATGTGTTGCTGTGTATGAGTGAATTAATGAAATGCGTGACTGGTGCTTTTGACATCAAATGTACGGATAATGATAGGCCACGTTTTTCACACACAAGAACAGCACCTGGATGGGAAATGGCTCTATTGATTATGATTCATTACCTAAATTAAATAAAGTAAGTAGTATTGACAGGTCGAGGCTTGGAAGAGAAATTCACAGTGTGAGTTTTTGCAACCCACACAGGCTACCACGGGAGCCAGTTTTACATGACATGGTTCTTCTGGGCATCTTCCCAGGATGTTCTGCATGCAAGGCAGATGTGTAAGGCAGATGTGATAACCCCTGGTATATGGAACCCCTATACCACTATACAACACACAATAAAATAGCACCTAATAAGGATAAAGTTTTCTCCATCAATTCAGTAGTTTAGCAAAGATTTGTGCCAAAAGACAGTAAAAGTATTATAATGTAAACGTACAGGGAACTGCTAAAGTTGGCAATAAATGGTAGGCATTTATAAAAGTTGCCCAAAAGTAGTTAAAACTAGCCAAAGATTCAAAGAAGAAAACCGAGTGGTAGTGCAGAAATGACTACAGCACAAAGAAAGTTAATATAATGTATACAATGTAATATTCACATGGACAGGGTTGAAAATAATAAAATTGGATTTTTGAGAGAGAGGAAGGGAGAGAGGATGACCTTCTCTTGACCTTTCCACTTGAGTCTATCCTCTAACAGAATCTGTAGCTTTGCTGTCAGTCTATAAATACTGCTTTTGATGTACCCAGCATGCTTTTATTTGATTTGGATTTATTTGAGTACTAGTGAAATATGAGGCATTATAACCAACTCTACTACGATAACTCCTGGTTCGTTTCAGTGGAATGCGTAAAAATCAAAAGAACTATTCTGGGCCATGCTCAGAATTAAATAAATGACAAAGTGTCTCTTGAACAAAGGAATCAAGGTAGTTACAGCAGTGACAACAGTGTGCACAGTAGATCGTAAGCCTCAGATGGTACAAAACAGAGAGACAGTGACACATGTATAAAATGCATGCCTGTTGGTTTATAGTGGAAAATTCCTGACCAAAACTAAAGAATGTACGCAGCGTCAGGAGATGAGGGCATAACACAAGCATGTCTTCTTAAATACTGAGCAATATTTAAGACAGAATTACTCGGATATAAAGAAAAACTGGACAGTAAATGAAGAAAACTCACCTGCTGGGTTCTTTAGATAGCACATCAGACTTTTATCACATCAGAGTACCACAGAGATTTTATCCTGTCACTTTTATAAGCATATGGTTAACTGTTTCTGGATAGTTACTAAATAGCTGCGGTGCTATGGGAGCAGAAGAAACACAAAAAGGTTTCTGGTAAACAGGTTGATTACCTTAAAAGAATAACATGACATTAGTATATATAATGGTTTTTAATCGGACTTACTCTGTACTAGCTGTTTACAAAATTTTATAGGGACAACCCTCTTCTGATCCAATGGCCTTTCCATTTAAGGCTATCAAAGCAGCCTCATATATTTGGGTTTGGCTACTGTGGCAAACCAGATGTCTTGCCCAAGGACACACTTCATTTCCTAAATCATTCATACAGAAGACAGTCTCTTATTTGTGCCATATATAGTGGTGCCTACGTGAAAAAACGTAGAGTTACAAATGTCTTCATGGCTACTTTTGCTCAAACTCGACAGGAAAATACAAATGTCCTATAAACTACAATTTTCTATAAATAAAAGCCCCCATTAAACTAATCATTTCCACCTCCAATGTCCCGCACTACTATAGAGTAAACTCCGGAAACAACCAGGATTAGAGCCACTGCATATACCACCTAGCATCACTTCCTGTTTGAGCAGGTGAACTTCGCCGTCACTTGTGACGTCAGTTCAGGGGGATAACGCTATGATTAGCTCACTTCCACAACCATCTACATTTCTCAAAGTATTAATCGAAACACGTTAAACGGCGTTAAATTCATGTTGGACTCAGTGGGTGAAACTTTCTAAACTTAATATGTAACTGTGTATTTTGGTGTATTTTATCGGTGTTGTGATAACTGCTGCTAACCACAGGCTTTAAATTCCTGTATCAGTCCGCCCTTTTACCTCCAACAAAGGAAATCCAACGTGGGATGTACCTGCTGCTCCAGAGGAGGTAAGGAAACGCCAAATAATTAAACATACACATTTAATTTCACACTTCTTTAAGTTGCTTTTGTCTTTGTCACACACAGAAGGATAAATAAGTGTGCGTAATGAGTGGAGAAGGAAGCGCTAACAGACAATATTGGTACTTTATTTTAAGCAAAATACATATTTTTTCATATTCACTAACCGCCTAGTTTTATTATTTGTATTTATAACTTAAGTCATAATATGCATGTTTATGCACTTTATATGGAAGAAATTCCTTAATAATAGGCTAGGCTTTGGACATCTAGCAATGACAAGAACCATTTAAAATGCTTTCTTTTCATTTTTTAAGAAAGATGTTTTCTTCAAAAAGTGAATGTAAGTAAACTGCTTTTTCGTGTAGCCTTGTGCTTAAGCAAAACAATGAGTCTTGAATTGTCTTGAAGATACATTTATGAAAAATGTATAAACATGTAGATCTTTAGCGCAATGAAGGGAATGACAAAGACACATTTATCGTTAGAATAGGCAACCTTAATAAAGATTTTGTATATATGAAAATGTACAAAAAGACAAAACAGGTACACACAAAAAAAACCAAACAAAAACAACACAATTTACGTTTGGAAAAATTGCCATGTTCCACATGCAGGCAGTAGGTGGCGATAAGTCACCGGACTAAATCTGATTTAGTCAGAATTACTTTATTGATTCCCTGAGGGAAATTGTTGAGTCTTTCAGTTTCATAAGCAAATAGTGATTATGTTTCATTTTTACATGAGGTGCATTTATATACTTTATTATATGTTCGAATTATCTTTCACATCTTAATGAGTAAATAAACAAAATGTCAATGGAAAAATACCAAGGTTGGCAGGTGCTTCAGACCTTAAAGTGACCAAAGCTGAATAAGATTTTATGTTAAATTTTTAGATAAAACATTAGAACAACTATTCACACATTTTTATTTAGATGTTGACTTTTAGATGTTGTATTTAGAGGATATTTTTCTTGAGTTTAATACCCTCTAAGCGTATTTTATTTGAGCAACATTTATTGCTGCAGTGTGCCAACTATAGAAAAGCAAAACCAGTAATATGAACAACTAACACATTTTTTGTCAAAGACAAGAGAATGAAATATTCGCCCTTTAACTATAATCCTATGCAAATATTTTGCTTTGATTGTCATGCTGTACAGAAAATTGTCAGGACATTTTTATTAGTTCTGAGTAATACTTCATCCTTGTCTTATTTCCAAGGTTTAGTTGAGCTCTGACACTCATAATGTGTTCAATCCCGGGGCTTCCAGTACCAGGATCAGAAGTGCATGTTCTCATAACAAGGATAAACCTGAACAAGACTTTTGGTCTTGTTGAACTATGGATTAACCTGGATGATGAAAAGAAGCACATATATGATCAGATGAAAGAAGACATTCAGATTCCCAAGAGAAAGTTTAATGGATCTGAAGGACAACCAGGAGACCTTTGTCTGGTTCTTTTCAGAGACACCTGGAACAGAGCTCGGATTGTATCAATTCAAGGTGACACTTTTAATGTTTTTCTCATTGACCACGGACAGCCACATTTCGCCACTTGTGAAGATTTAGCATGGGCTCATAATGACAGTGTTCTTATTCCTCCTGAAATTGAATTTTGTGTACTTGCAAATATTGTATGCCCTGACAACAACTGGCCAGAAGGAGCTGCAAAGTTTTTGAAGTCTCTGTCTGGCAAGAAGGTTCAAGGAGTGGTTCAACATGTGCTGGCAGACAGGAAAATTCTGCTCGATGTACCATTTGTTTCCAAGTTTATATGTCAATTAGGCATTCCACAGAACATTACAGGGGATGACTTCAAATGCCTTGTGTTGAAATGTCTAAATCTACCCATAGAAGAAGCTTCTGAAATATACCATAGTACACAGAAAGAGAATGGCGATGATAATCAAAGCATGGAAAAGCATGACAATTACTTCTACCCAGCGTTGCTAACAGGTGTGTCGGAAAACATTACTGTGACAGAGGTAACTGGTCCACAGAACATTTTTTGCCAACTATTAATTTTCACCAAAGAAGTGAAAATGTTATCAGAACAGATCCACCAATACTATGAGGATCCCTCTAATATTAGTGAGGTCCAACAAAAGACTGTTGGATATCCATGTGCTGCGAGGGACAAAAACGGCAGATGGCATCGTTCCTTACTCAAGCGGAAAATTGAGGCCAGTGATACTGCCTTCGAAGTCTTGCATGTGGATGAAGGAAGAACAGAAGAAGTTGGAGTTGGAAGGATCAGAGCTCTCCATAGAAATTTTCTAAGATTACCAGTTTTTACATATCAATGTTCTCTTGTTGGACTAATGGATAATGACACTGGTTGGACCACAGATCACACCAATCATTTAAAGTCACTGCTTATGAATAAAACATTGGTGGCCAAGTTTGACCGTCATTACACACCTCAAAATGTATATGATGTCAAACTTTATGCAGAAAATAGCCCTTGCATTTTAGAAAAAGACATTATTAATACATTAATACATTCCCTTCCCACGTCCCCTAAAGATGATCAATGCATTCATATAAATGGAAAAGATTCACACGATAAAGTGTTACTTGGATACAAGAAAGTAGATGTTAGCAGGGAGGCTAATGTTTCTGTTGGGGACTGCTTGAAACAGCAGGAAAAACTGTTGCCTAACAGCTTTCAGGATGGCTGTGACAGTGAGTCATTCACTATAGGAGCCAGCGTCAATGTTAAGGTGTCCTGCATTGAAACTCCAAAAATGTTCTGGTGTCAATCCGTGGACAAAATGGACTCCCTTAGATGTCTAATGCAAGACCTGCAAAGCCACTATGCATCTGTCCACCCTGGACCCTTGCAGGGATACATTTGCATTGCCCGTAGTCCAGACAATGGCATGTGGTACAGAGCAAGGATTATCAAAAATCACCATTCTCCTCTAGTAGCTGTTAGATTCATAGATTACGGCCATACTCAAATGGTCCCACTGCAGGACGTACGACCAATTGATCCATATTTCTTACAGCTGAATGCACAGGCTTTTCAGTGCTGCTTATCCAGTGTGGAGAGTTTCTCTAATCTCGACGGCGTTGCATGGTCCGAAGAGGCATTCACAGAATTTAAAAGATTTGTGGATTCAAATGTCAGCTCAAACACTGCGATAAAATGCATCATAAAAGATGTGACACTGGACAGTGAAGGTCTGCAGCTTAATGTGGTGGATATTGAAAGTTTACCCAAAGGTGCCTACAAGATACTGGTTCAGGAATGTGCTCAGAGTGAAACACTGTTACAACATACTCTGGAGCTCAAACTAGATGCATACAATTACTCCAGTCATAATTTAGAGGTAGGTGCAATAGAAAAGATATTCATAACCTCCTCACAGAGTGTTCACAACTTTTACTGCCAGCTGGATAGAAACTTGCATTTGTTAGAAACTGTGACTGAAAACATTAAACAGCTAATTTCACAGGGACAGTACACTAATCTCCCACTTGGGCCCAATAGCCTCTGCTTTGCAAAATACCCTGATAACCAGTGGTACAGAGGTAAAATAGCAGCAATGTTGCCAAAACCCAAAGTACATTTTGTTGACTATGGTGAGACACTTGAAGTGACAAAATCAAATATTTTGCCTTTTCCCTCTGAAGAATGTTTGGCCAGGTCCATTGCTGTTCAAGCTATTCCACTTGGTCTGTTTGACATCCCAGATGTTGTACCAAAGGAAGTTGACCAATGGTTTTCAGACTGTGCCAATAACAGCAGTTTAACCATTTCCGTTGTGTCGAAAGGGCCTCAAGGAAAGCTACTTGTTGACTTGTTTGACAGATCCTTAAATGTTAATGAGGAGGTTAGAAAGAAGATATCAAAAATGACCCAACAAAAAATGATTGGTTTAGCTCAGTCAAATGAGAAGTTGTTCCTTAACAGCAACGAGCGGAATAGTGTGCAAAGTGAAGAATGTGAAAAACATCAACATCTGAATGTGTCAAGGACAGTTGAGACAAATGACCTGACACAGGAAGCTGAATATGAAGAGACAGTCAAGGGAAGCCAATCAACTTTGGATGTCAGTATTAAGGACACGGAAAATGGGAATTTGATGGAGGATAGTCAGAGTGACTTACAAATAACACACCATTTTCTTCTTCCATGTCCTGAGAAAAATGCTACAAACTGCACATACAAGTGGCCAACAATTTCTCAACTAAAGACAGAGGAGGTGTTTGCCTCCTGCATTGTTGAACCTCAGCACTTTTGGTGCCAGTATAACGACACTGAAGATCTGAAGTTGTTGTCAAAGTTAGCTCAAGAGGCAGGACAGGTACAACAAGATGTGACGGTCCCTGAGACTCTTGGTCCTGGAAGTCCATGTCTTGCTCTTTTTCCAAGTGATGCTCAATGGTATCGGGCTATGATAATGGAAAGAAGTGACAACACTCTTCATGTTGTGTTTGTCGACTATGGGAATGAGTCTGATGTTAGCATCAGTGATGTGAGACCCTTGCCTCAAGGGCTACTTGAAATTGTTCCCCAAGCCTTTCTGTGCTCTCTGACAGGATTTGACAAGTCAAAGGGCACTTGGGATGACCAAGTTTATGATGAGTTTTACAATCTCTTAGTTGACAAGTCTCTGTGCCTGACAGCGTTTAGCATGGAAGATGATTCGAAGCTTGGCATTCCTCGGTATATAGTACAATGCGAATGTGAAAATATGAATGTAAATTGTGAAATGCAGAAACATTGGAGATCAGTTTCCAAAGAACAAGTTATGGAAAAAAGCTCTGAAGCAGAAAACTCTCCTGATGAAAGACAAGTGGATGCCAACAGGATGTATGATGTTCTTCCTGTGAAAGCTAATGGTTTTGCATACAAGAAACCTGAAGTGGCCATAAACCAGACAGAAAATGTCTATGCCTCTTGCATTGCGGAACCCAATTTCTTTTGGTGTCAGTATGCCAACACTGAAGACCTCAAGAGATTGTCAAAACTCACCCAAAAAGCAGGTCAGACTCAGCAAGTTCCCATGTTTCCAAAGACTCTTGTTCCTGGAAGTGTATGTGTAGCGCTTTACTTTGTTGACAATCTGTGGTATAGAGCTCAGGTAATGGATAGAAATGATAACAGTCTTCATGTTGTATTTGTTGACTATGGAAATGAGTCTGACGTTAACATCGATGATGTGAGACCCCTACCTCAGAATCTGTTAGATTTGGCACCTCAGGCTTTTCTGTGCTCTTTGAATGGTTTTGATGAGTCTAAAGGATCCTGGGATGAACAAGTATATGGCGACTTCTACAATCTCCTGGTAGAAAAGCTCTTGAAGGTGACGGTGTTGGAAGTTCAGGATCACCTTGCTCTGCAAGTTCCTCAGTATGTAGTGGAAGTAAAGTTTGAAAATGTGGTTGTAACTAAAGCAATGCGAAAATATTGGAAACCTGTTGCCAAAAGACATGTAACGTTGCAGATCCCTGAAAGAGAAAATTCACCTCAGGATGAGCAAATAGACTTGTGTGTTTCCAAAGGAAATACTAATGTTATCATGTACAAGAAACCAAATATTTGCAAAAAACAAAGAGTTGATGCAGTCTACGCCTCATGTATTGTGGGACCCAAATTCTTCTGGTGTCAGTGTGTCCAGGAGCTGGACATGTTGTCAATAGTGGTTCAAGAAGCTGGACAGACACATCAGGAAGCTGTATTCACTGAGGCTTTACCCCCTAGTAGTCCCTGTCTGGCTCTGTTTTCCAGTGACCAACGGTGGTATAGGGCTCTGGGTCTTCAGAGAACTGAAAACGTACTCCATGTCGTGTTTATCGACTATGGTAATGAGTCTGACGTTGATATTGAAAATGTGAGATTGCTGCCTTCAGGTCTACTGGATGTGGCTCCTCAGGCATTTCTGTGCTCTTTAGCTGGATTTGATGAATCAAAGGGTTCCTGGGATGAAGAAGCATATGAAGACTTCTACAATCTACTGGTGGACAAACCACTAAAGGTGACTGTCATTGATGTGGAGGACCATTCAGAACTTGGTGTTCCTCAGTATGCAGTACAAGTGGAATGTGAAGGAGTCATCATAAATTCATTGATGAGAAAATATTGGAAAGAATCGAGTGAGGTTCCTTTGAAAGAGGTTAGGAGACATGAAAATTAAACAGATTAATTAGAACTCTAAACAAAAGTCAAACTATCTTTGCTTTTGTCTTCAGTGCACACGTTTGGAAAAAGACCAGAGACAAGATCAATCCAAGCAAATGAATGGTAGGCCATTCATTTGTGAAAAATCATGTGATTTTTAACACATGCTATAATTACGAACGAATACTATTTTAAGTAAAACATGCACTATAAATAAAAATCACAGAAATTGTCTGCATAAACGCACTTTCAATGGCTACTGATTGAAATGTTATTCTCTTTCAGCTCTGCATTAGATGAACCCCAACCGCAGGAAGTGAAGTTTTAACCTGTAACATGCATTTGAACTACGCCCTTGGGACACTTATTGCATGAAATGAATCAGTACATGTATTAAATTTGTCTTATCTGTGTCAATAAAAGTTATATATATTCATTTAAACACACCTTGAATGTTGTTTGTGTTAAAAAAAATCTGCAAGCTTTACTTGCTGTGTGTTTTCAGAAGATTTGACCTTTTACTACTCGGTGTCATCAAACTGGTTCTGCATGGTTGGCTTTGTATTCATTGTTTCATAATTCTGATCATCAACAAGGCATAATGCAGATAGAAACCAGATAAACATACTTTTCCCAATGGTTGGTTTCCATCTGGTCTGTTAAAACAATTTCTGACAAGACCTTATTTAAGACTTCATCGATGAACTCTATGCTTCATTGGTAAAATACAAATGTACCAGGCTGTCTAGGGGAAATTGAAGACGGGATTTTCTATAGACTCAGAAACGAATCTAGTGAGTCTACAGAAGGGGGCAGCAAACCCTTCCACACGATCAGGTTGGGACTTAACACTATGTTTTGTTCAGCCGTTGCCAGGCAACCCTTGCAACAAAATGACGGAGTTGCACCAAGCCGCCGCAGCAGGGGATTTTGACAAAGTTGAAGAGATTCTGAAGAACAAGAAATGCAGCCCCAACGAGAGGGACGTGGACTGGAGCAACAAGACTCCTCTTCACTGGGCTGCAGCTCGAGGTAGTGGATGGATATTTATGGTGCATTTTGGCTACATATCATTAGTCTCAAGTTACATTTGTTGCCATTTCATGCAGTATTGATTTGTGTTGTTGACCAAAATTTTAAAGACTTCAAAGTAATTTAAGTTTTAGTTATAGTGCACTAAAGACCACAGTCTCAGAATTCATTTATAATTTTAACTGACAACAATTCGGAGACTTCTATAGATATTAAAATGCTATATTTTAAAGAGAAACCTTGTGCATACACCGTTATAAATATATAGAAATGACATATACAAGTCCACACATTTTTTCCCTAGTCCCAAATTCCTCATTTTAATAATTATTTAATTTTGAATTTTTTAATGTGAAAAATTATTTTGGTCGTAAATGGTCCTAAATTAAACTGTATGTTTAACGAACAGGACACACAGAAACAGTCCGGGTTCTCATTGAGCATGGAGCAAGGCCCAGTCTAAGGACAGAGTTTGGGTGGACCCCAGCCCATTTTGCTGCAGAGTATGGCCACGTGGCTGTGCTGCGCCTGCTTCACGCTGTCCATGCTCCCATAGACAAGGAGGACAGCTGTGGAGACAAACCAGTGCGGATTGCAGAAATATATGGACACCAAGACTGTGTTCAATTCC
>NC_024307.1:11190798-11236888 GCF_000523025.1 Cynoglossus semilaevis
GGATCAAATATCTGTATTTTTATTTAAACTCACAGGTTTTTAGACGATACATACACCTTCCAGATGATTCCACAAATTTCTTTTTATTGTATGTTGCAGAGCAGAGACTGAGAGCCAGGCCTACCGTAAGATGGCAGCCCAGAAAGGGATTGCAGTGGAGGACACAGACAAGGATTGGACAGAATATGGCAGAGAACAGGGAGAACATTTTTTTGAACGGCAACATTCCTGTGTTGACCTTAATCACTGTTACACAACACGGGGTAAAGGAGATGCACAACATTTTAGCTGAGCTTACTGTGTTTGAAGACATATTTACAGTATTAACTGATACATAAGCATACATATAACCTAGAGTTTCAATATCATTTAAATTTAAAATCAGATTTCCGATTTTTAAAATACAGATATATTGTCCGACTATATTGCAATTACTACTACAACCATTTTAATGCAAAGAAAGATATAAGGATACGGCTGTGGAGTTTTCCCCTTTTACATTAAAACGAGAAGGTTTTCCATTAATTTCAGAACAAAATACTTTGAGGTTGAACCTCGACTGTAGATGAGCTGTTATCATAGACCACTGCTTAATGTTGCAGTCTGGTGATGAAAAGAAACTCCAACTTTGAAATTTGTATTTCTTTGGTGAGTAGATTTTCAGTTTTTCTCTGTTGAGTTTAGGTTAGTGGAGCACACAGAGGTAGATTCTGTTTTCTGGAGAGCAGAGAATAAACAAAGTTTGCTGCTAATCATAAATGGATTACATAGGGAAAAAATATATTTGTCATACACTTACCCGTAACTTCAGGCGTTTCAGAAGTGCTTCACGAACCTGTCAGAATGACCAAGACATCATCAATGTTCACGTGACATCACTAATGCCAATATTGCAGTTTATTAAAATAGAACTTTTATTGAATCATCTGTTTATCATGTCTGTCTTGAAGACATTTCTTGTATTATTAAGCAACCTTGAATGACCAGCCCAGCTGTTCCCAATAGTATAATCTGGGGGTTAAAACTCGAGGTTACACCTCAGATCACATAAAAAAGTTACTTGTTCATCAGAGGGTGCTCTTACAGCACAGCTAACTTTTGCTTATTGGTGCCACATCTTTCTTGTTTGGCTCTTGTTTACATACGTAAGAAAATGTCTCCCTGGTCCTCGTGTGAACAAGTTAAAGAAAAAAAGTTTCATTTCAAAGATTTCACAAAAGGGAAATATGGGTTCTGAAGTTCTACAGAATCGAATTTTTTTTTTTTACAATACTCATTTAACACTTGGCACACACACACTACAATGCGATGAGAGACACCAGATCAGATATTGCTGTGGTTTGGAGGGCTTTTTTTTACTGTTACTGGGGTACAGTTCATATGATAGTGATGTCATTATAGTTACTTTACCATTTTGTCTCCTGGGCAGGTGGTCAAAAAAATAAACAAACCCTGTAAAGAAACACAGACACAGACACAGTTACTGGACGGGGAAGTTAGTCTTGCTCAGATTGGATTGGTTGAAGATGATATCAAACATACCTGAAATGCATTCGTTATGACAAAAGCATAATTGACTGCATATGCTATGGGCCCAGAGGTAAGGTCAAGATTTGTTACACCAAATCCAAGCATCCAGGTGATACCAAAGATGGGGGTCAGCAGGACCAATGACCTCATGACAGCTTTGACAGCATGGCTCTTTTTTTCATTGGACGCTCCCGTATTCATAGGATGGTCGATGAGCTTCAGAATAACCACCAGCATGAACATCATATTGATAAAAACAATTACACCAACTGGTATAAGAAATGTTATCATGGATCCATGAAATCCACGGTAAACCAGCCAGCAGGTGTCCTTGGAGAAATAGGATCCTTCTTTACCGATGTTGTTAGAAAGAAAAGTAATGAAAACTATGAGGAAGGGACAAACATATCCGAGGACCATGGAGAACTTCAGGTAGGTTCCCCTGCTCACCTCGTGGAATAGGAAAACTGCTTGATGAATGAGGGTTGTGCTCAGACACAGCATCCAAAAAAACACAGAGAGGTAAAAGAAATGCTTCAACACCACAGTGATACTACAGAGTGTCGGGGGGAGTTCCTCTGGCTTTAAAGATGCTAAGAAACAACAATGTGCGATAAGCAAGCACAGAGAAATGTTAATGTGGGCAGTATGCCGTAAATACAAAGTATTTGATTTAACTACTAAAGCCCAGACAGACAGTTCTGTCAACAGGCTCAAAACAAGTGATATGATCGATACTGAAACTCCAGCCAAGGTGATATCATGCAGAAAAGGGACCTTCAATGGTTTCTTAGCCATTAATATCGCAAAGGTAGAAAGATGGTTGCAAATGCAGCTTCCCTCATGGGAAGCACCTTTCCACTGACATCCCTGGTCCGACCAGCTTTTGGTCACGTTGTCCCATGAGACACACTTGACTTCAACATTCGGAGGTCTTTTACAAAACATTGGGAAGACAATTTCAATTGAAACAGAACTGGATGCTTTGCTCTCTGTGGAAAATGTTGTTGACACAACAATGCTGGAGGGATCAAACGCATCATAATTGTTGGGCAAATATTTATCCAGTTGTTTAAATCCGGTTGTTGTTACATTACCAACTTCGGTGCTTTCCAAATTGACTGTAGCATTAAGGACCTCATTAGTACACTTTTTACCTGGCACATTATAATTCTTACATACAACTACTTCCACGTTATCCTTTTGGATAATGTCAGTGATGTTCGCCTTACTAATTAATTTCTCAATAGACTCCAAGTATATTTCAGCTAATGTCATATTGTCTTCGCGTTTTTGTTCTTTCCACAATGTTTCATACGATGTTTCCATCAAATTGCTGGAGGAGAACACAAGTTTCTGGAAAAGAAGAAGAACAGTGTTTGACGTGAATTTAATTTATGTGTATTCATTCTGTATGAATGTTAGTACTTTGTTGTAAAATATCATTTCAAGTCAACAGAAGTGGATTCTCAGTTTCTCCATGCTGCCTGAAGTTTAGGTAGCCGTAACGTAAGATGTACTCACGGAAAATGAAAATTGATCAATAAGGTTTTAAAAACATTAAACTGTGTTGCATTGAGTGGTGATTTTTCACTGTAAATGTAATTAATATGACAGATTTTTTTTTGTCAGAATGACTGAATTATTTATAATTAATTAATTAGTTGTTAGTAGATTTGGGTGAAGTCTCAATAAGCCATCTGTTGGACATATGTGGTACTGCAGCTGGAACTAAAAAAATGTGTTCTGGTTCAATTTGATAAAACACATTTGTTTTCAACTCCCACTTGCTTTTTTTGTACCAATGAATTATTCAATTCAGTTTTGGCAGAGAAAATACATCAGACACTTTTGTTTTGTAGAATCCTAATATTAATGAGAGGAGAATCCTAATGTTTTTATTCAAATATATTTTACCAAAAAAGCACCTTACCAACTATTTTTACAAGGTTAAACCTAACATATATGCTTTGGTTAAATACAGCAAACCCTGAAGTAAATACATTAATTAAACTCTTTAAGTTGAATTATTTGCTAATTTTCAGTCATTAACGATGCAATGGGGAAAAATAATTAAGAAAAAGAAAATTCAAATTATAAGAGTAATAAGTGAAGTACCAGTTTAGATTTTCTTTTCATCCTAAACCTCAAATATCATGCATTGGATAAAGTACTTACTTCTACTGTCATTTCTTGATTGACCTGAACTTCTTTTTTGCTTAAAATTGACAGCACATCAACTGAGAAATTCATGTTGGCAAATGTCCTCATGGTCTCTGTTTGGTTAGTGATGTTGCTAAGGCTGGAAATCACTCCTTCAGCGTTCTCCTCCAATGTGCCGATGCCAATGCCGACCTGCTGCACAGGGACAAAGTACAATAAATTACTAGTCCCTAAAAGTTCATACACAACTGCAACAGCCATCGTAGGTCTGGACTTACCGTTGCTCTTTTGTGCATGTTATAGACATCCATGTGTACACATTCAGATTCCACCTGTTCCCACACAGTCGAATTGCTATTCAAAAAAATAATGCATATAAATATATATAATACTTTGTTGCAAGCCTTTTGAATTTTTTACACAGTTTACTTAATAAACATAGTGCTGAGTTCCCGCCCCACCTAACTACCTGCATTTCCTCCATTTATTTCCTTCTTCATTGTCACATTTTAACGTTGCACGGAACCCAGCTTTGGTATCTTCCCAGTCATCTTCAGCCGGACAGTACTTGTCGCCAACTGGAAGAAAGAAAAAGCATAATGAGAGTAAAAAATATTTTTAGAAGTTTAAAATACTGTAACAATATTATATGGATAATAAGAATAAAACAATCACATATACATTTTATTTTTGCTAATGTAGTGATTGAATTTCACTGAAGCCAGTAAAGATTGTAACATCCTTTGTTCATCCACAAATATTTACTGTGTTGTAAAACGTGAAAAGACACACAATCCACTGTTAGGCTGGTTCTAATATAATAAACTGTATGTATTTATATGGAATTTACTACTTTATTCCATTTATGTTAAAGAAATTCTGGGAACTTTCCAGGTAAAACTCAAATCCAGACTTAGTCTAATTCATTAACAGACAGGACAAAAGTGACCATGAAGTCAAAGGAACAATAATTTCTCTTTTGTAAAGGATGATATTTAAATGGCTGTACACCAACAAAACTGAAATAAATATATTAGAAAACTGAGACAACAATTGTGTTAGCCAGGGAAATGTACCACACAAAATGTACCACAAGTTACCTGAAATCCTTTATCTACAAACATATGTACGTGTATCTACGTAATGACAATTTAATCTTATTAAATCTTATCTTATATATTTTATTGATAACTCATTGAAAACAATTTATACGTACCACCTATGACGTTGATAGTTACTGTAGCGCTCCTATTTTGACCAAGTCTGTTCTCAAACATGCAAGTCATCTCGAGATTTTGTGTGAGTGAATTGCAGTCAATCACTGCCTTAGATTGGTAAACTAGTGAATTAGCCAAGCGAACTACAAGGAGAAAATATACACAAGTCATACATGGTCTTAACATGAGGAATCCTAGATGCTTTGAAAACAGCAGAGTCAAAACATATTTTCAAACAGGACAAGATTCAATTATGCAAAAGTAACTAACTAGATAGATCTTTTTTAAAAAGAAATCTTTTTCTATGTATCTCACAAAATAGTGACATTTAGTTAAAAAAAAGAACAAGAAACAAGAAAAGCTAGCTTACATCATAGCCAAAATGGGCTTTTCTTTTTTTTAATTATAGCAAAAGGAGATTTAGATCAGGCAAATAATTAACCAAAAGAATGACACAAATAGATGATGAAGATTATTACCTAAATTGTCTTAGATTATTAAAGACTATTTCAAAATAGCTTACAGATAAAAAAAACACACACGCGCAGAAAGCAGAAACCAAAAACCATAAACAGCTAAATGTTAGTCAAGAATAGCTATACTGAAGACAGACTAGAACTGAAACAACAGGATAATAACAAAAACTACAAAAAAAGATGTAGTACCCAAATCCACTAAAATGTGTTAATTCGAATAAAACTACTACAACTAGGAACAGAAAATCCACGTGCTATAATTTACCTAGAGAACTTCATTTGGTAAAACTGTAAGTAAGACATGAAATTTCAATAAAATTTCAATTAATTATTTAAAAATAAAACAACAACAACAAAACAATTGACCGCTGGGAAACCAGACTTTGGGACTGCCTCTGAGTCTAGTCAGTGAGTGAGAAGGACTTACCATGGGTGTTCTGTAGAATTGTAACTGATTGACTTGCCCATGTCACAGTGTAGTTTTCAGCGCTCCTCTGAATTGTACATTTTGCCTCGAATTGGACATCCTCGTTCTGACAGCGTGGAAACTGCGGGTGAGTGGTGATGTCGATGATTGGCAGGACAGCAACGTCCAGCACACCACTGGCAAAGTAATTTGTCACAATTGAATTTATCTTATTCTGGTAGCGACATTCAATCTTTCCTACAGAAGGAAAATACAAGCATGGACCAGGTTAGCGATTCCCAAACATTCCAATGCCAAGGCATGTTTTTTTTTCTTTAACTTTTATTCTGAATTACCTACTTATATAATTTGTGTAACACGTTAGCTTAAGGATCAGAGGGGATTCATAACAGCTGCAAACCAGCAGGTCTGCACAGATTATGAGATTATGCCGAAACTGACACACAAGGTGCATTCAGGTACCATCGATAATTTGACAATCCGAAGATTACGGCGTTATTTGGTTTTGTTGCTTTTTCCTTTTTAGCTTTCCTCCAATTTTCTGAGCCCCACTAACGCGTCACGACAAGTAGTACAGTATTGACAATTAACCTAACAACTGTGTTGTTTTTTTAAAGTATTCTTTAATATATAGTCTGCTGCAATTTTCTCAAAATAAAAAGATAATAATATAGCGGTAACCACGGGGATCCTCTTTCATTTCTGATTACTGGAGACGTTAATTGGTATGGATATTTGCCAGTAGAGTAATAAATCCAGTAGGTGGCAGTATTGCAATGTAATTTATGCGTATTACCCTTCATTTTTCTCGAAAATAGCTATTGTGACCCAGAACAACTGTTTTAAAAACAGACCGATTTAGCCATGAGAAAATAAAACCAAGCCTCAGAAACAAACATACCTGCCCAGAGTTCTGTTATTTTAAAGAGAGAGAGTGACCATGATTTTATTGTCCCAGATCCAACGTTGACTGTTATCCGAGACTCACTACCGTTGGTTATTTTATTGAATTGATTGTGCCACCACATTGGTATAACGTCAGGATTCAAAGTTGAGCAGGTGATGTTGTGCTTAGAGTTGTACTTCACAGGGTCCTCGAGTCCTGTCATGGTGACAGCACCTGCAGAAAAGACAATGTAAAATAATAAAGGATAAAATATATAGACAGTAGGCATACTACAGTAGGGAATAGAAACCTTTTATGTCCAGATTAAAGGAGGCATCCAGAGCTTGGGTCAGGTTTTCTGACTGGTCAGTAAGCTCTTGTGTGTTAATGGCGTCAGCCACTACAATTTCAAAATGAGCGATGACACTTCCTAAACTTCAGTCAGGAATAAACAGAAAGAATATGGTCACATGTTAAAAGCAAGACCTCAATATGTGTATATTTGTGAGTGTTTTATATGGTATTACCACATAAATTGTACCTGAATTTGTTTATTTTTAGGGTTTCAAATCCTGCCAAAGAGCTGTACGCACTTTTTAGCTGATTTAGCAAATTTAAGGCACAATTCTTATATTCGTCAGTGTGTTCTTCTTTCAAACAATTCTGATATGATTTTCTGATAGTCACAGATCCACTGATAGTAACTGTAGGAGAAAAATCAATAAATATAGAAAAATAAGAACATGATGATGTGAAAAATGTTGAAAATTGAACTCACAGGAGAACAGACACACAAAGAATATAGCAAAGGTAGATGGTGAACTGTTTTCTATTAATGCCTAAATAAAAGCTAAAGTTAAGTAAAGTAAGTAAGTAAGTAAGTAAGTGAGTAAAGTCAAGATCATGGCTAAAGGGTCAGTCACAACATAGCTTAGAATAAGCCAAAAGAACAGTAAAAATGGGCTAGGATTGGAGGGGAAAAGTTACTAAAGTAACAAAACAAAAACCAAAGAAAAAGAACAGCCGAAATCTGTAACCTTAAATGTTGGGCTAAAACTGATATACTGCACTGTATATATTGTGACACAATAATTAACATAATGTCACCTATGAAGAAAATAAAAGGGCTAAAAGTTAGCAATATGCTTTCCATATGAACAGCCAAAATTAACCCAAAAGATAAAGCATTTACAAAAAAAAAAAGTTAGCAGAAGAATAGATAAAACCTAGCCCGAATAGCTACGCACTGGAAGGCACAATTTTCAGTAAGAGATTTTTTCCACATAGGTAGAATAAAAATTAATACCTGTTTTGTTTGAAATACAAGTGTGATTGGATTTTTCGGAGAAGGTGCAGTTGTCGTTACAACACTGGTTGGACTGACAGACGTCATCACTCCATCTGTATTCCGGCTCACACTTACACACTCTGTTAGGAGAGACACGCTCACACACTGTTCAGGGAGGAGCCGAAAGTCAATGTGGTTCAACCCATAATGTCAATTTCTCTAAATCAAACCAGGAATGGAAAATCACCTGTTGTCATTCGAAGGTTGTCAACCTGGAAGTTCATGCTGTGGTTCTTAAATGGTTTCAGTATCTCTGTTACATTTTCCATCACATGTTTGTCTACATTCAGTTTTATGTAGTACATTTGATATGACTTTGCTGCAGAAGATTTATTAGACTCTGTGCCCTCACTGGACATTTCACAAGTCTGTGAAAAAGAAGAAAAAGCAGGAGAAAAAAAAAAACCATTAAATAACACCTGTGCAATATGGATGATTAAGCAGCAACGAAATATAGCTGTGTTTGTGACTCACGACACAATTGTTGAGTCCTGCAATGTAAAGTATTATGAAGACCCACATCCTGTAAATGGAAATAAAGATGATAAAAACATGAACATTATCAGCTCAGGACATTAACAAATGCAGCAGTTAAAACAGTCCTCTTTACATTGTATTTTCAGTCAGATTGCATATGGTGAAAATCATCGAGGTTTGACTACGGGGCTCACTACAGTGAGTGAAGAGGTGCTCCAGTGTAAATGGTTTTAGCTCTGAAAAGGCCACTTGTTAGCAACTGGTATGAAAATGGCTGAATGTTGGTGAAATGAAGCTTGATCAAGTAATACAGAAAAAGCCTGAGCAGTTAGATAAAACAGTAGCCAAACGTTGGTCCTGGAAATGATTCAAACATTTGAATACACATAAACAAATTGTGAGATGCTTGTATATATATGTATATATTGTGTATATAGTTTGAGATCTGTATATTACGAAGAAAGATCTACACAGAACGCCCCATCTGGTTTTACTGATAAACTAGGAGTCTAGGAAAATAATAAAGAAGAATAAAATCTATTTTTTTTATGTAAATCTTGTTCTTTTTTGAAGAACATGTGACTAAAATTGTTGTTATCTTACACAAAATAAAGAATGAAACAGATTATTCAACTCACCTTTTTATTTGGCCTGTATCACAGCAGCATGTCAGTGTTTTAAGATCTGTCTGTGTTCTGAAAAACAGTGGCAGGAAAAAAGAGGAGCAGGAAATAAACACCGGCAGCAGATTTACATAGAATTTGCACCAGATTGAGGTGAGTGAAGACGGCCTTTGACTATTGAACTATACGCCGTTTGTGTTGTTACAAATTCAAGTGCAGTAAAATTCAAATCCAGTTTAGTCTGAAAAGGATGCAGTATATAAAGGTCAAAAATAAACAGGAGCTTCTCACACACACACACATATGATCTTTTATCCATATGCATACATAGTAGACTATAAATGTTTATCTTGATATCAATGTATCTATATGGACAAGTGTGTGTATCTACAGTTAAATCAATGGATTTGATCCACAGATAAAGAGAGATTTATTTTTATTTTAAATATTTGCTTTTTAAATTGTTTTATTCTCTTATTCTATTTTTTACTGTTGCTTGTTTTAACATGCTTTATAAATGAAATGGCATTTCAATAAATTACCAGTCAATTTCATCAAACGGTAAAACTGTTTTTTGGAGTTAATTTTTGGTTTTCTTCATGTTACCCTCATATTTATCTGTTGGCTACTTTTTAGGTGCTTTTAGATCTTTTTTGTTATATATTTTCGTTTTTGTTTAATAAACTTTTTCAGATAATTAGCTGTGTTACAGGTAGTTTGGGAAAAAAGCATTTATTTAATGAAAAGTGAGAGAAAAATTCTTTCTGTGTGAATATTTTATGTTACAACGTGGACACCTGTGGCCTATAGAGAAGTGCAGCCTATATATTATTATTTTCTTTTTAAATGTAGTGGGTGCTGCTTGTATTCAGGTGGGTTCAATAGTCTGAAAATTATATGTAAATAAAGTACAGAAGTTGGAAAATGTCACCGTTACGTCTATGATGCAAATTTCTGACTGCACCGCACAACGTCATACTGACTGTATTCAAAATATATTTAAATGATTTAACTGAGCAGATCACTCATTTGTTGGAGTACAGCATAAAGTGTGTAGTGCTGCTGCCAGTTAACATTCTAACCAAGGACACCAACAAAATGTTACTTTGTTTTACCTTTTAAATGTCAATTTTTTTCTCGCAACTTTTTGTAGACTGCAGGTAAAGCCTTGCCACTGAACCCAGATAGGGTTTTCATTTATATCTGCAAAAAGAAGAAGAGAGAAACAAAAAACAACAAACAACATTTGATACAAAACATTTATTCTTGTATTAAAAATGTCCTTTCTTCTCTTATGACTGAGAAACTTCACTTCTACTAAATCCTTTTATATGACAAGTTCATGACACTGGTCCCATCCACACAGCGTCAGTAGTGCTGTACAACAATATATATCAGTAAGTGCAGTTCTATAACACACTTCACCACTATGTTATAGTACAGTGTCAGTAACAGCTCAACCACATAACAATAAGAATGTGTGTTGAGTTGGATTAACAGCTAGAACCAGGTTTCCAGTGTTTGTCTTCAGGTGTTTTAATTCTGTTCCAGTACAGTAGGAGGCCTCACACGCACGTTTCATGTTCCACATGAGTCATGTGAGCATCAGGAAGAAAAGTCTCCGTCTCTTCCTGAATCGGTCTGTCTTGTTGGGCCGACCTGTTGCTTTTTTGGCACAGCAGTTGTCTCTGTTGTACAGCGGGCTGGAAGGGCGAGGACCAAGCAGTTAATTTGACCGTTTTTAAGACTTAAGAACAAAATGCAACATAATTTGTTGTACTGACACATTCATCGGACACGAATCACAGAGTCCTGTCTGTAATAGAAACACTCTGTCTGTAGTCCACCTTCAGTTAGTTAACGTCCATCAGGTTTTGTAGAAGACAGATCATGGTAGACTTATTTACTGGTAATTCTGGTCTGTCAGCAGACAAGAGTTAACTTTATGTAAAGCTTTGCCTCTTATAATAATAATAATAAATAATAGAGGGATTACTTCAAAGTGGTTTTGTTATATAACATTTGTCTATTGTCAAGATAATTTTAGCTTTCTTTTTAACTGTTCTTTTCAAGTAATTAATTGATTTAATTTTAACTTTCTTTTTCCTGTTTTGACATTACCAAGAGAAAAAAAAAGGTTTGCAGAACATGTTCTTCCTTCTGAAATGTGACTTACTGTTTGTTCCAGCGGAGTCACACAGGACAGTTTCTTTTTCAAGTGTTCTGGCAGAAACCAGAAAATTTTCTGCAGTAACGGATAAATTGTGCCCGGTGTCACATCTTCTTTTTTCATTGGCCCTAAATAGACAACAGTTAGAATTAAATTCAAACAAACAGTAGCTTTCAAATAAAAGGTTTTAAAACGGAGAAGTCGCCACACCTGTGAGAAAACTGATGAGAAGTCCAACTACAATGACTACAATGCAGTTGAAGGCACTGTACCACATGTACGACAGTGAATACAATCGCTTTAACCCAGAGGGTCGGCTGTAGAACAGACACAAAAGATGAACTTGTTAATTCACAATGATAAAAATGCCAAACACTGTTCTGGATCAGCCAATCTTTTTTTCCCCAGAACATTTGCTAAACTTTGACCATTCATTTCATACCTCAGTGTGATATTACTGAGTGCAATCTGAAAAGCTGCAGCCGTATCATTGGACTGAGTGACTTTGCAGTCTAGGGTCTGTGTTTTGGAGCCAGACGTACGAGTAAGGATGGCCCCGATGCCGACCCAGAAGGCCATAGAAACACCAGCACCCAGACCTGCCACTGCTCCCTGAAAACAAATCACGCAGCAAACTGGGATTACTCAGTTATAATCAGAAGAAGTAGCAGCACAGCAAAAGACAACAGAACCTGATACAAATGATGTTGGGCTTACAATCGAGTTGGCAGATGGGAAGAACATTCCAAGAGAAAACAGTCCAAGGATGGGACCTCCAATCATCCCAAAGATTTTTAAAGCCACCTTAAGTTGAAACAGTGAGTCAACCAGCATAAATGTGGAGATAAAAAAAACCCCAAACAACTTATTTTGTAACAACTGGGTGTAAACTTACCAGTAAAACTGAGTCACCCATCAGGTGAGTGAGATAGGCCATGGCCAGACACAGCAGACCATAAAACAAGGCTTTATGAGAATATAAAAGTTCAGGAGCAAAGCTGTTATACAAATTAATATCATACAATATTTTTTTAAACAGATCAGGCATTTGAAATAACAACAATCAGTTTTCATACCATTCCCTAGTAGACTTTTAAATTTTTAATTACTATGTCTATGTATGTAAAATATGGAATCAGTTTTCTTGATTATGTAGAGGAAATTGTTTGCCTGCTAAACTAAAATATTGTTTTTCATGTTTCATAAATGTAAGTTACTTGTTTTAAATAATTAAATGACCCGTTATGTTCATAAAATAGATTGAATTGTGATAATTGTCAGTCTCTGTGTATTCTTTTTTGCACTGTCATCTGATCTGGGTTAATACTAGTGCCGTTGCAACAATAGCAGTGACATTTGAAAGCTAATCCTACCCAATCCTTTGGACAGCAGAATGGCTTTGCGCTGCGTCATTGCTGGGAAATGTGGTTTGATGAGATCCTCCATCGTTACAGTGGCCAAAGAGTTAAAAGCAGATGAGATGGTGCTGCACAAGAAAAGAAGAGCAGAATGATAAAACATAACACACAACCATTCTAATTTATCTTCTGGGGTTTTTTTGTAATTAAAAAAAAATCTAAGAAGATGAACTAGTAGTTTATACAGAATAACACATCAATAAATGATAATGTTGCAGTCTTTTACACATTGCTGGTGACTTACCTAAGGGCTGCACTAAACAAACACGCAACAAAGAGTCCAGGAAGTCCAGGTAGACCGTGAAGCATATCCATCACAAAATAAATCACCATCTGTGGAACACAGACACGTCACCACCATCACCACCATCATCATCATCATCATCATCATCATCATCAACACACTTGCCTGGAGCCGTCAGCCAGGATATTAATATATTTATCAAACATGTCTAAAACACTACAGGCACTGAAAAACATAAAAACAGTGAGTCAACAAGCTTATTATAACTGCACCAGATTCCACATCAAAAATGATGCAGTCGCTGCTCAGTATGGTGAACAGGAAATAAAAAACACCACAGAAGAAGACACTATACTTCTACACTAGCAAACATGTACTGATGCCCATTTTTTGATCGGGGGCAGCTGGTCAGACCAAATAAAGTGAAAACAGGTAAATGGAAGTCAACAGGCAACTGGGTCCAAAGAAATTCCTCACGAGTGAAAAAGCTGAATAGAGAGAGAGAAAATAAAATACTGACACCTACAGCATCCCTGGAGGAGGTGCTCAGTTTGTCAGAGTGATCTACCCCACAGTAACATGCAAACATGACCAGACCCATCACACAGCTGAGAGCCAGAGCCAACTGAAGGGAGGGAAAGACCATGTAACAAGACCTGCAAGAGAGACAAGAACATCGAAATATGAATGACACTCTGTCTCCTCATTGCTTAAATGAAAGCATTAATGTGGCGTTAGATCATACATCAACAGATGATGCCACAAAAAGTAAATGTTAATGCCAGGAATTGAAGTAAATCAATACTTTGAGCTGATTACCATGGTTTAGGTGAGTGGTATTCAAAGTGGGGTCACCAGGAGGCCCTAAGGGGTCCTCAAAAAATTGGAGGAAAGATAAGAAAAAAAATCAAAAAATTGGAGGAAAGATAAGAAAAGAAAAAAAAAGAAAACAAAAAGAAAAATGAACCCTATTAGGGATATGTGGTTCATCTGGGAATCAAACCAAGGACGCTCTGCTCTGGGCAAGCGTGCTAACCGTGACACTATGGAATAAAAGTTAATGTTCCTTTACATATTTTGTAGCATTGTCTATAGGGAGCATCAAAAATAGGCTGTGTACCTTACGGCCTCCTTTTCTGTGCGGGCGCTGAGATACCGCTGCACCTGAGTCTGGTTCACTCCGTACAAAGACAACATGAGGAAAACGCCGCCCACACCCAGAGTCCAGAAAGTGTGTCTCTCTGTAGGATCTGGGTTTATACTAAAACAGACAAAAAAACAGACCGTAAGAATCTTAAGAACAGACTTTTAAATGTGATACACACAACGGCCATATATACTTCTTTAAAATGTAATATTTGAACCCGTGACCTTCCAGAACCAAGTCCGCTTTCTAACCCCCAGGCCAACACTGACCCCTGTTGGTTCCATAGCGTAGCGGTTAGCACTCCTGCCTCTGAAGCAGAAAGCAGAGAGTCCTGGGTTTGATTCCTAAGGGCAGCCTGTTAACAGCATGTCTGCTGCTAACACAACATTTTCCCAAATATGGGATCAATATAGTACAAATGTATTTATTTTTATTTTACAAATCCACTCACACACTAACACAGAACCCATAAACTCACTGTGCTCACAATGCTTTCAGTCATGTTTGTGTGCTGTCTTTACCACAACTTAAAAAAACCACAACAACTTCATTTACATTTAAAATAATTAGACAATTGTAACAAATTGTCTTTCGTCTGTGTAATTTCTTTGGAAATCTGTGGACAAAAAATTAACAAAGTGTTATTGTATTTGGCTTAACTTTTCTTATTTTTTAATTGTTTTTTTTTACTTACTCAAAACTCGAGATTCGGTTTCCCTCCCAGACCTTTGTCCAAACATCCGAGACTCCTCCAGCCTTCTGAACCCCCACCACGATGACAGCCAGCTGTCCCGCAAACATCACTATTGTCTGAACCACATCAGTCCAGATGACAGCCTTTAAACCTCCCTGTTGGAACAAACACGACAGACCCAGGGCAATCAAACTGGGTCGAAATAAAAAAAACTTCATGCTGTGTAGTTACTCTTTAGTTAACACATGAGCACTAAATAAATTGATAAATAAATACAAAATTAAAATAAGTTTAAATATATAAAAATGATTAATTTCTATTAATTTCACACAGAATTTTCATTTTTTGTGATATTAAATCAACCTTTAACCGTAGAGAAAATTGATCTAAAAGTGTGGCAGGGATCTGAATATGCAGGAAGGCTAAGAGTCCTAACAGAAAAATCCATGCACACATTAAATGTTCAGTGTATAAAGGATTCAGTAACTCACCAATGCTGTGTACAGTGTGCAGACCAGTCCAGTTGCCAACACTGTACCCCATAGTTCTAGTCCAGTAACTGCATAAATAATAAACACAGTACTTGATAAACAGATACATACATACATACAAACATATTGAGAAAGTCAGTTACCCAGAAAAAAGGTTCTACATTTTTCTTACCTGCATTTAGTGCAAAGGCAGGAACATACACACAGACACCCATATAAATAACCTGCAGTTTCAACAATAAAGTCGATTAGACAAGTACAAAAAGTACACAAAAATATACTTGTACAGTGCAGTACAGACAAAGTTGTTCAAAAGTCAAATTAAATGGTAAATGAACGTTCAGACAGAGGTGACTATGAAAAACTTCAGATATGTCAAGACCACATATGGAAAAGGGACTCTTATCTGAGGAGTAAAGTATTCAGAGGAGAAAAAGCAAGTGCAAGTTGAAAGGTGTTGCACTCACCATTTGACATATGAAGGTCAGTGTTCCACAGATGCGCACCACTTTGTTAAAGCGCAGTTCAAGATACTGATTTAAAGAAAACAAAACAAAAAAAAACATCAAATTTATAAGCAACTTAGATACCACAAAATAAAACATTGAATTAATTATATTAAAACCTAAAGAAAATTTAACCTCATATGCACTAGAGAGCCGGAGTCTGTAGAACACTGGAATGAAAACATGGGCTGGAATGATAAGTCCCAGGATGTAGGCAAAGCCGATGAACCAGTACTGAGTACCGTAGGTGTAGATCTCTGCTGGTACACCAATGATAGCTACAGCCGACTGGAAGGAGGCGATGAGTGAAAGGGAAACGGGGAGACAGCCCATGCTTCTGTCTGCCATCAGGAACTCCTGCGTGGTGCGCTGACGTCCACCTGACAGGGCATAGTATAAGCCTATGCCCATGGAGACGGCAAGTAGGATGGCAAATACCACATAGTCAACAACCGTGAAGTGTTTCTGAACGGACAGGTCCATGGTTATCGTCTTGTGGGTGCAGTCGGGGAAGAGTTCTTCCGCCTACTGTCGCACAGTTTGATAGATGGGAAAAGTCTCCGTCCACACCCATGAGTCAGGACGGTGTCACAACCTTGAAGACAGAGACCAAACAGGATGAGTATCTATGATGTGATAAAGCGAGTCTCGGCACTGTGTTACCTTCACGACTGCTCTTTTTAACACGCTGCTTATGCTTATGAGCAATAAAGAAAAGAAAAACCCGAGATACTGTTTTAAAAACTGAATCTAAAAAAAACCCCCATGGTCAATAATTATAGGTCTTCTTACCATCATCATTTTTTTCTCTCTCTCTGTTTATTCATTATGTAATTAATTATTTATTATGTAATGAAACTGTACCATGCATAGAAGATGTGGGTCTGGCAAATGAAAGCATGTAATTATTAGAAAAATAATTTCTAATGTTACACATCAAGGGGGAATTAACATCTATGGAATATATTTACATCGGCATAGCTCTATCCAGTTCATGTATATCATCTATGTTTGAAAAAAAAAAAAAGAAAAAAAAAAGGGAAACCATTTGCCTAATGCTACCCTAACCAGTTTGCAACAGGAAAGCATTGTTTATTCGAGACAACCTCCAGTCTGAGACAAGGTCAAAACAATCCACGGGTCAACTTTCACCCAGTCTCCGATCCAGAAATAGTGTGTGCTGCTTTGTTTTAAAGGTGAAGTTTCGAGTTACTCTTCCACTGCCGACTGTTTTTGTTTTTATCAAGAATATTAACCGACTGTTAATCACTTAAACATTGACATATAACCTATCAAAACATCATCAAGTATTTCTATTATCAACCGATTTGGAATTCGTAATTCCTAGACAGAGCCTCAACAGTGATTGTAATCTGCAGTCTCACTAACGAGACTGATTTGATCCGCATGCTCGCAGAAAAAAACAAATCAACTAAACTACTAATTAACTAACCTTTTAATTAACTAAGCTTTTATTTTGTAAAATGCAGCCCAAGTCAACAACGTTTTAAGTAAATGAGGTCGTAAGAAAAATCACACGTGAAACTTGTTGAAACTTAGAAATTACACGGACTCACCTTTATATCGTTGCGCCTCGGGTTATTGGCACCATGTTTTCGTAACAACGTCCAACTGTCAAACATTCCTTAAATAAACGTTTTTCTGTTGTTTTTATATGTATTAACACGCGTATTTTGTTAATCACTGATAAATAAATCACATGCTGTATTTAATGTGCTGCGCTGTTCCACAAATGAAACGCTAACGCTAAACCGGGGATCGCTAAGTCTTTCCACATTATACCAACGTTTTTTGAAAATACTTCCGGGATGGTGTTAAACTTGGAGGTGTGGTTTTTAAAACGAAGCGTTCATGTACTACCAGGATAATTGGAATTCTAGCTTTAGAACGTTGTTCTTTACAAGTCTGTGTCGTTGTATGTTTCATTTGCATAAGATTAATACAAAATTATATTTTACTATTACGTATTGAGATTGAATAAGTGATCATTACTTCTTAAAGTGAAGTTTTTAATAACTACTGTGGTTTATTCGCTTTAAACAGATGATTAGTTACTTTCTATATATTTTGAATTCACCTAAATGCATCTTAAATGAGGACGTACAGCCGCCAAAATCAAAAACCCGGATATTGCTGTTTGCATTTGCACACTAAACAAAACAATTAGAAAACTGAACATGGATACAGTGCTTTCGAAAGGTAACGTTTACAGTACATGTGTTTAATTAAAGGAAACGTTTGCCTGATACATTTTTGGCGAGCTAAAGCTACCGTCGGATTAGCCTCTCTTTCCCCCTCCTATCCACGGTAAAGCTTATGTATCGATTTGTTGTTGTGTGTTATGTTCTATTCTATTCGCAGGCGTTTTCAGTCATTTTGGTTTACTGGAAGTTCAGGCAAGGAACCGCTTGATACGTCCCCAGCAATCGAGCCGTGTGAAGGAGCTGAAGGCTGAAGTCGCCGCGCTGAAGATAAAGAGAGAACAACTGAAGGCAGAGATACAGACACACAAGGTTACATTCGAGATGCTACCGTGCAGTCATAGGCATTGCAATAATTCTACTTGTTTTAGGTCAAAACTGTGAGATAAGATAAGAAATTATGAAGTAACTAATTAGTACTTTTCGAAATGCACCACTGTTCAACAAGTACAGTGACTGACTAGATTTGACAGTTTCTTTTAACATGCCTTTTTAATTCTGCCTTGTTTCTGTTTTCGTACAATAGACTCTTCAGAAACTGAGGCTATCCGTGGATAAACAAAGTATAGACAAAGAAGTGGAGGAAATGGAGGAAGAGTTTGCAGACACAGAATTACTGAAGCTTATGGCCAAACATTCACATATAAAAGATCTTATCTACGCCCATCACCTCCTGGGTACTGTGCGTTATTATTTTGTTAGCAACTAGAAGATAATACAGAAAACACATTCCGTGCCCTTTTGACTGTATTTTTGTTTCTTTTTGTTTAATTTTTTTAAATTCTATATTTATTTAATCATGTCACTAGGCGGCTACAACATCATCAAGACAAACAATGATAAAGCAGTATGTGTCTCCTTGGCAACAGCCTATGAGGGCTTCTACTTGGATACCTACAACCTGGAAATAGACCTCAGGTCTGTGCTAAGGATCAGTCATCACAACATCCCCCCGTTCATTCCTCTGAACAGCCTGGCAGAGCAGAGTAACATACAGACAGACGTTAAAGCTTTTCTTGAACTCCTCAGTCTGCACCTCAACGCATATGCTGGACGTAAGCAGCAGCTGAAGCTTGTTAAGGTAAATTCTGAAAAAGTTTAACACCTGACCTTAGTACTGATATCTAGTGTCTGGAGTATGGCAATTAGTCAGGTTTTTCTTTTTTTTTTTCAGGATTATTACCCCCACCCCATTAATATGACCCCCCCCCCATTCCAAAACTGTATATTCCCTTTGATTTTTTTTTTAATTACAAATTAATTAACTTTAACATTGGCACAATTCAAAAGTATTCTCTTAAGTGGCGGAGGTGTTCTCCACTTTGAGGAACTATGTCCTAATGTAAATTTTGTACACTGCATTATACGTTCAAACAATCTAACTTTTAGCACATTTTTGTGGGGTTTTATTGCATTTTGGTACATCTTAAGCAATTTCCTTAACTTCCTTTTTGGCTATATTGGCCACTTTTAGCCTATTTTGTATCTTGGTATAACCTATAGCCTTCAAGACGTGTTTTAGGTTAGTTATCTTATGTTTATACTGCTTTGACTTCAATAGTTTGTCAAAAACCTACCTTTTTTGCATTTACTTAAAATACCAGTTTTAGGTAAATGTGTTTATTATGAACTACAAAACAACTTTCACTGACTACAATTTTATACCTCATTTACAGGAGCAGTTCAAGTCTGTAGAAGTGATGGAGAGCAACACATTGTGTACATTACTGGTGTTGATGTTTACTGCATCCACAAAGAGGACTCCTGTCCTCTGCACATTGGACTACTCTGACCATACCAAGAGTCTTCCTACCAGAGTCCTCTTTGAGTGTGAAGGTAGGGAAGTTAAATCAGGCCAGACTATCATGAATGTGTGAGTGAATGTTGAACAAAATAATTACATTTTCTGGTTTAGCAAAAATGAAAGTAATCCCGTATTGGAGCATAAACATTTTTCTTGTACATTTTACCTGTTTTTGTAGATAGTGATCTTCCCAACTCTCCAGAGTGGAAGGAACACTGCAGCCTGCTGATGGAAACACCAGTGCACAAAGCTCTAATGATCTTGAGGAATGTGGGGGATATTATTTAATCTATTCTCAAATAAAGAGACAAAGTATAATCTTTTTATAATTTTTATCACATTGTTCATAATAAACATTTTTCTTGTAAATGTTGTGTAAAGGATGCAGTTATTTTCATTTCCTCTCAGAAGTTTCCAGTATTTCTATGCCACTTTTGTCCCTGAGACTCTGTATAAAAGCCTCCACCCTGTTTTGTAACATTTCCCTCTGCAGCTTTTTCACACTTTCCATTTCCTCTCTGACCCTCTGCTGCTGTCTGGCCAGCTCTTTTTCTGATATGGAGTCGATTGTGGCGATATTTTTCATCTGCATGAGTGACACCTGCCTCTGAATGTTGCCCCTGTATCTCAGGGGGCCTGTAGGTTTGTCCGTTGACTGTGGAGCTGAAACTGAACAAATTTGCCCCCCGAATTCAGATCCTTCAGAAAGACGAGGCTGGACTTTACCAGAACAATGTCTCCAGTCGTCTCTTCTAATTTGTATCCCGTGTTCAACAATTTCTTTTATAGCGATGTTGACAATAGCCTTAGGCTCACAGACTTTTACCATCACCACCCTGTTTTGGTCATGTTTCAGTGAATCTCTTCTCTGTAGGAGTATTTTGACAGTTATCCTGTATTGTCTATCCAGCATGATGAGTTTATTTTTTAGATCTCTCTCTGCTCTCTGGTTCAGAACTCTCAGGTCTCTGTGGACAACAGCGCTTGCACTGATTTGATCCATTCACTTTTAACACCTTAAGAAGAAAGAAAAAAAATCTTTTTTTCTCAGTTACACCTTAAGAAGAAAGAAAAAAAATCTATCTTTTTTTCTCAGTTGCACAAAAATCTTTAAAATACAAATCAAAATGTTCTCTTACCTATTTGGTGC
The DNA here is from genome assembly GCF_000523025.1 of Cynoglossus semilaevis. Lineage (NCBI taxonomy): Eukaryota > Metazoa > Chordata > Actinopteri > Pleuronectiformes > Cynoglossidae > Cynoglossus > Cynoglossus semilaevis. Next base: position 11,211,792 of record NC_024307.1, read on the forward strand.
ACAACATTCCACTCAGAGATTTTGGGCAGAGCTGTTTGCTGCCATGGCTGTCTCAGCATGTGTGCAGTAACATAATAGTGCCATTGTATTCTAAATAGGTAAAAGGGATGGTTCATCAGTACAACAGTTGTGTTGAGAGGTTAGATTTCATGAAAGAAAAAAAGTGAAAAAATGTTGTTTTGCATGTTAAACATGTTTGCACAAAAGATAAATACTTGACCTGAACAAAGTGCAGAATTTTCATTACATTTGTCATTTTGAAGATTTAAGTAAATACTGTATGTTATGGGTGGGAAACCACTTAAATATTTGTAATACCTCTCATTTTCATTAGCAAAGAAGTGGATCAGTGTTTACTAGCAGAGTCTGTGAATGCTCAGAACACCTCAGTGGCAACTTGGCAGATGGTGGACTCGAGCCTGAAACCTTCCGGACCCAAGTCCGCTTCCTTAACTACCAAGTCACCAGTGCCCCAAAAGCCAAAATCAGTTAGCCATAATTATTGCTACAAGTTAGTAAGAACAGTTAAAATGGCCTTAAGTTTGCTTTGTTCGAGATATGCTAGTTTATATCATTTTTTGATTTTGAGTTTTAATATAAAAATTTAAAAAATAAAATTTAATTCTCATTATTTTGAGTTAGTGCGTTATTATTATAAGATACCTTATTATTTTGACTTAATAGTTTGATTTATTTCACCCAAGTAATGGAAATGGGTAGAATAAATTTAAGTCTTAAGTGAGCCAAAATATTTTTGCTAATTTTCAAAACGTTGGACAATACTAACAGACCAACCTGGTGTTTTTTGTGCACTATCCCTTTAACACGTCACATGATCTATTTTTTTAGCCCCTCCTCTATTGAATAGAGTTGCTGGGGTGCAACATGGTACACACAAACTTCCTTAAATCTACTGCAATAGTTGTACAGCTGAAGGAGTGTTAACATCCATCTACAGGTGAGATGTCTTGATTTACGATTTGATCATAACTTAAAGAATAATCATTGTTAACCCAGTGAGGTCTACAGCCTTCACATGACTAAAAACAACTCCACTGTTGTAGCCGCAGTATGTTTTTTATATTCTGGAGTTAGATTTGGTCAAAATAGACTGAATTCGGTTCTGAATCATTTTGAACTAGCTGAATTCTCTGCACTCTTGCGCATGCGCGTTATGTAACCGGTAGCTGTTGTGTAACTTGGGTTCTTCTCTGTGGTTTAACACCAAAACTGATTACTATTTTGTTATTTTTATTTACTTCTGCTTCAGAGTTTTGTTATTCGTGGCCTTAAATCGGATTTAAAATACACAAAGATACAACATTAAAATAAGCTAACGGACAGTGGGAATATAAATCACACTACAATGAAAAAAAATATAAATTAAACAAATATAAATATCCATCCATCCATTTTCATCCGCTTATCCGTTACCGAGTCGCGGGGGCAGCAGTCGCCACCCAAATCACATTGCACCGTACCTAAACCTTCCTGCGGGTGGTGAGTCCACTGGAAGGTATTAACTGCCCTAACCGGGATTCGAACTTGTCCAGGAGGTGAACCCTGGGGTTCCACACCAATGACAGAGACATTGCCTCTGGGCCAAAGCGCCACCAAATATAAACATAAATTAAACAAATATAAATTAAACAAAAACTATATTCTATAACTAAACTATATATAATACTATAGTACTATGAATATAAATCACACTACAATGAAAAAATATAAATTAAACAAAAACTATATATTTTTTAAATTTCTATTCACTTTTATTGGCAAAAGTTTATTTTTTTGTAATATTGTTACAACATTTCTTTCTGCATTATTTTTGGCTAACCTTTTTTGCTGCATTTTGGACAAACCTTTATCAACTTTTCAATATTCATTTGGTAACCTTTTGCCATTAAAAAAGCCTTATTTTAGCTAGACATTCTGCTTACTTTCAGCAATTTATGAGAGTTTTGTTTTGCTAATTTTGAAGTACTTATGTGATATGTTTGGCTAATCTGAATTCTGTTTTTCAGTTTATTCTGCTGTATATCAAATGCGTCTCATCTTGCAATCTGGACATTTTTTATTGAAACGTACCTATGTAACAGTAAGTGTCTGAACAATTTAAATTTAATATCAAGATTAGATCTTTAGTTACTTAACCATTCATTGTTACACACCAGTTACAACATTGTTAATTATGTGATTGTGTCTCCTATAATAGAACAGGCACAAGTGCTATTCAAGCTTTACCAAGATGATGCGTGCGGTGTGTGTGGACGTACCAGGAGGACCAGAGAATCTGCTGCTCCGGAACATCCCGAGACCTCAACCTAGGGATGGAGAAATTCTAATTAAAGTTCATGCAACTGCCCTGAATAGGGCTGATCTGCTACAGGTACTCAATCGATGGGTATTATTGATCACTTTCAATTCAGGATTTAGTCAAATATTAAAGCATATCTGAGCTCTTACTGTATGTTTTCTAATGTTCATCTGTGGGCACAGAGGCGAGGACTGTACCCTCCTCCTCCAGGTGAGAGTGAAACCATTGGTCTGGAGGTGGCAGGAACTGTGGACTCTTTAGGCCCGGGGGTAAAGAAAGGCTGGAGGCCTGACGACAGAGTCATGGCTTTGCTCGCAGGAGGAGGATATGCTGAATATGTGGCTGTTCCTGAGGAACTCCTCATGCCAGTTCCTTCAGATCTCACGCTGGGTCAGGCGGCCGCAGTTCCAGAGGCCTGGCTCACTGCCTACCAGCTGCTGGCCCTCATAGGTACCAAACTCTTTCCGTCACCAGGAAGAATTGGGGGAAATGGATGAGTCATTTTACATTTTTATATCTCTCTCTATTTCAACACAGCTCATGTAAAGGATGGTGAGGTGGTTCTGGTACATGGTGCTGCCGGTGGAGTGGGAACAGCTGCAGTTCAGTTGGTGCGACTGTTTGGTGCAGTGCCGATTGCTACAGCAGGAAATACTGAAAAGTTAAAGATGGTTGAGGAACTGGGAGCAGCAACTGGATTCAACTACAAAGAGGAAAACTTTGCACAGGGAGTCCAGGACTACACAGGAGGTACAAAGTGAAGCTGCACAGACACAGTGCTCCTGTTGTTCATTGGTATTATTATTATTGGCATCAATACGGGTTGAATTTGTTGGAATCTGCGTGTCCATGTTTTATTACAGGTAAAGGAGCAAATGTCATTCTTGACTGCATTGGTGGAAAAACCTGGGAGCAAAATGTCAGCTGCTTAGCCACTGATGGCAGATGGGTGCTATACGGCACCATGGGTGGCAGAAGGGTAGAGGGGGAGCTATTTGGTAAACTTCTCTCCAAGAGAGGACACTTGCTCTGCAGTTTGCTTCGTTCCCGCAGCCTTCAGGTAAGAAATACTGATAAGGTAATGATGCAAAAATGTTAACGTCATATTCTAGAAGTTTTTGGCATATTTCTTTTCCAGTACAAAGCAGACCTGGTCGAATCCTTCTCTCGCCAAGTGTTGCCACATTTCTCAGGCCAGGCTGCTCCACTGAGGCCTGTGATTGACAGCACATTCAGCCTGGAGAACATTGCAGATGCTCACAGACACATGGAGGCCAATAAGAACACAGGAAAGATCATCATCAGTGTGAATGCAGAAAAATAGAATAACAGTGACATGCAATGCAATGGAATTATAGATTTGACCATGCAAGATTTTTTTTACATACAAACCTGATATTAGTGATATTGTACAACATCTACTATGTTGTTTTAAATATGTTTCAGAAAAAAATAAAAAAACAAATGTTAAATTGAAAGACAATGTTATTTTAGCTTTTAACAAACAAAACAAACGTATCTTCTTGCAATGAAAACGACACACCCAACATTAACCTTCTCAGCCAGAAAAAAAATCCACTTAATTTAAAAACAGACAGATTTATTTATACTGGACATCTTAAATCTTATAAAACAGCACAGGAAATATTCTACAAAGGCTGCTTTAATAAACAGGACCACAAAGCCACAAGCTTTCAGTATAATACTTCTTACATTTTAAACTAGTGCTGCAGTTGTGTGATACTGTGTAATGTGAAGGTAACAAGTCAGATACTCCTCTCCTGTCATTATAGCACAGCTGTCTAATTCTTCAACCTGATGCACAACTCACAGTCACACAAATATTTAGTGTTTATACTGGTTGACTGACAGGTGTTGTTACTTACATTTTAAATAGATATGTTTTATTAGTTACAACACATTTTACTGCATTTTCTACCTATTAATATCCACTTTGCATTTGATTTCTATTTTAAACATATTTTTGGAAAGAATAATTGACGAGTTATTGGCACAAACTCCATTTGCAAACCTCAGCTAGGTTACCAATAAAACAGAAACCGCTGCTTTCTAAAAGTTTGTGAGAGCGAAATACAGCATAAATGACAGAGTTTCAGTGTAATTACCAGGAAAATCAGGAGAAGCCACCAAACAGCTGATTCTCTTGTGAATGCTGGAGGTACAATGGCATTTAAAAGGCGTGTATGAAAAAAGACAGAAGGGTTGAGATGGTGTGTATGCTGCATGTAGTGTTCATTAGCACCCAGAGAAAGTGTGTCTCATTTCTGTTAGAGAGTCTGCACTATGACGGGGTACAGCAGGGACATGTGTTCGGCCCCTCTGATTGGCAGCTTGTGTGTAGTGTAGTAGTGGATGACCTCTGGGATGGTGAAGAATGGAGGGCTGTTCTCCCCAAGCACAAAACGCCCATCTGGAAAAAGAGTGAATTTCATGTGCATGAAGCCTTTGCAGCTCCTGGGGGGAAAAGGAAACGCGGTAAGAAGGAGGAAAGTGTGCATTTAGACAAGCTTGCTTAGGTTCTGACTGTCAATCTGTTAAACTAGGTTTAAAAAAAAAAAATCACAAAATAGACATCCAAACAGAAAATAAGTTATTGAACTGATGAAACCAACTCAAAAAATGTTTAAGTGAACCATTATGTGACTGTGGAAACAGTTTACCTGAGTGAGAGTGAGTAGTCGTTCTGGCTGGTCTGACTCTTCCTCACCAGGTAGGAACTCTCTTTGCACAGGGTCAACAGATTCTCTGCCTCTGTGCGACTCAGAGCTCCATGGTACCATCTGCAGGTGAGGCAAATGGCAAACTAAACTTTTTTTTTTCTTTTATCACACATACAAGATTTTATTGGTCTTATAGTGAGCACTTTGATTTTCAGCGAGTGATGAAACGACATGAACACTTACACTTGTCTCTCAAGAGGCAAAGCCGGATCCACCCTTTCTCCCAGAAGAGGAGGAGTGTCACCAATCAAACGGATCGTAGAGTCCACTTTGGTGGGTGTGGCACCTGACTTGGTGAGCCTAGTTTGGTCTGGATGAGCTCGTGAGCGTTCCCTTTCTGCACCTTCAAACTGAACTATGGCCAGAAGCGTAGACACAGAGAGTTGTTTTAGAAAAGTAACACACAGAAAAAACAACAGTAAGAAATGCATCAACGTCAAGTAACCTGCTAGCGCTTTAGAGATGTTGTCCTTTTTCCACTCCCAGGGCTGGTCATATTCATCGGCTGGCCTCTCGTCATCCTGAGGGAGTTTGCTCTCTCTGGTGTCAATCAGGCCAAATCCACCTTCCACCTTCTGGCCTTGGTGTTGTGGTGACAGAGCAGCACGGTGATGGTGAGTCTTTTCCTCATATGGGTTGTCATATAACTGACCAGCATCCCCACTCACAGACCTGTTATTCATCATGCTGTGCTGCAGTTCTACAAAAAAATGTCTTACTGCTTAGGCCCAAAGAAAAACCAAACGGATCATCAATAGTGTGCTTCAAAAGACATTTTAGGATTATTAACCTGATATGATCCTTTGAGCCTCAAATGGTTCCATATAACTACAGGAGTCTGCTGGGGCAGGTTTGGACACCCAGTTTTGTCTGACTCTGGAGTTTGGATGAGCGTCAAATGGGTCAGAGTAATCTGTGTCGGCGTCTGATACTGCTGGGGCCGAGGGAACCACCTAGAAATGGAGAGGAATAAGGTTTCTGACAAATATTAAACAACACTGTTCATCTAAGAGTTTCAGGGAATTGGCTACGAAAGAAATAAATGGAGAATAGGAAAAAGAAAAAAACCAAAATGATAGAAACAACACATACTGGTTCTTCTTGAACAGTTACTGGACTCAGGGGGATTTTACAGCGACCAAACTCTTGAGAGTCTACTTTAATAAGTCTGTGTTTGGGGGATACCACTTTGACCTGTAACATATAACAACCAAAAAGAAAACTTTTAAAAACAGAAAAAATGGACTTAATGACTATCATTTGGACTTTATCATGTGTCTATTAGTTGATGACCCAAACATCCAATTCTGGAATAAGGTACTGTATAAGAAAACATGTCCACACCTAAGCAGCTCATACCTCCACACCATTTGACAGCACTGATCCGAATGCAGTTAAAGGGGGAAGGCTCATTGGGGTGTTGCAGGAGCTGAAACCTCCATTCTGTAGCACTTTCTCAGAATGCTGGTAGGGGTCCTCAAAATCTAGCTCTTTTTGAGCTCTATAAGCCCTCAAGATCTCACTCTCTGTGTAGTCTGGCCTCGGGGGCTGCGGAGGGTCACGCCTGCTGCCAAAGTTCAGGTAGTCCTTCAACCACTTTGCCATGGATCTGTGGGATTAAATTAGAAATCATTTACACTTAATGTCAACTTCCAGGATTGTTCAAATATGTATAAACAATTGCCTGCAAAACATGCTCCAAAGTTGTTGTTTTTTTGAAAGAGCTAAAGTAAAAGCTCTGTCTAACCTGAAACTTAGTTCAAGATGTTTCATGTACATTATTTTTCATATGAATTAAATGTCACGAATAAGTTAAAAGACAGTTCAAACAAAGAAAATGGACTACCATTAGGTTGTGAGTTTAGACATGAATTATATTGTAAATTGGGTCATGGTGGCTAAAAGTACAACAATTATTATTACCTAAGGTAAACAAGGCTCCATAGGACCATGGGAATATCTCCATAACATACAAGCTGCTCAACTACCATGTGGTAAGAATTCCCTCTTACTTTTGTCTGACCGTCACACATCACCCCTGACATCTGCCTCCACCCCCTCCACCCTGTTCTTTACCCCCTTTGTCCTTTGTCTGTTGCTTTGGAAGGCAAAGCCTAGTATTTTGAGACCAATTACACTCTAAGCATCAACAGAAGTAGTGAGTAATTGCAGTAGTTATTGTCTTTAATAATACCATTACTGCTGCACAAACAGAAACCAGGTTCAGTTTGTTTTTCTTGGTCAGATTTAAACTGAACATTTTCGTGCTCCCAGGTCTGGTTATGGCTGCAAATTCTTATCTGTACTAAAAAATCTTTCTACTCGATTCAGTATAAGGCTAAACCTGAAGTTAACCAACACATCTTAAATAGTGCCGTTATATTCAGTTAACTATAAGGAAAACATGCCCTTTGTTAATTTTTTTTTTTTTTGCTTTAATTAAACCAACCAATTTACATGAGCTGCGGTGACATTTAAACACCAGCAACAAGTCCAGCAACACTAACACCTAGTAAACTCCAAACACAACGTACAAACATTTTGAGGAATTTAGTGCATGAATAAGCAAAAGTTGATAAGCAACTGTCAGCTAATCACAACAGTCAGCAACCGCTAGATAGCATTTCTATTAAAAGTACACCAATATCTGTACATATACAAGTTAATTAGGAAAAACATTCATACGAAGACAATTAAGTGACTGATTTGATCATAGTGTTGTTTCCCCTCTGGAATTTATACAGACTTTTGTCAGACAAGTCGTACATTCTTACCAGAGTAAAATTATGCATGAGCTCAGAGAAGCTAACACGTTAGCTGCTAACGTGATTTTTTTTAAAGCTCACCCTCTTTCTCTGCATTGACGCTTCTTGGTTTCAGCTTAGTATTTTTGGTTACCATCCGACGTTCCGATTTCCCGTAACTCTGGGTCTAAAAATTAGACATTATAATGCACTAAATATGACCTGTTTTCGAGGAAAGCAGGTCAGTCTACAGACGCTGACGGTGAGACAGAGGATTTGCAGCGATACTACACACATCCGCACGAGTGCGCTGTGTTAAAGGGGAGGATCGGATTTGTCTGTGTCGACAAAAAAAATAGGGGACAAAAATTACTTTCGAATTGTATAGAATTGTTATAATAAGCTCAGACAGATCTACACAAAACGTTCAGAGGTAGAAAACTGGAAACATCGACAGGTTTACAAAAGACAATAGGAATTAGGAGGCACACTGGAAAACTTGTTCAAGCAAAACCGGACTTTAAAACTGACTTAAGTGATTTAATTCTGACTTTAAAAAAAGGGAAAACAAACAAAAACACAAGTGAACTGCAGATGTGAATGGTTATTCTTTTTGACTTTGGGACTGTTTTGCTAAATTTTCTTTTTCTTGTGTACCACAAAGTAATTGAAGGACTAAAAATCTATGTTGAGATATGTAAAGTAAAATTATCTACATTTCTTTAACTGTATGGATAGGATACTGGTATAAAAACATTCTCTAGTAAAAAAGGAACACCCAATGGTTATATTTTAATAATAGTCTGATATTCACAATAAGATAGGGAGGAGACTGAAACAGTACTGATGCCACCCTCTGGAAGAAGGACCAAACTACCAACTTTCTAAGAGCTGTGACAACTAACTATTATTAATTATCAATGTAATAATGCAATAATATAAACTTTCTACATTTATAATATCAAGGCTGTGATGAATATAATACTTATGCCTTTGTACTTTTTTAATGACTCTGCTGAATGTTCTTTCAGTGGAATTAAACAGGTGTTTCCATGTCACATCATTATTTATTGTCTAAAAGTTACAATTACATACATTATGAATGGAAAAAACAGGAGATGCCGCAAAAGAAAACATCTAAAACTTAAAATCTCTGCATGATTATATTCCTTTCTGTATCATTCACAAAACTGTGTGTCAATCACTCTATTCATCTGCCTCGTCACTCTCATTGCTGTCACTGCCAGAATACGCCCCCAGTAGGCTCAGGGATGAAGTTCCACTTTGCGTGGTAACAGGCTTTGAAGCGGGGATTGTCTCAGCCGTCCTGGAAGCTGTAAAACATGACGAACAAAGACTCTGTTTGTCAATTCGGCACAAAACTAATAAAACGAATAAAGCATTCCATCCTAAGGATTTAAGAAATGAAAGAGTGCATCAATAACAGTTGCTCTTTTAAGCCTAAGGGTCAATCTTGAAATAATAACTTGTATAGAATTTACATTGCATGAAGTAATTTGAACAAAAACTCAGTAAGTTACCTTTTTGTGATGTGGATGTAGCAGCAGTATCAGTGGAGGTATTCACCACTGGACCAGGTTTGCTAACAGTTGCTGATGGTTTCTTTCGTAAGACCAGAGTCCCTAAAGCTTTTCCACTTCCTAATACTCCAACGCTCCTCTCCCAGCTTTCTGTCCTTGCTCTCTTCACTCCTGTAGCTGCCTGAATATTAACAGATGATGAAATATTTAAATAAATCCAAATATCTAAAAAAGTCAACAACCTTTCATTCCATTTCACTTGTATTTATTCTGTTTCACCTACTTGAGTATCTGCAGTTTTGTCAATGGTTAAAATGTCTGTGGGTTTGTCGGTGCTGGAGTTTGTTGACAGTGAGCTGCAGCTGCTCTCTTCTTCCTCTTCTTCTTCTGAATCTGAGTCCTTTAGTCTTTTCACAAGGGCTCGGTCCAACATTTCTCTGTAAAAAACAAGTGAAATGTTATTATAAAATAAAATACAAACAGTCCAGGTGACCAACCAAGCTGCGCCTGTTGTCTTTTTGAACATTACAAACTAACTTGGTTTCTCGCTCATCCTCTTCTTTCTCTAACTCCCGTTCCCTTTTCTCCAGTTCTCTGTACTTCTCAATCATTCCCTCAAAGTCCACCTGCGCCTGTCTTTGGTTCAGTTCCTTCAGCTCCTGAAGGTTTTCCAAAACCTCCATCTCCATCTTGGAATCTTTTGTGCGATTTTCTAACACCTTCATTGGGTTGTTAAGCTCCTCTTCTTCTCTTTCTTGCTGGATTCTTTTCTCTTCCTCCTCAATTAGTTTTTCTGCTTGAAAGTTTCTTGTTGCACCATGCTCCATTGCATAGTCTGTGTTCTCTGGGTCAGTCTTAAAAAAAAAGGAAAGGAAAACGAAAGGCATTTTAAATCCTGTTGGCACATATTTACTGTAGAAATGTGTTTTCATATATTAGTAACCAACAACAGATAAACAAATGGCTATTTTTTTAAAGTAAAGAAAATAAAAACTTACCTTAAATGTAATTTCAGCAAGACACCTGGTACATTTTATGTAAAAGCGAAAGATTGGCAGGCCCATGTAGTGTTCATTTTGAACAGTTTCTTTTCTTGCATTGAATTTCTTGCCTTTGTAGATATATTCACCACAAGTCTTACACCTGCACACAATGACACAAACAAAGTTACATTAGAGCAAAATATTTTTTATTAAGCTGCAAATCCGATTTAACTGTGACTGAATAAGACTTAATAAGAACACTAGTGATACCCGGAAAAAATCTATACTGCTGTACATGTTTGAGCTTATTAAATATATCACCATATTAAGAAGAACGGTAAAAGAAGTTGGAAAAGACGTACCTCATATTAAACGGAGCCATCAATCGGACCACATACTGTCTGTCCTTGGGAAGTTTGAGTTTGGGGATTTTGGCAGGGTCGAAATCCGGAGGATAGTATTTCTGTGGAACACACATTACAGCGTAACATTATTACATTATTCTGAAAAAGGACACATTTAACGTTATGGACTAAAATCCACACGTGTGTAAAAAAAATCAAATGAAATAATCAGCACATGCACTACGGATTACTTATTTCCTCTATGGCAGTTACAGTAGCTTCAGAGCTAATGTAGCCAGCAAGGTTGATTTAAGGCAATGCGCTTCGGCTTAGAGCTCTTTGATTACAATCAAAACAAACCAAATGGTAGCAGTTGGTATTCGTGTACTTACGTTTAAAACTTTTCTTTCAGACATTGCTGCCTTCGCTACAAATTCCCCACAGAGAGAAAAGACGTTTGGAAAATGTTTCACCACACCAATTCACGTACTGCACGTAAACTTCCGGGTGTCTCTTTAATAATCGTCCGACGTTTCCGGGACAACTCGCGACAAATTGCGCCCTGACGTCATAACGCTAAAACGTTAAAATGAAAAATAAAAAACGTTCAAACGTTATTTTTTCTAATGTTTTCAATGTAAGGGATATCTGCCTGTGGCTTTGTATTTAAAGAAAGTAAAGGTTTATCAAAGAGCAAAACCTACTGACACAAAGCATTTTAAACAGCAAGAGTAATTATGATAATCTTAAAGATAAAAGCATGACGATGTCCTTTTAAAGACCAGATGCTAAAAACATAAACAGTATTTTTGCATCTCAGTTTAGGTAGTTAATCACTACTTCAAAATAATCTTCTATAGAGTAATTTTGAAATTCATACATCCTGACATGGACAGTATAATATTCCTTGAGGTGTCCATTAAACACGTCTGTCGATATAATGTTTATACACCATCGGGTAATTTACAAAATTAAACAAGACTTTATTTTAAAACCTGATCATGACCTTTATCTTTTATATATTGTTGATGAGGCAACAAGCCTGCTTCTCGCCTATGATACCATTCTAAATATCATCTAATATAAGGAGTAATAAAAGTAGGTCAAAGATTTATTTAACAGAGCTCTTTGTCAAGTGAGCAAACATAATCGGGTCTCACAGTTTAGGCTTTCAGATGTGCATGTTGAATTACATTATTAAACAAGATGACAGTTAAAGACGTAAGGCCCCTAAAGATCAATGGGGCAGGTGGAGGTAATTACTAAAATGTGAAAGAAAAAAAAAATCTCTAGAGAGTAATGTGAATTGTCACACACACACACAAACTAATGCAAACAGTGCTCATGGGATCATTTAGGTTATTCCAATAAAAGGAAATTGGATCCTGATTACAGATTGATGTCACTGTGCATTAACCCGAGGTGTTATATCACTTTATTTTTTAAAAAGATACCAAAAACGAACAGAAACATTTTTTAAATAAGAAAATTCTTTATATTTATAAATGTTTTACAGATTATATATATCATCTGACTTTCTGACTGCTTAAAGCTTTCAGCACAGATTCATTCGAATTATTTATTCCAGTATAACCTGTGACCTGTGACCCCTGTTCTCTATCCGGTTCCTTCCCATTACAAATACAAATACAGAGGTGTTGATATAGGTCAAACATGTTACAGTGTTCATGAATATTTTACAGCCTGGTTGAGGTCAGCAGCAGTTAAGGAGCTATAAAAAGGGCGATTCTGAATACAGCAACAATCCCTAAACTCTCCACACTGCCACCCACTGAAGAAAGCGACTCCTGCGGTCTTTGTTTTCAGCACCATGGTCAGTGCAAGAACCCTCCTTTTTGTGGTCACCTGCTGCTGTGCGTACCTGTGGCTGGTGAACTCTGAAGACTCCTCATCACTAGAGACACGCTCGTTAGATTTTGCCATCAAAAACCAACAGGAAAAAGATCTGGTGAGAGGTTTTGTGCATGTGTGAGAGAAGCTTTCAGAAATATGATAGTATTTGTTAGACGACACTGTGGTAAATTGCCTTTACCACACAACCATCTTTATGTCCTTTCTTACAACATGTTTTTTGACATATTCTCATAATCAATAGGTTTGAAAAAAGTGTTATAAGTATAATATTTCTTACATGTCTTTCTGAACAGATTGATGCGTTACAAGAAGTACTGGAGAAACTGAGAAGCAAAGAGATGCCTTCAGAGAAAAAGCATGGCTGGCTGCCTTCAGTGAGTTAACAACAACAACAACAACAACGAAACTAATACAAATTGTTGACATTTTCTAAGCTAAAAATGTGCTATGATGGAGAATTTGTCCTTGGAATATTTTCAATGAGTTCAGTCATTTTACATGTTCATTTCTATCTAATCTTTCCCTCAGTGCGATGCAGGGGAACCATGTGCCCTGCGTAAAGGTGCACGTATCGGCACACTCTGCAGCTGCCCTCGTGGGACATCCTGTAATTTTTATGTCCTAAAATGTTTGTGAAAGAAGAAATGAAAGTTAAAAACCCACAGAAGGTAAATGGCCACGTGTTTAAGGGTTTGAAATGACAAGAATTGTGTTTCATGGCAGGTAGACTGACACTGTTTCCACTCTTTTTGTGATTAAATGTAAAAAAATATGTGATGTGATATGTTATCTTTCATTTTTTTATTAACCTTAGCAAAGATGTCTTCACTGTTGTTTTGAACATATTTACTGCTGTGTGTGTGTGTCTTTGTTCTGGTTTAGCATCGTAGGAGGGAGCAGTTATTTGTGTGGGATTGAGTCATCCTCTACTTGTGTCCTTTTTCCGTGTAGTTTCTGCATGTTTCTTTCCAAATGTTTGTGTCTGTTTCTGTTGATGGAGGACTTTGTGTATTTGTAAAGGATCAATAAATTCTCTTTTCAGTTCAACGGTCCATGTGTGCTCTTGAGAACAGACCTTTACTGTACGATGCTCATCCTTGTTTATAATAGGGGCAAATGGACTAATAACCTAATCTGTTTCCAACACCTATAAGCATCAACCATTTCAGTTGTCACTGATGATGGGTCCTAAAACTTATAATTGTCACTGATGATGGGTCCTAAAACTTTATTGCTAATAGTTTGTTAACTTCTTTGCTACTTGCTTTTTTAAAGAAGTCTCAACAAAAGGGATTAGTTGTTCTATATGTTTGTCTCATTGGTTGTTCCCTGTTTCCTTTCAAGAACTTGGAATCACTTCTAGCCACAACTGCACAAATTTATAGTGGGTTAGGTTTTTGTTATTCATTGGTTAAAAAACCCATACACACATGCCATTGTACAGAAGTTGTACAAATGTGAATTGTGACTTTTTAGGTTATCTCAAACACAGGTGTAAAAAAAGAAAAGAAGGAAAAGGGAAATTAAAATAAAAAAATTAAAGCGCCAATTGGCCCCTGAACCACAGTTTTTAACCAGCAGCATAATATGGGGGAAAATATATGGAAATTCTATTCTGAAAAGAAAATAACTACATGTTGAAAGCTATATTTCTTTTTCCATAAGCATCACTCGTTTGTTTTGATTAAAATGATTCAACGATCATCCTCCACCACTTGATCGACAACAATAAAGTAAAACGTTACCGATTGATTCCCCCCTAATGTGTGCCATCAATAATTCAGCCTCTTCCTACACGTTCACTAATGCAGGGCTGCATAGCAGCACATCAGTTGTCATCTTCAGCCTGTAATAAAAGGCGCAGTCTGGTTTTTTTTGTACCAATGACATCACAACTCTCCAACATGGCGTTCAGCGGCAGCCGCGCACCGGAGAAGAGGGAGGTCCGGCAGGAGGACCAGGAGGAGCCGAGGAGACCCGCGACCGCTGCAGACCAGGACTACTGTCAGCAGAGATACTCTCTCCTCCTCATCATCGGACAAACCGCTCACATCACACAGACAGGACACATCGGCAGGGAAATTGAACGAGGTACGTTTTTGTTCCAGTGCGCCTCTTATTTTACAGTCGCTAGTTGAACTCCTTGGGATGAAAAATCCAGACGCCGGGTGTTTCTCCATCTATAGACCAGCCCTGATACAATGTTTTTAGCCTGAGGTAATTTATGTAGACCATATTGACAAGGAGAATGCGTCATGTGTCGAGGCTCCTCCAGCATCATCCCCGTGGACATGTTAGTAATAAAAACAGGCACAAAGCCCGCAGCATTATGTCATTTTTTATTATACAAGGAGATGCTTAGGGCGTTAATGTCAACACATGATGAGGGGCAAACACTTGTAAACAGCTGGTGTTTATTGTCCAGCTTTAAATGTGGAGCCTCTGTGCAGAGCCGTATGCATTACTAAAGCAGGACAGTGCGTTTTCCTAGAGCCTCTCCAGAGACGCAGGTTTATGGTGAAGTAAACGATGAACAAATGAGAGACGAAAACCTCCATTCAACCGATGCAGTTCAGCCATTTATCATATTATCACTGTCAGTGAAAACCACATACCACTAACATCATGTCATCATCAACTTTTCATGAGCCTGGTCAGCATGTTTCCACACTCCACACTGCAGGTTTTCTAACGGGAATTTACACGAGGTAAAAAAAAGATGTATCTAATCTGTGTTAGGGTTTAAGATCAACAGTAAGTTTGGAAAGAAATGTCCTTGAAATGTATGAAATTGTCCTTTAAATTTCTCACAATGGTGCGTTTAGAGGGAACTTATATCAGCATCGTCAGTGAAAAACAGCGAAATTAGCTAAACAGGCAGTTCAGACAAAGCAGCAGCTAAAGGTAAATAAAAATCCAACAAAATCTAATCTTAAATCATTCTAATCACAACAAAGTGTCAATAAATGAATAGTTTCCCCCCAAGAAATACTTACAGTCTCCCAAAGATATCTAAAAGCTGGGAGAATACTAGAATTTAGCTCAGATATGGCTAAAATAGTAACTGAGAGATAGGTGTTATTTTAGTCAATAAGTAACTATAATGCGTAGAAGTAACTCAAAGTAAACCAAAAGATAGATTGAACTATACCAAAAGTTTAGCAAAAAATGCTAAAAAAACAAAACAAAACAGGAACAGAGGTTGAGACAAGGAAGCAGATAAAGGCAAATAAAAAGTAGCTAAATCTAACCAAATCGATTCTATTAAGAAATACATATTTAAACTTTTATTTTAACAGTCTGACAACAATAATTAAAAACAGAATAAAACTAAGAGCTAGGTCAGAAATAACTAAAAGTCAAACTGGCTAATAGATTTTATTTGAGCTAATAGCTAATTGTAAATTAGCTATGATACAGGTAAACCTGAATTACATTTCATCATTTACAAAATATTGTCAATAAGGATACTTTTTGTATAGATATGTACAATAAACCATGTGACCTTGTGTGTCTCCAGGCGTTAGATCATGGGACGTCGACTTAAACACCTGTAACCTGAACCTCCATCTTCAAGAATTCCTGACTTGTTATACAGTGTCCTTCAAGAGCGCAGGTAAGAAAACACTGTACCTAACGTTCATGTCTCAACGTTGTTGACCTCAGAGAAAGTCCCTCACCAAGGTAACTTGCCAGCTCCATGGGTGTTGTGTCAAAAAGGGAGGAATTACGGAAGGAAGGAAGGAAAGTGGAGGACCAGTCTGATGATTGTTAAACATGGGCGGTCCTCCAAACGGAAAACAATAGGAAAAAAGTCCAAACTACCACCTCTGTGTCTGCAGTTGAACTCGGAGTCGAGCAGGGGAAACATGACACAGAGAGAGCTGCCTGTACTTTATGACCTGCAGTCGTTCAATTCAATTCCATTTCATCTGGCGACGGTTTAGGAGAGGGACCTGGGACACTTTAGCTTTCACTAAGACAAAGTGCCAGACGACAGAGGAGGGGAAAGAATGGCCAGAAATAAACCTCCAGAACACCCGAGTCAGCATCAGCTGGTGCAGATATGGAGCGAAGTCTTACTTAAAATTTTTTAGACAGGAATTCACAAAACAACAATAATAATGTTGTGAATAGAGATATGCTTTTCTGCTGCAGCAGAGCCACTGTTAGCCAAACTGTAGCAGCTTTTAATTTAACACTCTTTACTGCGTTTATGGCCATTTCTCGGCTACGCTAATTTCTCGGCGGTGATGTATTTAATCTACATTGGATCACAGACATTTTGGCTTATCGTTAAGCTATGATGTCTTTGTTGCTAACTTTGATACCTTGGTAGAAGTATGCTAGCTATTTTTCTTCTCCAACTTTTACAACAGTTTTTCAGTATTTTATAAAGGAACATTGTGAAATGAAATATTTTTAATTGAGTTTTTCTCCTCTGCTCTTCCCTATAGTGTTGACAGTGTTAGAGCATTGTGGCTAAGATTTGACTTTGTTTTGTGATCAGTTTGTCTTCATTTCTATGCTTTTAAAGTGTGGGGTAATTTTTGTGGCTAACTATAAACAACTTACTGGTATTTGTTTTAGTTTCAGTTGATAAATCTAGGTTATTCATCCTGCAAGTCTTTGTTAAATTATTAACATTGGAAACGATTTTTTTAAACAAACATTTAAACAAACAAAAGTCCCCCAGATAGCTTTTCCATGGTTGATCTCAGATGTTTTTTTAGGGCATTTGGCCCTGAGCCCCTGCTAATGTTTGACCCTGACCATGAGACATCTGAAGGGAGTTCTCTTGTCTCTGTTTATGTCTCAGCTGAGCATTTGTCCCTGCGTTTCCACTGCAGACAGAGTAAAGTTGGCGTCTCATCCACAGACAGTTGGTCTGACTCAGCTGTTCGCTGTTCACTCACTCTTTCTTCTCTCACCCTTTTCCACTCAGTCTGTCAATCACTCCTACCATTCTCTCGCCTCACTTCCCCCATGACTTTTCAGAGAATGTTTTCTTACTCTGCTGTCAGTGTCTTTCTGACTGACGTCCTCCTCCTCGGCTCTCCACATGTCTGACCTTCTTCTTCCATCTGTTGTTTTCTCCTCAGGGCAGAAGTGTCTGCGGCACAATGCCAAAGTGTTGGACACTCAGGTGTTGATCAGTCCGTCTCAGGAACAGGTTCACTTGGAGGTGAGTGGACAGCCCCTCAAATACAACCAAAAAGAGAAATGATTATTATTATTTACCAGAAATAAAAGATGTTAAATTTGTGATATTTAGGATTCATCAATTTATTTATTCATTGACACATGACATCAAATTACAAAATGTTCTTGACTTGATGTATTTAATACTGTTTTCGTGACCAAAAAAGCTGCGATATCTCCAGATATCTTGTTTTTCTGAGTTTCCCAGTTTACTCCAGATGTATAATTGAGAAAAGAATCCAAACCAAAATATACTCAAGTAGGGTTTTTATGTTTTTTTGTACTCCTATGTTCTGTTTTTTTTTTAATTACAGACCAACTCATATGGTGTTCACTGTTGTTCTCTCAGGTGTCTTCTCTTCTGGTGAGGAACTCAGCTCATAAGCTCCTGATCTTGGCTGGTCAGAGTGAGGAGCAGAGCGGTGACCTGCTCTTTCACAGAGGACTTTTCTCACCACAACATCTCCAACAAATACTCACAGAGCAGGCAAAAAAACCCCAAAATTTCTGAAACATATAGCGTTTTTTACTTTCATTATAAAATAAATTGTTGGCTGATGTAGTTTTATCTTAAAGTTATTATTGTTTGCTCCTCAGTTCATAAATCAGGAATGCTCCACCACCCCCTCCTCCTCCTCTAAGTTCAACCTGACCCTCTGCTGCCCTAACATTGGTGAGTGGAGGACGACTCTGTCCAGGCACCGGAGTCGTCAGGGCCCGTTTATACTTCACATCAATCCCCCAGAGGTGCTGCCTACAATGGAGACCCTGGGGGAGTTTACCTCCCTGGTCTCTGGAACCCTCACCTCTTCATCGACCTTTGACCTCCTGCCTCCTCCCACCACCGTGGGCTTCCTCAAACTGTCCCGACCGTGCTGCTACGTGTTTCCCGCTGGCCGTGGTGACTGTGCATTCTTTGCTGTGAATGGCTTCACGGTGCTGGTGGACGGTGGCTCGGACACGCAGGCTTGTTTCTGGAAACTGGTCTGTCACCTTGACCGAGTGGATGCTGTTCTGCTGACGCACATCGGGACGGAAAACCTGCCAGGTGTGAACACCTTCCTGGAGAGGAAGGTGGCAGAACTGGAGCTGAGGTCTGATCTGAAAGGTCAGCATATGTTGTTAATTTTGTCTATTTAAATATGAGTCACATAATTATATACCTATTCAGTGGGGCTGTAATCGTAACTCGATGTTTCCTCGTATAACGAGAAAAATCTTTTTTCTCCTTCTCATGTTACATTCTTTAATTCAAACAGATGACATGTCGAAGAAGCTGATCTCTCCTGAGCTTGGAGTTGTTTTCTTCAACGCCCCCAGCAGGTTGGAGATGGACCCACAACCGAGTGAGTAAGACAGTAAAATCATCTGTAACAGAGAGGTGTATAGATAAGGCCCATATTAATTAGTCATCAGCAAAACTCGACCTCGGCCGTGTGTCCTTGTCATCCAACATTCTAGAATATACTTGACAAAAAAGACACTTAGACACACACTGTACAGACAATGTGTGGAGAAGCTGAAGACCAAGTTCCTTGCCGGGAAGAATCTGCTTAAAAAACTTTGCTCACTCCCAAAACACTGACTTTCAAGACGAGGGAGTAAATAATTTTGATCACGGTTTCTTTTTTAAGATGGTCAAATAAATGTGTTTTGCAGAGTGACAGGACTGGGGTGTTCAGAAAACAATAATAATATCTATCAAAAACAGATTTAATTCATTCATTCTTTCCCTGTAAGGTGTGGACGCTGTACTAAGGAGCAGCCAGCAGGGGGCACTAACTATGCATTTACTAAAGAGGCTCGAAATCATACCACAACCAATGTTTCGAACACAAGGGGTCCCCATTGAGCCAATAACTCTGTTTCAGAAGATGGGTGTGGGTCAGCTGGATGTGTACGTCCTGAATCCCAGTAAAAACAGCCAGGAGTATCAGATGTTCATGCAGAACTGGCCTGATGGAGTGTCCACAGCAACCAAATCCCAATCAGTACCTCTCACTGCCCTCACCTCAGTGTCTGCCCTGCTCGTGTGGCATCCAGCCTGCCCGCAGGAGAAGGTCGTCAGGGTGTTGTTTCCTGGTGTTACTCCACAGACAAAGCTGCTGCAGGGCCTGGAGAAGCTGAAGGGCCTGGCCTTCCTCCAGAAACCCACAGTGACAACTGGTGACCTGGAGAAGCTGAGCGAGGACAAAAAGGCCAAGAGGAGAGAGAGTCAGGATAGTGTCAAGTCACAAGGGAAGGAGGTGACTCTGAAACATGTGAAAGAAAGAGGCACCAGAGAAGAGAACAAGGAGGTGTCAGCCAAAGAGAAAGGAAAGGTAGGTGTTGGAGATAAGACCAAAACAAAGGAGCTGGGTGGAAAGCAAAAAACAGCATCGACAGAGAAGAAAGCACCAAAGAAAGGGACAGGGAAAGATGGAAAAAAAGATGAGAAGACAGGTAATAAAGAAGAGAATGGTGTTATCAAGAATGGTCAAGTTAAAAAGGACGGCCTCTCCTCCAAACCAAGGAACGATGCAAGAGCTAAGATCAAAAAGGAGTCAAAGAACGAGTCTAAAACTGGAGCAAAGACAGGGAAGAAACCAGCAGGGAAAGAAGGTAATAACGTCAACAAGACTGACTTATCAAACAAGCTCTTGTTAAATCCTGACACGGAGAACGTGTTAGAAATCCCAGAGTGTAAAGCTACAGAGGAACAAAGTCCAAAAGCAAAGAAAGAGCCTGAAGAGAACCCCTGCAGCTCTAAAACATCTACACCCGAGGATATAACAGCCGATGTTCTCAGGCTCAGAGAGGAAACAGCATCTGACTCCAAACAGAAAAGCAGTGAGTCAGAAAATGAAAAGATCTTAGGAGGACCGAACAAAGAAAAAAGTACTGAAGCTTCAGATACACCAGGGGAAGAAACAGCAGGTGGGATGATGAGAGCATGTAGCGTGGATAATGAAGTCCAAGATAAAACTGGAGCTGGAGATAAAGATGGAGCAGAAAGGCAGGACCAGACAGGAAATGTTTCCAAACCAGCAAACGTTGTAGGATTTCCAGCTCCGTTAAATAAGACACCAAAGAGTCAACGTTCGGTCCAGCTAGACTTAACCCCAACTGAGTATACCCTTTTAGACGGGGCTTTGAAACACAGTCCTCCTTCCAGGTCGTCTCCGGGGAACCAGGTCCCAGTCAGTCCTGATGAGGAGACAGTAGAGCCGACCTCCCCCGACTCCAGGCCCAACAGTGCAGGCCACACTCCGTACTGTCTTTCCCCAGATGATGTGTGGTGCAACAGGGTAACTCTTAGCAAACTGCAGGCCCAGATGAGTAGCTCGGATGAGTCTCCTGACGTCAACCAGACAAATGTATCGTCCAGACAACCGTGTCAGTCCAGAACCAACACGGAGACCCAAGCTAATCCTAGGGAGAAGCATCTGAGCTTCCTGTCCTTAGGTACATTCAAAGAAACTTCGTCAGATCCATCTCCGTCTGTAGAGTAGCTCGGATGAGTCTCCTGACGTCAACCAGACAAATGTATCGTCCAGACAACCGTGTCAGTCCAGAACCAACACGGAGACCCAAGCTAATCCTAGGGAGAAGCATCTGAGCTTCCTGTCCTTAGGTACATTCAAAGAAACCTCGTCAGATCCGTCTCCGTCTGTAGCCACCACCACCACCACCACCACACACTCCATGCCAGCAGAGGTGAGCTCACCTCAGTCCACAGAAGTGGACGAGTCTCTGTCCATGTCCTTCGAGCAGGGATCGACTAACGTGAGCCAGAGGGAGAGCGATGACAGCATTGTCCACTCCCACTCCAACGGAACCCATTTCGTAGGGATGTCTTTGGGGATGAAGAAGCCCCCGAGATCTTTAGGTCAAGGGTCAGATCCAGGCCGACCCCCAGCTCCCAGCAGTCTTCATTTTGAGTTGTCACCTCATGAGGTAGATCTTTGTCTGGTTTCTCCTTGTGAGTTCAAGCATTTCAAACCTCCTGAATCGGGTGAGTCCTGCAGAGGAAACTTTGCCCCACATCACTACTGCACCAACAACAACTACCCCAAAGACACGTCCCCCAGTGAATCAAACGCTCCTGTTTGCACAGAGGACTGTCCATCCACCACAGCAGATGGAGCGCTGGACTCTGATGAGGACGAGTCTTGTAGTGAGCCGACTCACTCTCCACGTGACCTCTGTGCCAGTCAGGCTCTGCCCTCAGACCCTCTTCCTGTCCCTCTCAGGGACAGTCCACCTCTGCCCCCACATCCAGACACCTCCATGCCTGTCCCTCAGTCCAACCTTGACACCCAAGGGAAGAGACTTAAAGCCAGCAGCATGGTGGGCAAAAAAATGCCAGGGGTGAGTTGTCCTCTCAACACTAACGTCTGAGTATCAGAGCCAGAGGCAGTGTGTTCAGATCGTCATTACACCCTGCTATTACTAATATTACGTAGTCAGTTTTTAATGTGGTCAGTACTGGAGTAAACGTAAGAAATCATATAAATGTCTAATGTTGTTAAATATACCTAAAAAGGTCATAAACTGTCAATGTTTACACCCTGGGCATTTCTCCAGCGGTCTAGGCCTACAGTGTGGATATTTGAAAAAAATACTATTAATTATATATTAAGTAAAAAATATTTTTTACTGATGTAATTTGGCAAAAAAGGTAAGATACGAGTACATAAGGTAAAAAGTGGTAGGAAGGTGCTAAAACTTTACAATAAACAACAAAAAATATGATAAAAATATATGTTTAAAAACTTATTGAAATATAAACTTTTTGCAGATTATCTTTTCCTGAGTCAAGGCTTCTTCTGGTGACAGTATATCTGTCTTTTAGGTTGTTGACGGGCCCAACAAGTCAGGCTCAGGGAAAAAAAGGACCGGGAGCCAAAGTGGAGTCTCTTCTAGTCGTACACCTTCCTTCAACTCTCGCTCAGCACCCGCCAAATCCTCACCCAACACTGGTGCAGGTATTTCTACCTTCATACCTTTTCTGTTTTCCCTCCATGGTTGTGTACGCCACAGTTACCCCCCTCACTGTTACAGGCTCAAAGACGACCTCTGCTGGTGAAGTCAGTGTATATGTGGACCTGGCCTACGTTCCCTCTGGAGCTTCTTCATCAACAGTCAACGTGGACTTCTTCAAGTGTGTTCGCTCCTCCTGCTACATCATCAGTGGAGACAGTCCAGAGAGGGAGGAGCTGATGAGACAGACACTGGACGCTCTGTTCGAGGGAAAGATGACCTGGTCTGACAACATGCAGGTAAAAAACACATCCGAAGTAGGTAATTCACCTTTACACGTCAGATAAATCTTAGAGATCGTTTTATCTGACTGTTTGGTGCAGTTCTGCAAGTGCAGTTTTGGTCCCATCTTACTGTAAAGTACAGCTGAGCTACACAAAAGTCCACAGCTGCAACTGACTGTGAGACAGACATTTAACAATTAACAAGGCAGAGCACCATTGTGATTTTTGCTGTTATTATACGTATCATCTGGACAGTATGTACGCCTCTGATCTGGATCATCAAACTCTATTCTGCAGCTAACACAATCGTTGTATTTACTCTTTGTTTTTTTTCTCTCTCTGTGTCAACAGGTGACTGTCATACCCACCTATGAGTCGGTGTCCATGCAGGAGTGGTACCAGCAGACCCTGGACAGACAGAGGGAGCTCGGGATCACTGTGCTGGGCTCCAACAGCACTGTCGCCATGCAAGACGAGACCTTTCCTGCCTGCAAGATCGAATTCTGAGCATGAATTCAGACCAAAGTTTCTGTGGGAGAAAAAAAATTACAGGGTGGAGTTGTAAGAATAAAAAATAGTTAGTACTAACTGTAGAAATAAGGCTCCATGCTGCACGAAATTGCCCGAATGGGCAATTAAGTTCTCAATCCACCACCGCCCCCTGTTGGTTTTCACTCTGTTGGCTTCTTTTGCATCAGTAGCCCCTTCTTTGACTTCATCCACAGGGAACACACATCCCTGTGATGAGAACTGCATGTCTATTTTTAGACCATGACCCTGTGCCAAACAGGAGACAAGATTACACATACCATAATAGTAGCAGGAATTTACAGTAGATCCACATAGAAAAAGGACAATTGTAGATTAGCCAAAGTAATTGATCACGCAGCGATACACAGCACTATTTGTTATTTTCTGAATGTGTAAAGGACTAAAGCGTGACCTTTGAAAAGTTGAGGGGAAGTTTGTTGTCTTTCCTGAGTAATTCAAGGTTTTAAGAGTTCAAGGCTGACTTGAAAATATTTCCATGAGTGTGGAAACTTAATTAAAGTACAGTTGGAACTGTATTCCTTCTACTAACTACAGTGAATTTCACAGTGTGTCGTGCGGTGATTACTGTTAAAGCACGTTGTGATCTTTGCAATGTCATGTGTTCTCTATGCTGGTGAGTTGCATACCAGGTCACATTCTTTAGCCTCAGAGCAATCGTGTCATTAAGAATGCTACTGTAATTGTGCTCCATTACAAGTGCTTATAACCATGCCAATGGGAACGGCCCGACTGCCAATGCTTCTGTGTTGACTTGTCCTCACGTGCTTTAAAAACACCTGATGATGTGTTGTGAGTGTGATGAATGTAAACATCAAGTACAGTATATTGAAAACACATGGGATGTGCAGTGTTACATAAATGTTTGGACATATTGAATGGTAATGACATCCGGATTATTGTAAATAACAATTAAAAACAAATGTTAACTATTATTTAAAGCACCGTGGAAAAATATATTACAGTTTGGTTCATTTTTTTAAATTACTAGGTAGAAATATGTTCTTTAGCCAGTAAACATATTTGTTAGCTGGAAATAAAAATAAAAAAACTTGAAACGGCATTGTTTTTAATGTGTGAAAACTTTTAACTATGGCCACTAGATGTCAGCAGAGAATCCATAATGCGTAAAAAATGTAACAGGCTGCTGCCCAACTGTATCCAACACAAATATAAATCATTCTAATGGCATCACATATAGTATACAAATGTACATGCTGTTAAGCACAGTTATGAACATGTGAGACGAACGAGTTCAACGACATTTTGATGCTTTGTAAACAATCTCTGACGACCAGACAAATAAACTGATCTTTTTAGAACCAGAACTTTTCAGTTTTATCATCAACGGAATGTTGTAGTTAAATAATATTCTGTTATTCTGAGGTCAGATTTTAAAGCTCCCACCAGAATACATCATGGATTATGAAATACAAAAACAGAGACCCATCGGAACAGGTTAGGTTAATTGAATAAAAATAAAAGCAGCACTCAGGTAAAAAAAATACTAGTAGTACTATTATAATATAATTCTACTACTACCATAAACTGT
>NC_024307.1:11237241-11244781 GCF_000523025.1 Cynoglossus semilaevis
TTTTTTATTTAAAAGACAAATGATAAAATATCGGTATCGATAATACCAGCCCAAATTTTACTCGGTATCGGATCGGAAAGGAAATTGGTGGTATCGAACATCACTAGTGTTTACACTTCCAGCTCTGCCACTCCTGTACTTTCACCTTCGTGTTTCACAGTAGGGGGCAGTAGTCTTTGTGTTCTTTAGCTCCCTCTTACTGTCTTCAAAAATCTGTATCTGAGTTGTAGAGTATTTGTCTGGGTTATCTTTTTTATAATGTGGGTAAATATTTTTATTTTGGCAAATGTGTATGGTTCAATGCTAGTACTTTTACTATATAAACGACTTTTTTATCTAGTACTTCCATGAATAATAATAATAAAAATAATAATTTCAGATTTTACGAGCATGTGATGAAATAGTTTTAATATAAAATATAAATATTCTATAAATAGAACAACATTCGTTTAAATGTGTAACTTTCTTAAACGGTTCTCTAACGTTTATAAAATGATGATTTTAAAATTCTATTATATTTCTGAAAAACAACGAGGACGTATTTTATTTTAATTTATTTTTGTAGGAGTCGAAACCAAGCCGCCTCCGTGTGTTTGGTGCCGCCCTCTCTCAGTATAAAGTCACACTTTCGCAACGTCGCCTACAACAGACGTTACAGACGCTGCAGTTGAAGCCACGGAGCAGACGCACTGACGGATTATTATTCCGGTAGCCGAACTACTTCTACTGCAGATTTCCTCCCTGTCACTGGAAATAATTTCTCATCTTTTCAATATGATTCCAGAGGAAAACTTCGAAACCATCGAGAACAGGTAAAACTCCATCGCATTTTGTTCCGTTACATCCATGTGTCTGAGCCATGTGGAGGAAAAACGCGTGTCGCTGCACACTGTCGTCCTCTGACCGGCGGACTGGGCTTCAGTGACAATACTTCGTAGCAATAATGATGTAGATTTTCTTTAAGTAAACGACATAAGTTTAAAACGCGGTCGCACGTGTTACATTAATTACAGTCAGAAATACTCACATGGTTCAAACTTCATGGTGTTCTTTTGCACACTTGCAGCTGTGCGTGTATGTTGCACAACCTGCAGCAACAGAGTATGGATCACCGTGATGCTCAAAAACCCTGCGCAAATTTGATTTTTAACCTCAACCTCTAACGTGCAACACAAACTCTTTTTTTCTCATTCGTTTGTCAGAATTGATTCAACAATGTTCTTCGCTGTGTTTTATGGCATAAAAGAAAATGCTTGGTGTTCACTGTGTCCATGTTCTCACCCCCACAGGACGCAGTCAGTCAGTCTGGCTCTGGAGGAGCTGCTGGTTACAGCTCTGAAACAAGACTGTCTCACCATCGGCATCTATGAGTCAGCCAAACTTTTCAATGCGTAAGTATTTATTCTGGAATCTTCCGAGGCAGTGGCGGCTATAATCACCAGTACTGAATGTGCTGCTGATGCTCTCTGTGTAATGATTAACATCGTTCAACCTAATTTTAGACATGTGAGAGTCAGCGTCTGGCCAACGACTCATCTTTTCATGTTCTTTTTCCGTCCTCAGTGATCCGGACAGTGTGGTCCTCTGTGTCCTGGCAGCGGATGACGAAGACGACGTGGCGCTGCAGATCCACTTCACCCTCCTGCAGGCCTTCTGCTGCGACAGCGGCATCACCATCCTACGAGTGTCCGGCGTCCAGAGGCTGCAGCAGCTGCTGGGCTCGGTGGACGCCAACAGGAACCAGGACGACCACAGAGACCTTCACTGCATGCTGGTCACGGTGAGTTTGCTGCGAGGCCTCTTATGTAACTCGGAGTGTTTCTCTCTAAACTTTGTCCCTGCAGCAGCTGACATGTTGCATCACATGCATGACAGATGGTGTTTAACTACAAATATGAATATGCATTAAGTGTTGTTTCATGTTTCCTCTGCAGAACCACCAGGCTGACCACTGTAGGCTGCAAGAGGTGGGAACCTACTGCCAGGAGAGGCGACGCCTGGATCAGTGGGTTCCTGAACTGGTCCTGCAAGAACGATGAAGGGTCTGGGACCTGAAAACACCAGAACAACACAGGAGCTCTTTTCTGGGGTTCAGATACTGAGGAACGGAAAGATCCAAAGTAGATCAAGCAGGAACTGGAACTGCGGGAACGGGTCTGGGAACCAGGCGTTCTCCCTGATGACACGCAGGACCCTCAGTTTTACAGTCGCAGTGGAGCTGAGCAGAGACTGGTTTCTATGGACTGGTGCAGAGCACAGACAGAAGTTTCATATTGTCAGAATCCAAATCCTAGTATGTATTTTAAACATCCGTTTACGGGCTGTGACAGTATAGGACAGAGGAGGAAGAGGAGGAGGAGTTACCATGACGACAAAACTCCACACCCCGGCTCGTTTCCAGGAGTTGTGTGAATCTGTAAAAGGACAGGAATGTTGTAGCAGTGAAACTATGCCTGAACATTCCTGGGTATTCCGACATGGGAGAGGTCTTTGGAGAGGAGGTGTGTGTGTGTGTGTGTGTGTGTGTTGGAGTGGAATGTGTGTGGAATGCTTGTAGGACTTGAGAGAAGAAACAAACTGAAAATGACTGACTGCCGTGGCAGGGCTGAATAAACTGTGAAAGTGTTTTTAACGGAGGTGAATAAATGAATCATGATGAACAAACGCTGTAAAATGTGCAGTGAGCTTCACTGTGTCTTTGATTAAAATGCCGTCAAACCAACGTTGCGTGACTACACTGCTAGTTTATTGTATCTACTGTTTGACCACTTATTTATTTTGACTGCCGGCCTCTGCTGTGTTCACTAAGTAAATAAATTATTGTGTTAAGAACTCGCCGTCTTATCAAACGCTCTGGTGTCAAACGTCATCAAGTCAAAGCCAAACACATCATGGAAGCAGCTTGAGTCACGCAACAGTTAGGGTTGCGTGTTAATCATGGAAAAAACACACACACACACACACGCACACTGAGTCTTTGTTGTTAACGTGGCTTCTCAAATTTGCTGCCAGGCTTTGCTAACAAGGAGCAAACACATTAGTCAGAAGAGTCTGACTGAGAGCAGCTGGGGTGGAGGCAGTTAGTCATTGTGTTTGCTACAAAGAGGCCAAACAGGCTGATGCAGACCTACAGCCCCTACAAGTCCAGGGTCCTGACAGGGTGTGGGTGAAACCCACAAGGAAATGCAATGAGGTTACCCAGCACAACGTGATATTTGACTCATCAGGAGTCACGACACATCACATGCTTCATTTGGTTTTTTTCTTCATTTTCTGTTGCCATCGATCTCCTGAAGAGCTGCAGGCTAAAGCATTTGCAAGTGACTCCCTGGATTAACCCCACCCGTGTCATGAAGTCGACTCATGATCAGGTATCTTCATGTTCCCGCAGCACTGTACAAGGGGTTTGTTTCACACCGTTTGGCTCCAGACTCCACCCTCTCCTCTCACATGTCTCCTCACAGCTCTGGAACACTGAGGCACATGGACCTCCCATTTGTTTACTACCAGCTGCACGGGGAAGTCGTCCCTGATTGGCTGCTGCTTCGCCTCCCTGTGTATCATTGGCTTTGAACCACAGGAGGTGGTGTGGGGGAGGTCTGCTTTGAAACTTGGGAAGAACTCGTGACTGCGGAGGCAGAGTTTCACTGGGAACACAGACGCCCTGAGACAGAGAGGTTGCAACAAAGGCATTCCAGTGAAATGACCCACGTGGGAGGCTTTACCTGTGCTCTTTGTTTCCCGCAATCCACACTGTGTATTCACATGTGACCATTCACATTTGTGTATTGTTGCAATCAGTGTGAACCTGAGTCAGTGCACAAAACAAACAAAAACACCACAAACTGCAGCCAATAATTCAGCAGCGTCTGCAGCTTCCCTGACTGCACGTTTCTGTCACTGTGTACTGTATGTACAGCAACTGCAGGAGTTGGGTTCAAAATTTTAGTTTAAATTAACCTTTGCAATATTCTCCCACATGATTTGCTTGTGGGCATGTAGACTGTTGGACTGTGCAGAGTGCTGTTGAAATCAAATGGAATGTCATTTGTTTTGCAAGTATGTGGCCAAAGGCTAAAGTCAGCTGCTCCTTGTCTGGTGCTCCGACACAAAAAGTAGACAATGCAGGGATTTCTGTTCAAAATCAAAATCACATCACATTCGATATGTAGCAATATGTTCTGATTTTGGGTTATTAATCAGAATACTTCAACACGATTGGGACGTTAGAGGTGTACGGCTCCACAGCTTGGTGCTAAGCTTCGTCACGACTAGTTCTGAAGGCATTGAATTTTCATGCACACATGCAGGCAACCACATGAGCTGATTTGTTAAGTTTCTTGTAATTTTAACTTAGTAATCTTCTCATAGCACCCCCTTCTGAGTAGGAGCTTATCTAATAATTAGACACTGATATATTAAGATGACGATGGCAAAGCACAGATCACCATTTCGTAATAATTCCG
This sequence comes from Cynoglossus semilaevis, assembly GCF_000523025.1. Lineage (NCBI taxonomy): Eukaryota > Metazoa > Chordata > Actinopteri > Pleuronectiformes > Cynoglossidae > Cynoglossus > Cynoglossus semilaevis. Next base: position 11,241,708 of record NC_024307.1, read on the forward strand.
TAGGTGTTGGAATTTCATCATCAGTTTTTTCTAGGCTAGTTTGCACACCATAAATCTGCTCAATATGTCGACAAACATTATAGTTTAATTGTAAGAATTAGCCAGGAGCTAAGAGTGCCATATGCTAATGTAAATAACTGTGACAATCTAATGTATAATTCACCTGTCAATGACAAAAACAACACATTACCATCTGGTAGATGATAATGATATTGTTTAACAACACCATTAATAAAAAGTTCTTCTGTCCTTAACCTTTTTGCTAGTGTTTTTGTTGCTATTGTTAGCATGAGAAGATGCTAGTCCATGACCAAACATTTACTCTTTCAGGAACAGAGCAGCAAAGTTACATCTCAGTGTTGGGAAGATTCTACTTTATTTCCTTTCTGTCGTTTCAGTCCCTCAAATCTTACACACAGTTCTCACCTGTTGACACTGTTGAGGCCTCTTAAAGTCACAAGGACGCAGACAAAGAGGAAGTCACTGCACACACCTGCCATTTTAAAGGTCGTGAACTCTGACCCCGCCCACAAAAACACTTACTTCCTGATTAGATCTGAGCACTTTACAGTAGCAACAGATAAAGCAAAAAAACTAAAGATTGATTCATAGTGGATTCTACTTCTTAATACAGAAAATAATTAGATTTTTACTTTTCTTTTTTCAAAATAGTGTTAATGTATTGTTATTATTTTACTTTTCTTTTTTCAAAATAGTGTTGTAGTGATGTATTGTTATTATGAAAATTAAAACAGAGACATTCTTCTAAGAATAAGCGTCAAAGTTTAAACGAGACACCGTTGTGCCCATGACATCAGATTTCCAAAATAAGAGTATCAGAATTATTGATAATTGGTATAATTGGTATATAAAAACTTCATATTTTATAGATTCACAGTTCTGGAAAACAAAACTCAAAAGAATTTTGTTTGTGAAAGTCTAAAACAATACCAAAAAATTGACAAACTTAAATTATAAAATATATATAGAAAAAGGTTTGTAAAAATATTGAAGAATGTAATAGTAACTAAAATGATTTAATAATAACAATAACAACAACAATAATAATAATAATAACAATAATAATACCAAATGCATAACAAAAGAGCTCCACACTACAGTTGTTTCAAAAAAGTAGTTTGTTGTTTCCAAAAGTCCAAAGTCTTGAGAGAAAAAACATGTTTTCTTCTGTACCATAGGGGAACAAAGTGTGTCTAAAGTCAAACTCTCACACAGCAGGTTGTTATTAGATCATCTTTTTATTAATGTTATCTACTTCTCAATATTGTCTTTTTTTTCACAGCAATATCCACAAAATATTAACAGTGTGCAAGAAAACATGAGTTATGGCACATCAGAGAACAGTTACAAAAAATAGATATATTTTCTTCAGAATCAATCAAGGCAAAAAGTTACACATACCGTATGCATACACAGGAGATCAGAACACAAAAGATGAGTCTCGGAACAAAAACACGGGCTCGGAGCCGATTCACTGATGTTTGATATGAAAGTTTCCACCTGGAGCCGCCTGTTTCACCATAAGACTGTTCAATGTGTGGATCTGATGACCCCCTCCACCCCCCGACACCAGCAGTAACACAATTTACGCCACTACAGTATAAGGCAAACCAACAATCAACAAATGAGACAAACTGTCAACGAAACCAGCAACGGAGTTTGTGAGTAAAAACCAAACAGCAAAGGAACGATCGGTGACGGGGAAAACAAAAACAGCTTCTGTCGGACAACATCGGGACAAGATGAGTGTTTTTGTATCTGTGTGTGTGTGTGTGTGTGTGTGTGTGTGGTTTTCTTTCTCATAACCAGATGATGCACAGAACCAGACTTTCTTTATAATATGTTTCAACACTCTTACTTGGAAAAGTCAACCTGGGTGTTTTGAAGTTCCTGTCACTGTGGTTTGGCTTCTGTCTGCATTCTTACTTTTTTTAACACTTCCTTTTTTCATTATCTCTTTTACTTTCTAGCTAAACAAAGTTAGCATTTTAAAGTTTGACCTTTGATTTCTTTCTACAGCAAGACTTAGTAGACAACTACCACACACGTCCAAACAAAAATGTCTCAAGCAGGAAAATGCAGTCTCTTGGACCTTGGTTAGGTATGAATTGCATGCCTTCAGTGACCCACATCTGCTCTTCAGGTAGCTATAGTATGGGTCGCATAACAAATCCTACAGAATACAAGCAATCTAAATTCATTTAAATTCATCTAGGTTCAATGAAGATTCCGTTCGATTCCGTGAGTGCTTCAGGGTCGAGCACCCACGCACAGCGAGCACCCACCAGCGTAAACAGAAATCGGCGCCCCTGCTGGGCATCATATCATATCCTGTGTAAGAGTGGAAGATGAGCCAAACAGAAAAGCACAACTTTACTGGTCCACATCTGGTAACTCAGTATCCATTATGAGGAACATACAGTATCTACAGCCTCATCCCTCTGTGACGGCTGGACCATCAGGGCAACGACAAAACAACAAAATTTGGTTTGTTCTCACTCACAGCTGGGCAGCTATTGGCCCAAGGTGGGCTAATCCAACAAGTCTGAGAATGGGTATGAAGAATCTGGGCTCAATCTGAACCAAAATGACACCAAAAATGAAGCAGATATCGTCTGCAGAGGCTTGTTGCTCAGGCTCAATGTGGGAAAACAGATCACAGAAATAGCCTGTGTCCTGTCACTGGGCCAAACCCACGGGCCAGGAGGATATCTGAAAATAAGACAGTGCAGTCAGATTTATGACTAATATCATTAGGGTTAATATCGTCATCACATCCAAAATAACACGAGGCGAAACATTGCCAACATGTGATCGCCCACTTTGTTATGCTCCCCCACAATGTGCACACGGGCTCACGACCAACAATCCAGCCCAGCAGAGTCTGTGTGAAGCTGCTGTGACTCACATTCAGTGTCACATGTCCTGTCCTTGAGTCGGAGTCACCCTGACCTGGAATCACAGTACCGCAGCTCTGTAACGGTACCGTGTGACACCGCGGAGCACTGCAGGCCCCGTGTGCTTGAACACTGTGTTTCTCTCACAAACACACT
>NC_024307.1:11245507-11257631 GCF_000523025.1 Cynoglossus semilaevis
TGTGTGTGTGTGTGTGTGTGTGTGGTTTTCTTTCTCATAACCAGATGATGCACAGAACCAGACTTTCTTTATAATATGTTTCAACACTCTTACTTGGAAAAGTCAACCTGGGTGTTTTGAAGTTCCTGTCACTGTGGTTTGGCTTCTGTCTGCATTCTTACTTTTTTTAACACTTCCTTTTTTCATTATCTCTTTTACTTTCTAGCTAAACAAAGTTAGCATTTTAAAGTTTGACCTTTGATTTCTTTCTACAGCAAGACTTAGTAGACAACTACCACACACGTCCAAACAAAAATGTCTCAAGCAGGAAAATGCAGTCTCTTGGACCTTGGTTAGGTATGAATTGCATGCCTTCAGTGACCCACATCTGCTCTTCAGGTAGCTATAGTATGGGTCGCATAACAAATCCTACAGAATACAAGCAATCTAAATTCATTTAAATTCATCTAGGTTCAATGAAGATTCCGTTCGATTCCGTGAGTGCTTCAGGGTCGAGCACCCACGCACAGCGAGCACCCACCAGCGTAAACAGAAATCGGCGCCCCTGCTGGGCATCATATCATATCCTGTGTAAGAGTGGAAGATGAGCCAAACAGAAAAGCACAACTTTACTGGTCCACATCTGGTAACTCAGTATCCATTATGAGGAACATACAGTATCTACAGCCTCATCCCTCTGTGACGGCTGGACCATCAGGGCAACGACAAAACAACAAAATTTGGTTTGTTCTCACTCACAGCTGGGCAGCTATTGGCCCAAGGTGGGCTAATCCAACAAGTCTGAGAATGGGTATGAAGAATCTGGGCTCAATCTGAACCAAAATGACACCAAAAATGAAGCAGATATCGTCTGCAGAGGCTTGTTGCTCAGGCTCAATGTGGGAAAACAGATCACAGAAATAGCCTGTGTCCTGTCACTGGGCCAAACCCACGGGCCAGGAGGATATCTGAAAATAAGACAGTGCAGTCAGATTTATGACTAATATCATTAGGGTTAATATCGTCATCACATCCAAAATAACACGAGGCGAAACATTGCCAACATGTGATCGCCCACTTTGTTATGCTCCCCCACAATGTGCACACGGGCTCACGACCAACAATCCAGCCCAGCAGAGTCTGTGTGAAGCTGCTGTGACTCACATTCAGTGTCACATGTCCTGTCCTTGAGTCGGAGTCACCCTGACCTGGAATCACAGTACCGCAGCTCTGTAACGGTACCGTGTGACACCGCAGAGCACTGCAGGCCCCGTGTGCTTGAACACTGTGTTTCTCTCACAAACACACTCACACACACACCTCTATTTTCTCTTCCTCTGCCCACTGCTGCGCCAAATCATCCTTCCCAGCCAGCACACACCACCCACATACTCACGCAAACACATTCACACCCTCGCTCTGGACGTTCTCCAGCTCCTGCTGTCTCTGTACTAGCCTGATGTCATTCAGTAGGAAGTCAAATTAGGGAAGAAAGAGAAATAAAAGTACTGCCTTGGCTCCGCACTGAGCAAATACAACACGAAGTACAGTAAATATGAGACACGTAATCGTCAGGAATCATGACACCTTCATATGCAGGGATGCTGCCCTCTGTCGTCATTTTCTCTTCTTCCCGGTCATTTGCGAGTCGTCCAGGTCGAGTCATTGACCAGGCAGGTGTGGACAATACAACTAATGTGTTTTTGCCAAAATCCCAAAGAAAAAACACAAGCCTCTAAAATGTACCTTTTATCAGCAAACACAAACAAGCCTTCAATGAATGATAAGAGAAAGAGAAAAGAGTAAAGCAAATATTCTTCGAAAGAGGAACCCAGAGGCCACTCTGTCAACAGTCACCCCACCGTCCGACGATGTGGTTCTAAAATTCTTTAAACCCAATATTAACTTATTAAAGTAATTACAAAGTCTTGATCTTAAATTCTTTTCTAAAATATATTAGTCAAATTCAAAGTTCAACTGAACAGCCATGAACTAACCAACATTGTGCCGGGGACCTGTACTGGGCCGCTGATCATTTAGTACCGATTCTACAGAAAGGAATGAAAAGATTGATTTTAAATATTTTTCATGGAGGTTTCTTGTGCATATATTTCATCTTTGAAAACGTTGACACAGAAAATAGTGAAAAGAAATAACTCATCACTGGAGAGTTTATTTCTTTTAAAACATTTTCTTTAAAAAAAAGTGCCTTTAGATGAGACAGAGGAGGCTCCAGAACTAAAAATAATTCAAAGATTTACCGAAATTAAAGTGCATAAAATAGATCATAAATGTAGTAATTCAATTATATACGATGCACTTTATTGTGTGGTTGGGGACCACCCTGTAGTGTGAGGGTCTACACCCATAGACTGAAGTGTCAAAAAGCTGGATTGCCCAATACTGTCACCACATGGATCCTTCACATTACCCATAAGTCCTCTGTAGGCCTTGATTTAATTACTGAACTGACGTCAACAAACCCAACTCTGTCTTTGGATTTTAAGGTGAACACTGTTGTAATATTGAACCACGAGCCTTTGACACAGGAACCACTAACACATAAACAACCCCCCCCCCCCCCCCCCCCGGACTCTCTGTCACAGCAGGGTGATGTTGACCTGCTGGTCGGCTAATCACAGCAGCAGATTCCAAACTCCTCCACTGAGTCCATCAGCAGCGGTAAGTCCTGTTCTCAGGACCCCACCCTGCTCTGTCACTGCATGAAACTCCTGAGAAAAACTCACACCTCTCTCCTTTCACCAATTAACCCCCAGGAACTGGGACTCGTCTCAGCCAGTGTGGGTTTGTATTACTGCCTGTGTACAAATGACTGTCTTGTCCTCGTTGTATGAGGGAAAAACAAAGAGTGAAACTCCCGCAGTGTTTAAGGTCGGCGTTGGCCACAGGACTGAGGTCTGATGTCGGTTCATCAGCAACATCCAAAAAAACCCCCAAAAAACCAGAATAAAAACCAACAGAGAATTCTCATGAAGAGAATTTTCTCTTCAGGTCAGTGTGTGTTCGTACCCGTGGTCAGAACCCACCTCTGAATGTGAGATCAAATGAAATAAATGAAACGGAATGAAGACGGACTTCATCTGGACGGACACAACTGGATATGTATTACTAAAAAAATCCACAGAGGGAGACTTCTGTGCTCAGATTTTGTATCTTACAAACACTTTACAGGGTAATACTCAACTGACCAGGTTCCATGGACTCCATAGAGAGAAGAAGAAGAAGAAGAAGTCAAAAATAAACAGCTAAAAACAGAACAGCTACTCTTCAACTGATCACTTCGGCACATGTCTGAAAGAAAGTTTATACACCGAGGTTTTTCTTTTACCTCTTCACTTCATATTTTCCCTATTTTCCCTTCAGTTTTTTACAATCAAGTTTGGTTTTTCAATTCAGAAAGAGGGAGCGCTGAGGCGGAGGAGAACAGAGGAACAGAAAGCTGAGCAGAGAACACTGATGGATTCTGACAAACGACTTCAACTTGTTGCCAGGATTTATGTGCACTTGAACATATCCACCTCCAGACTGTGAAACAAAATGAAACCCCTTGAATTCTGCTCCTGTCCAGATCAGTCTCATCTAAACCGCCATCGCACCTGACAAAGACTGACAGTAAAAAGAATCTAGCAACAGCGGCAGAAGCTGAGAACAGGAAGGCTTCATTTTGACTCACTGTCACTGTTTCGTTTTGTTTTGGTTTTTCTTTTTCTACGTGAGGGGTTTCCCCCTCAGGCCTTTGCAGTTTCTGCAGACAGAAACTCAGCTGTGACCTCGCCCGCTCTCAACCTAAAGCTCAGGGAAGTTTCACATACATTAGAGGGATCCAGCAGATATCTTGTAACCTATCTCTCCTGGCTTACCATCAAACGTCCCTGCCGCTTCTGTTTACACCTACAGGAAATGAAGCCCAGGGCAACACCAGTGTCAACACAACGCCATTAATAAACGGGAAAAAAAAGTTTTATCCTAACTATAAAATATCAAAACATACATAGTGTTCAAAAAGAAGCTTTCTTGATAAAAATGCAGTAAACACCCGGGGGTTTCTGTGTACACGTGTGTCAACCTCACAGCTGCAGATCTGAGGTCAGTGTAGAGACTGGTTTCAGGTGAGAGCAGCCTGACATCAGCGACAACAGATCAGCGTTTGGAGGAAACTCTCGGCCCAGTCTGACAGGGTCAGAGGTTTGGCCACAGAGAGGCAGACGAGGTTTCGTCGACACAGCTTTGGGTGTGAACATGCTGTAAAGCCATAAAAGGCCAAGGCTTTTTTCTGTCTCTGCCTGTGTTGTTGCAGCTACTCATCTCTGACCAGCCAATCATTCTAAGGACAATTAAAACAAAATCATATCCAGTTTCCTATTGTTTTTTTTTTTTGTTTTTGTTTTTTAGTCAAGGTGAAGTAAATTAACCAGCATATGTGAATATTTACCAAAGCACCTTGGATCATACTCAGTGATATACCGATGTTGGCCACTGGGGGCAAATGATACCTGCCCTTTACATGTGGCCCTGGGGTATGGCGCTTTTCCAGAAAGGTGTGTGTGTGTGTGTGTAGATTTATAGCCCTGTAAAACGAGACAGGGTTGCTTCTTAATATATTTGCAGTTGTTGTGAGTTAGTTCAAGTACTGAACTAAAGCAACATGTGTGTGTGTGTGTGTGTGTGTGTGTCATCCTGTGTGCCTGAATGTACCGTATGTGTGTGTGTGTGTGAATGTGTGTCAGGTCAGGTGGGGTAAGAACACAGCTATAGGATGATGCAGGGCTTCTTGTCCTTGAAAGGGTTTTCGGAGGTGGGAACGCCGACCAGCAGGGGGTCGCTGCGAGCGTGCTGCTCACAGTAACTCATGAGGTCTGCTGCTGCTTTAGACACCTGCCAGGAGACGCACATGCAATGGGAGATCAGGAAAAAAAAGAAAAGGCATGTAAGACAAAAGGAATAGAGAGTATGAGAATAAGAATAAGAAAGAGAAGAAGATCAAACATGAGAATGAGAACGGAATCAGAACCACGAACGGCTCGATGTTAAAATTCAAGACATCTCTTTAAAAAAGGCCGTTTTTTTTTCCGTTTGTTTTTATTTCAACTGAAAATAATCCAGGAGTGAAATTCAGACGTGAAAGTTTTCGGAATGAACCGGTTTTTATTAAAAGGCCGGCTAAATTGTAACTTCAGCTTAATCTTGTCATCAGGTAAGGTGAACTTAGCTAACCCCAACTGAGGTTTAGCTCTTCTGTTAGAAATGTGTTGGCTCTCGAAAAAAAAAGAACTAAATGATAGAAAAGAAAGTACAGAACTGAAATAAGCCATTTGAACAAGAAAAGTTTAAAAACAGTAGTATTTTACCATACATACATTTAACCCTAAATAGGAGTCACATTTGATAAAACCAAAGATGAGGTTTATGTACGATAAGTCTTTGGTCAGACTGAAGTCAATAATAATAATAACAATAGTATAATTATTATTATTATAATTTCTGAGTGACCCTCAGCATTCATCCAAATCATGGTGTCCTCAATAGGAAAATTAGTTTAAAAAATACATAAATGTATCAAATTGAATACTCTGTGATCTGTTGTACTTTTGTGATAAAGAGTTGTAAAAGTCGAGTTGTGCCGCGTGGACAGACTTTAACTTGAAAAGACTGAAAGATGTCATGAAATAAAAGGAGCTCACAACAAATATAACATAGACCTGTGTGTGTGTATGTGTGTGTTTAAAGTTCTGTTATTGGACAGAACATGACATCACTTAGAGGACTCTTTTTTATGTCCATATTTGGAGTACTGTCAGTGATGACACTGATGTTTAGAACACACACTGATGTCGTACCTTAATACGCTCGATTCCTGCCTCGATCCTCAACTGTTCCACCAGTTTCCTGGCCTGGGCGATGTTATTAGTGGTGGACATACTGATCCATCAGAATACAGCAACACCAGAGAAAACTGAGAGAGAGAGAGACAGAGAGAGAGAGAGAGGAGCTGATGATGAGAGAAATGTTCACTATGTTGATTCATCACTATCATCATCTTCACTATCAGTTCTGTTGACACACATGTGAATGTAGGTTTGGAGGGAGAGGAATAAAACATACCTGGAGTTCAGAACACTGAGTTCATTTAACAGACAATTAATTTGTCTGTAATCCCGTGCCAGAACATGACAGCTTAACTCGATCGCTCCGTTTACCTCGGTGACGTGAGTGAGGAATGAGGAAGTGATTGTGGGTTGGATTTGTAATGGAGAGCACACCATGAACACGAAACTGGGCAACAGAGTTTAATGATTTAGATTCATGGCACAAACAAGAGCCATTATAGGTCTGGACCCAAGCCAGGCTCCAGTACATGGACGTGTGGTCATTAAGTGTAATTACATCCAGTAAGCACAATCTGTTTAACAAAAGACGGCGATTCAAAGTCACCTAATAGCTTTTGTTCTGATACAGAAGGAACAGTGAGTTTGTAACAACACAGTGGCCTAGTACTTACTGTAGTCTGCGGCCTACATCTGCTGCGGCCTACATCTGCTGCGGCCTACATTAGAAACAGGCCAAACAGATTCAATGGAATTCTCATCACTTCTCAACTTTATTTGTTCATATTTATGAACGTTAATGAATGTCAGTAGTGGGGAGGAAGTCGGTTTTATAATTGAGACAAATCCCTTAGATGTCGACAGTCACTTTGACCCAGATATTTAGGACTTGTCTCACACGCAAACATAATCTCTACTGTTTGTTTGGTTTTTACTTTATTTACTCTCCGTTCACATGCAAACTTAAATTTATCTCAGTTAAAAATAGTACTTGCACGCCCTACCGCCAACATGAAAGTAGGTTGGTGTGTTCAGGTCAGCGAGGCGTAGACATGAAGTACCGGTGACGAGTGCTGGTTGACACATTACATTGGTAATTATAAGCAAATGAAGAGATAAACTGGCAACAGAAGCAGTTGATCCAGGTTTCTGGCTTTAACAGAGGCTGTTGTCAGGTGAGAACCGTGGACCGCTGCCAGGCCACTCTACAAGGTGCTGTGACTTTAATTATACACAGGAACCACAGGTTGGACAAAAGGCCTAAATCACGCAAAATCCCCTTAAAGCCTGCACTTTACACAGAGAATGTTCTAGATTTTTATATTAAAGTTTGACAACAAGTCCATGTTTCTAAATCTGTGGTTCGAGGACCATATTGCCAACAGGACAAAAATGGGAATTAATTAAAATAGTGTAGTTAATTAACCCTATATATATATATACATACATATATATGTATATCAACAAGTCAAATACTTTTTAATCAAGAGAAGGTTGCATTTCGTTAAAACAGCCAGATATTTTCCTTTGATGATTCAACATTTAATCCTTTTTTAACACTTTTTAACAGCCAAAAGTCAGATTAACAACATGGTTTGTTGGTTTAGCTCAGTCACTGTTTGTGGTTAGGATATTCATTAAAGCCACATAACTAACAACTGGCAGGTGATCTCAAGAGTACAGAGTAATGGTGACAACAGCAGGTGTTGTACACCCGGACCGCAGCCCAGTACAACGTGGATTAGTAGTTAATTAAGTTTTAATTGGATACAGTGGTGTCGAACTTTGACTGTTCGCAAAAAATCTTTAGTTTTATGAAAAATTATATTCAGGGTTCTTTTTTTAGCTAATTTAGTGGTCCTGGTCTGCAGCCTGTTTGGGTTCCATGCCACATAGGTTGATAAATACAGACATTATTATTATATTGTGACCAATTACGTCATAAATTAATTGTATGCAAATGATAGTGGGAAGCAGAACATCAAACATTTCCAACTTGAAATCTTCATTTATCACCTTTCTGTTTGTGCTGTTTCCTGCTGTAAATGTCATCTAAACACCAGAGCACTAAACACCAAAATGTCATCTAAACACCAGAGCACTAACATTTAAGATTTTCACAGGAAAAGTTAGTTCAAAAGAGCTTTTGACTTTTTAAGTGATGCACGACTGAAGTCTAACATTCTTGTATATATTTATACAGTTATAGATACAGGAGGGAAAGTGAACTCCTTGTCCTGGTGACACAGCTCACCACTGCACACAGCCAAATGTGACCTCTGTTTTTAACCCATCACCAAAGTGAACAGGGGGCAGCTTTAAGGGGGAGCAGTGTGTCTGCCTCCTTAACCACTGAGTCACAATATAATATTCAGTTATATTGATGTGAATATGACATTAAATATAAGCTGTTTTGTCTATTTTCTTTGTCATTATTTCATACTGCCAAACTGAGGAGTTACAGTCGTGACTTTATAAAAACATTATAATATTTACTTATGTGGAAATAAGATGAATGAACCTAGACTTTTGTTGCAAAAACATTTTTTTTTTCTTAATTATTTTTTGTATATATTAAATAGCACTGTATTGTTTATTAAAGACGTAAAAATTACTTCGAAATGTTCCAAAATGCGGTGATAGTCTGTGTTTTAAAGCATTCTCAGCGTTGCGTTGATGATGGTTTTAAATAACAATTAGTGACTAACGGCAGCAGTCTGACTCTACTTGTGGATTTATAGCACCACCCTGAGGTCAGAATGTGTCAGTGCAACATAAGTACAGCAGTACAGTACAGAGAGCATTATCGACGTATTATTTTTAATGGACGCCAAATATTCAAAACGATTTTGCTTCCCTGTCATCACATTAAGCACTTTTTAATGTGCCTAATTATTTTGTAAAGTACGTTTGAGTTATTGTGGATGATTTCCATGGTAATTTGATTTAAACGTGTAATGATTGAGAGGCTAACTAAAGCTAATGATGGGCTAGCGTGTGTTCTTAAATGTTTTTATTATCATTTCTGGCCTTCTTTTAGCCTTATTTGCTTTATATTTTGCAACCTTTAGAGCTAACCTCTTTTGCTTCACTTTTAGTTATCTTTAGTCGGCCTTTAATTTTATATATATAATATAATATATATTGCTCTAGTTTGGCTTTTCCTCTGCAGGTGTGACTTACACAATTCTATATATTTTTGTTTGTGAAACAAAGCTCAAACCATGAGACTTTCTTCATTTTTTTAAAAAATACAAAAAATTCATTTTTTAAATACAACTTAATTATTTTCTTAGAAATTATTCACAATTTAAAAGCCTTTATTTAGGGATTTGTTTCAAATTTTCTCAGAAGGGGAAATATTGACACTGAAAAAATGTTTTTAAAAAATCCCATGTTATTTGTGACTGTTTATGAACAAAGTGAGTTTTACCTGATTGATGGCGTGCAGACCAGCTTCACTCTGGACACCAGCGTGACAGGACGGAGAGACGGAGGGGACTCTGAGCAGGACAGGACAGGACTGGACTGAACTGGACGTCAGGAACCCTCTTCAGGTCAAAAGGCCGAGCTCACGGTGGTTTGACACTGAGGTGGAGAGAGACATCATCAGCTGACGGTTACAGAGATCGTGACACATTTACAGCAGAGAACGCCAACAGAAGTGAATCAGAAACCTGTAAGTTCAACACACAGTCCTGGTCACTGTGTAAAAACAGCAGGTTCTTTTTTTCCACTTCTTTCATCTAAGTGCGAAAGTTTCCTGACTACGTAGTTGTAGCTGAGAACACACCTCGCTCTTCACATGCTAGTGCCTGTGTGTGTGTGTGTGTGTGTGTGTGTTACGACCGTGTCTCTCACCCTGACTCTGTCTGTCTGTCGCTCTCTCTCCCCTGGAGAGAGTCCTGCTTTAATTACTCCTGCTGTGGAGTAGCTGTGGAGTTGAGATTAGTGCCTGTAATTAGTCCTTTTGTGTGTGTGTGTGTGTGTCTGTGTGTGCGAGAGAGAGAGAGAGAGAGAGAGAGAGCACCTGATGACGAATGTGAGGACATTTGTAGACCGTCCCAGACCCACTTTGTCTCTAATCTTGATCCCAACATTCAGTCTACATTTCCTCATAACAACTTGGTAAATAAATACTTCACTTATAAAATGCTTTGGGTTTAAATAAAACACGTTATTAGCTAATTATTAATTGATTGGCTGCTCAGTCCGTAACCCTGAAGCTGCATTTAGCATCATTGCTCGGCATATTTCCAAATCATAGGGCCTTGGGCCTCCAAACCTCAGGGCCACAGAGGGCTGTAGCCCGTTTGTCACATGTGGGCCAAATGAACAAATATACTTCCTTTCACAGAAGAGTAGAGCAGGTAAACCAGAGGATCAACTAAATACGTCCAAGAAAAGATTACCAAAATAAAATCTGGTGTATTTCACCCTCTGATTTCTCCAGCTCCACTTTTCCATCCTCACACATGAGCTGCTGTGAATCTAAGTTCTTCATCACACTCTTGCACTTGGCGGTCTTCATCAGTCAGAGGTTAGACGTGTCAAAACGTCAACACCACGGCACACACATGTCAACACTTACTTCCTCCAGGTTAATCTGTCAGTTTAACACTACACCTACAGCTTAATGAGGAACTCGTTTTCTGAGAACTGCTGACACTGCTGACGTGGCTTTGGGCTGTTGAAACATTTATTTGCATGTTCTAGAACAAAAATTAACATGGAAAATTTGAAGACTTAAAATAAAATTAGCACGCATTCAATTGCTGATTATGTAATATTTTTTCTGTGTGCCTGTTGTTTTATGACATTTTTGCAGCATGAATGTTTGAACATATCCAAAAAATGCAATCGAGGCAAAGTGAAATTTGAATTTCTCCTGCAGATAATTGGTATTTACCCATGTCCAATATGCACCCAAACAGCCAAGTTAACCCAGGTCTGTGCCATATGGGGTACTGACTCAGTCATAGCTGCATCTAAAGCCTACAGTTGATTGGCTGCATTTATTATCTGTAAGTTCTCAATAAAAAAAACAATAACCAAAATATACTCTATAAAGTAACCTTGACCTACACACACAAACACGTCCCTAATTCAAGGCACAGCCACTCCGTTACAGTCTTTTATCCATCTTGGCCAGAACAGGGTGGTGACCCTTATTTTGGTTACATCAACTTTGACAAAAAATACAACAAATGTTTAAAGCTAAAAGAATTAAACGTACCATGGATTTTTTTAAAGGTTAACTGACGTCAACAGGGAGGCAGCAGAGTCACAGCTGAACGTTACCATGGATGGCTCTGAATAAACCAATGAGAAAGTCAAAGATTTGTTTCCAAACGCTCAGGGTTCTATTGCACATTGACAGGTGGAAGATTAGGATTTGTCATGTGTTGGTGATGTCACTGATTCAATCAGGACGACGTTTGTTACTGTGTTCACCGTGGAACTAGAACTAACATGAAACCCATGACAACACTCAAACGTGTTCCAGTGGGAACTTGACCTCTGCATTTACTCAGCGACCTCAAACCAATACATCTCACGGACTCATGTGCTGTCCGCTGTCCAGCCTTTGAGAACCACCGGTTGTCAAAGACATTGTCGGGCTGTTCTTGATCAGCTGTTGATTTGTCCTTACTTTCAGTTTTGGTTAATGTGCCCGAAAATAAACCACAACATGAGCGTGATTTCCTGGCCATCACATCCCTTTGTGACACACACACACACACACACACACCTTTCCCCAAATAGTCGATGCCCCAGAAATAAGGCATCATCTGAAAAGGCAGCTCCACAGATGGACAGGCCGCGGCTGTGGAGACACATCAGAGCGTATCGATCTACAGCAACAGCTACATCAGCTGCTGCTGATCAGGCAGGCCTGTAGCACGAACACACACACACACACACACACACACACACACAGAGAGAGAGAGAGAGAGAGAGAGAGACGGGCTGAGGCCCTGCTCGCTCTTCTATCGTGTGAAAACACAATGCGGGCATTTTGATGGATAGAACAGCATGTCCTCCCTCTTCTCTCTGTTTCTCATGGCCGTCCACACGCACAGAGCCCGGAGACAGTATCTCCAGTAAAAAACAGACTGTATAGAGAAGGAGGACCTGGCTGTGGAGCAGCAGCAGCAGCAGCAGCAGGGTGTTGACATGTTTGGCTCCAGCAGCAGCAGCAGCAGCAGACTGGACCGCATGCCTTCATGTTTCGCTCTTATTTCAAATTGATGTCCATGCGGCCCATTTCAGCGACCCACAGACGGAACCAGTTGTTT
>NC_024307.1:11257694-11279981 GCF_000523025.1 Cynoglossus semilaevis
ACACTGCCGTGCGCGTCCACACACTCTAACCACGTAAGAAATCTTCCGCTGACCCCGTCCCCGGTCCTCCCCACCCTCAGAGCCGGCACAGGGCTGGGGAAATCCGGATTCGTGACAACCGATGAAGCCCCCTCTCCCTCTCCCTCTCCCTCTCCCTCTCTCTCTCTCCCTCCTCCGCTCCTCTGCTCCTGCTGCTGCTGCTGCTGCTGAAGCCGCCCTCGGTGACGAGACACCGGGGTTGCAGCGGCTCACGGACGCGGTACAATTATGATCCACTCAGACACACACTTACACACGGGGAGGAAAAAAAATAGCCGAATATTTCCAAACTCACCTCCAAACGCGTTGTATTGGTGATTTAAAGGGCCAGGTCCGCTGGTTCCTCACCCTCTCTGCTCGTTCACTCCCCGTCTTCACCGAGCCAAACGCCTCCCCCTCCAATACCAGCGTCTGTCCACCCCCCTCCTCCTCCTCCTCCTCCTCCTCCTCCCTCCTCGTCTCTTCCTCCCTGCCTCCGTCTCTCCTTCTGCCCACCTCCCTCTCTTCCTCCCTCTCTTCCTCCCTCCTTCCATCTGATCCGGTGACAGCAGCTTTAATCCAGGGGCTCCCAAAACAAACATCTACATATTTACACACAGATCTGCATCACCAGACTACTTCCTGACAAAACAGGATTTTTAAGAGACGTGTTCCAACTTACTTGTCTTTGTTCAACTTGCTCAGGTCCCTTGTATAGTCATATTTATATTGTTATATTGTATATAATATTCTAAATGTTTTTTTATTTGTACTTTAATGACCCTATAGTATGGTTTGTCCAAACAAACCATACTAACATACCAAGAACTACCTCTCAAAAGTACCAGTACCTCAGGTTTACTCTGTTCAGTTAAGAACTTCATTCCCAATAAGATTATCAGCCAAACTCCACCCCTCAGGTACATCTTACGTTACATATACATTAGTTTGAGAACCACTGATCTTTCTCCTCTTCTCTCAGGTGCTCCTTCCCAGAGCTGCCACAGCCAATCATCTGCCTCCGTCTCACCCTGTCTCTTCTCTCCTATCCTGTTACACCAACCGTCTTCATGTCCTCTTTCACCACTTCCACAGATCTTCTCTGGTCTGTTGGCAACTCCATCTCCAAAACCCCAAGTCCAACATTCATACTACCTTCCTTCAGCACAAAACGTCTCAACTCAACAAGAAGTTTCAAGAAAGTCATTAAGTGTTAAAGGTTTTTCTTTTGTCTAAAATAAAATATTCGATACAAAAATATTCTCACATTTACTCTGTCAGATATTCAGATGAACTAGAATAAACCAGGTAGACTGCTGACGTAAAAGGATGAAATAAAGTATTTTTTCTGTGTATTTTTACGGATAATTAGGTCTAAAATATTTACAGTACTTGCAGCCAAAACTGAGAATATTTACTGATACTAAACTGAATTAGCATGGTGCCCGTAGACTTGCATTAGATTAAAAAAGTACTGTATCTGAAATAAGAACCACACCGCCCGTATGACCTTTGCTCTGTTATTCCTGTCTGCAGGACGAGATTTTTTATTTATTTATTTTTGTAAAAAAACGTTTCTTGGGTTATAAATGAAATGGAAGTCCCCTCCAGCTGCCACACGGTGGTGCCATTGCTCCAAACGTATGTCCTCCCTCTCCTGGGAACGTGGGCCGTCCTTCTATTCCTGGCAGGCCCAGAGCAAACACACATGTTTTGTTTCCAGTTAGCTGTACAGTCCACTCCTCCACACAGAGCCACATCTGCTGCTGCTGATTACGGTGCTGTGATGAGAGAGATAACGAGTGATTTACACACGTCACCTTTGCTGCTGACGCTGGAGGAGCTGAGAAACAATGTGGCTTTAAACACACACACACACACACACACTGAGACACAGACACACCTTTACAGCCTCTAGCTTTTACCAAGGCTGTTAGGGAAACCGTTCCCTCTCCAGGCTGCTTATTTGAACCAGGAGAAAGCTACATTTATAGCACGTAGCCCTGCACTGGCCCTGATTCCACTGATGTGTGAAATTATGCTGATGTCTATACTGTTCTCTTCCATCTTCTCACCTTTTTTCGCTCACTTTCCCCCCTCTCTCTCCTTTCTCACCGCCTCCCTTCTCCATCCGTCTCACTTCCTTCCGTCCATTTCTGCCCCTCTCCCCCTTTCCGCACCCTCTCCATCGTCATAAGTGTGAGTGTGTTGAGGAGGAAGAGGAGTACAGCAGGCCTCTTCATTTTCTGTGAAATAGGCAGTGGAAGCCCATGAGTCACGACGCGATGATGCTCTCGCTCTGACAGTGATGCAGCTTTGAAACGACGCAGATCACTTCTTACGACAGGGTTTCTAAGCAGTGAAGTTCACCCAGGAGAAAGTTACTGGCTGCTAAAAAAACGAGTGGTGGAAAGCAGACGGTCACGACTCAACGATGCCGTGGAAACGGGAAATGAACCTCAAACCTGTGGTAAAAAAATGGATTTAATACATAAAAAAACATACATGCTAAAACATACAACTGATCAACCCTGATGATGAACAGAAGTGATAAATCAAACTACTGTTAAACTAATCATGTATTTTGAGCCAGTCATTTTCTCTAAAAGTTGGTTTTAATAGTTTTAACTCAAAAAGAACCCATGATCGGGGAGGTTGGTGCTGAGCTGTCCTCCGTATGCTGACTTCCAGAGGCATAAGTGTGTCTGGACAAGATTATCTCCTTCTCGGCCAGGGGGGCTACCATGAACCCCCCCCCCCCCTCCCCCCCGTATCCTCCCATCCAGCCTACAGGACGAGACTTCCCTTCCTCTCCTTTTTTCTACAGCAGCAGCAGCAGATTGGGAGACCTCTGCTTGTCATAACTTATCTCACTCCCCACCAGGGTCACACCATGCTCTGATGCAGCAACCGTTGTCAACGTCATTCCATCTCCATAGCAACAGCACCAGGCACAGCATCCCTGAGCAGATGTTGGAGGGTTGGAGTGAACAGAGGAGTGGGAGGCTGTGAACTCAGCAGCTCTCTCTCTCTCTCTCTCTCTCTCTCCAGCTTTAGCTGTGTTTGTAGATGGAACCCAGTGAGGACCAGTCAGTGTGGAGGGTGATCTACTGGCTCATAGATATTGGCTGTTCACTGATTATGTTCCTTCTTTCGTTTCCTTCCTTCTGACAGTAATTGTAATAGTCATGAAGAAGAAAAACAACAACAGCAATATTTACTGATCCAGTGACATAGCTGCCTGCTAACTGACTGCTAACTGACGACCATCCTTCAGCTTAACAACCCCGCCTACAGTATCTTTACACACCAGCTAGGATTTAGTACAAAAAGATTAATACCAGGTGCACACAACAAAATGACCATGACTAACTTATTTCTGACTAGTTAACGTAGTACTACACAGATACACACTTTGACCTACTGTACCTTCCCACTGGCTGACGCACCCACTAATTCACCATCTGTTACCTGACTATTGACCACTGAATTGACCATCCAACTGACTGTGCATAAGTAACTACAATATCTACCAACAGTAGCTGTCAGTTCAAAGATAGCCTGCTAGCTAACTATCGATTCATCAACTGACAGCACCTACCACCCGACCCACGTCTGACTCATCTCTATAGTCGTAGACTTTAAGTCTTTGCCATTCGTTACCAATCAACCATCCGACCAAATAACCAGCCTAGAGTTCTAACCCATTGGTTGACAGACTGTTTGATGTATTATCTCTGGTTAACACTGGTCAACTCTAGAATATAAAGCTAGCTACTGACCACGCTGACATACATAAGTCAGTCTACATACCAAGTTATCGACTAACCAAATCAATGAACCAACCTAAAAAAAACTGACTGGTTGACCTGACTATTGATACCTACAGTACAGACCAATCAGTTCACCAACCAACCTACTGTATCTAGTGACTAATCCACAGGCTAACTCTGTGACCAGTATAAGGAGGCTATGGAATGACTCAACTGGGTGAGTCACTGATCAAAGTTTCACTGTCAAAAGGGAAACAGTTCCTCATCTCCTTTCATATCCTTTTCTTTGGTTACATAAACCACATACTCATCCTTCTTTACTGATGACATTTTTACTTTCATTATGAAAAAACCAAAGACCATTAAAATATCAAATAATAAAAAGCTGCAAAACAGTTTTCAGTTCACATTTTTATTAGCAAAATCATTTTGCAGATTTGATTATTCTTATTGTTTATATACATATAATTACCATATGTGTGTAATTATATATATATGTATATGTTAATTTTCAGTTATTCAGAGGATGCATCAGCACAGTATATTTTAATAGGAAGACTATTGCTAGAATAAATATCTATACATCATAATTAATTAAATTAAAAAGTTCCAACAGAAAGGAAAGGAATGAATTTGATAATTTACAAAAAAAAAAAAAAAAAAAAGAAGAATGTGAAAAAGAAATAGGAACCATATGTGAAACCAATGCCAAAAATGTTTTTTGAGGAATTTATTTTAGCAAATACAAAGATGATTCACAGTTTGTTTCCTTGTTCTCATGCTGGCTAAAACACCTATAGGGACCATGCAGGAGTGAAGAGCCAGAGCAACTGGATAGAACCAAACTTTATATCCCATCAATCTGTGTGTGCCCACTCTATTTGCCCCTGAAACACGGTGTAAGATTCTGAGCCAATATAGTGGCAAGTGAAGGGGTGAGCCAGAAGGTGACTTAGGCTGAGGGTTTTTTTATGTCCTTCAATGAGTGATTTCCTTGGTCAAAACATGAAGGTGGAAAACTGGAAAGCCCTCTGGTTTGATTGTGTTTTTAATTGGTCGTCACATAAAGGACACAGTCTAACCAAGTGGCCTTTCATTAAAATCATCGTCAAAGTGAATTTCCTTTCATTTCCATCATTTTTGTTTTATTCAATTTATTTCAGATTTCCATTCCAGATCAGTTTCCTAACCCAACGGTGACTTTGGATGAGAACAAACTGAGAACATTGTGTTACACAATTGGCTGCCACTTCTGTCTGATTCAACACTGTCACATAATTGGCGTTGCCAGGTATTTTTTTTTTCCAAATGGTATAAAAAAACAAGGTAAAAAAAAAGTTAAAAATCATTTAAAAAAATAACAGCAGTGAAATAATAATGGCTTGAAGAACAAGAACAGGGGGATGAAGTATGAAGATTTATTGGATTATTTCAGAACATTTTACGACATCTTTTTCCATTCATTTTATATTGGGCACTTAAGGTCTCCATGAATTTATTGTTTGGGTTTTTTTAGATCAATTATTTGTTTACTTAGCATTTTGAAAACCACCCAAAGATGTTTTTAACTACTTTACAGTAGCTGCTGAAGATGACACAGGCTGAAGTAAAGTGTGTGGGGTTTTTTTCTTTTTTTTTACTGTGTAACTTTAAAAAGGGACAATAATAAATAAAATGCAGGCACCTTCTTCCGCAGCTTCCTTTGTATGCACGCTCTCCTCTTACATCTCTGATATATTTAGTCCTTTAAACACTATTTACAGCTATCTACAGTCAACTATGAGCGGAGTCGACCTCCAGTCTGTTCAGGAGCAGCTGACTCAAAGACAAATGAGGGACCGATGTGAAGGAGACTCACTTTCTGTGTGTGTGTGTGTGTGTGGAAACTTTGGAGAGACAGCGCACAGACAAGATGTGTCTGTGTGATAGGGCAGAGTTGGAACGCAGCCAGTGATTAAGACCATGGATGGAAGTGTGAGGATGAGTAACTGAAGGCATGCAGTCTGTCAATGTCGCCTATATACTTGTTTTATAGCTTTGTGAAGACCGTTGTCCTGCCAACCAAAGACCTCTTGGTTTGTGGGGACATTTTAAATGGTCCTTGTAAAAAGATACTTTTTAAAAAATTCTATTGAAGGTTTTAGGTTTGGGAAGTACATAAGTGACAGAAATATTTATATGAAAGACCAGATTCATTAACTAACAAAAGTAGGGCAACTGCGCCTCCTGTGGTACTTAAGAATATTGAAAAAAAAAAAGGTGTTTTCAGGTTTGCTAATTTTGTTTTTGGTTAAAAAACTTGTGTTTGCTTCCCCAATTTGGTTCGTTGGAACATTTTAGGATACACACACATGCACCTCAGTGTTAAATTACATTAATATTTTTTTCTTGATTAGCAAACCCTACATGGAGAACCAGACATGATAAAAACCTGGAGACAGCAGTGTCACCAAATGTTACAGTCAGACTCCACAGAGTGAAACAAGCAAAGTGTATGCTGACAGAAATGTCATGACCTCCATCAAAGGCAGAACGATGCCAGGAATTTCTAAAAGGTGTCTAGAAAAGAAAAGGCAGACGGTGTCCATGTATCAGTGATAAAAATGTCAGGTTTAAACAACCCGTTGGCTAAGACTTGGTCTTTACAAGCCAAAGAAAATAAATGTATAATTCCCCTTAAGCTTAAACCAAAGAAAGTGAAATACAAATGTGAACAGGCTCTATGTTCCATAGGGTCACAATATATTTCAACCAGCTTATTTAGTCTGGCAAATGCTAATTACCTATTTAGGAAGATGACCCTAAAAATATAATTTACATCTTAGTAACTAACCCTATTAAAAATTCAAAGTCAAACCCTGCCAGCAGACCCTTAAAGTGTATTTAGGTTCAAAAATATTGGCCACATAAAAGCTGTCTCTGTGTAACAAGAGCCACGGTTAGGAAACAGGTGAGAGGCCTAGGCATTATTTCAGATAGGCAAGGACAAATGAGTGTATATGTGCATCCTCACAACTATACAGACACATGCATGTGTGTGTGAGAGCTAGATGACTCATGCAGAATGTGTAGGCATTCTTCACAGGAAATGCTTCAAATATCTGACAGATACGTCATAACACGCCATGTGGAGACAAACAACAGTTCACAAAGATGCATGCACACACACACACACACACTCATGTAGGCTGCGGTGAGAAAACAAAATGGGTGAAACACAAACGAACAAACACTAACAGATGTAGCTGCAGCACGCAATGAATATGCTTCATTGATAAATGAGATGAGACAGACCATGGGAGTGATGGGGCGGGGGTGGGTCATGGGGGTGGGTTCTGATTCATGCCTGTGTTTGACTCACACAGCACAGAACCTCAGTCAACGCTCAGACCGTCCACATGGACGCCGTACTACTCCCTCTGTCAGACCTCGGTCACAGCACACAGCTCCTCTTCCCCCCATGACGCAGCCTGTTGTCCGCACTGCCTCAATGTTTATTTCACCAAACTCTATCCCTTTCCACACAGGAACATGAGCAACAACCCTTTCCCATACACGTCAGAGCAACAGATTGCACAAACATGCGCTCGCAATCTGGCATTTGCGTGATCACAGTCACACGTGTCAAGCTGATATTTATGCAGCCGCTGCCGGTAGTTACTCATCAGCTCACACCAGAGGTGGCTCGTATATATTATTTTTCTTTTCTTTTTTTTTTGTCCCCTCCCCCGTTTTGAGGTTCAGTGCAGCCTCCTCAAGCAGATTTGAATCAATCGAAAACAAGCAAACACATGCCGAGACAAACTACAAGACATTAGTGATGGACAAAAACTGAAAGAGAATGAATGAATGGACCAGCATCCCTGGTGTCTAAAGAGTAAAGGGTATGTTTCAAATGTCCGAGTTTGACGGGACCTCACTTTAGTGCAAAGAACAACGCGGCTGGAACAACTTAGAAATGAAGAGAACGAGCCATGAAGTGGAACCTGTAGTTACATATTCACATTTTTCTCATCTTATCCAGAATTAAAGATCCAAGGAGAGGATATGTCCAGTACAATTATATCATGAGTATCATAATGAATCTGTATATTACAGTATATTATAGTAACATTGAACCTCCTACTGTAACAACATTTCCTGGTTACAAAGGACATACTCCCAGAAAGACAGCGAGTACATGGGCAACATCCTACTTGAAGCTTTTAAATTTACCATATTTATTTTATTTACAGTGTGAATTTGTTTTCGGTGGTGAACAAGGGGAGAAATTCACAATTATCGTAAATTAGTCGACGCCGTTTAATAAGCAGGTGTTCAAGTAAAATCCCACCCTAAAGTGCCCTGTTGGTGATCCTGCTGTACACAAAAAGACAGACAAGACAGACAGAAACAGTTGCTGTGCTTTTTCTTCTCCGTAATTGACACACAGATAAAATAGACGTCCACTCTATCTTTGGGTTTAAAGGAATCATCCAACAGGTTTCAAAACACAATGCTGTTGTTAAGGGTCACATGTTACAAATGATAGAATAAACATGGTCCATGAAAGACCAAGACTCTACAGCCAACTGATATAAAGCAAACCTGTAGAGGAAGACACTTAGAACTGTACTGCACGATGCTAACATCATTCCAAGTGCTGCCCACATGAACCGGTTCATTGCAAGGCACCAATCTGCGTGTTTCAGTCATTCATTATGAAATAAATGCTCCTCGTTTTTGTTGCATTAATTGCTGTTGGTAAATTTTCACTGCTGTTCAAAGATCAGCTGAGGGAGAATTCAAGGTGGACTAACATGAGGAGCGCTGACCATTTGTGGTCTGGAAAAATAAAACATCACTTTGGGGTCTGATCCAGCTACTCACAGAATAACATACATGATCGAAAACCAATTCTATAAAAAAAGTCTCTGTGGTCGCCAGATATTTGTGATGTCAAATTGGGGTTAAAACCCCAAAAAGTTGGGCTATTTCTACACGTAGAGTATACATATTCACAGTGATGCCTATTTGGGAACTAGTTCATGAGACATAGCAGATGTAATAATATTTTAAGCATCTTAGGCTGAAAAGCCTGGCACAGTTTCACTCTGTGAAAGTCCAGCTATTCTTTCAAATGAGTTTAAAAACAACTCTATGCTAAACATTCATACAGTCGTTCTCTGAGGCCACAAAACAACTGCAGTGTGTGTTGGAACCTGTTGTATTCACCCTTAAACAGTACACCAGCAGATCATCCAAAAAAACACTTCCTACTCAACGCGTCCCTCATGACCAGGCAATCACTCGGTAAAGGTGACATCACAACCACACGCACCCACAGACGCAGCTAAAGGGTCATGCCGTGATACCCTGTTGTTGTTCAGAACCGCGACGTCGTTGTGCCACTGGCGTCGGACAAGTAAGACATTTCGACAGTCGTCTGTACATCGCACCTACGGCGCGGTTGTTTTTTCACGTTCACGTCGACGTAGGTTTAGGATGGAAATCGCAAACAGGACAAAAAGAAAGCCAAACTAGTATGTACAAGAAATTAATTCACACACACACACACACACACACACAAACAAACAAGATATGTTTGTAAAAAGTATTGTGCTTTTGACTGTCCTGTGTACACTGTGTACAATTTGTCAGAGCTCTTGCATGAGAAAATAGTGAGAAAAGCAGTGTGTGCGTTTGGATAGATACACAACTCAAACAAGAGCATGGCAAATTGTTGTTGTGTGTATATATACATACATATATATATTTATATATGTATGTTTGTATATATTGCACGACATAAAGTGCACCGTGAGGACTTAGAGGTGAGGTGAGCCCTGGTTAACTTCATGTAAATGACAACTGCAACCATGCGTGTGAATGTGTGAGACCCAGTCTGTTTCCAGATGCCGGGGTGTTAGGAGAGTGTCATGTGACTGAAGCAGCCGAAAAGGAAACAGAATAACTGATTCAGCTCACACCAAAAAAAAAAAAAAAAAAAAAAAAAAGAAAGAAAAGAAAGGGAAGATTTTGTTTTCTACATCCATTTCATTCTTAATTTTTTTCTGTGCTTTTTCTTTTTTTACCTGGCATGTTTTCAAAACAGCATAAATAAAATGGCAAAGACAAAAGAAAAAAAAAATCACATTAAAAATGCCATTAGCAAACTCATATGCTCCATCACGCAACCGAAAAAGCCGCCCGGTCTGCCTTTGTCTTACCAGCTCGGCAATGAATGACAATGAAATACGCATCTCCGAGGCAAACGTGTATTTCTGTTCCATGTTTTCAGTTTGGTTGGAAACACAGTTGTTGTTTTGCGTCACTACAGCATCACTGCTTTGAGTCGGAGTCGTATGTTCTGTATGCCCTGCGCCAGTTACCTCACCACTATGAGGCCTTTTAAAAGGGGTTGCTTGTTAGCTTCCATGTAACGACAAATGTTAAGAAAAGTCATTTCTAAATTTTAGGAGATTTGATTATGAGCTGTGAAAATTAGTGAATACATCCTCTAGCCATGTATATGCGTTAAAATTTACAACAAACCTTTTTTGACTGATACAATAGTTGGGGCGGGACATGTTTAGTGGTTTAGAGGAAATAAATCAAATATTCCATGTTTATATACATCAGAGTCCGTAGGCGTGGCTCTGGGCTGTGGCTGGGTGCTGTATTTTGCTGCCGTTCTTTTGTTTTGTTTTTTTGTTTTTTGCAAGCAGTCTCGAGACCGTTCCGTCCTGTCTCTTCTAGTATGAAACAGATACTTCAGTTTCAATCTCAAGATGACATTTACACCACACTTCTCTACGACTGTTATAACAGGAGGTATGTAAAGGACGGGGCTAATGTTTCGTGGAAACCTCCAACCTTTCTAAGGGCTGCAGCTGTCGAAGGTCTTTGCTGAAATCGTCAGCTAGCATACATGGCCCTCGGATGATTCAAATGTCCACACCGAAACCGTCTCCCGCAAAGGTTGGCCGGTCCCCGGGGTTAACTGTAAGACAAAAGCTTCTCCAAATAATGTGATAAGTAGGATGCACGTGATTCAGCGCTGTGATATGAAATGTGTCCGGTATGAAAGTTACAGGCAGATGTGTCGGTGATGAGACGCCTGTCGCCGTTCGGATGTTTTGCTCTGATTGACCTGTTTCTTGAGTCTGTCTTTTTTTTTCTGTTCTGCCTCCTCTCTTTTCCACCTTTCCTCATCTTCACATTTTCCTTTTCTGGATTTACATCACGCTGCACTTGCCCTTCAGTCTCTCGGCACGGGACTGCTTCCCTGAACGCTTGCCGTCAATGTTGAGGCTCATGTTCCTCTTCTTGTCCAGGTTGAGAAGCTCCTGAAAGAGCTCAGTTACGTTGTGGTTGGTCTTGGCTGACGTCTCCATGAAGGCGCACTTCCACTGGTTGGCCTGAGCCTCTCCGTCCTTGGTGTCCACCTCCCGCTGGGTCTCGTCACTCTTGTTACCCACGAGCATGATGGGAATGGCCTCGACGTTGCCTTTAATGGCCAGAACCTGCAGTGGCAGAGAGACATCAAATCAATACTGTCGGCTTTCATCTCTATATTCACTGATGGTCCTGTAGACCGAGAGAGTCTATATTAGTGAACCAACACACAGACTCTCTTTAGTGTTTTTCTATTAAAATGACAATTAAACAAAGAGAATTTTAGTTAAAAACAATACTAGCTAATACTAAAAATGTTGTATAAAAAATAGACAATTTAATAACAATACTTTCTTGTATCAAAAAATGTATGAATAAAACAGAATACAAAAAGTGGTTCAAGAATTTTGATCTCACTTTTCCTGATTTTTTTAAATTGTAATTATTTTAAATATTAATCATATATTAATCATATCTTTTCTTGTAATGTCCCAAATACAGAGAGATTTAAAGCACAAACACAAACACTGACAGTCTCCATTAGAGCTGACATTCAACACACACACACACACACGTACACACACTCTCTCTCTACCTGTTGATAAATGGGTTTGAGCTCCTCCAGGGACTGTTTGCTCGTGATGGAATAGACCAGGATGAAGGCGTGGCCTTTGGAGATGGAGAGACGCTGCATGGCAGGGAACTGATGGCTCCCTGTGGTGTCGGTGATTTGCAGCGTGCACACGCTCTTATCACAGCTGATCACCTGGCGGTAGGTGTCCTCTACTGTAGGGATGTAGGTGTCCCTGAAGGTGCCTTTTACGAAGCGTAGGACCAGGGAGCTCTTCCCAACTCCCCCTGCCCCAAACACCACCACACGATAATCGTTGCTCTGCTCCGGCATTCTGCCCCCTCAGGCTGAAGACAGTGATAAACCTGTGATGAAGGAGGGTAAAAGGGCGACAGGAGAGGGGGAGGGGGGGGTAGAGGAGGGGGTGAAGGAAGATAATTATAGTTTTAGTAAAAACAGATCAAAACAGAAAAAGAGGAGATAAACATTGACAGCGCTGGGATGCCAGAGCGCCATCTGTGTTCATGGCCAAACCGTGAGGCAGAGAACAAATTAAAGAGAATGGATTTGGTGAGGCTCCAAGTGTTTCACCTGACGCAGACATTTCCCTAATCAATACCATTCACAGCGGAACAGTTTCTAATTTTCAGCCCCCAAAACAGTCCAGCCCTACCTCATTTATCAACTTTAGCAGCTGCGGCAAACCCTGGAGGAGACAGAGTCCTCTGGACCCCGAGGGACGGAGCACAGAGACTACGGAGCCTCACGGTGTAGGACGTGATGCAGAGATACTGCAGTGGGACTGGAGGAGGTTTTGACTGTGCACGGTGTCGTGTCTCCACTGTCAAGATGACGTTAGCTGAAGTTGATTATTGTTTGATGATAATCCAGGGGGCAGCAGCTGAAACAGGGTTCAATTCTAATCTTAATTACTCGAGCACTGATCGAAGAAACTATTTTGGGAAATAGTTCTGTTCTGTGAGATGCACGTCCTGTGTTTTATTAAAACCAACAAGTACAAGATAAGTAATACGTTTCCTAAAAACGCTTTAGAACAAGGGTTCCCAACCCCTGGTTAGGGGACCTAATGGTAGGTCATTTGGTACCAGGCGAGGGACACAGTGAAAAAAATGTACTTCAGTTTCACTAATTTACTTCATTGAAAAAGAATCCAGTCCTATCAAAAATACTTTTAAAGATAAACTGTCGATGTTTCAAAACAAGAGGTCATTCAGACTCTGAGACTAACAGACTAAAAGATGTTTTATTTAGAAAATTCCAAGATCCTTCAACAGTGGCGGGGGTAATACTGGTCCGCAGTAATAGCTGGGCCAACTGGTCCATGGTACAAAAACAGGTCGGGGACCACTGCTTTAGAGAGTAAAAACCTGCGTACTTCTAAACATCGGTGTACTGAGTACAGCGGTGTGGCTAAAGTCACGCATAAATGACAACTCCAGGAATAAAAATACTAGTTAGTTTATCAAAACTACCCAACAACTCACTTCAAAATAAATTCAAACTGTTTGAAAACCACTGGAGTAATAGCTGGCAGCAGCATTAGCAGCAGCATTAGCAGTAGCATTAGCAGCAGATGCGTCAGCACGACGTCCCATAGGGATCTACTTTCTCTCCACTCAGTGTTACCTCCCGAGGCTCACACATATTCATCCGTACCACGTCCTCACGCCTCTACATCTACTGCTGTGTGTGTGTGTGTGTGTGTGTGTGTGTGTGTGATACTTCATGATACTGCATCACATCTGGCTGCGTTGTTCGTCTGCTGTGGCTCTAAACTTGCTTTAAGATGTTCCTCGGTGGTGATCAGGAGCCACTTTCTGAGCTGCGGCCGTAATGAAACAGTAAATTGACATCAATACCAGATGGAATAAGTGGATTTCTGTCATGCTTGCACTGCTGGATCCCACTATTGATGGCCGCGCCTGTGTAATTGCATTGCCAGCTTGGAGATAATATCATTCAAGGAGTTTAAAATAAATGGGGATTCAGGGAGTGTCTCCTGAGTTCCTGAGTCAGTCTCTAGCTATAAGTCTGTGCGACGTATGAGAGTGTCTTATCAGGGAATACTTATACTTTCATTTTCGCGTTTGTGCAAATATTCTGGGAACAGTAAAATCTACTGATCTGCCAGTGCCGCAAAATATATTCAATCCAACAGTTTTAATACATGATTTTTTTTTCTTTAAAAAAAAGGACATTTCCTGTCCATTTTGCATCTTTAGTATGTTTATAGTTTTTAGTTTTGTGCTAACACAACTAGCCATTTATGCTATGTCTGTTGATCTTTATCTAGAGCTTTAGCTTTAAGCTAATATTACAGGTTCATTTGAAACATCTTTGAGTTATTTTTTAGCTTTTATTGGTTACCTTAAAATCAACTTTATTAAAAGTTCAACTTTAAATTAGTTTTACCTTGTTTGAATGTTTATTTTAATCCAGCCTAAATAAACATGTTTTCCGACTACTGAAGACTCTCAGACAAATGTTTCTTCTTTGGATTTCTATCATCAAAGCCTTTCTTTCATGCATCGTGACAGGACGCGTTAAAGGCTTTGAAAATAAAATATATATATTTAAAAAATTGTAGACTTGTTAAAACTCTTATTAATATTGAACTACAGCAGTGCAGCAGCAAAACTGTAAAATTGTCAAATTTGCTCTCACAACTCATGTGCTTATGTGAGTTCTTTTTAAGTCCAAGCTTTAATGAGGCCTTCAGTCACTTTGAAGAAGTGTGGTTGGAGTTGGCAGTGAGTGCTGCAAAGGGATTTCTGCTTAGGCCTGCGCTCTGTCAGACACACACAGAGAGAGAGAGAGAGAGAGAGAGAGAGAGAGACTTACCTACTGTATACTCACTTAGTAAAAAACCGACACTAACATAGTTTAATAAGATCAATCTGACTCTTGTTTGGACATATTAAAAGCTCTGTTGTTCATAGTTAATTTGAACTCAACTAAATTAAATGTACACTTCAACAGACAGTGTCTATAACATCCACTGGGTACTGCATGATCAGGCTGTGGAGATTAAATATACAGATTTAAGAACTAAGGTGAATGTTAGTCTAGTGACAAAAGTCTAGCGTAAAAGCTAACTTTTTGTACGCTCCAAAAATATTATTTCTGACAGCGTTGTGGGAAAAAAAAAACTTAGTTTTGAAAGAAGTCGATTTCTGTCACGACTTGAACCAAATTCTAAGAGGTGAGAAATAACAAGAAGAGCTGACAAAGAGAAATGAGACTGGACTGAGAAATCTCTGATCTGACCCTTCACACCATGACCATGTCAGCTTTCTTGTACGTTTGTGAAGGAAGCGCGGGGTAAAAATGCCACAGATAACGGATATCAATGAATCGTCCGGATATCAACGAATGACCTGCGGGAGTGATCTGTGTTTCCTTAATTTCCCGATGAAGAAAATCCTTCAGTGGTGCTGTCTCACTGAAGCAGAGAAACCAGAGCATTGTCACTTAAAGGAGTCAGTAAACACTGACAGCTTTAGTCGTCATTCACTCAGAGTCACAGTCATCTGATCATCGCAGCCACAATAACGACACACAAAAGGACTACAACAGAGAGCTTAAATCCACAGACAGGCAACGTTGAACCAGAAGACCAGTGTGAAAACTACAACTGATGATCACGCTGCTTCACACTCTTCTATTTTCAGCCCAACAGGAAATTTCTTATTCTGTCTGGTGTATTTTTAGCGGTGTGGCTCAGTGCTATCTTACACTGGCGCTCCGTAACCACCAGAACAGCTTTAACCTCGGTTTCTTTTTTTTCACCTTCTTTTGTGCAGTTCGTAAGTGTTTGAGTTTTTTCTCCACTTTCTACCTTCGGTCCGACAACTCACAGATAAGGTGGGTTCTCTGCCAACGACCAATGGAAACACAGACCTTTGAACAGAGCCAGTACACACCTGTACGGTCTGTTAGGAGATGTTGTCATTTCTACTCTGGTTTTAGTCATTTGTCAACTACGTCCTCATCACCTGCCATACAGATTTAATATAGATCAGGGATCTCCAACTCCTGGCCCACGGGCTACTATTGGTCCATGAACCACCAACTAGATGTCAGTATGATGTAACACAACGTTTCATTTCAACAATGTCAACAATGAGAAGCCACTGTGCTGGGAAAACCTCCGGGTCTTCAACACAACACTGGCCCAAGAAATGTTACGCCAACGTAACATTAGCTACGACAATGAGAGAACGATTACGTCCGACTATTTACTTAAAGAATGATGCCGCCATTTTTGAACACTTACACGTCTCACCATCTGACTTGCTCTTTTTAATTTGATACTTTATTGTTTTTAATTTTTTTTGGACATTTGTGTTTGATAGAAACCGAATTCTTTGCGATTATTTTGGCAGCCACTTGTCAAATCTCTAGACAAATGAAACAAAGGGGAATTCTACTGGGAACTCTGGGTTGACCTTGGTGCGTAGAAGCTCTGACTTTGTCTGCATGACAACGGCTGTAGGCTGATACAATTTCTGGGAGTCTGTGATTTCCACCGATCCCTCTGCTGTCTCTCAGCCTCCGTATCTCTGAGTCTCATCTCTTAATTTATGCCTTTTTCTTCACCGACTCTCTCCTCTCACTGTTCCTCCTCTGTCTCCTGCTCTCCCACTCCTCAGGTCTCCATGCTGTTTGATCAATAAACTAAGGCCACTGTGGTTTTGATCGATGGGGCTTGTCTGCCTGGGTCCTGTCAGTCTGTCATCCACCCCCGCTTGGAGCCTGGTTTGTGTGTGTGTTTTTTTTTTCGTGCACGGGGATTTCAGCTCCGTGACAACGCTTCTGCTCATCAAACCCTTCTACTCCCACCTCCCTCCCTCCTCCTTCCACGTGAACTAAAATTAGCTGGCTCCCTCCCTCTGTCAGCAGCTATAACTGCACACACAGGTGCACCTGAACACACACAGGCACACACACACACACACCCTCTCTGTACAGTACTTCCCTTTTTTCATCGTTCGTCCTTGACACCAGACCTCCCTGTTTAATGCTCGTCTTTTCTCCCTGCGTTTTTTTATTTGAAATGAGAGAACTGCAGCTCCTTAATGAATAAATGCTATACTAGAAATGCATGTGAGGCGGTGCAGCCAAACTCCATTAGCAGATAGCTTTGGCACAGACCAAACGGGTCTCTACGCTCCACTCCACTCCTCTGCCCTGCTCTGAGTCAGAAAGTGGATGCGCCGCAGCTTTATCCACTCCATTATTTCACGGATCCCAGCGAGGAAATGTCACCTTTAGCAAAAAACATGCACATAATTTTCCTCAAGAGGGCCCACTCACACAGCGGCACAAAGGCCGCGCATTAGGCCACATCAAACACAATGTCATTCAGTAGATCAAGAGGGTGATTAAACAGACACCCACAAAGAGCTCTCATGGTGTCTTGAGGAGGAAAACGGTTCTTAATCAAACCATGGATCCCAGAATGCCTTTGGAAGTGCGACCATTCGCTGTTAAGTGTTTGACAGAAATGAGAGATTTTCGGCTCAAGGTCCTCAAAAGTCTCCAAATGTGGTCAGTCTTGGAACAGGAGCATTGTTACAGCTCTAAAACCTTTTGACTTTGGTCAAATATGGATTTTTAAAAAAATTTGGATCAGTTTTATAACATTTATATCACATTATGCTAGCTCCGGTATGGCTAACCTTTAGTTGTTCAATTTACCTGGTGACAGTTTGGAAGCCATTTTTATTATCTATTAACCATATTAAATTTTGCGTTGACTTTTTGTTGCAGTATATTTGTACTCTTGTTATGTAATGTGTTATTAATGATTTTAATGAATGGAGACGGCCCTGTGGACGTCACACACACGCAGTAAATAACTGTTGCATGTTTTTAGTGTGGAATTTCCACTCCTGGTCAAGTTCATTAGACTTGATGAGACTGTGGAGCAGGACCATTAAACTTTATTGTTCAGGGGTCGGGGGACCTGAGGGCCGCACATTTCCCTAAGCTCCGGCTCCAACTCTCACAGCACAACACACGGTCCACGATCAGCAACGTTACATCGTTTGGCTAGGTAGAAAGTGAGACAACATTGCTAACAAATGTAGCCCAGCAAAAAGATGTGTTTCTTGACATTCATTTTAATATTTTTCCACCGACCAGAACATTTCGAGGGCTATTAAAACTCCCATAGTTGTAGGGACTGAGGGAGGGTCAGGAGCAGCTGGAAGTGGAGCCGCGACATAAACGGAAAATGTGTCCCAGAATGGAACTGTCAAATTATTCATTATTTGTAATTATTGTTTTTAAGGGAATATAAATACATAATATTTATCTAAAAAATAATTCACCTCAGCATTCAAATTAAATTCACAGCACCCCCTGCAGGAGAGGAAGAGACAGCTACATCCTTTTTTTTTTTAAACACAAACCATTCCGTCTGATTCGTGCTTACTTCACCCATAACATTGAGTAAATGTCATCCCACTAAATTGTAAACCAAAATAAAAAGAATCGGCCTGGCCAACTTACTGAATTACTTATGTGAAAGTGCACATCCTGACAAAACAAAACGATTATTGATTATGTGCTGTCCCTGCAGTGATGAATCCTCGTGCACATCGGCTCCACGGCGCATCTTAAAAAAACAATTAATTCCAGGTGCATATGTATGAGAGAAGCCGAGCGCACACACACACACACACACACACACACACACACACACTTGCCGTGCTAGCCTGGTGTGCGTGTGCGTCTCATCGGTGTCAATCTATAGCCTGATGTCGGTTACAACGTGCGTGGCTGCGGTTTGTGTGTTAAACTCCAGGAAAGGCTGCGGCACTCTGGGCTTAGTGACTAATCATGGAGCTTAACCTGCCGCGTGCTCCCGGCCTGCGCTGCATTGACCCAATTCCCAGGATTTAAGTTAGCGGTGGTCTCCCTGTAAGACTGCGAGCAGCTCCTGATACCTGCAGGAGTCCTCTGATACTCCAGGAACATCCCGGTGACTTGGCATTAAACCCTGTGGCCTGGGAATATTCAGCGACTCAGCAGACGCTGAAAGAATGACCTTTAGCAGGAGGTTGAAGACGAGGATACGTTTGACTGACTGTGTTGATCAAGACCACGATGTTAGACTAAATATGAATCCAAATCCACAAGGTAGAGTTTCCCTATTTCTGATTGAGTTTATTGTCAACAATAGTAAATATATAAATATATTCTAATATTAATTTTTTTAATACACACAGTACACATTTTCTAAATAAATAACACTATTGTTAGTAGCAACAATGTTATTTCTATCAGTAACATTTGCAACAGTTTTTGTTCCTTCACCATTGTTTCATTGTTACACGTTATGTTGCTGTTTTAACTTCACAACTAAAGGTTACCTTTTATTATTATTTTATTTTTATTTTGGGTGGTTTTTGAATACATATAATAAATATGACATTTTTTTATTATTATTTTGGGTGATTTTTGAATAAATATAATAAATATGACATGAGCTGGAATTTTTGGTCTAACTTTTTTCATAAATTATATTGTTAGACAATTACG
The DNA here is from genome assembly GCF_000523025.1 of Cynoglossus semilaevis. Lineage (NCBI taxonomy): Eukaryota > Metazoa > Chordata > Actinopteri > Pleuronectiformes > Cynoglossidae > Cynoglossus > Cynoglossus semilaevis. The sequence continues at coordinate 11,277,003 of NC_024307.1, forward strand.
TCTTAATTCAAATATATATATATTTACATATATACAGTATAAACATATTTCACATGTTTAAATGTAAATACTTTATTTTATTTTTTTCACAGTTCACAGTTAATGATGATGATATAATTGATTATATTTTTCTTCCAACTAACCTAAATTACCTGACATTAACTTAACTGTTATTTTTATTTAATTTTTCTTCCCATCTCTGATTACAGAGTACTGCCAAAGAACACACAACTTCTCGCATCGACAGTCGACCCTGGTGAAGTTTGTTTGTAGTGATACACTTGAACATAGAGGTGTAGTGTGACCAGTCTTTATATGTTGAAAAACCTGGAGTCTGGAACTAACTAGTTTGTTCAGCAGCAGTAAAAATCTACGACCATCGTTTCATCAGTCAATAGATAAAGTTAAAGTTAATCTATCTGCAAAAACAAACTCATTCAGTTGTTACTATTATTAGACATCTTTTTTTGTGTCAAACAGGAAAACCTGGGGTGTAATCCAACATAGGGGGCATGTGACTCCAGCAGTTTAACACACACACGAGTGTAACAGTGACACGTGGTTAGACTTTGAGTGTGAATTAGCAGAGAGTGAGAAGTTGACCTGATGAACGCCAGCGTTTCTCCGTCTGGTCTCTCCATAAGAACCCACTAATACCTCAGCCTGACAATCTGGTCGGGACACCGGGGCACCTGGGTAATAGGACCACAGCACTGGACCACAGCAGAGCTCAGGATTAATGATAAAGACACAGTGATTTATTTGTCAAGAAAGCTTAATCGGAGCGGCTACGAAGGCCCTGACTGGACGGTGGGACCGTTCAGAGCCGCTGCAGAAGACGGACGCAGTGACAGATGGTGAAAGGGTTGGTAGTTCTGGATCATCTCCATTGCTTTCCTTCCACCATCAGCGAGGCATTGCTTTTGTTTTCTTTTCTAATACCGTCTGATCCAGGTTTGATAAGCAGGCAGATGGTTAGAAGACGGCATCATGGGAATCCTGCACTAGACATTTTGACTTTTTTAACCGCAGGAAATGTTCCACCTCATGTTTTCTTTTACATAAAACACACAGCACTCGGGTAACAGCGTGGGAACTCGGAGGTCACCACTGCCAGGCCTCGTGCCACGTGTAATGACGACTGTGAGGAGCTGATGCTGTCGGAACAACCAAAAGACTTTAGCATTGATCTGTTCCAGTATTAAAGCAGACACTATACAGTATGGAGCTATATATAACCCTGAGGTGCTCCACAAAGACAGTGCACTTGACTTCCCGGGCTGCAGCCCACTTCATGGGCTGCATTTAGAGGAGACTGAAATCTCATTGTTTTAAGTAAAACCACCATCTGAGACGAGGAAATGGGTCTGAATAATGAATGAGACTGAAGTGTCTTGTCAATCAGTGTCCAACAGAGGACGCTAAGACCCTGTTGCGTTAAAGACGGTGGGACACTGAACACAGATAAAGGGTTATTACATGAAATTCACTGTGTACAATGAAGTTAACAGATTGTTTATTTTAAAAAAAACCTATTAGAAGATTCTGCGTATGATACACATGATGTATAGCATATTCCATCTCCAGTCATGCTTCTAAATGTTCATGTTCTTCTAAATGGGATTGTAATTTCTGAATTAACATCCATCCATCTATTTCCATCCACTTATCCGTTACCGGGTCACGGGGGCAGCAGTCTCTATGACCGCCACCCAAATCACACTGCACCGTACCAACAACCCTAACCAGGATTTGATCTTCACCCAGGAGGTGAACCCTGGAGTTCCACACCAATGACAGAGACACCACCTCTGGACCAAAGAGCCACTCTGAATTGACATGATCCAAAAAATTAAAAACATAAAATAATCAAGAAAATATTGAGCTTCCTGTCAACATGAAGTTATACTGTGACAAAAACTCCAATGGCAGCGATAGTTTGTAAATGTAGTCCACGGACGGACCATTGATGGTCCTCTCTCTGAGGCTCGCTCTGTTGAGGAACATGGATTTCAGCTTGACTTGATTTTTCTGCTAACTATTGAGCTGCAGTGTTCATCAACATGATGTGAAGTCAACCACGCACCAACTGTCGGCACGTTCCCTCGACCTCATCACCACACGGGTTTCCTCCAACATCTACACCTTTCCCTTTTCTCCCATGTTTTCTGTTGCCTGTGTGTTCCCTGTGACTGGGTGCAGCAGAATCACGTGTTCATCCTGAGGAACCTCCACTCCTGTCTCCTGTCTCCTGTCCCCTGACTCCTGTCTCTTGACTCCTGTCTCTTGTCTCCACATGTACATTTTCATACAGCCTGCAGCTTCTCTCTGCTGCAAAGCTTAATCTCTGGATTTACTGTCATATATCTCTCCTCTCTGAATCCTCCAACCTACACACACACACACACACACACAATCACACACACACACACCCATGACTGGCAGTGTTCACTGCATACAGGAAGTTGAGTCACACACACACACGCACAAACAAGGCCTAAATGGTTCCCAGCATCCTCTCTGTCTTGTCAGATTCTCTTCCTTCTCCGGTCAAAGAGAAACACACACACACACACACACACACACACACACACACACACACACACACGAACAAACATCACGGATGAAGAAGAGGAGCGGAGGACACGGACGAAAATGAAAGATTACGCGGACAGACAGCGGGGATTTATGCGTCACGCCGGCGTCATTGTTGGTGTATAGTCTGACGTTGACGTACATCCCCGCCTTGGTTGTGGACCGGGCTGGATGGATGGATGGATGGATGGATGGATGGATGGGGGAGGCAGGAGAGCCCTGTTTGCCGTCGGTCCGCATATTGTTGCGCAACGCCATTACAGAAGAAGCCCATTTTCCTACTCGGTTCATTCATAAATACCGGAGGATCGCCATGGTCTCGCGGCTGTGCCATCCTTTCACCAGCCGCCACGCCCCCCCGCCCCCGCCCCTGCCCTGCGCGAC
>NC_024307.1:11280047-11291775 GCF_000523025.1 Cynoglossus semilaevis
TCACTGCCAACATGGCTGTACGGGCGCACACACACACACACACACAGTATATACATACAACACGCCACCGGGTCGTGACAAGCCTGGACAAACACCCATTTAGTCGACTATACGGAGATTTTCCGTCCCGTTTTGTCCGGAAAACAAGGATTAGTGAGCGAACCGCGCAGCCGCAGCCCCCGCCCCCGCCCGCTGCCACAGCGCCGTGCAGGCAGCGGCTGCGCCGCGGTGAACGCCACTGAATACCAACATCCGACCTCCATGAAGGATCAGCATCTCTCCATACCTGCTGGTGAAGAAGAAGGCTCCGCTTCAGGCTCGTCCTCTCTGCGTTCACACGGGTGAAAGCGTCCTAAAGCATTTTCCGCGGTTCATGTAGAGCTCATGTCTCGTCCGATTTCTAACACCACCAACAGCAGACTCTCCCTCTCTCTTTTCTCCTCTCTATTCTTCCCCCCCCTCCCCTGGCAGATAGGACGTGGGAGGTGCTATGCCCTCTCTCCCTTTTCCGTCCACACTTGCTTCTCTCACTTCCAAACACGTCCTAGTGGTTGGACGGCAGTGGGAAAGCAGTTTAAACCAGACCCTCACCCTAAAACTCCTGGTCATGGACGGAGACCAGGAAGGACGGAGCAACTGTGTCCACGGACTGGAGGGAAAACACCAAACAGCACCGGACTGCACAAGAACAAGGACAAACTTGTACAAACCGATACATACCGATCCAAAGCCTTATCGGATGATTCACATAAACGAGATATTAAAGATTATAGATAAATAAAAATATCGTTCATTCACAATATAAAAAACAAGCGATGATACCGGAAATGTTTATGACTAGAATCCTCTATAGCTGATGAAAAGAACATGTTTGCGGAGGCAAGATGTCAGCTAGGTAAACAACAACAACAACAACAACAAACAGCCTGGAGAAGCTTGCGCCTGCAGCAATTCTCTTGTTCCCCCCCCCCCCCCCCCCCATCAGTGTTTTTAACTGTACTAGAGGACAACACGCGCTGCATGGATGAAAACAACAAAAATGTGTGAATGTAGTTCATGCGGAAGTTATAAGACACCGGGACAGTGTTTAGAGAATTCCCACTTATTTATGACAACAACCAATCAAATTTTACATTCTCTATATTTACAACATACACATGACGACTGTTTATCGATGTTTATTTTTTAGGTGTGCGGTAAAGTTAGAGGATTTAGAATCAGCACCACGGACAGCGACGTTACCGTGTTTCAGCACCATGGAAAGAGCCAGGTGTGCAAATGAAGTATATGTGAAGAAAAGTCATTAGTGCCACATAGTTTTACTACTATATTATTACTGGCAGAAAGAAGAAAACAGGCCACACAAACTGACACGGGCGGTGAATGAGAAACAGCCCAGAAACATAATGTACCGAAAGGACTTGACTGGACAACTCCAGTCAAGAGAAGATTCGATATTTTACTAAAATTAGAATTATCACCGAAAAAGAATCGAACAAACAGATACGTGGCTGTACTACAGAGACTAGAGTCGAGGCAAACCCAGCCTTTTCTTCTTGCAATGGCATCGTACATAACGATTAAGTATGACTCACCTGCTCTCATTCCAGACTTCCTTGAATTTGTTTCCCTCTGGCGGAAAGACCGGGGAATAGCAGCCAGTGAAAGCTGTGGTTTGAAGAAAAAGGGCACAAAAAGGGTGACGTTAACGAAGGTTTTCAAAGGTTTAACGACAACAATGACGACAACAACAACAACAACAACAACAACAACAATGATAATAATAGGGTTGAGCGGTTTGCACTAAATGCTGGCTTTGGCTTGGAAACTGCCAACATTTCACATTGACATGTTTAAAAAAAATAAAAACAGATTTAAGAACACAATTTTTAAATAAACAATTAACAATTCATATATATATATTTTTTTTTTTAACCAGCGCTGCTGTATATTTTTGCAACGTTCAAGAACAAAACAGTTAAATAAAAGACAAAAGGGAGGCGTTTCTCACAGTTTTCTTTGAGGAGATTCTTCAAATGTATCCAGGTTTGGTGGTTGACTGGTCGGGTTCTGTTGTAGCATCTTGATGGCTATGTTACACACACATATAGGCATACATATATTCACACACACACACATATATATATACATCAATACACACAAATATATATTGAGGTAAAAGATGAAATAATAAACTGCCAGCCTACTGTACCTAAGGATCGATCAAGTCCCTCATTTTCTAGGAGTAACTGCGTCATCCACGTCCTGTAAAACAGCTTTCATAAAGGTTTGTTATGCCACCATCTCAGTACAGTTATGAGTTAATCAGTTTGATTCCTGTACAATCAATAAGTGATCAGTCAGCAGAGCACACAGCTCCACAGCAGCCATTTCCAGCTGGTCTCCTCTGCCTCCCTGTGGCTGTGTGCGACCATCAGGCCTCTCCCTGCACCGTTTCCCTCGCATTACAGCCAGTGCACGGACACAAAGAGGCTTTTATTCACAGCTCCTCAAGCGTGAACACAGGTCCAAACATACGTTATAATGTGGGTGGTTAGGCTTCCTGAAAGCAGGCAAATGAACTTGATCTTTTAACCTGTTACAGTCAAGTGGAGGACGTTCAACGTCCAGGTCAAATGAAATACAGAAGAGGAGCTTTTAGTTTTCTTCCTTTTTTTCCTCCATGTCTACATTGTTGGCGTCACTTCTTATATTTACTGTAAATACTTGAATGTTTAATAGTACAAATACTTGACCTGTAAAATGAACCACAACCAACTGTGCAGAGGCTTTAATTCCAGATGATCTATTGCCTCCACCTCTGCTTCTTAGACACTGACAGAAATCATGACTGTGTAAAAATTCTTTCATGAGACGGAATTAGCAACAAACGACAAAAGGACAAAAAGAGAAACAGCTTTTTTTCATCAGAATTCCAGTTTTAATTAGCCATCAAGTCTGAGATGATAAATTAGAACAAGTAAAAAGGGAAAAAAACAGAAGTCAAACAGTTAGAGTGAGAGAAGCGACAATTCAAACTGAGTCTTAATGCTCAGTTTGACATTAAGGCTTGTAAGAACAATCGTCAAAACTCCCAGTTTTGCTTCAGACAGTTAGACAATGGTGGTTTTAGAAAACATTTCAAAGTCTTATTTTGTCAAAGAAGAAGAGATCTCACAAAATGTCACCGTTTCCCTGATTGTCTGAGCAGTACCGATGGCAGTGAAGCAGCACCGACGAGGACACTTCAGTTCATGTCATGACAGCGCGGCTGATCTTCATCGTTGGTCATGGAGGACAAACAAAACAACACAACACAAACAAGTACCCTTCCAACTACCCTGACATGTAATACATGAATACACACACATAAGAGACACACACACACAGAGCCTTCCACTGTGTCTCATTGATCCTTGTCATGAAGGACTCGATTAACAGCTGATGAAACAAACAGAGAACAAAAATAGTATAAAGAGTATAAAAAGTCTAATGTATAAAAAAGGTACAAAAAAGATTTTACTAATCCAGTTTAATGTGTGGATTATGCACTAATACTATGCTATACTGTAGTATTTGCCTGCAGCTATGTGATCAGTGTGTGATCGTGGCTACACTTGAACGTATACTGTGAATTCCTCACCCTCCTTCGTAACAGCGTCAGTTATGTTCTTGGCCTTGGCGCTCAGATCGCTGACCACGTTGTCCATTGCAGCCTGATGTTTCAGGAAAAACGGTCGGATCACGCGCTTGTACAGGATGTCGGAGCCGTTCCACGTCACCGGAGCCATGCACCACATCAGGAACAAGCACTGAGTGAACGGGAGTGACAGAACTGCAGTTAATATTCACTAGTGCTGGTCAAATAACACCACCAATATCATAAAAAAGATCAAAAATGGATCATAAACATAACTATATATATATACACATATATATACACTGTAGTGCCAAAAGTATTCGCTCACTGATCTGAATAAGTGGAATCAGACGTTCCAATCACTTCCATGACCACAGCATGGCCACCAAGCATGAAGACTGTTTCTACAAACATTTGTGAAACAATAAGTTGCTCTCAGGAGCTCAGTGAATTCCAGCGTGGAACTGTGATAGGATGCCACCTGTGCACACTCCTAAACCTTGGTCAGCCGTCCCAGAAGAGTTGAAGCTGTTATAGCTGCAAAGGAGGGAGCGACGTCACATTGAACCCTCTGGATTAGGAATGAGTCACTGAAGTTCATATGCGAGTCAAGGCAGGTGAGCGAATACTTTTGGCCATATAGTGTATACACACACACACACGTACACATTTATACATAGATATTTATCATAAAGATACATGTTGTCTATAATTAAATATAAATTTTGTTAAATTTCCCTTTTTTTTACAACACCAAAATTTAAATCTACATCTATTACAGTCATTGATGAACTGTTTCAACTGTTGTTTGGTATCATGACTCAACTATAGTTGATGTTAATTATTGACATTAAATAATTATAGAATTATATCATGTGGCTGAAAAAAAAAACAGAAATCGTCCATGTCAATAAAAATAGAAGTTAGTCTATGAACGTTTTCCTTTTTTATTCATTATTAAATCCATGACTTACTTTAAACTAATGTAGTTAGTTAGTGTGAGGAGGCCGGCAAAACATGTGACCGACCCGAGCAAGTGCTTTTTCTACTTCACACAGAGGCGTTACAAAGCACAGGCAGTCGAGAGGAAAAGTCCAGATAAAAATATCACCGACAGTAAAAGAACCTGGGAGGTCAAAGGTCACCCTACCTTTCCAGCATAGTAAAAGGGGAACCAGAAGAGGAAGATGTCAGAGAAGGACTCCACAATGCTGAAGAGCCCATATACCACCCAGTATGTCAGCCACTGTGTGTCGTCCTCTTTGATGTTGCTCTCGATGGCTTTAATGCTGAGAGGATGTGAGAAAAAGAGGAGCGATGAGAACACAAACAGGAGGGAACGACGGGGAGTTACAGCATGTGACGAAGAGCACGGCCTCATAGAGTGTGGATAAACAAAGTGACAATCATTTCATGACCAATCTATTTAAAGGCCACAATGATTTTAATTGGGTGCATGAGTGGACAGTGTAATTGATTGACAGCTGGGACGGTCCAATAGAAACATCAGTGTGTGTGAAACCATAATCAAAAAACATGAAGAAAATATTTGGGAATAAAACCAAACTTTGTTTACAGCCTGACAAAGTCATACAGTTCATACGAAGGAGTCACAGTATTTAGGGGAATTATCAATTTGACCATTCTGTACAATCTAACAAAAAGAGAGAAGGTAAATATAACAAACCAAAGGTCTAAAAAATATATAAAAATAATATATTAACTGTTATTTTTATATCTATCTTTTCATGTAACAAAGCTCAAATGAACTGATTTAAAGACGACACTGTTTTTTTCCCACACCAATTTTGGTAAAGTGTCCACAGAAATGCACTCGTTTATAATACGTACGAGAAATAAGCTGGATAAATGAAGCCAATCAGGTTGCAGAGCAGAGAGGCTCCGTATCCAAACAGGAGATACAAGCCGACCACACTCAGAGCACCTGCAGAGGGAGAAGAAGAGGAGAGGACTGTTAACGGCTAGCAAACCAGTCAGGCGTTGAGGCTGAAGTCATGGAGCTGTTGTTGTGGACTGTGGAAGCAGGATGTCAGGCCTGAACAGTACCAGGATGAGGAGGAGCACCAGGTACAAGTCAAACACTGGGATTTAAATCCCTGACTGAAAGAGCAGACGTGGAAAACAGAGCTGAGCTCAGAGGCTCATGTTTGACTGACGAACCGTAGGTTTGACACGTTTGACATCTCATTATGTCACATATTACAGCCATTCTGTTCGTCTGTTGCAGTCCTTCTACAGAAACACACTCCGACCCACAGTGAACCCAGCACAGGGTTCATCTTTATTTACACTGTTGAACATTGAATTAAAACATTGTTTCACACGGAACAGAACTATTTTCCAAGTATTCGAATTTAACTGGAGTTTCTGTTTTGCAGACATGTAGATGAGACACAACGTGCAGTTAAACAACTGACCTTTCATATTCATAGGGTGTGCATTTATGACACCTGTAATGTTTGGTTTTTGTGCATGTACTCTACTGCGCACCAACTCGTTGCCTATGTTTTGGGGACGCAATTCTCATTGGATCACGACAGCAAATGGAGACCACATTAAACAAAAACAGATGTTTCCCCCAAAATAAAAGTGCAGGTCCTGGACCACAGACAGGCTGCTGGACCACAGACAGGCTGCTGGACCACAGACAGGCTGCTGGACCTCATTTTCTAGCAAAGGGAACGCAGACGCAACAGTGACAGCTACCACAGACAGGGCTAAAAACACTACTATACTCCTAACCCCCCCTAAAGGTTAACAAATGTGGAGAACGTGCTTCTGGTTCTCCATTTTTGCTTTAAATACTGAAAATAAAAAAAATTTCAGAAATTGTTATTCTTGTAATTGTATACACCTGCCTAGAACTTTTGCACAGTGTAGTTAGTGTGACCTCTAGGGTTTAAATCAACTTATATTTATATTTATACTTAATAAATATTAGAAACTTTTAAATATTCAACTGGTAATTTGTAATCAGAAAAAAACCCCAGAACAGAGTTAACGTGATTGTTTTCGACTTCAAAGTGTGAAACGTAAAGGTTTGGTTATCAAAAGCAAAAATAGAAAAATATTCACACTGGAAACAATGACTTTAGGAAACCTGGTTCATTTTATTGGATCTTTTAAAACAATTTGTTGATAATTCTGTCACTTAATTTAGTTTAAATTTCTTCAACTCAACTAATCAACTAACAACTTCAGTATCAAATGCACACAAACCTTTAACCCCACAGATTTTATGCATATTTCCAATTATTCAAATGATTTTTGCTTATCTCTTATCTGCAGGAAAAATGAGTCACGACACGTATGATCTTGTTCTTCAGTTCACATGAACACTGCAGCCTGTATTAAACACTGTTCCAGGTCTTTACATCTCATTTGCTTGTCGCAGCTCATACTCAAATGTCCCTGTCATTTATGACCAGTGTGTCCAGCTCTCTGTGGACTTCTTCTGTTCAAGTCACAGCCTTGGCAGACAAAGGTCAGAACTGGTGCTTCTGATGAGGGCATAATAAAGGAGCTGAACACAGAATTTTGTGAGTAAGCAGCAACAACAACCACCTGACCTGCCCACAGAAAATGAGTCATGAATGCAGTCACGTGACATAGTGCAGATTTCACAGCCAACTTGGCCTTCTTCTAGAAAAGTTTTAGTAAAAGAGGATATGGTCAAACATTACAAGTGTTTTCTCTTCACATGTTGTATTCAAGTCAAATCTCTATGTGAATTCTCTCTTTTCACACCAAGAAAAGTTAGGAACTACTGGTCTATTCAATTGACAAAACTAATCTCAGCAAATGCAAACATTTTATTAGATCATTTAAGATTAAAAATTGAAGTTTCTGGTCTTTTAAAGATAGTTTAACCCTTTAAAGCCCAACACAATAAAATCCCAGAAAATCCAAAATGTTTCAGTTAGTTAAATCAGACACCTTTGGAAGGAGAACACCCGTCTTAGAACTTTTTGTTCCAATCAGGAAAAGATTCAACTTTATCCTGACATAATTTCTCATCTTAAATCTTTAGTTCTCCTTAAATCATTGTCACGAACGCCTTAGTTTCAGAGGCTCAGTGCAGTTGTGATCTGTCCTCTGTAGTCAACAGATCATTCTTCACACTCCAAGATGACTCCAGACTCAGCAGCTGAACTTGAGACGCTCCTCAGCTGAGCGGATGACTGGCGTTGTTTCGTAACCGTGTTAACGTAACCGGTCTGGATCAAGGCAAAGTACAAACATGCTGATATGGTGAGCCGGCCATTATCATCGTACACGTTTGTCACACAGCTGCATCCTGGTCAAAGTACCAGCTGAGTGGCTTTTGTCTTACTAACCACAGGTAGGGACAGACGCTAATACAGTACGTCTGCTCCGTCAAGTGCCGGGTGCAGACAAGTGAAGTGCTTATTTACATACAGCACATTAGAGTATTTGCTTTTGGAGCTGGTTTGGTCGGTGTTGCTTCATCACAAAGAAAAACAATTTAGGAGGATGTGAGGTGACATTAACAGACCACAGAATCTGTGAACTGTACAATGACACGGAGCCTCCAACATAACAGCACCCAGGCTCATTGGTGAAGTCAACAGACGTCGATTTAATAACTAGTCTGTTGGGTTAAATATTTGTAGCCTGGAGTCAGACAGGTTAGACGTTACGTGGTATCAATGACTTAATGTTAACATTGACCTTCTTCAACATACTAATCGTTTGATTGAAACAAGATATTGAAGCCCACACTAGATCATGTTAAATACTATCAACCTGTGGTCAGTTGAGAAGTTAAATGTTAAAGTAGGAAAATATCTGAATCTGCCCCCGTCTCTGATGGCTTTACACTGCGTTTTGTGCTTGAGCATCAATTAAAAAAAGTTGGTAACAAGGTTGATATAAATTAGCCTAGTGCTGCATAGTAAACACAGTATAGCCGTAGCACAGCGGTCCATAGTATAGAATAATATTTTATAGTACGGTATATGAAAGTATACCATAGAATAACAGCACATTTCTACTCAGTGAGCAGGAGACTTCCTGTCTAAATGCAACCGCGTTTGCCATCGCTGGCAGCCAACCAGAAACCAATCATGGTGGAGACGGTGGGTTTGAATCTAGGTCACCCTGACTAGATCAACCAGGCCTGAGGTGTATGAACATTATCCACTAGAGTTACAGGAAGTTAAAAAAGAAACTGTAGCTGTGTTTAAAGAGTATTTCCTCATTTAGCTTCATCCAAATATAATCATATTCAAAACCAAAATCAATGTGTTGAAAACAAAACTTTTGTTGTGTTAAATGTGTGACTTTTTGTTTCCCCTATTTTTATATTAATTCTGGACCGTTTATGAATAAATATAAACACAAATAGGACTAAACTGGCAAACACCATGATGTTCATTCAGTTGTTAAAGCACTTTCACAGTGCTGGATTAATAAGGTTCATCTAGAGCAGGGCTGTCAAACTCATTTTCACCGGGGGCCACATCAGCAAAACAGTTCCCCTTGAACGGCCGGTTGTAAATGGAAGACTGTGTAGATCAGGGATCCCCAACCCCCAGTCCGGACCAGTACAATAGGTCATTCAGAATAGAGTCGAACAGGTGTTTTATTTTGAAAATGTAATGATTCTTCAATGCTCAGCACCTTGCTACTTGTCTTTAGTAACAGGTGGTACTTGCTGACCAGTCCTTGGAACAAAAAGGTTGAGGACCCCTGGTATAGATGTAACTACTCCATTGATTATTATTTGATTGCTTAAGATGTATTTTAATTACTTAGGTTAAGAAACTCTGCTGCATGGACTTTACCAAATGCTTTTATCCAGTGGGACAACCAGAACAACTTGGCGGGCAGCATTTGGCCCCCGGGCCTTGAGTTTGACACGTGTGGTCTAGAGGAAACGCTCTGGTAAAAATGCATCAATTCGTGATGTTAAAGATCAGACTTGGACTTCATCCCCTGACAGCCATCTGAGAACAGTCTACTGCACTGGTCAGTGTGGATACCTCTGGGCTGCACTGGATATTTTAGGACGTGACAAAAATACCCCCTTGGGAGCTGGGTGGCGCTGCTCCTAGTGTATTAGACTAGGGAGTTCATTCAACAGCAATACTGTATTATCACATAGGCGTGTGCAAACAGATTAAATAACCATGTATCTCCAGTACATGGTTAAAATGGAACCGGAGACAGCTGATGCAGCTCAGTTTGACATGTGACGTTACTTTTGTTTTGTTTTTTTAAATAATCCGTTGTCCTCTGTGAAGGTTTTAGCTAACTTACTCCTTGGTGCCTTCCATAGCTCTGGGGGCTCGTCATAAACACAGGAGGAGGAGGCGACGTTAAGAATCGAACATTGCAAATGTTCTGTCGCGTTAAGAATCGAACATTGCAAATGTTCACACATTCAGTGTGCATAAAGTACATTTAAAAACTTTTGGAGGAATTTTCGCTAAGTTCTAACGGTCGTGTTACATACCCAGCGCGATATATTCCCTCTTCACTCCCGTTTTCTGTTCCAGTGTTGCCAGCTGGTCTGTGAAAAAGTTCTTCTCGTGAAGCAGAGTCACGAAACGCTCCTTAAAGTGGCTCATTTTCGGGCCTGTGGTTCATACAGACAGTGTAAGAATGTTGGTAAAGTGCCGAACGCGAACACCGGTGATTGAATGGAATAGTTTCAAACGAATATTTTGGTTTGAACTAACCTTAGAGTGACGCTCGGTGGCTACTTCACTGCCACTGCTGCCGCTGCTGGGGCCGGTGATGACTGGCTAGTGTGGCTAAGCTCTGAGTGGAGTTGTGACGTCCTGGACGAGCCGAGTCTATCGACCGTGAAAGCTAGGAACCGAGTCAGAGTTGGCCGTCGTTCTTTATTTTGCTACGTTTCATACCGATTCACCTTAGCTCCTCCTTTGAGTGAGCACCTGCAGAGGAGGGCGGCGAAGTACACGTTTATTTGTTTTGTTTTTTTATCGATATTTTATTAAGAAGCAGCACATTTACTAAATTGTTCACACTACCCTAGTTTGAATGGCTAACACACAGCGGACACTACATTACAGTAAAGAGAGGCCAGAGAGTGAAAATTGCCAAACGCAATGTCGTTTGGTGGAGGTGAAAGAAGAACCCGTTTTTTTCCCATTAACCCACAGGTTATTGAAGTTATTCATCACACACAATGTACACAAAAGCAACTCTCCGAGCAATGATATACGGCGCCATCTTGTGGAATGTTAAAGGTCAACACGTCAAAAGTAATCAATATTTCAGTCAACATATTTTAATTCGGAATCCTCACAGTGATTATTCCGAAATATGACTCTCATCCAACTGGCTTCTTTAAAATGATTAAATTTAAAAATGAGCCCGTCTTCCCAACGTCTCCTGGAAATAACTGGATCCACAGGGTTCGGCTCTTTTCTAACGGACATATATACAGTACATACCACCCGACTGAGTGACAACAGGGGGAGGAGGTGGTCCACGTACTGACCAATCAGAGAGTCCTCTCGTGCAACGTTTCAGGATCAGGTGAAAAACAAAACGGTCGTCTGTTCAAGATTTAAAAAAGAGAGCAATAAGTGGCATTCATCAAAAAAACGAACGCCAAATGTAAAAACGTAAAAGGTGTTTAATGGTGACATTCAAAAAACGTAGCATCGGTTAAAAAATTTACTTTAACTACCTACCTACCTAAAAAATACCTAAAAGATAGTTGCAGTTGTTATAACGGTAAACTGCCAGCAGAGTGGTATCTTCTATAAGAGGTCTAATGAAAGGTGGGGGGAGTTTTCAAATGAAGAAACTCAGTGATGGAAATAAAAACTTTTCATCTCCAGCAGTGGTGGTTTTTAACTCCCACTCCTACTGCTGTATCCAAATGATGTTTTGCATGACATCTGTGCTTCACTGCTCCTAGAGTTTAAGTACAGACAGGACAGTCAGAGTCTGACACTGACTTCATGCACCAGGAAGATGTTGCCTCTAACTTTACTCGTCCTGCTTGGTTTCCTCAGTCAGGGTGAGAGATCACAGCTGTTTGAATTTTGGGGGTTGTTAAAGTTTCTC
>NC_024307.1:11291996-11292488 GCF_000523025.1 Cynoglossus semilaevis
GTGGTGCGTTCACACAGTGATTCAGAGTCGTACAAAAACCTCCCTCAGTTTGACCAAAGTGAAAAACAACCTGCTGCAGCTGCTGAGACGAGGAGATCTGCTCCAGAGATGACAACACCAGAGTCATTACAGCAGAACAGCACAGACAAAAACAACTGTTTGGTTCATTTGACTTATAATTGTACATTAAATACCATCACTGAGGGGAAATATGTTTTCTTCCAATTCAGGATCCAACGTAAGTAACTGAACACTACAGCTGAGACCAATTCTCTACAAGGTTTTACATTTCTATTTATTTGTATCTGCAAGGGGGAAAAATTAAAATAAACCATTTACACGTTGATGTCAAATTACCATATTATGGTAGAAAGAAATGACATTCAGATTTTTTCTATTATACAAATGTAATAACTTCATTTTTAATAGTACAGACTGTATTATCTTTAGTTTTTCCATTTCCAAAAGTCTACATGGGATAGAACAATAAAA
>NC_024307.1:11294301-11295563 GCF_000523025.1 Cynoglossus semilaevis
AAAAACTACTCAAGTACTGAGTAACTGTTGAGTTACGTTTCATTTATTTCTAATGAGCATTCGATCAGTTAGACAAAATTACAAACAGGAGAGTTTATCCTGTCAATAAAATAAAGCAAATTAATTAAATACCTAAAATACTAATAAGGTAAATTCAAGTACTTCAATAACAATAAAAAACAATAAATATTTACAAAATAAATAAAACTTTAAAAAACGATTTTAGATCAAACTTACCGCAACATATTTCCTCAGGATAGACGTTGAGGTTTTGAATGCTGAAATATCCGTTTGTTTTAGGAGACACAAAACTGATATAAATGCTGTTCCGCACTGTTTGTAAACTGAACATGTTTTCAACATGAGCCCAGGGGTGTTCCTCCTCGTCGTTGTCTGCATTGCCGACTGTTGGTTCTACCATTTTTTGCTATCAAAGACCGTAGATATCAACCACAGTAGCCGCTAAGCTAACCCGTCCCGCCGCTGAGATTGAGTATGGTCACGTGACGAAACTGCGCTGCAAGGGTTACGTTTTATTGGTTAAACACAGTCGCTCGGTAGAGCCTTGGGTCGAAGTCTCTCTGACAAAATAAAAGTAGAGATACTGGATCATAGATGAACAGAGAACTGGATACTGGATAACTAAAGCTTTATTCACTATCTCTGATGAAAGTAACGAGCTCAGTATAGCCTAATGTAGCGGAGTAAGAGTACTGTTTCTTCTTCAGGAATCTACTAAAGTAAAAGTAAAAGGTATAGTGATAACTTTTTACTGTAAATATTATTTACTTTTATATGTTTTCTTTTACCAATAATGACTCTGAATTAGTCAACGTTTATGAAACACATTTTCTCACAGTGTTTAACTACAGTAACTACATTCTTCAGTCACTCTATCAATGATGCTGCATTTGAAATTGAAATAGCGTTTTCCTGTTTTGGCAATAATGCAATAGTGAAAATAATACATTAATTCAGTGGACCAAGGCCTGTATAAATATAATTAAAAGTTTTTCTACAACTTCCTGTGAAAATTCTATTATGATATTAGTAGTTCAATGGTGACTTTCAAATGACACAGTTAGAATAGAACATTGATTTGAACTATTCTAAACTGAAAATAACGTAAACCCCTTATATCTGTAGAGTTGTTTTGACAGTAAACTGCCAGCAGAGGGCATAAGCCTTCTATATGTGATCACAAAGCTGAGAGAGAAGTCTGAAAACTTGGCGGTGGAGAAAGACTGGACGCTGAAAGGTGG
>NC_024307.1:11296081-11297905 GCF_000523025.1 Cynoglossus semilaevis
GTTCAGGCTGAAGATCTTGGAGATTACTACTGTCTTGGTAATCATGGTGGTGGTGCGTTCACACAGTGATTCAGAGTCGTACAAAAACCTCCCTCAGTTTGACCAAAGTGAAAAACAACCTGCTGCAGCTGCTGAGACGAGGAGATCTGCTCCAGAGATGACAACACCAGAGTCATTACAGCAGAACAGCACAGACAAAAACAACTGTTTGGTTCATTTGACTTATAATTGTACATTAAATATCATCACTGAGGGGAAATATGTTTTCTTCCAATTCAGGATCCAACGTAAGTAACTGAACACTACAGCTGAGACCAATTCTCTACAAGGTTTTACATTTCTATTTATTTGTATCTGCAAGGGGGAAAAATTAAAATAAACCATTTACACGTTGATGTCAAATTACCATATTATGGTAGAAAGAAATTACATTCAGATTTTTTCTATTATACAAATGTAATAACTTCATTTTTAATAGTACAGACTGTATTATCTTTAGTTTTTCCATTTCCAAAAGTCTACATGGGATAGAACAATAAAAATGAAAGAATAAAATGTTAAACATTAATACCTTTTAGTTTAGTTTAGATCTTTTTGTGCTATTGTTGTCTACATGTTGTTAATGTTAGTGTTTATGGCCTGATATTATGATCATTTGGACATTTTCATGGAAGAATGTTCTGTCAGTCTGTCAAAATAAATTATTCTTTGTTGTATTTTTGCATTTGTTTGTACTGTTTCTGCCTATATTGCTAAAAAACACCAATTGTCAAAAATAAAAGATGAAGAAAACGACCAATAGGTGGCAACAATTGAACAAACGGACGCCAACTGTGATAAAATTGTAGAAAGTGTAGAAAAACAGACAGATAGATAGATGTGTTGCCTCCCCAGCTTGAGAGTCAGGGTGCTGCCACTTCTGTTCTTGTCTGAGGTAAGAACAAAGGAAATAGACGTTCTGCTGGTGTTCTCATCACAGCAGCAGGATTTATTCTTCCTGTTTCATGTACAATATTTAAACATTCAAAATCTCTGCTATTAAACCAAAGGCTCTGGCTTTACTCACAACTTTCATATAATCTGGTCATTTCACAACATGGTTTTATGAACAACAATATTTTAATAACAATGATACAACATTCTATTATATTCCTGAAAAACTAATGGATTTGTTGTCACTGAGGCAACTTTTAACTAACAATTCCTCTAATATTTACTTTTATATGTTCTCTTCCACCAATAATGAATCTGAATTAGTCAATTTTTATGAAACATATTTTAAATAAAAAAATTAAAAAGTTGTACCATATTCAGGAAATTGTTGTGTTAGCAGCAGATATGCTCTTAACAGGCTGCACATAACAAGTGCCAAGCATGTGGCTCTTCTGGGAATCGAACCTAAGACTTTCTACTTCTGAGGCAGGCGTGTTAAGCACTACAATAAACTAGAGCTAAAGAACTGTACCTACATTCTTCATACAGTCACTCTATCAATGATGCATCATTCGAACTTTGGAACGGTGTTTTCTTGGTTTGGGCAATAATTTTAATTCAGTGGACCAAGGCCTGTATAAATATAAATAAAACGTTTTTCTACAACTTCCTGTGAAAATTCTATTATGATATTAGTAGTTCAATGGTGACTTTCAAATGACACAGCTAGAATAGAACATTGATTTGAACTATTCTAAACTGAAAATAACGTAAACCCCTTATATCTGTAGAGTTGTTTTGACAGTAAACTGCCAGCAGAGGGCATAAGCCTTCTATATGTGATCACAAAGCTGAGAGAGAAGTCTGAAAACTTGGCGGTGGAGAAAGACT
>NC_024307.1:11298372-11299090 GCF_000523025.1 Cynoglossus semilaevis
TTGGTATCTTCAGAAACCTGGACAGGCTCCCAAACTTCTGATATATTACGCTACAACACTGCACTCAGGAACTCCGTCCAGATTCAGTGGCAGCAGATCTGGTTCTGACTATAGTCTAAGGATCAGTGGTGTTCAGGCTGAAGATCTTGGAGATTACTACTGTCTTGGTTTTCATGGCAGTGGTGCGTTCACACAGTGATTCAGAGTCGTACAAAAACCTCCCTCAGTTTGACCAAAGTGAAAAACAACCTGCTGCAGCTGCTGAGACGAGGAGATCTGCTCCAGAGATGACAACACCAGAGTCATTACAGCAGAACAGCACAGACAAAAACAACTGTTTGGTTCATTTGACTTATAATTGTACATTAAATATCATCACTGAGGGGAAATATGTTTTCTTCCAATTCAGGATCCAACGTAAGTAACTGAACACTACAGCTGAGACCAATTCTCTACAAGGTTTTACATTTCTATTTATTTGTATCTGCTAGGGGGAAAAATTAGAATTATCCATTTACACGTTGATGTCAAATTACCATATTATGGTAGAAAGAAATGACATTCAGATTTTTTCTATTATACAAATGTAATAACTTCATTTTTAATAGTACAGACTGTATTATCTTTAGTTTTTCCATTTCCAAAAGTCTACATGGGATAGAACAATAAAAATGAAAGAATAAAATGTTAAACATTAATACCTTTTAGTTTAGTTTAG
>NC_024307.1:11299213-11322420 GCF_000523025.1 Cynoglossus semilaevis
AATTCAGGATCCAACGTAAGTACAGATTTCCCATCAGACGGTCAAAGTAGACTACTTTTCGTCATGTTTCTGCTAATATTGTTAATTCATCTTAATTCATTCATTAGTAGTGTTCACAAATGTGTTATTGTTTAAATGAGAAACAGGGAATAAGACCAGTTTTGTACATTTCTGTTTTGTAGATAAATCTTAATAATCGTATCTGTTATTTTCCCTCCTGCAGTCATTGATCTCACTGTTGAAGACCAGGATTAAAAGTGATTGGATTGGTGACAGCTGACTTTAACTCAGAGGGAAGTCAAGTTTGGACCTGATCCCTGTTGGTGTGGACAGTGTGACATCTGCAGACAAATAGGAGGCGCTGAAGAGTTCCCATGACCACATGGAACAGACGGCAACAGAAATTATATTATATTTGCTGATAATTCAACGTTGCCTTATTATTGAAATATAAATAATACAAGTTAGCTTACAGGAAGATAAGTAAAAATGATAATCCAAAATATCAAGTTCTCTTCATAAAACACCCAAACAGAAATATATAAATACATTTTCGTCTAATTAAAGGATAAAGTAGGCTAACTGACTTATAATTAAGCCAATTAGCTGGAAGTTAACCTAATGATCACCAAACATGAGTCTACAAACAACTGATACTTAGCAATATAACAGGCAAACCTAAAAGATTACAGTATAGAAAATTATATACTGTGTGACAAACACTGGTATAACATAAAAAAGTTACTTTTATGATGTTGAACAAACAGCAACAACAGCTGGTATCAGAAATGATAAGGCAATCCAAAAGTTAGCCAAATACAAAAGTGCTAAAGAGCTTAAACGTAACTTTGGCTGAAAGATATATATTTTGAAAAGAAAATTCGACTGAGGTAGGTCATCAAGGAATTAGTTAGCTGCCAAAAAAGCAGTGACGTTTAAGCCTGTGACTGCGTCACAGTGAGATAAGGGGACGGGAGTCAGCGTGTCCTGGACATGCAGGACTAATACTGTCCTCTGCTACGAGCTAATCCTTCCTGCATGCTTCACCTTTGTCATTTGTAAACAGTGGGAGTCCAATCAGACCTCACTGTTTCTTCATACAGGGAGCAACACATGTTGTGGCAGTGAAGTGGACGCAAAGACAGAAATAAAATACAGGCTTGTACTTTCTACTTCACACCATCACAGCGAAGTTTCCACTTTGTAAACGCTGTTAAGCGTCTCCAGACCTTTGTGTTTTACTCCTTCTTTCCGTCTCCAAACAAATAGATTTGCTTAAGGTGTGAATCGAGAATCCAGCACAATTTGGTCAGATTTAGAGGAATCTCGAGGTGGAGATTTTTTTTTTTCATGCTGCTGATGTTACTTTTTCTAGAGAGTTTTCTAGATAGTTATTACGTCTAAATACTTTGATTCAGTATATTTTTATTTTTACTGTCAACTAAGCAAAACTGATAAAGAGATGGGGCAGACACCCTTAATGTTTATGTTGTATAATACATAATATATTATATATGTATTCTATATTATATGTAATATATATAATAAAGTCCTTTATATCAAACTGGACCTGGTGCCATGTGCACAGAAACCGACTTTGTTGTTGTGCATTAAACAGCAAATTGTTTGAAAAATTAATGTGTTAATATATTTGTATTTTCAAGAAGAAAGGGGAAAATATGTAAACGAATCTAACCATCCAAATATTTCATGACCGTCTTCTGTACTTCTGTGGGCCTCCTGGGGTGTCCCAGACCCACTATTTAACACATCTGCAGAGTTTTCTCACAACTGTGCATAATTGAACCAGCAACACCAGAAGACGTTGTTTTATGAATGGAATGACTGAGGGGCCAATAACGACAAGTCATAATGGTCAGTGAATGGAGGAGATTACCGGAGGTGAAGCCTGGTCTTCTTCTTCAGCCCGAGTCACTGTGAAAGAGTGCAGAGAAAGAGAGATAATCCTCTGGGATCACATCGTACCAGGAATCACTAAGTCACGTCCTCTCCTGCCTCCTCAGTCTCACCACAGTCAGGCAGGACACACACAGGATCACAATCACCTCTTAAAGGAATTGATCTGTGCCCTGCAGGAGATTGGACCGCCAGTCTTCGCTCGAGCCTTAGACGAGGACTCAGTGAGGTCCTGATTCAAGATGGAGATGTTGAAGAATATCTTAAATACCATTGTTTCCATGAAAATCAGGGAGTATGTGAAGGACTACTGCAAGAGGAACGGCCTTCTAACACTGTCTGTTTTTGCTGTGGTGACTGGCTGCGTGCTTGGATTCGTCCTTCGGTCTCTTAACCTGTCCACACAGGTATGGAAATAAGTACGGCGTGTCCTTTATGGATGGTAGACGATCTCCACTTTTACACTCTCTTTCCTGTAGCTGTAGCAGTGACAATCAACAATATAAGAAACATCAATGTAAAATGAGTGCAAATAGCCTTTAGGCTACTGTATGTTTCTTATCGAAAAGTATCGATAATATATCGAAAAAATAGCGGCGAAAAGCAGAGGGAGAAATTGTTACAGTTTAGAAAAAGAAATAAAAATATACTTAGAGTTTTGTTGGGGTTTTTTTGTTTTGTTTTTTTTGTTAATTTAAAGACGATAGTGTTTAGGAAACACAGTGGTCAAAAATTACGAAAAGTCTCCCTGGCCGTTTTTTGCCATCTTCAGGCCACTTGTTGAATACATTTGAATTTTCGGTATAATTCTTTGCTTGTGTCAACTCAGCATGTATGAAATAATGAAATATAATGATCAAATTTGCTAAAAAAAGTTTCCTGCCACATTTACATATCACTTCAGGTGACTGTCACTTCAGGTGACTGTGGTTTCCTCTCTCACACACAGGCCAAGATCTATTTCTCCTTCCCGGGAGAGCTGCTGATGAGGATGTTGAAGATGTTGATTCTGCCGCTCATCACTTCAAGGTGAGACATAAAGGTTAGGATGCTAAAATGCTTTTTCTACACCATCTATTGGGGAAACAGCGGTATTGCAGAGAAAAGGCAGAACTATAATGATTATATAAATAAATTATATAATTTGGCGGGCCAGTTTAAAAAGCTCAACGGGCTGCATATGGCCCCCGGGCCTTAGCTTGCCCATGGCCTAGATATTGAACCTACTGCGTCATATCCTGTCATTGACCTGTAGAACCATCTAAGACCAGTGATTCAGGACATGTAGCTGACACCAAGACCTCTTCTCTTCTAGTCTGATGTCCGGCCTGTCAGCAATGGACACAAAAGCAAGCGGCCGTCTGGGAGTCCTGACCATCACCTACTACCTGTGGACGACCTTCATTGCTGTCATTGTTGGCATCATACTGGTGCTCATCATTCACCCAGGCACAGGTTCAGAGAAGGACGGCCATCATGCAAGTTCAGGGCCCGTCATGACGTCCGCTGATGCTCTGCTGGACCTCATCAGGTGAGAAATATATAATAAATAAATAAATAAAATAAATAATGGTCATCGCAGACGTCCCTCATGTTGAACAATATGTTTTAAAGAATTAAGATAATAAATGTCAATAAGGGAATAATTAGTCCGACGAAATCTGTCACTTTACAAATCCTAATAATCTTACCTATTATTATTGCTATTCAAACATTACAAATAAAAGTTGACTGAAAATACTTAAAAATAAATAATTAGGAAAGTGTGTTACCGTAAGCCAGAAACGCAAAAATATTAACCAAACTACATAAAAAACAAGAAAATTAGCAACAAAAACGCAAAAATATTAACCAAACTACATGTCATACAATGAGAAGAATGAGCAAAAAACAAGAAAATTAGCAAACAGGATATCCATCTTAATCATCCATTAAGACTTCGTGTCATTTAGCCTTAAATGACACAAAGTCTTAATGGATGATTAAGATGGATATCCTGTTGCTTAATGGATGACCTTGATCCTGGGGTTTGGCATCAGTGCTTTATATACAAAAATAAGAGGTTTGTTTAAATAAGCGATGCGTTAAAGAGACAATATATCATTAATTCATAATGGCCGACAGATCAGCCTGACACAAGAAGCCACTTAATCGTCAACCGTTAATCTGGCACTTTCACAGAAGAAGCATTATGTCTGTGTGTGTGTGTGTGTGTGTGTGTGTGTAGGTGTGTGTCTGCAAAGCCATTCAGAGATCCACTAATACCTTCTCCTTAAACCTGTCTATTTAAGGGACCTATTCAAGGGCTGTTCAGTGTCTCAGTTTGTTTGTAAGGCATCAGCAAGGGACCTATTCAAGGGCTGTTCAGTGTCTCAGTTTGTTTGTAAGGCATCAGATTCAATTCAATTCAATTCAATTCAATGGAAGTCTACAGTTATCCTGTGAAAAACATCTGCTGAATTAGCCTCTGCTAAGTGTCTTTCTTTGTTTTGTAGGAACATGATTCCATCGAATCTAATCGAAGCAACCTTTCAGCAGGTGAGATGACGAGAAAACTGTCAGAAATCTGTAATTCAAACTCAATGTTACTCGTTTTGAAAAAAAGGTAACCCATCTCTGTCATTGCTGTCTCTCATCTCAGTACCGCACAGATCTGATTCCTATTGTGCAAAATGCTAACATCAAAGATACTCAGGCCAACTTTGTGTATGTCATGCCTGACTACCACAACCCACGACTGGGCCACCCGGTCTTCCTGGAGATTACACCCGCTCCAGACGTCAACTATAGGATGGTGCCCAGTACAAGCAAAGGCATGAACGTGCTGGGGATCGTCATCTTCTCAGCCACTATGGGTGAGAACCAGACCATTGTCACGGCCCGAATCTCCCTTCCTTTCAGGCAGCATCTATAAACTATATTCCCACCCACCTGTCTACTGTGTATACCCATGTAACTCAGCTCTGTATAGGATAGTAACTCAAACTATCCATTTGTTATTGACTTGTTATAGACTTGTGTGTATAAGTGTCTAGTGACTCGGACTTGAAAACAATCGAGACAAAACTCTTATCCTAACTTCCTTGAGCGGTTTGGACTTTTTTTTGATTAGGAATCCATAGAACCAAATTGGACTAAAGATTTCTTGCATCAACCAGATCTTAAAAAAACACACATGCAGCCTAATTAGATAGTACAGCCATCACATAATTACCCATAAATAATAATAAGTTCATGTTTTTACCCTTTTTTCATGCAAGCAAGTACAAGTACATTAGAACATATTCATATTTAATCAAATATAATTTTACATGACCTGTTTGTGGTTTTATTTTGCATTCAAAATTTATGAAGCAGGCCAGAATGATTGACGCCCGTGCTGTATATCTATCTATCTATAGTTAGTCGTTGATATATTTCCAACAACTCAAGTGTATAGACAAAGACACAGAGGTGATTAAGTCTGATCCGGATTATTAACACATGTGACGTCTGATCTCAGGTCTGCTGCTGGGGAAGATGGGCGAGCGCGGAGCACCGCTGGTCAACGTGTGCCAGTGCATCAACGAGTGCGTCATGAAGATCATTAACGCAGCTATGTGGTGAGACACAGTCAGACACACACATGCACACACATGCACACACACTTACAAAAGTACACTTTGTCAAGCATACACACCAAAAAAAGAAAGACTTAAATACAGCTCAAGCAGCAGAGCTGGATTACGTCTAAATATAAAAGTTAAACAACAACACACAGCCATCAGACGTGTCTGCAGTCACACCAACTAATCTGGGATTACACATGTGGGAATAGCCGCCTGTGGCTGTGGGGTCAAAAGGTGTGGTGCTCAACCACTGAACATAGGTTCAGGTCCCAGGTGTACGTCACTGTTCATAAATTAAAGGAATAATCTTAATGGATTAGACCTTTAACCCAAAGGGCCTAGAAGACGACTGAATGTGACCAGGCTTTACAGCTCTCCTAACGTCACCTCTGCCTCCGTTCTCCTCTGTGCAGGTATTTTCCTTTTGGAATTGTGTTCCTCGTGGCCGGAAAAGTTCTGGACATGCATGACCCGGCTCACCTGGGAGAGAAACTGGGCATGTACTTCATCACGGTCCTGTCGGGTCTGTTTGTGCACGGCCTCATCCTGCTGCCTCTCTTCTTCTTCTTCTTCACTCGAAAAAACCCCTTCCCTTATATCCGTGGTCTGCTGCAGGCTCTTGTCATCGCACTGGCCACGTCATCTAGGTATGGAGCCTCAGGAAATGTATTTATATATATATATATATGTATGTATGTATGTATGTATGTATGTATTTTTATACATTATTATATATATATATTTTGTTTTGTTTTGTACTTCATCTGTATGCTCCGTCCTCTGCAGCTCAGCCACTTTACCAATCACCATGAAGTGTCTTCTGGAGAACTGCGGTGTGGATCGACAGATCGCTCGCTTCGTGCTGCCCGTGGGAGCTACCATCAACATGGATGGAACGGCTCTGTACGAGGCTGTGGCCGCCATCTTTATCGCTCAGGTCAATGAGTATGATCTGGACTTTGGTCAACTGGTGACCATCAGGTGAGAAGACACAGCCAGGCCTGTTTTAACACATACATCTAAAATGACCTAAATCCACCAATTTTTATATTCAACATCTTTGCTCATGTTCCATTAGCATCACGGCCACAGCAGCCAGCATCGGGGCAGCAGGGATTCCTCAAGCAGGTCTGGTCACAATGGTGATTGTCCTGACGTCTGTGGGTTTACCTCCTGCTGACATCTCACTGATCGTGGCCATCGACTGGGTTCTGTGAGTTGGTTTGAAACAATCATATAATACCTCATCACATTAGATCCCATACTTTGCCGGACCTTGATGGAACGACTTTCCTCTCTTCGTCAGCGATCGTTTCCGGACCATGATCAACGTTCTCGGTGACGCCCTGGCTGCAGGGATTATGGCTCACATTTGCAGGAAGGACTTTGAGAGAGCAGCTGCTGCAGCAACCGTCACCACCGCTGCCAACACTGGAGGCAACCCCAAACGGGTGAGAAGGACGATCTCTGGACAAATCACCTTGCCTAGTTTGAAGCACATATGTCAAACTCAAGGCCCACGGCCTGATTCCTGATGTTGCCCCAACAGACCATTACATGCATATGGTTTTCATAAAATAAATGTCCATAGTATAAACTTTAAACCATTTATACCATACACTTTTATTTTACTATTGATCAATAAAACTGTCAAATTTGGGTTAATACTGAAAATAAATTAACAGGTTCTCAACAGTGAGTGAGGTGAATTAAACCTAAACAGTGATATTTAATTGTTAAATTTGTTCTATAGAAATTCAGCCCCAAGGTCAAAAAGGTTAAGAAGTGCTGCCATAAACTCAATAATCTCCCACAATGCAGTGCGATTCCATGACCTGTCACCTGGCATCTTGGGGAATCAAAGTATCAACAAATACTCCCATAATGTCCAAGAGAATATTACTGGTTCAAGTTCTCATTGTTCAAAGGTTGAATTAAGGGCATTTCATATGGACTTATTATTACTAAATCTTCTTTTTCTTTCTCTCACACAGCGAGACACTGTGATCTCCTTTGGCAACCAGAGTGTGGCGCTATCTGATGCTCCTCTCATTGCTCAACGCTGCAATTACATGTTTGAGGTAGATGGAGACACCGTGCTAGAGAAACCGGCCGGTTGCTACAATCTCTGTCAAGTCTGAGACACCTAAAGGAAGATGGACAGTGAACGGACACTTACAAGAGGGGACGATAACCTGAGAGCCCGACAGTCCAGGTTGGCTCAGTGACTCCAAAGAAGAAGAGTACGCTAAAAGGACAAGGAAAGAGACTAAAAACAGAATCCTCTGTCATCGGATTTGTACCAAAAAATCTCAGCTCAGAATGGAGGGAAGAAGGAAATGCACATATTTACAGACACTGGATTGTTTTTCCCCCTGGATACAGTAGAAAATGATGCACTTACAGTGCACAGGTTTACAGGTGCTGAGGCGTCACCACGATGGAGAGACTTTGAGCTGAGCAGAGGAACAGTTAGGATTGAACATTTCAGAGAGAATGTCTGGATATGTGCTGCAGGGAGAAGGTGGATTTAGGATGAAGGATGTTGGAGATTGAGCTCCCAGGAAGGAAGAAGACCTACAGGAGAACGATGGATGTAGTGAACCAGGACATGAGGATGGTTGGTGTAACACTGGTGGAACCTGTTACAAAAACAGGAAAATTGTTGAAGGGTTCATTTTTTTAAAATGGTTTTGTGTTGCCTTAAACTGATCTTAGATTAAAAATATTAGACTGTGGTATTAGCTGAAATATCATTGAGTATATAACACATAACCTACATACTAGTTACTCTGATCAAATCATTTTCTTAAATGTGATACTTAAATTTTCCTTGGTGTTTTCTAATAAAATAATGTTACAATTGGCTTTTTATTTTTTTATTTTCAACATTTATTCATAAACTGAGGTTTCATCTGAATCTCATATTGTCTTAATTTCCCTTTGGCGCCCTCTACCTGTACTAGTAGGGAACCTGTTATGAACTTGGTCGATATTTAATTTAATGAAATAATGCATAAATAAATACTAAAACCAGATCGTGGTGTATCAACATTCAGCCTCCAGAAGGCAGTATAAACGATTTAAGTTTACACAGAACAGGTAAAACCCTTTTTCAGGTGTCAGTGTGGCTCAGAATGCAAAAGCAATATTTGAGCAATAACTGTAGTCGAAGTTTGAAATTTACTATTGTTGAAGGATAACAGCTCTGTTGAGCTCAAATTTTAGCTCAGCAAATAAGATCACAGCGCTCCCTGCAGGTGACGTAGAGTAATGTTGCACCCTTTTCCTTTCAGGTAAATCTCACAGGTCCTCTTACAAGAAGACTATTGCACCATGATTTTGTTGAAATGTTAGAATACATTTAATGAACTTTAAACTCACTGCCGATGAAGATTGAAACAACAAACCAAACAATGAAAAGAAAAAAAAGAAAAGAATAATACACTGTTACTGCTTACATTATCACATTAACGTCTGCACCTTCTGACATAAAGTTCTACTTTAAACACTCCACATAAATTAAGGCAGAATGCAGTTCGTTCTGACTGCCCTTAGAACAAAATCCACTTGCATGGTTCTTCAAAAGTCTCACTAAATTCTGCAAAGACAAAATCTGTAGAAAAACAAATATGAAACTGTCGAATCTTTCCTCCTGCTCGGAGCAGGTCACCAAGTATTGCACAAAATAGTTTAGACTCTGACACCACAAGAAAAAAAAAATTCAAATTCAGAGAACTTTTAAGACCAAGGTCTGTAACTGCACTAACGTAAATGATGAATTATTAAATACTAACTTTACGCAATGTCTGGTCTAGTGAGTCTTAGAAAGAACAAACGTTCCCTTTGTAGGAACCACGTTTGGAAACCAGGTCTCAGTGGAACCTGGTAAATCTGACAGAATGAGCGGCCTAAATGTTATGAAAATATTTACATTTTTTCCAACCTATTGGAGAAATACATCACAAAAAAGCATTCAAATTTATAAAATATCTCGGAAGATCGACATTAGAGACTCAGTAAGAAAACAAAGTAGGTCTAAAGTCTAAACACTTTCAAGTTCATCTCTTTTTGATGTCAAATCTATCAGCGATCTGTCTGAAGAGCCAGAGATATTAATACATTTTACTGTAAACATTAAAAACACCAATTTACAACCAATGAACGTAAATGAAGTACCTTAGAGTTATACTATACATATACTGCTGTAGTGGTTTACAATTATCAGAAGTTATGCTTATTCAAATATTTACATTTTTTCCTTTAAATAATAATAAACCTAGACCTACAGTTGGTCCAAATCAATATAAAATTTAAATGTTTCATTCTAATACAATTGACAAATTATAGTAAAAGGGAAGTGTCATGTCAATTAAAGAAAGCCTTAATTTTCAACTAAATTCTGATATCGACATCCAAATTAATGTGTGAAATTATTCCTGTTTTTACCAAGTGAAGGATTTTTTTTTCCCTCAAAAAAGTAAAACGAACCAAAAAGAAAAAAAAAAAGAAACAAACCAAACAAAATGTTCATCAAAAGAAAAGAAAATTTAATGGTTTACGTTCAAAAACAACCAAAAACAAACGGAAAAAGTGAGAAAAGAAAACAAATCAAAACTAAAACTCCCTAAGAAAAGGCCACCGATCTGTCTCCAAACTTGAGAAAACGTAAATAAAATATGTAAATGAAACCAGAAAAAAAAGAATTCAAAAAATAAATCATAAAAAACAAAAATACAGAAAGAAAAATAAAATGAAATAAACAAAGAGAAAAAAACAGAAGTCTCGACGACGTTGCACTCAAAGGTCAAATCTTAGTACCTCTTTTAAAGTAGTTTGTGATTATCTGGGTGTAATAGTTTGAATCTCTTCCCATTTTTGGTCCATATCTATTATTTGAAAGGGGATCACATCTGAAGAGAATTTACATTAAAACAATTCATACAGGGACAACGAAACCCAAACTACAGGGTTTGGGCTCCTGGCATGATAAATGTTAGGGTAATAAACAGATGATATCCACAGCCACCTAAAACCACAGCATTGGTTCTATAGCGTAACGGTTACCACACCTGCCTTAGATACTGAGAGTCCTGGGTTAAATTCCCAGAGGAAGCACATGTTTGGTGCCTGCTGGGGGCAGCATGTTAGCAGCGTCTCTGCTATTAACACAGGAATTTCCCAACTATGGGATCAATAAAGTCAAATTTATTTTATTATTTATTAAAAAGTGCTTTCCTTTTCAGACGGATGAAGATGCCGAACGCTGCTGCATGTCCGTCCTCTGGATGATTGTTTAAGGCATCTACAGATCTACTCACGATGGAGTCCCAGGACAAAGCACTGCTTCACAAAACCACTGGCTCTGAGCAAAACTCTTAGCAGCACACGACCCACTACAATCGGACAGATCCACTGTTATTCACAGACCTTTTTTCAATGTGTCTCTTATTTTAATGCACTAGTGACCTGACAGTCTTATATTTCTCCCAGTTACACATGCGACTGCTGGAGGAGCGATGCTGTAAGCCACGCAGGAAACAACAATAACTACAATGGGGTCGCCAAAACATAATCTCATCTATGGCACCAAAATGACAAGCGCGAACTCTGGTTGTGACACAAATGTGACCCCGATTATAATGTGAACGTGATCCATCCCTAACAAAGTCAATATTTTTCAGATTTTTTTTACGCCGATTTTAACTCTACCTTTGGGATATCATGGGCGTTTGTACTCTCACTGAATGTTAAAACCCAAGCCCCTAGTATGATGATAAATGAGAAGGAAAAATATAATGTAAATTCGACAAAATAAATCAACTTTACACAATAGAAGGTGCAGAAAAGTGAACATATCATTTAACATGTTTTACACTTAAACCCAGATGAGGGGCCAAATTTTCCAAACTCCAAATTTAGCTCTAAAGTTACATCTGGTAGAGCCCCACCCATAACCTCCACCCCTACCCCTCTACACCTGATTGTCCTGCTCCCTTTACTTGTGGCCCTTGTTGGTCTTAAAGGACACTTGCAGTATCTTGTCCCCGAGCCGGTAACCGTTCAGACTGCCGATGGCCACAGCTGCCTCTTCGTAGTTGGTCATGGTAACGAAGCCAAAGCCTTTGCACTTGTTTGTGTTGAAATCTCGTATCACCTTGACATTAGTGACGGCACCGAACGGGCCGAACATCTGCCACAGGATGCTCTCATCAGCTTCCTGGCCCAGGTTGTAAACAAAGATGCACCACCCAGAGGCAGAGCTCCCTTGGACGCTGACCCCTCCCATGCTGCCCATGTGGTCAACACCCATAGGGGAAAACCTGGAATGAGAGGCTGTGTGATAACTTTGTTTGACCAATTAGTTTACACCGAGTTCAGTTCAAGCCACACTCACCTAAACCTCTGCGCCTGGTGATGTAAGGGACCCCCAAAACGCCGAGACTGGTTGTGATAGAGCTGAGAAATCACTTGGGTGTTCTTGACTTGGTTTGGGTTGGCGGCAAACTTCACCGTCATGGGTTCAACGGCTCCAGGTGGTTTTTGGCCATTCAGGTTTTTAACGGCATCCTCTGCTTCAGATCGCTTGTCAAACCGAATAAAGGCAACTCCACGGGACATACCTGATTAAACAACACGTCACGTCACCGACCAGTGAATTTAAAAATGCTGGAAAAGAAATCTGACTGTTTTCAACATATAGTTGTTTTGAACGGTGCAATCAATAAACACCATGAATATTTGGTTCAAGTTTTCCTGTTTGTCCGAATTGTTCTTCAGATTTTAAGATTGCTTTTCTTAACATATTACTGTCAGGTAAGAGAGTTGTGACGACAAAATTTGTGTCTCCTAAGGAACTGGACTATGTTTATGATCTCGTGGTTTTGTTTGTTTATTGTTATTACAGTTGAAAACATCCATTTCCTTTTCAATACACTTCAGAATACATATAATAAATTCTCCATAAAAAGAAAATAAAAAAGTAAAATATTAAAAAGCAAGGAAGTCATTCACCTGTCGTACCTGTACCCTGATCAACAAGTACCCGGGAGTTAATGATACGTCCATAACGTGAGAACAGGTCCTCCACATCTTTCTGGGTCATGGACTTTGGCAGGCCGCTGATGTACAGGTTGGCATCTTTAATCATGTCAGAGCTCGGCCGTGCATATGAAACCTGGAAACAAGAAGCACCAATCACATGATTACAATTCTGACAAGCAAATATTTTAGATATTTCAGACAAAAGACACTTCTTCTAAACATGTCACATAATCTACCTAGGAGTTGATATTTGGTCAAGATATTTATATTAGCTGTGTCAAAATTGTTGACACTCATCATTCAGTGTCTTTTTGATAATTTAAAACAAACCTTAAGTAAAAAAATTTAAAAAATGGAAAAAAGAACAAACTTAAATGAAGAATGCCTGAGTACAAGAAAAAAAACAATAAACAAATGAAAAAAAAACATAAAACAATATTAAGTTCATTCAATTTCATCCCTCAATGCAAATAACAGTGAAAATTAAAGTGGAACTCAACAGAAATATTGGGTAAGAGTTAGTGGGCTGTAAAGGCAGTATCATTTTCTCAAGCTAATATGTTTTAGCTTGTTAGCGGAGCCACAGGAAGCTTATATGACATGACATCTTTGGTTTGAGTATTGTAGAACACCTTATAGCACGTTACCTTGATAGTTTTGGACTGTAGCCTTAGTCCATTCAGTGTACTGATAGCTCTTTCTGCATCATTAGGGTTAAGATAGTTAACAAATCCGTACCCTAAACTGTGGCCTAGAGAAAAAAAAGGAAAACAATAAAATAAAACAAAAAAACGTAGTATAGTTCAAAAAAATCTGCAAAACAAACAAACAAATAAATAAATATTAAAAAAACAAAACAAATCTTAACATTGCACGCTTCAAAACAACAAACAAACCAATTAACAGCGTCGGGTTGTTTTGGAAAAACTCTGTTACTGAAACAGTGAAAACAGTATAAAAGAGTCCGGTTGTTTTCAGATTGTCATAGGTCCACCTATTCATAGAGCTGCAACATCTTTTGCAACCAGGTGTATAAAGTAAAAACAGTTGACCTGTTTAAGCAGCAGTCCAGTCTGTCATATGTCGAACCGCATTAGAGCGTAGTATACCTGCGACTTTGTCTCGAATCAGCTTGGCGGACTCCACTTCTCCGATGCTGCTGAAGAGGCTGCGCAGTTCATCCTGCGACATACTCTGAGGCAGGTAGTTCACGATCAGGTTCGTCTTTGCATCCTTCCCCTCGTCCCCTCCCATGTGGTCTTCATAACCGTTTGACATTTCATACACGTCCTGCAATTCGGCCAGTTGTGCCGAAAACAAAAGAAAGATAAGCACATGCAGTATCCAGGGAGAGAGGGAGAGGGAGTGATAGAGAGAGGGTGGGAACAAGGACAGAATACTTCAACAACTACAGCTGTGAGCCCAGACAACCCAATCAAGTTGACCTGATTACGATCAAATAAAACATTCCACTAGCAGTCACAACTGCACTAGTGTCCTACATGCAACCTTTCCTTTAATTTATTCTCCCATGACCTCATAGCCACCCTGCAACCCAAAATAACCCCATTATGTCACCAAGTACAGCATACAGTGTGTACAGTGAGTGCAACAAAGACAAGAACCTAACATCATTCAAAACAAACAGTCAATGGTATGTGAAATATATTAAGCAGCTACATGAGCAAAAGAGAGAAAGTAGAAAACAACATGATGCAGAAGTTGTGATATATGACAGACAAGTCCTAATCAGGCAAATTATTTTGGTCAGAAAACAGTTTAGTAAGTATGTCTGTTTTTACAGATCAACATTTCCAAAAAGCTACAACAATTCAACACAACTGCCTGCTTCCACCTATCATAAAAGAATTGGCTGCAGTAACTCCTTATGGAAAAACCCAGTTTTGCCACTATAGCATGTAAATACAGACATAATGCTGCTGGTTTGAATTCCACTGAGTACAGCAAAGTTACCCATCTCAAGGAGAATAACAACCAGCCAAGTGACACAAAGACAACAGAATAAAGGGCCAGAGGTCGTATTCTCCCTCTTTGATAAACATTTTCTTCGGCCTAGGTTGTGCTGTGCATTTTACAAACCAAGTGCTATTGCTGAACACAAAAGTAATCAAATCAAAAGTAAACACTACACACAGAAATCAATTACCACATGTTTACAAAATGTCCGTTATATTAAACCTAATTGTTTCTGCTTGCCCTTTAGCACAGTGTACTGTGGGAGATGTTAGCTGAAATGGGAAGCTGTCTGCTACGGAACTTGACAGAGGTCCATTCATGCAGGAGAAGGGCAGTGATTGTGTATTCCGGTGGGTGAAAAACCCTATCAAGAACTATGAAGGAGGGTGTTCACATGGGAAAAGCACAAGCTTCATTTCCTTTACAAAATCCCATGCCCTTTACACAGTTTCGTTATATACACCAGAGTTAGTTAGTCTTTTTTTCTAATTAAGCCTGACTTTTATATTGATATATTGAACGTTAACAACAAAATTATTTTATTTGCTGAATGTTAAACACTTGAGCAGGGGAAACCATTTATCCCTCTTATACTCACTTTCAAATACTCAATGTGTCCACGACGAACTGCCATGAAGACACTTCACTGCTCCTGAAGCTGTGGTTGGACACAAACACAGACAAAAAAAGACTGAAGTTTCATTCATAAGAACATTTTCCTAGAGAGAACTGAAGCTAAAACAAGAGACTCTGACTCAGGATTAAATTCAAATTTCAACTCCAATATTATACTTTCTCCACAAATGTTTTATAGTTCTGTAGATATGTTAACTGTTGTTTAATCAGCTAGTAATTTTGTTGGTTGACTATGGAAAATATAATACTCAAGTAAATAATATCCCCAAACAGAATATTTTCTTGTCCACAAATTATTAATATGACATTATCTACAGTAAGTCAAGCCAATGCATTGATCTGGTGCTCAAAATAATAATAAAAAACATTTATTTTATTGTATTGCCCAAACATATTTAAATGACAAATTACATAACAATATTGTTGCATGGCGATATGAATAAAAGCGACTGTGTCCCCTCTGTGGGTCCCGACCCAGTCGTTGGAAACATCACGCTGTTGAAAACGCGTGTTAGGCCAGATTAGCATCACTAGCATTAAAAGATTAACTAGCTCCTCTGGGACGGAGTCAAACACATGTCCCACCATGCTTAAAGGAAACAATACTTGGCAGTATTTTAATGCTAAACGTTTTCGCATAACAAAAAAAGAAAAACGTTCATTCAGTTGTTTGCCGCTAATTACATGGCGAGCTGGTAGAAACCATTTTAGAAATGACATTTTTATTTCCCTGCGTCCGGAACGCAATGGTAGAAGTGGCAGCGGCCTTCTAACGGGTCGCGAAGCTAGGCTAAGTTAGCCAAAGCTAACAGCCCGACAGCGGTGGGTGACGGACACAGGAATAAACCTTCGCACATACGTCCTGGAGACATTTGAAGCATTTGCAAAGCTTACCAGCGTACCGGAGGCGGCGTGCGTTCCTGCCTTCTTTCCCTGTGTTTTTACGTATTTTGCAATTTGCGTTTATGACGCTTTCTTTTCCCTTAGTAAAAGATTACGTAGAAGGTTACCAAAGGAAAGTGGTACGTACGTACGTAATTACGTAATAAATCCAACTACACCTACTCTATATATGGTCACACCCCCTAGGCTACGGGAGAGTTCAAAAGAGGTCCAATATTGACCCAAACGTTGTTGATTCGGTGACCTAGGTGCGTTTAGGAATTGTTTCTAAGATTTTTTTTTTTTTAGTTTCCCCTTGCTTTAAGTGTCTGATTATCATGTTTGTGAATATAATTTGAAAATGTGTTTAGTAAATTTGTGGCTATTTGCATCTATTTGAGCCATTAACTTTTAAATGTAAATGGGTTTTTTCCCGTTCTATTTCTTCTATATGCTTTTGTATTGTTTCTTGGCCAGGACTTTGTTAAAACATTGAGTCTCAACTGACTAACTTGGTTGAATAGTTTAAAGTTTAAATTTATATATAATAAATAAACAAATTATTTATGTTTGCTTCTGTTGTCTATTTTCTATATGTTCTATTAATTATTTTTTTCAGGTTTTCATTGTTGTAAAATATAAGAATTTCTTACATTTTCTTGTTTTTCTGATACCGCCAACACTAGCTGTAACATATTTGTGTCTTGTTTTGGTAGGCAAATCTCACGTACATTTCTAGCTTGATTAAATGAAAAAACAATAAACTAATGTACATTTAAATTCATTTTTATGATTTTTGATTTGCGTTTTTTTCCACTTGCCACTTACCATGAAGAAATTAAATTTGATCAAAATGATCAGAGAATGTAAATTGTGAAGAAAAACAACACAATACAATACAGTACAAAGAGAAAACACCTAAGACACTTTCTTTGGCACCTCAGATTTCTCAGAGTAGCAAAAGTTCCAGATATAGTGCAAATAAAACGTGATTTTCTCATTTTTCCAGCAATTACTGTCACAGATGATGTGCAAGAATTTGATAAACTTCAATTTTCCAAAACACTTAAGTGTCACATGTATGGCTTCAATCATAAGTAGGAGTCACATTAAC
Source organism: Cynoglossus semilaevis (assembly GCF_000523025.1). NCBI lineage: Eukaryota > Metazoa > Chordata > Actinopteri > Pleuronectiformes > Cynoglossidae > Cynoglossus > Cynoglossus semilaevis. The sequence goes on from NC_024307.1 coordinate 11,316,392, forward strand.
ACTCCTGCTGTATGTTGACACACTGTCAAGCTACACAATCAGCGCACAACACAGAAGTGTGTTCTGTGTTTGCTCAGTATGTGATATTCGATATTGGCATTGTCTTCCATTAGCTGCACCACTGTCAGATAAACCAGAACCTGCATGGGAGACAAATGGAGAATGGGAGATAAAACAGTTAACGACTTGTTTAAATGAAAAATATTCCTGGGCAAGGGATTGAAACAAGTATGCAGTTAATGATCCTACACAAATATTACTGTATTTTAAATGTTTCAAACCTCTGACAGAAAAACAATTAGTCCACCCCAGTAGATGAAACTCAGCACAAACTGAAATGCACTCTCTAGCGCCACCTGGCAGCCCTACAAGGTATAAAATGAATAAATATAATTAGACCCTTTTGCTGTTTTCATATTTTTAATTCGCAAATTCACAGTTTGCTGTAATACCTGAGAGTAAAGATACCATGGATTGTCAATAGATCCATTGCAGAATTGGAAGCTCGAGTTGCAGCAGCTGTGAGGAACAAAGTGTCCTCCAGTCTGGTTGAACCAGAGGGTTTCCCTCCAATCCCTGTAGCCTGTGATACCACAACAGCGCAACTAGTAGCAATCACAACAAAGAGTAGAGTCAGAACTTACATCAGTGCAAACCCTAAAAAAAGAAATGCATATGTTTAAAATACATATTTTATTTAAGTTAAAAGTCACCTCAGTCAGGTTGTTGATAGATGGGATAGTGGCTAAAACTCACTATTAATTGTTACAAATATTTCAATATCGTTTTTCATGGTATGGAATGCAATAACCTTTTTGAGGTGTGCAAGAATCTGCAGACTTTTAATGTGTGGTTCATTTATCTAATCATATCACTTTATGGTGACATTGTCGGCGGTGCACAGCTCCTTTCGCGTGGGTGCTCAGGGCTCACAGTACCCAGACAGAAGCAGCATCACACAAACTCATTTCCTCTAACTAACTTTTCTTCTATATTGATACCATAAAAAAGTAGGATAAATGTAGTGTAAATAGTACTGGTGTGACCACCTTTACGCTGCCCAGAGAGCAGTGTGTGGGCACAGTGCCGTGCTCAGAGCATCTCAGTGGTACTCGAACCTGAAGCCTTCCGGACCCACGTGCACTTCCTTAACCACTAAGCCACCACTGCCCCTAGAAAGTACTAGTATTGTATTTTCTGTTGGTGCTGACGTATATTTCTACCACAGAAGCCAGAAACTAAATGAAAATATCAAAACTTAGATGGGCCTTAAAGCATTGTTGCTCACACACATTTTCCTGTGTAGCATCCACAGCTCGAGAGATGTCGTCCAGACTGCTGCCTGTATAGTTGTGAAAGACCTCAGCCAAGAAAGTCATCTCTGAATCCAGCTAAACAAAAAGACAGAACCTACACTATAACCGTGCATTATCATTTTTACATAATATTGGGGAAAGTGGTGTGGCGGTGTAACACGAGTACCTTTCCAGAATGATAGTAAGCCAACGCCGACGCAGAACTTTGAAGACAAAAGACCACAACTAAGAGAAAAACAAACTGACAGAATGTGTTGTGTTACTTCAAACCCAAGCCGTGTTCAACAGGTGGACAGCTTTTTAATACATGTTCACAGGTAACCTCACCAGTCCCTGCAGAAAAGTAGACTCCTTGACACTGAGCCACGAGCCCAGGAGCCCACAGACCAATAGAACAGCAGTGCTGGCCAGAGTAAGGACTGCTGGCATCGTGATGTCGTCCTTAGGGAAAAACAAGCTGTACTCATTGTACTTCAGCAGCAGGTAGCCTCCACTCAAGCCCACCACCAACCCCACCACCTGTTAAAGAACATATATAACAGACTATTAGACTTTTGGCAGCAAATACAGACATCAAAAATATATTTGTTTAAAACACACACACACACACACATACACAGGTTTAGTTTTGAAAAATTAGATTTGATTTAATTAAAATTTAATTTAATTTATATTTTTAATCATTTAAATACTTAAAATCCTTAGTGTTCTTATAAAGATAATGAATTAGTAACAAAATATTATTAGTAACAAATAATATATTTTTCCGGGGGAAATGACAATGACATGATTGACCAGAACAGTGTGTTCACAGAGTCAGTGTTGTTACAACACAATTGGAGACATCTTAGGAATAATCGTATAAGTTCTATTTCCTGAATCCTTACGTAAACAACAGCCCGTCTTCAGTGTTGCCTACTCACAGCACTACTGAGTCATGACGATCACATGACTTCCACTCTGCGAAAGAAGTCCAGGCAGGAGTTCTCTGTGACTTTTCCCCCCCAAAATGTGTAGTAATTACACGTAGAAGACTGTAGTGTCACCTACCCACAGAAGTTGACTGGACAGCTGCAGCAGTGTTCTCAGATGGTCGCTCATTTTCACCGTGTCGAAACCAGAGAGGAGCGGGTGCCGGAGCTCCAGAGACGAGCCCACCAACAGACAACATTCACGGGAAAACTGTACAATGATTAAAGAGATTAAGAGGAGAAAGAGAGCGAGAGGGCGGGTCACGGTTCAGTTTTTTTTTTTTTTAATGTGACAGCAGTATTTCCAAAGTTGCCAAACAAAAGAAAGAACGCGGAAACGTCCGTTTGCCACAAAAGCTGTTTGGTTACTGTAAATCACCCTGATTAGATTATTAGCACGACACTTCAACGAGGAAAAAAATCAAAACAAAATCACCATATCAGCTATACCCATGCAGTCAGGAGTCATTTAGAAAAGGATTTTCTCGTATAGAACTCGGCCTTAGGCTTTGTTTAATAATAACAACAATAACAACAACAATAATAAAGATATAATGTCTTATTCTGGTGGAATGTTAGCTTTTTCTGTTAGCTGCTTTGTATCCTGTCTAAGAGTTTGTTGTTTTCAGTACTGGTATACCTACCAATACAAACCTGGTTTTGTACTGTATTTATTAGTACTTATTTTGCAGCCACCTGTAGCACTCCACAGAAACGTCAACCTCCTCCGTTCATTTGAGTGTGAAGAACATTCAAAGAATCTTCCTCCTCCTCACCTCAACTCACTCATCACTAACGAAATCATTCTTCTGCTCAGTACACACTCGACGTCTCGACAGAAGACAAGAACCCAGAAGACCTTCATTGGAATTTATACTAAATTTGATTTTTTTTTAATCAACCGGAGAGCAGTGGATTTATTGTTGGATCATAATAATTTTACATTTTTGATGAACATGGGTGGTTTTTGTTTCTAGTTTATCGTGTATAGGAATAACTATACTATAAATATATAAGTATAACACATTTAAAAATGTAATATAATAATAATAATAATGCATTTTATTTCATAGGCGCCTTTCTGTCACCCAAGGACACCTTACAGTGAATACAAAGATGACAACACAGCATTAATGTTGTGGGGGGATAATGGGTATCCCATTATCATCTGTTATTTGTTCAATTCTAATTTTAATTATCTAGGTATAATAAATCATATAACAATAGTGTAACTACAGACATTTAACAGCAGCTTGCAAATTATTAAATGTCGTTTAAATGTAATTTTGACTGAGTTTTCTCTCAGTTGAAGTAAAAAAAAGCCAAAAAAAAGAGAGAAAATTTTATTAATTTATAAATTGAACATGAAACTGAAAAACTTCTCAGGTTAATAATAGTGAATTATTATTTTGTATTTTTATTGAAAACAGTGAATGTTTCCGTGTAGAGAGGCAGGTTTACAGTGCGGGAGGTTTTTGTACGACGGTTTCATGACTTTGTACCACTGTGGCTCACTTTTGGTGGAGGAACGAAACTCATCCTTAACTGTAAGTACGAGATCACACTGTTTCACTGCGACTGCACATTTGTAATCACGTATAAAATACTAATTTCTACCTTTTTTGACCTTGTTTGTTTTGAGCTGTATATTTCTATTATCAAGTTACTTTGACATACTCATATTTACTGTTGCTAATAATGTTTTTTAAAAATGTATAGCACAGTTTTTATTTAATTCATGAACGTAACATGATATTTTTGCAATTTGGTAGTAACCTAGATTATTGATTGTTGTTAATTAATATTTAAAGGCAACTATTGTTTTACTTTAAACTGGAAAAAATACTGTAATACTTATTTAAACTATTTATCAAAATTCTCAAACAGAGAAGCAAGAAAATAATTATGTGAAATATTTGGAATAAACCAAGTTTTTGAGCGTTTTTTAAAAAGTAATATTTTAGTACTGTAATTCTTGTTGCCATGTGACTGTAAAGTGAATAATATCCAGGCTGTGGCATTCTTGCATTTAAACATTTCAAAATAACATAATATCAGTCTTGGAATAGAATAGAAATGTCTTTATGGTCAGAAGGTTGTCCCTCTGTCTGGGAACGGACTAGAACGAGATTATTCACCTTAAATAATCCTACAACAGGCTACACCTGTGGCTCGGGTGCCACATGCGGCTCTTTGCCTGGTTTCATGCGGCTTTTACATTCATGTCGAATTTTATGTTTGTGTTTTTTAACACTATGTGAATCTCATGGCGATGGGTGTTAGAGAAAACCAAATTCGCACTGATGAAAAAATATATTTTTAAAAGAGTGTCCATGTATGTCATGTGGCTCTTTGCAGTAACACAGTAAAACAACATGATGTTCACCGTTTAATCGTATTAAAATGAGGAAAGAGGAAGTGAAAGAGACGCATGACAAAGTTCGACTGTAACTGTCAGAGTAAACAGAAATCAATCACAAACATGTCTGTCATCATTTATCTTCAATTTCCTGTTCGTGCGTGTCTTGATCCCTGTGGTTGTTGTTGGTGTAAGACTGAGTTCTTTTTAACCATTTTCTCCTCTTTTATTTTACTCCCCTAGTGGGTACAGTAAAGCCCACCCTGACCGTCCTCCCTCCCTCTAAAGAAGAGCTAGCGCTGGGCAACGTCACAGTGGTATGTGTGGCCAGTGAGGGTTTTCCACCAGAGTGGAACCTGGGTTGGAAGAAGAATGGCGGCGCCATCACCTCGGGGCTGTTACTGTCTAGCCCGGAGCTCCAGTCGAACGGCCGCTACAAAAGGAGCAGCACCCTGAAAATGACTGCAGACGAGTGGAGAAATGCAAACACGGTGAGCTGTGAGGCCACCCTGAAAAACCAGAGCCCCGTCACTGCAAGCCTGGAGCCAAATAACTGCTCCGATTAGAGTGTCGGCATCACTTCCTGTCTGAAACCATGCTCTTTCTACTCTTATTACGCTTTGAATCTGTCTGCAGTATTTTATAATGATTTTCTGCTTCACTTTTTACTTTTAAGCGTTTAATATGAAAATAAACTCATCAAATAAACAACAACTTTGTTCAAATTGTTGTCTCTGGGTTCATTTTTTTAATAAATTAAAGATTTGCCCTATTTAGACGTGTATAGATCGCCCATCATCAGGCTGGGAGTGTAAACCTGTGCGCAGTCACAGTGACAGATGGGTTCATGACGTGAGTAGGTATCCATCAGAGATCAGCTGTGGGCCTCATCTTGTTTGCGTTTGTGATGAACAGATAGACGATTGAGCGCAAAATCATGGCATTTGGACTTCTCACAGTGAAAGGTCAGTGTGAACATGTAAGATATGTGGTCAGGTCAGTGGAAACACAACGATTTAACGTAATGAAACATAATAACGTAATGTGCAAATGTCCAGGGTCAACAGGGGTCAGGAAGGTGAAGAAGAATGTGAGGCCAAGGAGAACACAAATAGCCATTTTGTTTTATTGTGAGTGAACAAATGCGGTTTGGGCTTTTGCCTTACAGCAAGAAGGTCACTGGTTTGATCCCCAGTGTTTGCTGGTAGCCTGTAAGGACTTTGCATGTCGTCCGTGTGTGTGCTGTATATTGGTTTTATCACGGTGTTCTGGTCATGACCATGAACAGGATTGATACATGGTACGGTTGAGGGACCAGGGTTGATTAGTTTGGGTCAGACGGAAAGAGACTTATGGATGCCGTCATGGGGAAAACCAGCCAGA
>NC_024307.1:11322463-11376798 GCF_000523025.1 Cynoglossus semilaevis
TATGGATGCAGTCAAGGGTAACACCAGATAGACGAAGATAAAAGAAGACTTTCTCAGTTGTATTTACAGACTCTGCTGTTCTGCTGTAATGACTGTGGTGTAATGATCACTGGAGCAGATCTCCTCGTCTCAGCAGCTGCAGCAGGTTGTTTTTCACTTTGGTCAAACTGAGGGAGGTTTTTGTACGACTCTGAATCACTGTGTGAATGTATAATCGCTATGATAACCAAGACAGTAGTAATCTCCAAGATCTTCAGCCTGAACACCACTGACCCTTAGACTATAGTCAGAACCAGAGTAGCTGCCACTGAATCTGGACGGAGTTCCTGAGTGCAGTGTTGTAGCGTCATATATCAGAAGTTTGGGAGCCTGTCCAGGTTTCTGAAGATACCAACTGAGATCAGCACCAATATTTGAACTCCCTGTGGCTCTGATGGTGACTGTCCCTCCAAGACTGACAGATAAATGTTTGTCAGTGTGAGTCAGGAAGTTGTTGGCAGTCGACTCTGAAATTCAAAATAAATAATATTAGGTGCTATTATGTGAAAGCTTGTTAAATGGATGTAAAAAAAAATCCAAACAATATATTTGTAAAAACTCTTACCCTGACTCAGAAATCCCAACAACACAGTCAGAGTTATTGCTACAATCATCTTGGTGCAGGTTTCTGATGAACGTGTTGTAAAAATAAGTTGAAATTCTCTGCAGCCGGGGAATTTGAACTCATGAAGCACTGATGCGTTAACCTTACACAAATGACCTCGGAGAATACAAATGCACAGGTGTGCATGTGAAACAGAAAATATGTTAATGAGTTTCTGACCCATTCAACCATTCAAGCCATTTGTTTCCAAACCGTTTCAACGTCTAATTTTGTTTTTCCATCATTTATGTGACAGTGTCTTCTCTTGGCCTGATGTAAGTTTGAAGTTTTTATATTATTAGTTTCCTAGTTGATATGATAAATATACTGTACATCACATTGTCTCTAATACTACCACTGTATAGACTAGCTTTATATATTACCAGCTTTATCTTACAGCTTTAGTCGTTTTACTATACTGTACTATACTAAACTACACTGTACTACACTACACTATACTGAAACAATACTCTACACCGGGGCTGTCAAACTCATTTTTACCAGGGGCTACATCAGCAATACAGTTCCCCTTGAAGGGCCGGTTCTAACTGGAAGACTGTATAGACCAGGGGTCCCCAACCCCCGGTCCACGGACCAGTACCGGTCCAGGGATCATTTGGTACTGGGCCGCAGTGGTACACAATGAAAATATGTTCTTAATTTTTACTAATTAAAGTAAAAATTAGGTCAAGAAACTCTGCTGCATGAAGGTTTTTAAGCTCCCACGGGCCATCGCCCGGGCATCAAAAAAGGGCTTGGCGGGCCGCATTTGGCCCCCGGGCCTTGAGTTTGACACGTATGATCTACACTATACTGCATGATATTATGCCATACAAATGCTGTCTTAAAAATAACATGCATTTTCATTTTTCTTATATGAGTCAGCCTCTGTCCTACTAAGTGATGGGCAGCTTCAGGCATCGTTGACCAAGCAGAACTAAAGAAGAACTAATATGGAAATTCTACTTCTACTTCCCCTTTGACTGGAAATGAGAGCATGGGCCAGTCTGAAAATCAAATATCTACAGTTATTAAAATAGAGAGAAGTTCGTTGACTTGATATAAAGCAGGGGTGTCCAGGTGTTTTTTGGCTTCAGAGCTGCTTTTCAAATGACCGGGGTAAAGTGATCTATCTACACTGAAAACTATAAATATATATTTATTACTTTGATTAAATGGCTGTAGTTGTATGGCACAATACCATCTGACTCAATACTTCTACGCTCCTTACTTTAGCCCTAGTGATTAGCATCTTACAATAGAATTAAATCCATCATTTAAATTTTTTTTTTGTTTGTTTTTTTGTTTCTTTAATTGCTCAGGATCTACCAGCACTCCCTTCCTCCCTCCCGGTCTACTTATTGGGCACCCCTGATATAAAGTATCGATTTTGTGTGGTGCGTTTTACTATTCGTATTCTGCCCTCTTGTGTCCAAAGTTGGCAAACTGTGTGACCTGAAAAAAAATTCAACAAATACTGGATTCTTTAACTATATTTATTCACAACAGGGCTCTTTTATAATGTAGAGTTTGGGTAACTGTCAATTTAAGGTATTCAAAAAAAAAAAAACATCGACTTGATGCTGAAACATGTTTGTTCACATCCACCTTTATTTAATAACTTACATGAACGGCTTTTATTCATTGTCAGACCTGGAAGGCTTCATGATGAACATGAATGCTTTCATTTATAATCCACATCGTTTTATAAAACACAGTAGAAGTGGGAATGTGATCAAAACTCACACAATAGTGTCTTTCAGCCTGTTTTGAGTAGAAAGCATTTGTTTCACCTGCCAAGTACCGTTGGTGGATTCTACTTCAGTTTAAAGACCGTTTACAGGAATGTGTGCATTTCTCAGCAGAACACCTCCCTATTTATTCCATAAAAATCTAAAGTAGAATGATAAAACACCTGAAAAATGACTAAGAGCTGTTAATAAACTTGTGTTGGTCTGTCCGTAGAAACAATCTGACAGAAAAGAACAACTTTCTTTAGTTCTAAGTCTGATATGAACGACAGCTCTGAACAGTAATAATTTATTCCAGGACACACCACGAAAACTTTTGCACCAGCCCTGTTTTAACATTCAATCGAGTACTTTGACAGTGATTGTCTTAAGTTGAGGTACAAACCAAAACTCTGCTGTTCTAGGAAAGGTAGAACCAAAAAATAACCTAGAAAGGCAATGTTCTCCATCAGTGGAGTCCAAATCTGCTCAGGTGATGAATTCAGGCACAATAATAACAACAACAACAACAACAATAATAATAATGATAACAATAAACCCACAAAGGAACGCTTAAATCTCAGAAAGAGTCCTTGCTTCTTGTTGGTGCCCAGGTTCTAAACATCTTTCTCCCGTGTTAGTTAGAAACAATACTTAAAAAAAACAAAAAAACATTTGAGAACACAAAAACATTACCAATATCCCTGTATAATATACAACAATGACAATATCTTTCTCCAGTTCTATTTTTTTAATCATTTGCTCTGTACTTTCACCAATGTAAGCCAAGCCCAACAGAGAAAATATCCAAACATGGGTTTCTCAAATGGTGGGTCATGACCTGAGATTGGGTAGTTGATGATGTAGGATTAATTCCTGACAATAATTTTGTTAAACCATGTGCAGCTCCCTCTCCTAAATATTGTTAGAAAAAGAGAAAATGCTAAATTGTTTGTACATGTTGTATGTATGTGTTTTCCTACGTCTACTGGGGAACATCAAGCCCATGTTGTATGTATGTGTTTTCCTACGTCAAGCCGAGTGCTTCATTATATATTTTCTTTTCTGTACTGAAGGACTCTTAAAAAGCCTGGTATCCAAGTCTTCAATAATACAGAACAACTGATGTCAACAGAAGTGGTCGGTCGAGTCAACCCAAGAATTTAAGGCATTGCTGTCGTGCAGTGAATCCATCAGATCCGTTTGCATAGTTTATAGAAGAGAAGGACCAGTGAGTTTGAGTCTGCAGAGACTCTGGGTCTGAGTCATGTGATATGACCACAAAGAGAGTTGAATACTTTACAGAGAAAATCTTGGGGCGGGGGTTCCTCCCTCCACCATTAGAAAATAATTGAAGGTTCACCTTGAAATATTGTTAAACCTTATGTTTTATCCTTTTTTAAAGGAATGTTAATTTTCCAAGAGATTCCAGATCCAAACATGGCCTGGACAACAGCACAAAGTCTGTACTGTTCTTGATTGGGCCACAGTACAGTACAGGCATAGAATGCTGTGGTTTTTCCAGGCCACGTTCAGATCTAATGGACCCTGTCAGAATGCATGTTTGTAACCATAGCAGCAGCAGCAGCAGCAGCAGCAGCAGCAGCAGCACAGAAAACAGCTGTAAAGCTTTCAGTGTCTTTTCACACCAGAGACATTTTAATCTTGTTTTGTGAAAACAGAACATTTAAATTCTGGTCTCAGACAAGGTTACAAAAATTACTGATAAGAAATATTTTGATTTGGATAAATGGTAACTTTCATTACTTTCATAACATCGTTTTTTTTTATTCTAAAGAAGAATTTCCATGTAATCAATCAAGAGTTGATAGTGATGCCTTCCGTGTCTGAAGAAAAAGTTGGACAGCACAACTTGCTGCAAGTGTTACGTAAAAGTGCACGCAGTCTTTTCTGAGACATTCTTTGGTTAAACTACCCTTTTCTAAGGAATGATGTTGTCATCATTTGTCAACACTGAACGCTCATCGGTTCTCAGGGAACTCAAGCTTGCATGTCCTGCAGTGAAACAGTTCCTAATTAAATAAATGTCTTCAGAAAGGGCTTTGTATGGTGAAGACTTTTGAGAATCTAAGTATATGATTATTTGGAACCCCCTTTTTGAAAACTGCAAGTATCAAATGGGATATTTTAAAGTACCACCTCCTGCCTATAATTAGAAGATGATGATGACAATGACTTTTATGTGGAATGTGTGGAATGTGTCATTAAAGCCATAAAAACACTTGTTTTACTATCCTTTTAAAGCAGGGCTTCTCAAAGTGCGGTCCAGGGTCCACATGCCATGTCAGTCGGTGGACCGCACCTGTATCTGGTGGAATGAATGTACTGTACGTGAGTGGGTGAGTTCATGTAGATGTAATTATGTTGTGGACTGAATCATCATCACATCCAGACCATTAAGAAAAACAAAGTGTGAGACGCCCTGTTCAAAAGGATGCAGGCCAAAAAAAGATTGTTTGTGAGTTTTAGTGTGTTGGAAGATTTTGCGACACTCTGTGTAACGTCCACTCTCGACAACAACACATTTAGACACAATGTGTGGAGAGAAGAGGGAACATCATGGCTACCTGTCGCTCCGGTACAAGGCACAATGGTGGCTTTTAAATGATTTGAACGGGGGAACAAGAGCGGAGATGATTTTTACGAGTCGGTGAAATCCAATATAAAAACACTGGGTGACTGGTTGGAGTCTGGGTTCAGTTGGAGTCTGAAAGTCTTTGGAGACGCTGAGTTAACGGTTGCTCCTCATGGCCTCCTTGGCCGCCAGGATGAGTGGGGTGAGGCTGGACAGAGGCTTGGCCAGTTTCAGGAAGGGATGCTGCAAACACACACACACACACACACACACACACACACACAGAGAGATTAACACATTAATTATCATTATTCATAAATAACTAGAGATGTAGCGTTTTCGGAATCAGTTAAAAATCGATGCAAATGTGGTTGAAATAAAAAAGAAAAGAATCACTCATCAAGGAATAAGGAGTAGGTTTGTTGTGACCTCTATTAAACCAAGACGTCAGGGACCTGACGTAGCCTAAGTGACATTCAGGTGTTCAGGCCACAGACACCAACTGTTTTTTTTACAATGTTTCTGTAAAATTTTTCTTTTTTTCTTTTGTTGTTTAATATATTGACCAATAGCGGTAAATAAGACCAGACCAGTTTTCCTTCCTTAATAAGAGGAGATATATGGTGATGGTTCTGACTGGTCCTACCTGCAGCAGTTCTCTGCCTGATCCTCGTTTCTCCACATCCATCTCTAGGCAGCGAGACAGGAAGGACCTGAAGACGGGAGACAACTTCTCTGGACTCTGCAGCTCTGGGGTTCCATTGGTGGCAATTAAATACAAAGCCTGACATGAAAGACCAAGGCAACGATGAGACAGTCAGAATGTCCAGTCTTCACAATAAAGTTTAAATCTTACTCTCCTTTTACCTGTTTAAATATTAAGGAAAAAATAATTTATATACATTTTTCTGTGAATCTAATGAGCAGCTGTGAAACAAAAACCAAAGCAAGAGTTGAACCAAACAATCTAAGTTTTGGCCTCCTGGTGGTGCTAGAGTTAATCTTCCAGGCTTACAGAAATCTTTTTTCTGCATTTTAAACATTAATAAAACATCTACAGCAGACAACAGAAATGACTCACTCTGAGAGGATTCTCATTTAGATACGGAGGTTCTCCCTCCACCATCTCAATGGCCATGATCCCTAAGGACCATATGTCCACTTTGGGTCCATAGGCTTTTCTGGTTACAACCTCTGGAGCCATCCAGTATGGAGTGCCCACCATGGTGCTGCGTTTGCTCTGCTCTGGCGTGATCTGAGCACAGAACCCGAAGTCAGCTGCGAAAACAGAGAAGACGTGTTAAAAGTCCACTCATAATGAACGGTACCAAACTGTGGGATCTGTGTTTCCTGTCTCTCACTAAGTTTGACTGATCCGTCCATTCCCAGCAGTACGTTGTCACTCTTGATGTCTCTGTGAATGACCTGGTTGGCATGAAGAAACTCCAGAGCCTGAAGGACCTGGAAACAAGAGGATGATGGTGAAAAAACAACTTAAATTTGACAGGTAATTTTGTCCTGTCCTGTTTTATGTTTATATATATATATATATATATGTATATATACACATGAATATACACATATATACATATACATATACACATATATACAAATACACATATACATATATACACATATATCTACATATATATACATACATATATACACATATAAACATGCATATATTCGCATATATATAAAAATGGAATACTTTCATAATGATTCCATTACAGTTTCTTTTCACAGTAAAAATGAGATCTTTGTATGTAAAATGATGCAGCAGAGAATGTGAAATGATTTCTTTGACCCTCTCACCTCTCTGCACACAGCAGCGATCTGAGCCTCGTCCATGCAGGTCTCCGTCACAACATCAGTCAGGGAGCCGCCGGCCAGATACTCCATCACCACATACAGCTCATCTCCTACCAGGAAACTGCAGACACGCATGAGTTTTGGTTTTACCTATGAGTCCTACAGTTATAACAGCTGTCAGTTTACAAGTGTATCGGTTGGATTTTTTTTTGCCATCAGTGGAAACAGAGAGTGATTAGGCTGCTGTTGAGGTCGTGCCCATGCAGTACACATCTTAACCACATGGAGGATCCCAGTCAGTTAATAAAAGGTACAGTAACTGAATGAAGATGCACTGAAATATGAAACAGATTTTCTTTGGTCCAAACTATTTGTATTGTATAAATATGTATTTATCAGCAACCAAAGTGAAGGTTTTATCGCATCATCTTTATTATCACAATATAACTCTTAATTACACCTTAAATATTTGTTATTCTATTTACTGAATTCTCTGACTGACTGTCTGTCTGTCTGGTGAGTGATGTTCAGATCAGTGTCACCTGTCCAGGAAGTTGACAATATTTGGGTTCTTCATCTCCTTCATGACCAGAATCTCGTTTATAATGAGCTCTTTCTTAGGCTGCTTCTGCAGGTTGATCTGTTTGATGGCCACCTGTGAAACAGAGCATCCCATAAAGAGATACACACATTACGGACACCACATACACAACAGTATGATAACGCAAATAATAAGGACTTTGTTTCCAAATTTAAAATGACTCCAAACAACCTTTCTCTAACAGAGCTGTAGACTAGAAATCAAGATTGAAATTCCCTTTATGCTACTTTTTATTCCTTGTCTGAAATACGTTTGAAAAACAATCAGACAACTATGTGGCCCAGTAGTTGCACAACACAAGGGTTGCCAGTTCAAATCCCAAAAACAACAGTTCAGTGGTGTGGTCGACAAACAAAAATTCTTTGGGGAAACTTTGTTGTGTGTATTATGTATTATAATGTATAATGAGAAACACACGTGAACACTATTTATGTGAAATCATTATTTCTGTTGTTGACCAAGAGCCGACCAACTGGGAGAACTAAATCAGATTTCTGATCATATAAAGTAACTTCACCTCTTGTCCTGTGGCGACATCTATGGCTGTGTACACTGTACCAGACGCCCTGAAGGAAAAACGATGAGGTGAAATTATTTTTAAAAAAAGGCCCCACCCGATATTTTCCCATCATCATCATCATCATCACCATCTTCATCATCACCATCTTCATCCCTCCTCCACTAACTTTGACTCACCCCTGTCCGATCTTCTCGTAGCGGGTGTATTTCTTCTTAGGATCTCCAATACTGACGATAGTTCCTAAGAGTCACAGGGGAAAGAAAAGTGTGGAGTCAGCAGAAGTGGAGCCTGGAATAGATGTGGTTTTGCCCATCTGTAATGATCCGTTTACACCGAGCATCTGTCTTTGGTTTCCTTACTTAGTTTTTCCATGATCTCCTCATCAGTCATTTTCCCTCCCTTCTTCTTCTGTTTGTCCGCTGCCTTTGAGGCGGCGTCCCCGTCTGGAGCCGGCAGTGGATCGATCACTGACCTGGTGTAAACCTGGACGAAACCCGACAGAGAAAGTCTCAGATTTGATCAGCTCCTGTTTCCTTTTTTTTTTTTTTACACAGCAGTTTGTTTACTTTCACAATAAGATTGATTAAAAGAATTGGAAGAAATGCCCTAATTAAAATGACTATTTTTATACAGGCATTATAAAATAAATCTATATATAATAGTATGCAATAATTATATAAGAATAGTAATTAAGATTTTCTTATTTTAGTTTTTTATATGTAAGCCTTAAAAGCATGTGAAATGTTAATTGTGTCAGTGTCACGATGACCATAGTTTTTGATTTATAATAAATAATTATAAAAAAAAAATAAAATAGCAGCAATAAACTGTAAATAGCTCCTCCTCCAGTCTCACCTAAAAGAGGTTTTAGACACATCTTTATTTCTATGGGTTTTCTAAGGGTTTTAATTGGCCAAATCTGTTGAAACAAGTGGCAGCTGATGTGATGGGAAACTCTACTCTACTGTTTACACCACACTCACTGATTTAGTGTGTTCTGGTCTGGGAGCGACCACTGGAGGCGGTGTATCGTCATCGTCATCATCATCACCGTCTTTTCCTCCTGACGGTGACGTGGCTGTACCTTGTTTGCACGTCTGAACAATAAAAACACAAACATTTGAAGTGATGACAAACATAGTTATGGTGAAGTCATGGAATGAACTCTACGATCTACTCACCGACTGAGAGTCTTTGTCTGTGGATAAAAAAAAAGAGAGAGAGTGTCAGGACAGAGTGTTTACAGTTAAAACAGTGGACGTTGTTTTTCTGTGGAGTCAAAAGCAAAACTGACCTGACGCGGAAAAACTGAGGTATTTCTGTTTCCCACTGGTAGAGTCGTAGAACTTGAGAATGTCGAGGACGGCCTGAGGATTCTGTTTCTGCTCTGATATACTGATGTTGGAGGTTTGGAGTAGACGGGCCCACTGCTCCGGCATGCCCTGAAAAGACAACCGCACACGCACAGAGAATAAGCTTAAAAAAAGAAAAAGAAAAAAAAGAGTTAACCGTGAAGACAAAGCAGTGTTTTTATTAACGACAAATTACAGTTTCTGTAAAAACAACCGGAAACCTGGACACATTAGCAATTTGAATTCTACTGGTTGGTAATGGTTGGGATATATTGTCACCTTAAGAAATGACACTGGTGTAAACATAAATTTGAACCAGCGTCAGGACATAAACATGTTGACAAACTTACAGTGAACTCTCCAGTGACAGCGTCGAAGCCCACATGGATGGTGTGTTCAAAGTCTGACGGGGACGAGATCTCAGGCCTGTCTTTGTCCCTGTCCTTCTTCCTGCCTCCTGTGGGTCAAAGGTCAAGCTGTTTCTTCTTTCTACATGAACATACGCAACTGCAGAAACGTGTTCTCTCCACACAGCCCTCACCTTTCTCTGAGGCAAACATAGAGATGATCTTGTTCCTGGACTTCCTCTCCTCAGGTACCGACGGCAGTGGTCGAGAGCTGTGATTGGCTGACTGGGCATCCTTAGCTCCACCTTGGCTACTCATCCTGACAGGGGGGGCGGGGGGCTTGTCCTCACACACTCCGCTGTCGCACATTTACACCCACGTACACCTGAAGAGACATAAACGAACGCATACATTTGAATGCAGCCCAGACATGAAGCAAATGTCAACTCCTTCCTGTTGTTATGGGTTTAAAAGGTTTCTATGAAAAAGTCCAGTCTCCACAACACTGAGAGAATCTGACCAACCTCATCCCTACAGACTACAATCAGTGGACGGGTGTAGGAGTGAAGGGAACAGAAGGTGTGAGCAGGAAAGAGCTCTGAATGGGCAAAGTGACGTGTTCTGTCTCGTTCACATTTTCAAGACAATGAGGAAGGAAAGGAGGCCGAGAGAGCAAGACACACAGAGAGAAAGAAAGAAAAACAGAGAGAGACGGTGCGAGGGGGCATTTTTTCATTTTTAAACAATAATTTAAACTTCGGGAGGTCACACAAAGTATAAGAGAAGGAGAGAAGGAGAGAAGGAGAGAGAGAGAGAGAGAGAGAGCATGACTGAAGTGTGCAGGATTGTTGCAGCAACAAACTCCAACAAACTCCTTAGTCAGGTCAGGAGAGTCAGCACTGACTGAATGTCCTCCGTCATGGAGGCGTCTCTCATGACTATTGACATAAATGGCTGAACAGATTCTTAATTACAGCCTTAATTGCTCTTGGTGTGATTTATGTGTATATGGCTGACACACAAATACAAAGATGAAACGTTATGGCCCATAAATCAATAGACTCCAACAGAACACAGTAAAACAAACACACCGTCTACTGTAAACCAGCAGCAGTTCTTCACTGTTGCTTATTGTGTTGTATTTTTTTTTATGAAGTGCAGGAAGTTTGACCCAGTTTCCTAATATGGTGAAAACTCAGACTGCAGACACTGGTGCACACACACGCACACACACGCACATGCACACACTGACAGGCGCACGCACCCACAAAACCATCAACCACAAAACCTCCTCATCATCCAGTCCTGCTGACTGAGCATGCACTTCAATCAGATCATTACTTAGGGACTTCATTCTCGGTGACATCACAGACAGGAAACAAACAGAAGTTTCCCCATTTCCTGTGTCTGACTGTTGATGACACAGCTCGTGTATAACCTGGTCTGGACGCAGGGCTGAGGTAGGTTTGTCTACAGCTGCCCTTGGGACATTTGTGATGTCACCACAAAAATCCTTCCGGTCCTAAATTCCTCTGGTTTTGCACTATAAAGATTAAAGCCAGCGGCATATTTGTCATTGACAAGACTATTCTGGGTTAACTGCCCTCACGTCTACACGTCATCTTTACGTTAGTTCTGTTGATCTGTTCTCACTGGACATTTTAAAAGGAGTTTTCAGAAGTGGTTTAAATTGATCAAGTTTGATACATTTAAAAACAACCCCTGATCCAGACATATTGTAGTGTGGTTCGTATAAACATTTTACTTGATGAACTCTATCACCATGATCCTGTCAGGACATGACATCAAAATGGTTAAATGGGATTGGTCGCTGGCAAATATTGCTTGAAATGGAAACCCATTTGGCCACGTTCCTTAATTCTGGACTTACTGCAGCATATGAACTAGCAACAGTCCAGACCAGGGTTCACAAGGACTCTGAGAGAATGTCTTTAAGGAGAACCAGGTATCAGTTTAACAGAGCAGAGTTTAAGTCCAGTTCACAATCACTAAAAGACCTCAGGTTGGTTTAAGAAGATGACTGTGAAAGGAGTGAACGTTCTCTAAATGAAGCATTTTCTGCTTTGGTGACAATCAATAACAACCTCAAGCAGAAACAACTAGTTTGACACTAATGGTTTTTCATACCGACTCTTGATGACAACATATCCAGTGACCTGGTGGTTAAAGGTTTCCAATTGAAGTATTGCAGGTTCAAATCCTGGCCCTGACAGGACTGCGGTGTGCTTAGGGAGCGTCTTTTCAAATCTACTTATTCTCCCTGTATGGTTGTATCGCAGCTCTATGGACAAAAGCAAAGATTAACTCTTCAACTTTTCAGTAAGACTCTCATGCACAAAAAAAATCATCCTACTGCTTTATGAAGAGTAAACTAACAATATTTTCTGATTTCTCCAGGAAAGTCCTTGAGCAGAGTGTCCAAAAGTAAGAAAAATCATTAACACCACCAATGACTACCTTTTTTTCTCCACTCTTATTCATTCCTCTCCTTCACTCTATGCCTCAGGCTACCACTGCAGCAGTCACGGAGAGAGGAACACAAGGGCCTACCTGTCCTGCAGAGGCTCATGTAAACTGACCACAATATGTTTTCCAGTGTGGAAAGACACGACCAAAGGAGCCTGTCCACCCACAGGACACGGGGCACTCCCTGAGAGCCTTCTCTGAACCCCCCCTTAACCCCGAAGAATGTCTTCTACGTACTTTTGCTCCCAGCTGCCGAGCACTCACCTGTTAGTTGTCTCTTCTGCCTCTCACAGAAGACCAGATAAACCAGGGGAGGAAAACTGTCCTATTCTTATTCACAGCAAGGGCGTAGCACCTCCGTTCCTACTGCTCATTCATCTACTGGGTCTTCTCTCTGTTTTTTCCCTCTCTGTTTCTCCGTCTCTCTCTCTCTTTTCCCCATTCGCAGGGCAGGTCCCAGCAGGCTGTCTCATTCCTCAGTCATCTTGGGTAGGACAAGTGTGCTCATGCCCTGGCAAGATAAAATTAGACCAAGTCCAGCCTTAATGTGCATTTTCAAAGTCTCCCTCTTTCTCCCACTCCTTTTCTCCCCCTCTTGGTCCCTCCCTCCGTCTCACTCCTTTTCTCCCTCTCTCACTGGGCCTGTGTGTTTTGGGCTGACTGGATGGGTGCTGGCTGGCCAGGCTGAGACAAGTTGTCTCACAGTTGGAATTCCATAGCTGCAGGCTGCTGCAGCAGCAGACATGTTCTCTAATTCAATTTAAACACACACCTCTTCCCCAACAGGAGCTGCATTGTGAGGCTGTGGGTATGTTTTATATAGCTGTGAGCAGCAGCAGCAGCAGGAGGAGGAGGAGGAGGAGGAGGGGTCTGCTGTGAGGGAAGTAGGCAGGTGCAAAGATCAGCATCACAGGTGACACAACTGTCCACACCTTTGTTCTCATGGAACTGTTTATGGATTATGTCACTCCAGGTAGTAATCTGGAAACCATGGTAAACAACACATGACTCAGTTCTGCAAACATTCAAAATGTTGTAATATTTTAAGAGTTGTAAGAGTGTTGCTCTTCTATATTGTCCTTTTGACATGACTGTAGGCTGCTTCTTAGCTAACTCTTTTCCTTCATGGCTACCCTTTAGCATCTCCTTCCTACCTTTGTTATCATTTTGTCTGTTATGGTCTTAGCTTGTATTTATGTTTTGCTAATGTTTGGCTGTAATTTTTCTAATTTGTTTCATCTGCAAGTTAACCTGCTGGCTAACTACCTTTTAGCCTAATGTTTGTCAGGCTAATTGTTATATCTGTGCAGGTGACATGTTTGTTAGTTGATAAGTTGTTTTTCAGGTATATCATATTACAGGCCTTTTACTCTTACCGTATATGCAGTGATATATTACATAAAAATATATATATAAAACAAAGTTTAGCCAATATTTTAATTCTGCTTAAGTGAATACAGTACTTTGATTTTGCAAAGTTCCAATGATGGTGAATTATTTTTCATCACTTCTCTCTCTACACTTGTACTGTACTGTACTGCCTCCACCATTTGAATTCTCTAACTTTCCATCATCACTGAGGCCCACAGCCTCTCCATGTCCTTCTGCTCTCTTGAGATTTCAGTTCCTTATTCTCTGAACTCTGCTTGTTTCATAGCACTTTCTATTCCCTCAGGCTGATCATCAGCAGGGGAGGCCGCTTCCTCATCCTGGAACTCTCCGACTTCCAAAAAGCCAACCAGAGCGCTTTGAGGACGGCTGCCGAGCTGTTTACAGGAAGTGGACAGCAAGCCTTTTGTATTTGGCTTCTATAAAAGGAAATTCTACAGAGGACTTCCTGGAAGGAGTGATGACGCTTACACACACAAACACACTATATACGTCCCCCCTGTTCATTCAGGGGCACAGATGCATAAAATGCATACAGTGTATCATATATACACACACACAGAGACTCAGTCTGTCTACCTTCTACAGCCATTACTGATTATGGGTCTGGCAGTGAATGAAGTGTAAACATTGTGTCCAGCTGCACGCCCACACTGCACACCTTATCCTGTTATTCAAACAGTTGCCTCACACCAGTGGGGCAACTGATTTGATGAGTAAAACTGAGATAAAACACAGGGTTTTAGGGTATGAGAGGGCAGACTGTGAGTCCAAACTCCTTCATAGAAGTCCATATGTTTTGTATTATTAATAACTAAAGGCTAACATATGACAAAATAACAGTGTATGTATGTATAAATACTTGTCGTTTCCTAATCCCCATTAAGTGAGCAATTTGTGAAAAGTGGTATGATCTAATTACTGAAAGGTTGCTTTATATTTACCTCTTTCCCACTTATAATGCTTACATTACTGCTCACAATATAGTTGTATTTCTGTAAAACGAAAAGAGTGAAAAAATGTTCATCTGGGCTACTCTAGATACTTCCAGAAGATCACTTAAAAAAGCTGCAAAAAGAAAACGCTATGAGTTAACAAAAAGCACCAGTTAGCCAAATGAAAACAGTATAAAAAGCCTACACTAAATCAGAAATGAATAATTGTTACCCTTTTCTGCAAAAGAATTAACATTCCATGTACATGATATTTACTGTACATAATGCAATTCTGTAGGAACAAAACACACGTCGTTATTGTCGTTAAATGCTGTACATTGTTGTGCAAGTGAACGGTGAACAAAACACACGTCGTTATTGTCGTTGCATTGTTGTGCAAGTGAACTAAAAGTATACGGTATATCAACAGAGTTTTAGAGGCCTATGTTTATGTAGAGCACCCTATGGTGGCTGTGACAATTGGTTTTACTGCGCATATATTACAATGTTACGTCGTTTAACGACATTTAAGGCTGTCACTTTTTAGTTAAAAATAAAAGTAAAACGACAAATTCCACAACACCAAAGTATCTTACCTGCTCCACCTTTATCTTTAAAACCCTTCTTCTGACACAGATACAGTCATAACACTAGACGTTACTAAGAAGAAAGACTTCTGTAGTTATCAAGTAGTTATTGGCAGATAAAGAAACTTTTACTATAAAACTTACCGGTTTCTGTCAACCATAAACTATTCACCGAGCTCGGCAAACTCCTTCCCCGTTTCTGCTGCTTCAGTACGTTTATATAGTCCAAATTTAACGTTGGGTTTTTTCACTTGTTTCCTCCAAGCGCGAATCAAAAGCTAAGTCGTCTCCTTCGGAGGTTTGTAGCTCAAAACGAGTTGTGAGCCACAAACCCGGGAGGAACCAGAAGAAGAGGAAGCGGAACGTCGTAGAATCAAAGTCGGGAATCAGAACCTGCGGGCTTCCGTAGCGGCGTTGTTGGACCAAACTCGGAAGGCGCGTAAACACAGCTGACTGTGATGCTGCTACCCAGATTGGCGTTAAGTTAACGCATAAGACAAAGGAAATAGGATGGACTTAGTTTTCAAAATTATGGTTTTGACGCGTAAACTAACCAAACTTACTGTGGTAGTGGAATATGGTTGCATTCGCGTCAGCCCTAATTAGGAAGAGTGAGACGACCTTAAAAATGTACCTCGGTGACAATATTTGTTTTGGTTGAATACAACTGTGTTTAGAACAAGTAAGTCACTAGAAGTCTTTTTTCTGATATTATATTTTTACATGACATGATACAAATGCATTCTGGGGCGTAGTCATAAATAGCTTTGCTACTGTAAATTTAAAGAATCAGTATCATAAAAAAAATTGGCAAACTTATTATGTAAACGTAACACATCTTTGATGCCCCTACCGGAAGTAGTGCGCCCACTATCGCTAGCTTAATTCAAGTCTTAAATGAGCAGTAGGACAAATCACAATCGTCAGAAAGTACAAGGTAAACAGTGCATTATTTTTTTAGTACGCATTAAGTGCTAAGTGTGCTTTTTTGTTGTTGTGTTTACTGGTGCGATACGATACGATATAAAAGCCAACAAGGAGCTGTGGCGGTAATTCAAACAAGCTAACGCTACATTTAGAAACCAGAGATAGCCCAGTTGTGTACGTATGATGACGGAGAGATGACGGAAAAGATGATGAGACAAACTAGAGGATAACGCATAATATAACGTTTTCTCTATAAAGTTCTCTCCCCTTTGTGTTAAAAACGTAGTATTTGTCAAATTTAAACGCAAGTCACGCCAGTCATTATTTCTTGAATAAACCACTTGTGGTATAAAAGCTTGTTAGTTTAAGTGTATTCGAGAACATTGGTGTCGTTAACTGACTTGCGTACAGGTGCTCAATTAAGCAACAATCCAGTCAACCCGTGTACGGAAAGAACGGTATGTTTCAATACTTCCTGGTTGGCCTTCAGAACTCTTGTTTGCTCTTGTCAACGATGCGAAACAAATGTTTAAACGCTCTTTTGACAGAATGTGGCCGTCGACGCGACTACGTCAATCCCTCTTTCAGATTTGCCAGCAGTACATTCAAAATGTCATCCCCGTTTACACAGGTCTCAAAGGTCCTATTTAGATGCAATAAACCATTACAGCTATTCGACTGGACCATAGTGTCAAAGCCTTTAAGAATTTTTAAATGACTAATACGTAAATAATGCACCAAATATCTTATTTTGGATTGTATATGTTAGACTGACACTGTAAAAAGAAATAATTCTTATGATTTGTACTCTTTTGGTTGTGTGTGTGTTTTCTCCAGTGTCATGTTTCCCAGCTGGAGACGGTTTAGGGATGTGGACCTCTTTGCAGACCGATCTGAGGCCATCACAGAGACTCTGTCCCAGGCCATCAGAGCTGCAACCTCAGAGGAGCCAGATGCAGACAGCAGTGTGTTGTTTGGCCAAATGAAAGGCAATGTGGTCGGCCTCAGATACTATACTGGAGTGGTGAGCATCAATCAGAGGCATTTTAATGAACTCCACTGACACAGTCATGTCCTGGCCAAGTCTGTCTGTCTCATTATCGGAAGTGCTATTTAACCCACTTACAGCACATTTGAAGACTGAGCTAGAATCAGTTACAGTATAACAGTAATAAAGCAGTGTAATATTATCTGTGTAGTGTCAAATACAATGACTGATAACCACTCATACATAATGTAAAGGTCAATTTTAGCTGTGTTTTGTTCTATAATCTGACATGGTGATAGGGTGAAGTTGTTAATATATAACACAGATGGGTTAAATATATTTAAGATACACAGCAGACTTGGAGAAAAAAGGATCGCTTTGCAATAATAAATGCCTTATTGAACAGCATACAGTTGATAACAAAAGTCTTATTTCTTCATATATCACAAAAGGATCAAATATACTTACGATTTTTTGCAGTATTTTTTTCAATTTTTGTGCCTCTATTTATTTTTTTGGACAGGTCAATCCTGGCGAAATGGTTGGTTTGGTGCGAGAGCCCCATAATCAATATGATCGCAACGCAGTGATGGTTACCAATATATATGGCAACCAGGTGGGACACATCAAGAAGGAGCTGGCAGCAGCCATGGCCTACATCATGGACAACAACATGGCTAAAGTGGAGGGGTGAGTGCCAGACTGGGATATTACAATGAATGCTATTTCTGTAGCTCATCTTCACAAAATTCAGGTAATTTGCTCCATTAAGTTGTATGCAAGTCGTATAAAGCATTATTAAACCATTATTTAAAACCCAGAAGGCAGAACTTCTGCATAAACACATCCATGTGTGCTGTTATATCTGTTTTAGGGTTGTGTTCTTTGCCACAAAAAATAAGTTCACTATGCCCGTGACGCTGTCATTCTGGGGAAGAGAAGAGAACAGAGAAGCTGTGACGCAACACTTGGCAAACCATGGTTTCAAGCTGAACACGCGTGAAAATATACCAATAAGTAATCATTCTCACTCACTTCCTGATGCACTTCTCTGGCTGTCATTGAGATGAGCTCAGGCGATCACATTTCTTTCTCTCGTTCCTGACGAGAGCCCTACCCTTGTTTGTCTCTGTGTTTGTCGACATGTCTGTGGTTTCAGGTACAAAATCAATCCATTATAACAGTCCAGGCGCTTTTATGCAGGCATCGAAAAAAGGTGCGACCATCTCACTGACCCCACAAGAGGTAATGTTCTTTTAAAGTATTTGTTACTGTATAATATGCGTACAGCATGTGAGTAGGAATAGAAAAACACAGGTGAAATCACAGAAGTTCCGTTATTTTGTATAATTTAGGTATAAAATTTCGGTGCAGAATGTGTTTGGGGAAATCAGTCATCAAGTGTTGCTACAGTATTCTTATAATATACTGTGTTACTATAGGCATGACAATACATTTATGTTTTTTTAAGCAATTTAATCGTAGGAAAATTGTCAGCAAAGTAAACACACAATGCTGTTACATTCAGGTTACTAAAATTGGAATCAGAAAGAAAAGTAAAATGAAATGAACCAATGAATATTTGCATGTTATTGAAAAAAAACTATAAAGCGCTGTAGAACATCGATACAGTAGGGTGATGAAAATATCACAATATTTCAGTTTATTGATATTTTCTTACACCCCTGGTGTAATCTGGTTTTTAACTGTTGTCATATATGTTTCAAACAACATCTTTTAATTTACTTCATTTTATCTTTTTTGTTTGTTTTTTTAGATGAAGAATGCTTTTGATAATTTGTTTGAGGGGCTGATGGAAAGTAAAGACGGGGAGCAAGAGGCAGCGAAGGTTTGTGTTTCATTTTTCTGCATTTTGTTAATACGTGGAAATATTCTTTTCTTCCCATGGTTCTTATACTAGTATTGTCTAAAATGTCTTTTTAGTGTTTTCAGTTCCAAATCCAAAAAGCAAAATAATTTTAAATGTCTTTTTATTGTTTTATTTACAATGTTCAGATGGACAAAATACAAAAAGGTACAAACAAATATAAAAAAAACTTGTCTAGAGTAAATGTCAGAGTAATTAGAAAAACAGCATGATCAGCAAAGTAATTTAAATTTAGTCAGGTACATAACTAAAGCATAATTTGTGAACGACACCAACTTTTTTTTTTAATTTCAAAAAATCTTTTTTCTTATCTTCTCCATAGTCTGTGAGCACTCCTCTTCTGCTGCACCAGAAGCAGGCGCTGTCCTGGATGTGTGCTCGTGAAAACAAATCTGGGCTGCCGCCCTTCTGGGAGAAGAGAGGAGAGCTGTACTACAACACCGTGACGTGTTTCTCTGCCAAAGAAATACCAGCGAGGGTTCGTGGAGGAATCCTGGCAGATGATATGGGGCTGGTGAGTGAGTGACACATGAGAAGTTACCACTGAATCAAACTGAGCAAACCGTGTATATTGTCTTGGTATATTGTTGTATCGTTGAATTTCTTCTGCAGACACTTTAAAAACACACATTTTTGGTGAACAAATCCCAGAAAAACTATATCAAAGATCATAGACCAAAAACACTACTCCTCCGTCTGTGCTGATTGGTCGTCTGCACTGGAGCTAAACACAACTATCAGGATTCAAATTCTGACCCCATGTATGACTTATACTGGCAAGACTCAAGACCTGGCTTGAGCAAACTATGGCCCGGGGGCCTGATGCGGCCTGTTTGACTTTTTAATGCAGCCTTCCAAACTTTATCCAAAATATATTATTAATTTATATGATCCTTATACTTCAGCCTTTTCCCTGTGATGCCCACATTCCCCCAGTAAACAATACAAATGAAGATAATAATAATAATCATAATAATAGAGCCTTTCAGAACGATTAAGGACTACAATTCATAAAACATAGTAAAACAAAGCTCAATCATAGTAAAATAAAAAATAACAACAATAAGGCTTGTGTTGGTGTGAGAGTTGTGGTAGGCTGAGTTTGGAGCTGGGACACTCATTGGTGATATTTGTTTAAATGTGTTCACTACAAATAAATAAAAAGATTTTAGAAGTGAAAATCTTTCCATCATTTTTTTTTTTTAACTCTTCAGGGAAAAACCCTGACGACCATTGCTCTGATTCTCACCAACTTCCACAATGGAAACCCTCTGCCCGTGGAGAAACGTGTAAGTGTTTCTATTTCTGCTGCCGTCGCCCTGGTCTCTGTCATTGGTACACAAGTAAAATTATAATAAAGTGATTGTTCTACTTGTCTGCAGACGGAGGGCTTTTCACCTGTTAAAGCTCAGACCAAATTGGAAGGCACATACAGTAAGACCTTAGATGATCACGTTACTGCGCGTTACGTGTGGAGGAAGAAACATACAAGTAAGAAAATTCAAAGCTGAGTTGGATCTTTGTTTCAGGTAGCAGTGGTGTGGAGGTAGGAGGTGAAGTTAGTGCTGCAGCTGCTGATCTTCTGTCTTCAGGCCTGTAAGAGGATTCTGAGTTCTGAAATAATGATGTCTTTGGTTTCCAGGATCCTAACTCTGATTTGTTGTTCAGTTTTCAGGCAGATGTGATCTGTGATGACAAACCAGAACCAGAGAAACGTACGTAAGAGCTGAGAAGTAGATTCTTCTAATTACTCTTCACATTTAGTTGGTTCCCTGTTATTATGGACTGTTGCTCTAATGACTTTCAGCCACAGATAAAAGCAAAAGAAAGACAACAAGCAGCAAGAGGAAACCTGCTAACGGTAACGTCCGTCTGCTTTTGGTGTTTGTACCCAACAACGCCTGCATGTTGAAGCACATAAAAACAGCAAAACCCTCTGATTTTGATCTAAATAACTGACTGACTTTTATGCTGGTGTCTAATGCTGTACATCCAGCAACCCCTGTTTTGCTGGAGGATCTGGACTTTGCCGCAGCTCTCGGTGCCTCAGGTTCAGACGTCATCCCACAGAAGAAGAAGAAAACCGCTTCCAAAAAGGCTTCTTCCACTTCCAGTGAGTTCTAACGACATCTTAGCTCTAGTTCAGAGGGAAGTCAAAGACCTGGAGTGAAAGTCTGTGCCCCCTCTACCTCTCTGTGTGTTTGCAGGTGTTGAATCCTCTGTCCCTGAAAATGCAGACGAGCTGTCGGCCAGAACGACTCTCATCATCTGCCCACTGTCTGTGCTCAGCAACTGGCTGGTAGGAGCTGTCAGTGATGTTGACCATGTTGTGAGGTTGTCCTTCTGAATTCACCATCATGTGTTTGTTCTATCTGTGCTCATGTGTTCTCGCAGGACCAATTCGAGCAGCATGTGCGTTCCAATGTAAAGCTTAACGTCTATCTGTATTATGGAGCAGAACGCAACAGGTCCCAGAAGTTCCTGTCCGCCCAGGATGTGGTGATCACTACCTACAATGTTGTGTCTGCGGACCATGGGGTGAGTCAACGTGGGTCAGGGTTATATGACTGCAAAAGTGCCTTTAATTTTAAAAATGGCTTTCATTGTATTGACAAATGCAGGCCAATAGTCCTCTTCACAAGATCAACTGGCTGAGAGTGGTCTTAGATGAAGGACATGTGGTCAGAAACCCAAACGCTCAGATGAGTAAAGCTGTGCTGGGTCTGAAGGCCAGTCGACGCTGGATTTTATCAGGTATGTTCCGCCTAAGGATATTATGGCCCCAAAACTTGAACTCTAGCTATTACAATGTGCTGTAGTTTTCTGAACATGTACTTTTTCAGTGTAACCACAACTCCTGCTGCAGGTACTCCGATCCAGAACCATGTGAAGGACCTGTGGATGCTGCTGGCCTTCCTGCGCGTGAAGCCCTTCGACGTGAGAGAGTGGTGGAACAGAGTGATCCAGAGACCGGTCACTCAGGGCGTCAGGAGCGGTCTGCAGTGAGTTCTCACTCAAGATGAAGTAGAGAGAAGAGAGTGAAGTAACTTGTGAGATTGTAGAAGCATTTTGTCACACTTTTTTTTTTTTTTTTTGCTTTTGTCTTTTGTTTTAGCTGGAAGCAAACAGTAATTTTTTTTAATATTTTTTTTGACTCTGTTAAAGAAGGAGTGTTGTTTTAATGCAATATGAATGAAGAAAAAGTTATGGAAACACTATAATTATAATTAAATAAATATTACTAAAATATATATTAAAATATAGTATTATATTATATACTATATAATAATAATTATAATGTAAAAAACATAATGAAATAACTATGTTTTTACCAAAGATGTTGTGACGGGCTAACATTCAGAAGTAATCAATCAAACGTACTGCTGACGTTTTGTGACATAATGTGCTGCGGACCACTCGCCAAATTCTTAGAAATGTTTGCAGAAACCTCCAGACTCTGGTGAAGTGCATCACCCTCAGACGCACCAAGAGCAGTAAGGTGAACGGGCGCCATCTCGTGTCACTTCCCGAGAAGTGCGTATTTGTGGAGCAGGTGGAGCTGAGCCAGCAGGAGAAAGAGGAGTACGAACTGGCACGGAATGAAGGAAGAGACGTCATCCGCAGGTCTGTGCGCTAGAAGGCTGGAAAGTACCGTTAGAGTCACGTGACCATGTTGTCGACACACCTGTTGAAATGATACTGTTAACATTTGTACTGGTTTGTATTATTTTGTGTGTGTGTGTAGATACGTGGCAGAGGGAACAGTGATGTCTAACTACGCTGATGTTTTGTCCATTCTCATGAGGCTGAGACAACACTGCTGCCACCCTGACATGGGCAAGGCTTTGACTCATTCAGATAAAGGTGCAATGTTTTTTGTTTTTTTTTTCATTTTAATGAATTGGGTTTATTTGTATATTTGATTGTTCAACAACACAATATCAAAAGCATGGGTCTCAAAACCCCTGGCCCGCAGGCCACTTCCAGCCCACAAACCACTTGTGGCTGGCCCACACTAGATGTCAGTCTAGTGTGGGCACTGTCATGGGCCTCCCCACTAACAACATAATAAATGGTTTTCATAATAAATGGGCCTCCCCACTAACAACATAATAATTTGGTTATTCAAATGTAATATTGTAATATTTAATCTCCCTCCAATGAGATTATAGCAGTAGTGGTCACAGCATACATGACATTTACCTCATGGTCATCCAGATGAGGCAGCGACACCATCGGAGCTGCGGGAGCGTCTGATAAAGAAGCTGCGGTTGGTGTTGGCCAGCGGCTCTGACGAGGAGTGCGCGGTGTGTCTGGACTCTGTCTGTCTCCCTGTCATCACTCACTGCGCTCACGTTTACTGTCGGCCCTGCATCACACAAGTCATCAGCACTGGGAAGGTAAATGGACTGTCGTCAGCATAGAGTACAATACACTCCACTCCTAAGGACTCCTTCAGTGTATTCATTTTTATCTGTTTCTCTGTGTGTACAAAGGACAACGCCCGCTGTCCGCTCTGTCGAAGTGAGATCAAAACCAGTGAGCTGGTGGAGTTTCCACCAGAGGAAACAGAAGGAGACGATGGTACGAGCTCCTGTCAGTGGAGGACCAGCTCAAAGGTACAATTCAATACAATACATTTACAAATATATGCATATGTAAATATATGTATTTCATCCCTCTTGTTGTTTTAATATATACAGTAGAAATTAAAAAATATTGTTAGTACCTTGACTCAAAAGCTACCACTGTGTGGCGCTGTGGATTATCCTTACATGTCCGGTGGTGCTCCTTGCAGGTACAGGCACTGCTGGGAAACCTGCTCAGGCTCAGACATGAGGACGGCAGCATCAAGTGTTTGGTCGTCTCTCAGTTCACACGTTTCTTGACCATACTGCAGTCTCCCCTCAGGTGAGGGATACAAATACACAGTACAGTACCTAAAGGATTACTGTTCCTACAGCATGTATTATGTTGGTTCTACAAGGAACACAAGGTCCAGTTTTTCACAGAGACTTTTGTCTTGTATTCTGGTTCATTTTTCGTTACAATTTAAATGCACCCTCCATCATCCCCTCCCTGCAGTTAGAACTAAAACAAACTCCCTGGCTAACCATAAGCTATCGCTAACTTATCAGTTAAAAGAAGTTTCAAGTGAGTGGCTTCATTCATTCGAGATACAAGATTTTTCTCCTTCAAAAATTCTGACGCTAAACATAAAAAAGAGTTAGACCGTTCTTGACTGGTTTAAAAGCCACAGACACACCGTAAAGACATGTCAGGAATATCTTTCGGTTCATCGTGTTTCCCTTTTCCCGGTGATCGTCTCCATCAGAGAGCACGGTTTCAGCTTTGTGCGTCTGGACGGAACCATGAGTCAGAAAAAACGAGCTCAGGTGATCAAAGACTTTCAGAGTGCCGACGCCGACAGTCCTACAATCATGCTGCTGTCACTCAAAGCTGGAGGGGTGGGGCTTAACTTGACCGCAGCCTCTCACGTGTTCCTCATGGATCCTGTAAGTACCAGTTTTTAGATCCTTACATATAAAAAGTTTCTACAGTCAAGTAAACCCAGATGATGTGCAGGGCACTGATAGTGTATAAAACATTGTGTATGTAAAATATACATGTACATACATCTATGTATGTATTATAATACTGTATATACATGTGTATGTATGAATATATATAAAATAAAAAAGTTGATATTGTTAAGAAGTATTTAAGTGATGGTTCTAACGTTCATAATGTTTGGTCAGGCATGGAACCCAGCTACTGAGGAGCAGTGTATTGACCGCTGCCATCGTCTGGGGCAGAACAGAAAAGTCGTGGTCACCAAGGTCAGAAATTTGGACTCAGCATCAATTAAGTTAAATCACATTCTGTAGTAGTTAGATAGTTTTGCATTTTGGAAACATTGACTTTGTATGAGAAATGGACTTAGTCACCACTGTTAGCCATAAGTCCAAAGTGAATGTTGTTCTATGAGAACATTAGGTCACATATTTTGAATCTCTTCTTCAAAAAACATACAATTTCAGTTCCTATTCTATGTTAGCCACATGCTGTCCTAATATATCAGTTTTATGTGTCTGTTGTTGCAGTTCATTGTGAAAAACTCCGTGGAGGAAAACATGGTGAAGATCCAGAAGAAGAAGCAGGACCTGGTGGAGAAAACGTTTGGCTCCACAGACACAGACAAGTCAAGATCTTATATAGAGGACGTCAAAGCTCTGTTAGAGCTGTAGATGTTCTACTGCACACTGTATCTGAATCATCACCATCACCACAGATGACCTCAGGTCACTCTTCTATCTTTTATTATGGTAACCTTTTTAACCCAGTTCATTTTCTGTATTCCTGTCAGCAGCAGTGTTCCTGTGACGTGGCACTGGATTTGTAAAGAGAATGTCTATGTTGTTGACAATATAAGATTTCTAAAAACTGCTTGGTGTCATGTGTATGATTCTGTGGCATCTAAACCCACCTGGGACTGGAAATCACATGACTGAAAGTATGACATTTTACTGTCCAAAAATATCTCGTCCAGACATGGACAAACTACGGTCTGTCAAGCACTGGTACAAGCTATGGGAAAGACTGATGTCAATCCTTCTGTTTCCTGCATTACAACGAATCGACTGTAATTATAGTTGATACCACCAGATGGTGCCAGATTTTATTTGAAAGTTTAGGTTTCAAATTGTGAACCTCATTTTAGCCCGTGAACCAAAAGTTTGGGTCTGTTCTCCGGATAAAATATGTAACAGTATTGACACTGCCTTATGACACTGAAGACAAAACTATTTCTTTTTGTTAAATTGCTTTTACTTCGACCCCAATTTTCCTCTTGAACCTGATATGACTAATATTTATGTTCATTGGGATACAGGGAGGCTGGTCACGAAATCAGAGTGCATTGTGGGTGATGTAGTTTATGGTAAATGTATGTTTGAGTCAAATTGGAATTAGAGAATTTGACTGTGTACTGAAGGAATTTTACCTTAAGAGTCGTGTGCATGCCAAACTCTGGTGGGCCACATAGAACGGCTGTGGTAGGCGGGATCTGACCTGTGGGCCTTGGGTTTGACAAAAATCATTACATTAACTCAAGAGTCAAAGTCCAAGTCCTCTAAAAACGTTTAAACTGAGCCACCAGGGAAGAGCATATCTGGTCCAAGTTTAGCGTCTGAGGCTCCAAGTCATTACTGGTGTCGACCAGCTACAAGTCCAGAAGGCAATTATTTAGTGCAACTATTTCTGACATGGATCTGGTCATTATAATATGTAGTAAAACAGGAAAGAATTTTTTTTTTTTTTTCTAACCAGATTTGACTTTATTAGTGCTTTAACAGTGTTGGCAGTGAACAGATGAATCAGAGACTACTTTGTTACACTTCCACCATGGTGCTTTTCAGGAATCAGCGAACGAGTCAGCATCTCGTAGAAGATTGTACGTTGGAGTTAGACAGTACTCGTCTTATCGTTAGCAGTTACAGTAGCAGTTAGGGAGCACACATGCTGGGGTGAGGTCAACAGTGAGGAAGAGGCTCAATGAAAGTCTTTTTGCCGTGCTGTTAGCAGCAGTTACAGTAAATGCACTGTTGTAACACTGGAATGACAGTAAGGCAGCCGGTTGAAATGCAAAAAGGAAGTGATGAAAGCTTTAGGTCTGGTCCGGTTGTAACATGCACAGCGTTGATGACACGTCTCTCAATTCACACAGAAACACAAGTACAAGAGAACTTTAGGATGAGGGAGGATTTCCGTGACGTTGTAACACTGCCATGCAAACGCAACATAAGCACGGCTCAACACCAGGCACAGATACAGTACGATGGAACCGCTGAGGGGAATGAGATTGTCACAACTGGCTAAGAATGAGAACACGGAGGAAGAGGAATACGAAGCTGTTACAGCGTTTTTAACCCTAATCTGCTTCAGTACAGTGACTCACTACCAGGATGAAGTCGTGGGTTACACAGGTTTTGGTTTGGCCCACTGCCTGGTTTCATAGTTGCTGGAATTTTTCCACAGTTTTAGGAAGACGCAGGATTATCAATCCATACGTATCATACACTCAAAAAGAACAGCGAGGCATTTTGGGAAGTTTGATGTTTTGAATTTAAACCACAGGAAACAGGGAAAACACTTTTGTAACCCACTCAACCACACGGAGACCAAAATGTATTCAAATACGTGTGTAACTAATTAACTAACTAGCTATTAACTTAACTCTGAAATGGTCGGTCGTCACGTCAATAATGAACTGAGGTTTCAACAGTCCACCAACCACAGCTACGGACTGTGCATGGATGAAGTAAAAGAGGGTGGAGTAGATGGAGACGAGTGTCAGCTGAGAGTTGTGACAGAAGAAAAGCTGCAAAGTTGAAAGTTCAGGGTTATGAGACAGTAGTGAGATCTGCTATGATGTGTGGTTTGGAGACAGTGGCTCTGTCTAACAGACTGAGTGCACTGAGGTGGAGGTGAAGAAGATGAAGATGCTCAGATTTTCACTGGGAGTGATGAAGTCAGGAAAGACGAGAGGAATAGTTCCCGACAGGATGGTGGAAACATCGCAATCTACTGTAATGTCTAATGTGGTGAAGTTCCCAGGAAGGAAGCTGGGAACTTTTGAAGAATAGCAGTCAAGCCAGTTTTTTAACCTTGGGGGCGCCTAGAACAGAGCTTTTTTTGGGTGAATGTGAGTCTCCTTCTGTCCGTCTGCCCTAACCCACACACACACACACACACACACCATTGGCGTAACTGCATCTTCTGTGTGTTCCAATGATGAGTTTGTATAATGTACCTGAAAACGATTCATTTTCACAACTTTTTAAAAATGGCATTCATAAACGATTATTTGCAACAGCAAATAATTTCACTTCATGCATGCAACTTTATGCAATCCTCCCCTGTGACTCTTTGGCGCCCCCCAGGGGAGGTGCCCCTCACCCATTGAAAATCACTGGCCTAGAATTCTAATTCTAATGGGGTCGCCTGAAATGTCTACTAGTTAAAATTACTGATAAAAATATTTTTTCAATATCTGAGCTGGAGCATTGATTGATAGCTGCGATCACGTGACTGAAAAAAAAACTAATTCTGGGGTTTCCAGAAATTTGTGTGGGACGATGATGTTCAGTCAAGAAGGTTCTTGTAACAGAAGAACAGAGAAGGAATGGAGTGAGATGGAGGCAGACACAGACTTGGTCACTGAGACAAACATTTGTGGAAGAATGTCGATTGCCCTGTTTCCTGTCTTTTTTTCCCCTACATCACTTCATTATCATTTTTTCAAATCTATCATTATTAATTATAATTATATTAATCCTTCTTTAGTGATTGAGCTCCTTTTCCCAAAATGTCAAGCCTTCTCTTTTTAAGGAGAAATAAAGTGAATGATAAGTGCGTGGGAACCTCTACTCTCCGTCATTCCGTCACACTGACAGGATGCAGAGGGTGAGGCCAAGAGTTTGTTCAGTCACCTGCCGATCAAGCTCCAGTGACGGGCCGAGCGGTGGTGTGGTGGAACACCCGCCGCCCTCACAGCCAGAGCTTCACGTGGCGCTGCCTCCGTCCGTCACACCCCCTCTGTCCGCCTGCTACTTCAAAAAGGAGTCGAGCTTCTGCTCGATGTTGGCGAAGGCGTCATCGCCCAAGTAGTCGATCTGCCCCGCCTCCCAGCGCTGCTTCCTCTCCTCTGACGAACGCTTCTGCGGAGGTGGAGGAGGAGAAGAAGAAGAGGCTGGAGAAGGAGACGGTGGCTGTTCACTCACCTCCTCACTGAGTTTTCCCTGTGAGACAGACACAGATGTGCAGAGACAGAGAGAGACAGAGCAGTTGAGGAGAAATGAATGGCTGAAGCTCAGAGCAGTGCTTTATATGGAGTGATTTCACCAAGTTCAACTTCAGCTTGACTCACCCCTCCTCTCCACCCCCACCCCCAAAATGGAATTTCCTCACAGGGGAATTTGCTCTTTCTACCCTCAAATGCCACATGCAGGCATTTCTTCAGTGTAAAAGTAAAAAAGTGACATTTCACGACACTTTTCCAGCCGATAAGAGCAGAGTTTGTTAGCAGAGAGCGTACCCTAACCCTGGTTGATAAAATTAGTCCATGTTTCATATTTCAAGTATTTAATCCAAACTATTTACAGCCCGCTCATATTAATGTTGGAGTATTCGTGCATTTTACTGTAGATGACCCCGACCTGCAGACTGCAGATGGTATTTGAACCATGGCTGGAGTCCAGAGCCATAAAAACAGCTTGTATGTACACGCTCCTAACCCATGAGCAGCACAGAAGTTTACTGCTGTATATCACCACGAGATGAAATGATTACAAATCACACAATAAAAAAAACACTGGCTAGAAATCTGGTGTAGTAAAAGAAGTACTTTAAATGATGAAATTATTTATTTCATCATATATATATTAATATATATTATATATATTATACATCACATGTTTAAATTTGCTTTTAAAACTTATAACTGATAACTGTTGATTGACAGAAATGAAACTTATAACTGATAACTGTTGATTGATAGAAATCCTTTGTGTTACGTGGCTCTCCACCTGAAAACTAGAAGGTTCTCCTGAAGGGATTTTTGATTTTCTTTTAATTAAATATCAGGGCTAGCATCTGTCTGCCTGAAAAAGCTAGCAACAGCAGGCTACACAGCTAAACTCCACTCTAAAAAATGCAGTTAAAACATCCAAACTTCGGCACAAAAAAACAAACTTTAGCTTTAATGTCACCGACGCGGGTGTAACTGCTGTTAACTCCAGTCTGTACATGTCAGTGCGACACAACTGGGCACAGCTCCAGGTTGTTGGGCAGAGCAACAGGTTTGGCCGTGACAGTTGTGTTTGAATTTACCCACAACTATTTCACTACGACAGTCACCAGAGAAACGTCCTGGCATTTGGCTTCAGCAGAGGATTGTGTGACTAATTGATTTCTCCATGATGTGTAATACTTGGCAACATTGTTCATTTGTGGGTAAACAATTACAACTGTTTCAGATGTTAGCAGGGACTCCAAGCAAACGGCTCAGGAAATGTATACAACCTGCCCTTAACATTGAGGATTTTCTGAAACTTTTCCTGAAACACAAAATGTGGAAAAAGTGTCTTTGCCACGGAACATGTCAGGTCGTTTATATGTCACTCAAATATAGGCTGACCAAAATCATTATAAAGAACCTTGGCTAGAGAAATATACTAAAATTAGCAACAAGCTAGCTTTAAAAAAAGCTGAATAACTGATAAAAGTATAACCCATAAACAACCGTTCAAAGTCCAAAATATAAAAAAAATAAGTTAAACGAAAAGTTGAACAAAAGGATAAAAGAATGATAGCCCAGAACTAGCTTAATGATAGCTTCCAATACCGTGGAAAATAGAAGTAGGTTAGCCATGAGATAAGGGGTAAACAGTGCAGTAAACTGTAGCTAACAAAAGTTTCTAAAAAAAATCTAAAAGTTTAGAAAAGAAGCCTAAATAATAAAATATTTGCTAGCTGTTATGACATCAGAAACCAAAAATAGCCAAATTAGCTCTTATATAGTTTAGCTCAAACAATGTGTAAAGGGGTAAAGTTGACTATAAACTTTGCTAATAGTTAGCACAAAAATTCAGATAGCATGGAAACCACCAAACATCTGCAGAGAAGACAGCTAAAAATTAGCCTTGAAAAAACACAACAACATTATAATAACGTTAGATAAAAATACACTGGTTGTCTATTTGAAATAGTCAAAAGAAATGTGACACTAAATCAACACTCAGGGAAGATGATGATGATGATGATGATGATGATGATGATGGGGCAGTTTTTGTGATCGCACGAGATCAAAGGATTTGGAAAGACCTGCTTGGAAACCAGAAGTTTACTAACGATTAGGTGTTTCCACACACACAGTCGAGATGTGACAGTTATGCAACACCTCGGACAAATAAAAACACAGGTAGAAGCATTCCACTGCTGTTCTTCATGTACAGTATGTCTCACACACCACTCCTCAAATCAACCTCCGCATTTTCACACACACTCTGCCGATGACTTACGTTCTGGTCGGACTCTTCTAAGCCGCTGCTGAAGTCTGTTTCTCCAAAGGCCTTCTGGAGCAAAGGCAGCACCTGTCTGGTGTACAATTGCCACCACATGAGCAGGTAGTCGGGGTGGAGGCTACCCTGGCCGGGTGACAGGGAGTGACCTTTCATCTCGCCCCGCTGAGAGTCATAAGAGTAGTTCCAAGGCTTGACGGCACCCAGGAAGTGCACCACCTTTGCGTTGTGACCATACCTGTTTAAAATAGAAGGTGTTGTGGCTTTTATAGCTCAATTATGTGAATTTGTGACTTGCAAAATAGAAGGTGTTGTGGCTTTTATAGTCTTTATAGTCAAGTCTTTTGTGACTTGTTGTGAAAAATAACTGCCCATTGCACAGGCACAGAGGCATTATTAAGATGGCATCTCGGGGATTCCATAAAGACCTCTAACCAAATAATTTGCTTTATATCTTTCTGCATTACCTTGTTAGCTTACACCAGAACAACATACTGGACTTCTCTTGTGCAGGCACAGAGGCATTAATAATCAGAACAGTTGAATAGTTTTGGGTATTGGTAAATTTGATATTATGGCTTCTGTCCAACTGGTCCACAAACATGCAAATCTTCAAGGATTTTCTGTCATAGCTTTACATGCTAGCAAGAGGTTAGAGTTGTATTTAACCCTTACACTGCCCTACTTCTTCATCTCAACAACAGCCTAGTTATCCTTCACATGGTCAAATGTGAACAAAGGGCAAAGATAAGGGATAAATGGGTGGCGTGTGTGTGTGTGTGTGTGTGTGTGTGTGTGTGTGTTTACTTACTGTTTAAAGGCAGGCAGGTAGGAGTAGATGGCGATACTGCTGAGGTTATAGATGAAGGGAAGGTGCTTAGAAATATCTGCCGTTGCCCAGGTGTTAAAGAAGCTGTTGAGAACCCCTTGATCTCCACCTGCAGACACAAACGTTAAAGATGAAAGACTTCTTTGGTTGTTTGTAGCCGTAGAGTTCTATAGTAATGTCCCCGTTTGCTTTAAGAACCTTATCTAATCTCTGGCTCTTGAAACCCCCGAGGCACACATTACACACATACCTGAACAGTCTACACCACACTGAGTCCTTTCTGATGAGCGGTAACGGAGAACAAATGTTGACAGGACTGTAAGTGGATGCTAAAAGTGTTCAGAGGTTCTGTAATGAGTTCCTAGAAGTTCTAAGGCTGGACGGTGTGATTAAAGTTAAACATCCAGGCCGTTCACTGCAGTAAGTTACATCAAAGTGAAGCTTCGCTGCATTCGTTCGACCAAAACGACTTGAGTTGAAAAAGGTTGGCGTTGGGCCGTAGTTCCTAGTGCGTCTCACCGTCGAAGCTGCCATTCTCAGCACAGAACGTCAGCAGCTGCTCGTGCGTTTCGTTAGACGGTCGGAAGACAAAAACTCCGGAGTTGAAGCAGTCGGGCCAGCCAGGATCTGGAGCTGCAGAGAGCTCCTCCCTCTCAAAGAGTTCGTCAACGTTAGACAGAACCTAATCAGGGAGATGAGGAACACCTGTAAGCTGGAGCTGAGATACTGTGGAGAGGGCAGTGTTAGTCTTATGACTAGTTAGTGTCACTACTAATTTATCTGTAAAATATTCATGTCAATATTACAAAGTTGACACGAGTCTGTGACCAGTTCTACATCAGTTTATATGTTAACNNACTGACAAAGGAGGTTGTTGACTAAGTCATTCAGTGCTGGTTCATTTTCATGTCTTTTGGTCTCAACACTGGTTTGTTTATATAAAATAATAATAATAAAATCCCTACCTAAGAATTACCCATCATGCGTCGTTACATCGACTTTATTCAAAAACCAAAGTTCAGCCACGATGTATTTACTGTCTTTCCATCTGACGGTACAACTCACCAGTGTGTCTGCGTCCATGAACACACACTTGCTGTAGTGTGTGAGGGTCCAGCAGTGCAGTTTGGTGAAGGTCACTCCCAGGTCTGGACGCTTCATCAGGGCCAGGTGGGCCACATCACCTGAGTCCAGGACGTCCACCAAACACACCTCATCGAAAATGGAGCCCAGTGCTTCTCTACACACACACACACACACACACAAAAACAGTGTGTGTGATCCTTTATGTCAAACATGTGGCCCGTGGCCCAAATCTGGTCCGTTTCCTCATTTTATGTGGCCCACCAGAGCTAAATCTGTGTGTGATTTCTCAACGGTAAAAGTAATA
This sequence comes from Cynoglossus semilaevis, assembly GCF_000523025.1. NCBI lineage: Eukaryota > Metazoa > Chordata > Actinopteri > Pleuronectiformes > Cynoglossidae > Cynoglossus > Cynoglossus semilaevis. The sequence continues at coordinate 11,355,565 of NC_024307.1, forward strand.
GAGCTAAATCTGTGTGTGATTTCTCAAAGAAATCACATTAGGTAAAAGTAATGTTTAGTTTTCATCTTTTAGAAATGTATTTTATTTGTATTAATTAAAATAATCTTACCTGCAAGGTTCTGCCACATGAGGTCCCACCAGAACAACCAGTTTCTTGGAAGTGTTATGGTTTCGCAACGACTGGCCGAGAACCAGCGCTCCTTTGGCGTAGCTGTCGGTTGTGGCCAACGTCACAAAAGCTTCGTCTGTTTTGAACAAACACACACACATATATTTCTTAATAAAGGAGCACCTGTTTTTTTTCCTTCATTACTTCCTGCAACACAATACACATATTTAGATATACATCGCGGCCTTACGGCTAGGTACATTATTTAGCGGCTAGCTGCGGCTACTAAATTATCGCTGCCCCTATTTCTTATTTCCATTCCAACTGAAGTTGGCTTAGTTTTGGTAACGGTGCTGTCGGCCATGTTCAGGATTTTCCTCTTCAGTTTACAGTCTGTGGGAAACAGAACTGATGAACTGCAACAGGGCCATGTTTTTGTGGCCACGATGTCACGCCCTGCCTCCAGAGACTACCATCTATCATTCAAGTTTCCCATTCATTCAGACATGAGAGACTTTTTGTTCATTCATGGTTGACCTGCAGAGGGCAGAGCCATCACGCTGTTTTTCGAAGCCCAGTGTTCTGGATTCCTGGTATCTGTGGATGAATGGACACCGTCACTGTCCATTTTTAACTTCTGTCTCACTCACAGTTTGCAAATGACACAACTGTGGTGTTGAAATGAAACCACAGTTTTCCACAGAAACTTCACGCCTCACCCAGTCTAGTTTTCATAGTGGTTTGGCTGACAGGTATCGTTCCCATTGTACCTTCACGCCAACGCTTCAGCAGTGGAGTAACAGCGACCTGCTGTCATTTCCTAGCACATTGTTTGAGCCGTCAGCCTCACTTCCTGTTCCGTGGTGTCAACCTGACTAATTGGTTCCCGCTCCAGCTGCTGATCGCATTTTGGAAAATATAACAAATCATAAAAACAAAGAAAAACAATGAACCAGAAGCAGAATGCTGATGCAGGCTTGTTGAACTAAATCACACGTTGCCAACTTTTTCCTCCGTGTTCAGGGAAACCCCTGCATGTCCCTGTTCATCCCATCTTCACTGCAGCCAAACATTTCTATGCAGACCTACTGTGGACGGTCCAATGTGCTGCACATCCATCGTTCACGCATTAGCGACAGCAGAGGACACACTGGAGCGACTTGACTGAATGTGGGCCCAGAGCCAACGCACTGTGTGATGGTGTGTGTGTGTGTGTGTGTGTGTGTGTGTGTTCTGTGGGCCTCTTGGAAATGTGATCAGCATGCTGAAGTTGCACAGCCATTTGTTTGGTCTGATACAACTTCCCATGAACTAAATATTAAAACTGTGTGCAGCCTTTGTGGCGGCCAAGGTCGAACAGGAAACATGTGACGTTATCTAACGGCGTCATCACGTTTCACTGGAATCAAACACTGATGACTGGTGCATCTCCAGGTGTGACGTGTCTCATTTGTCAGTTGTGAGCACATTATGTAAATGTTTTGCACGGAGGTGATTTTACACCTTGGGATAAAATCCGAGTTTGTTCCGATTAATGCGACTTCAGCCACATATTCTGTAATAAAATACAGTTTGTATTTACATACAGCGATGTCACCGAGAAAACAAATTGATTATAGGAGTTCTGTGTCTATTGAGGTCAACTAATATAGATTTTTCTGGAATTTAAAAAGCATCAAACACAGTGACGGTGCTGTTTGTCATAACTCTGCAGAACTTGTATCACATCCGTGTAGTAACACACTGTGTTACGAAGGTGTTACCAAAACTGTCGTACAAACACGGAGTCGCTGTGAATTAATCAAAAAATAATAATGATTATTTGTAATCTTAGTTAATCTAGATTAATAATGATAACATTTTTAATGAAAAACATTACTAAAATAATTCATTCAATAAACCTGGTAAAGTATGGTTTAATTTGTTATAGTAGTAACGGTACTGTAGAGTAGAGGCAGTAGTTTAGCCTCAGGAGGGGTGAGCGGAGGAGTCCACATTCACACCCTAGATTCTGGGCCTAATTACAGTAAAATATTGCCCTGTGTTACGAGGGTTGTATTAATTACAGCTCTAAACATTAGTTGTGGTGCAGTGGTTTTCTACAGCAGTAGAAAAAAAAAACCCTGACATGAAGACCTCACATCCTGCACGTCCACACCAGAAAAAAAAACCCTGTCAAGTTAACCACAAGCCCCACATCAGCCCAGGAAGTCAACGAGGTCCTCTTTAAAGTAAAGGTATACATCATCTGGAGGTTTCATCAGACAGTTTTTTTAATTAATAATTTGCTATTTTTTTATTACCACTTCTGGTTACAAAGATATGGTCATTCAAACACATTTACAGACGTGATTTTCATTCTGATTCTGATCGTCCCAAACTTCACTCAGCTCATCAATAGCCCTGTGGTGGCTCCAGCGTACAGTCAGGTTTCAGGGTGAACATGAATAAAGTGAAAAACATTGACCAGGAGAAATGCTGGTGATGTAACGAGTCTGCGTTTCACTTGCACAACCGTCAAGGTCCAACCGTGCAATAAGTCACACTGACATTTCCTGTTTGACACACGACCTCAGAATGAGAAAAGGTCAACATCTCACCAGAAACAAATGGTCAGAGGCTCTGTTTAAACTTTAAACCAAGCTCAATTTTAGACCTAAGATTTAGCTTTTTTGTTTGGGTTTAATTAGACATTTAATGATTGATGATTTAATTTCATTTTTGTTTCTTTAATGAACCAAAAAAAATGGCAATTCGAAAATAATTTGGTAGTTTTGCAAGTTATCATTTCGGTTTTTTTGCACTAACATTACAACTTTTTTTTTTTAACTAACATTACAACCAAAGACAAAGACTTAAAAGTAATGACCTTGAGCTTTAGAAATAGGATGAAAAGTTTAGTCAAAAATGTGTGAAATTAAAACAGATTTTTTTTTTAATTCCAAAGACTCTGAGTTTGCTCTGAACTCCTGTTTATTCTGTAATCCCACTCTGTTTGATTTACCCCCCCTCCACCTCCACCCCCCGTGGTTATCTATGCTGCTGAACATGTGTGCACCCTCCACCGTACTGTACTGTACTGTACTGTACTACACTGGTTACTTCATGGAGCAGTACAGTATGTGGTAACTCAGTCTCACTAGTCCAGCAGCCTTTGGCCTGTCCTGCTGGAAAAAAAACACTCATCTCTCCAACATGATGTAAAAGTGATGTAAACTAAAAGTTAGCCAATAACTTTAGCATTAGTGAATATTTGGGTGAATAAAAAAAACAGTTTAAAATATAAAGAAAAAAGCTGTATATTTTAACATAATATATATTATATGTTTATATATTTGTGTATTTTAAATACAAAATTGAGTTTTTTATTTAAAAACCCAAATAATTGAAAATACTATAAAGATATTGAAAGTTTTTATTTTATCAAGTGGAATTTAATGTTAAGATATAAGCATGACATTTCTAACAATTATTTTAATTAAATCAAATTCTATTTAATGTAATGGCTTTTAAGTTGAAATTAATACGGGTTTAATTGTTAATTGTCATATAATAGTATGTACGACGTAACAACAGGTATTTATTTTGAAAATCCTAACCAGAAATGCCGGTAATACTAACCGGTAACTTTACTATGGTCCATTCTCTGCAGCAATTCATCTTTTTCATCTCTCACTCGATCTTTTAAAACGACCACCTCGTCGAGCTGCCTGACACTCATCCTCTCATGTCTCTTATTTCAGCGGTAAATCGTGCTCATATTCGTCTCTACAGCGGTAAACGAACAATCGCGATGTTTCAGGCGATGCGCAGAGTTCGTGCTGCAGCTCCGGTTCGGACGGTTCCGGAGCCGGCGGCCGAGTTCTGGTGTCAATGCGGCGGCCGTGGGTGGGTGTCGCACTCACCTGACATGGTGCAGAGAGGAGAGTCCACCCGTGGGTCGGGGGTCGCGATTCGTAAGACGTGCGGTTTGCACTGCGAAGGGCAGAAGCGCAGCAGCTGAGAGCAGTCCAACACAGGAATTAAGCCCCACATTTTCCGGGTCATGTGACCACTAACAGGTGCCACGCCCCCCTCTGCACGTTCCCTCTCTCTCTTTCTCACTCACTCACTCCTCTCTCGTTCTAGTCTTTCTAGTCTATTATTATTATTATTATTATTATTATTATTATTATTATTATTATGACATGTTTTCAGTATTTGTCTGTGTTCGTGTCTGGGGTTTGTTACAATAGTATTCAAAGAAGTTTAATTTTATTTTTGCTTTTCGTCTTCTTCTGTGAGCTGATCCTGTCTCTCCCCACTACTCACTTCTTCTGATTTTTAACAGCGACTGTCTTAATTTTAGTGTCAATACCGCCATCTGTGGGCCAAATGTGTAAATATAAATTCATGTAATACCCCAGTAAATGCATTTATTAGTTGTTCATTGAAACAAAAACAAAAATCTGAAACCAAAGTATAAAAATGCATAGTTTAAACCAGTAGTTTCAAACTCCTGGCCTGGGGACCACTTCTGGCACATGAACCTCTCATATCTGGCCTCTGACTATATGTCAATAATATATACATATATATTTTTTTAAGGTTATTATATTAGAAATATCAGTTGTATATCTGTAATAATTGTCTTTGTAGGGTTAGGGTTAGTAAATACTGTGAATATGAAGTTATATTGTTGTTTTATTTTTTCCCTATGTTTTCTTGCCGATGGATATTATTAGCGGCTGTAACTCGTCTGCACCAGCAGCTGATTGTGTCTTAGGGTCTCTCCACCCAAACTGTTGTCACCACATGGATGACAGGAGGTGGAGCAGACGCCTGAAGTGTGTCCGTTAGGTGGAGAGAGTAACCGGAGATCGCCTGCCAGTCACAGAGTGAAACCGGGCTGATCAGGTGTCTGGGAGAGAAAAGACCGGAGGCGTTGCTAAAAAGATGGAGTCACCGTGCGCTGGGCAGGGGGTCAGAATGTAGACACTGACTTTGACCTTGAAGAGATCAGGTATGGAAATGTCTTGATGTTGTTGATGTGAGGAGAAATCAGGCAGATTTGACATTTTAATAACGTGTTTTTTAACCGTTGAGCAGCGAAGTTAAAAGAGAAGTCGTCCGGCCAGAGGAGGCGAGGATAGGAGGCCCAAAGAAAAGGGTAAGTAATAAAAGAGAGTGCTCATGAGTGCAGGGCTCGACCCACTGGAAGGTGACTTTCTGACCTGGGATCAGTGGACTCTAAGCCTTTCAGCCTGCCTTTTATTCTTCTATTGCATTAAGGTCCTGTTCTGTGTTCTGTAGTACAGGGGACAGTTAGGAGATCCTGACCTGAACAAAAAGGACTAATGACCCAAATCCAGAAATTAGAAAAAAAACTCCTACAGTTAGTTTCATTTCAGGAAAACAGATATAGAGTGACGGTGTTCGTGTTTTACTGTAGTAGAGCGATGAGCGCCGCAGTGAAGTGGTTCAGTTTAATCTAAGTGATGACATCGTGTGTGTGCCTCCGGTTACACAGCATTGTGTTAACACTTGCCTTCATGTATTAAACATGGGTGACAGAAAAACAAACAGTTTTTAGTAAGAAAATATATCATGGAACAACAGCAGTGAGCTACGGAAAATAAAGTCTACCTGCTTTGTTAATCCATTTTAAAGTTTCATATTCTACAAATTCACTAAAAGTTATTCTACTGTATGTTAAGTTAATAAAAGTTAACTCAGTAGTAGCTGACATTTTATTCTAATCATCTTTAACTTAATTAACATATCAAAATATGTCACTGAAATTCACAAGTTAACCTAAAAGATAGCTCAAAACTAAATTTTAAGTACAACTAGAAAAGCTAAGGCTTCACTTAGATTTATCAAGGCTAACAGATAGCAATGGTTGGCCAAAAACTAGTGAGAGTCAATTCTCCAGGAATAGATAAGTTTCCCAGAATCTTTCAAATATATATTAAATAGACAGGAGTTAGCTAAAAGGTAGCCCAAAGATGAGGTATTAGTTAGACTTTATGTTTGACTTTTCTTTCCTGAAGGGCAGACTTTTAAATGCTGATGTTCGTAAAATAGTTTGGGGCCATATAAGAATTGTCAAGTGCCGTGATTGGTCCCCAGGCCGGACTTTAGACACAACTAATCAAGTTTTATGACTAGGTTTGGAAAGTGTGGTCTATAGTTAAAGAGCCAACAGAGAGTCTAGTATTGACTTCCTTTTTTTGTCCTGACGATACTATAAATACACAAATGTACACATTAACTGCAACCGGTCCATGAACTGAGTAAAAGATGATGACACAGCTCAGGTGTTAAATGTTAACGACACCTGTCTCAGGGTGCAGGCAGACCAAAGGTCCACTCCGTGCCTGTCCAGGAGTGGCTCCTCCTAGGAGAGATAATCAACTTCTCTGCCTCTCTGGGATCTAGCTTCCTCCCTGCTCCGGTCTCCAGTCTCGCAGGACTCTGGACGACTCCTCTGCTGCAGCCAGTCCACAGGGATCTGCTCCCAGGAGGCTTCCATATCTTAAGACAAGACCGACGAAGAGAATACAATGAAGGTACGTCTGTGTCTTGGTGTCTTTGTTCGCTGCAGTACCTGTTCTAACATACCTGCATGTGTGTGAACGGCTCATTGAATAAAGGTTGGTCCTCAGCTGACTGGGCGCGGTCGTGAGACAGAAATGGAAAGATTTGATGGTTTATGATGCAATTTTCACATTAACTTGGCCAAACCTTTATGGTTTATGATGCAATTTTCACATTAATACTAATTAACTAATTAATTAAAATAGGCTTTTAATACTTTTTAATACTTTTTATTTTGATACTTTTAATACTTTTTAATACTTTTATTTTGATATCACAAGGACAAGTGAAATAACATAAGACCAAAAACAACAAACAAACTCCAGAAAAGGAAACGTCAAAACTTTGGTCAAAACCTATAGCAAAAAATGAGCTAATGGTTTCGTATTAACAGGTAGAATTAGTCAAAGCAGAATTCTAGCCATTGTTATTGGTGAAAGGCTGGCAAAAACTATAGCAAAATAGCTTAAATTAGCCAAAGAAAATTGCTTGTGTTAAACATACTGTAGAAGTGCAACACATATTCAAAAGTTTCAGATAGCTAAGAGCCAGAATAAGGAGTGGGTTTTTTTATTTCAGCTAAAACATAGAGGAAAAAAATAGCTAAACATTGTATATTTTTTCAGATAGACATTAGCTTTATCATGTAGCACAGTGTTTCTTAGACTTTTTTGAGGGGGCCCATATTTTAAAAGTCCCAACCCTTTGCGTCCCATGTCAATAGACATTATCTGTAAACTCCTGAGAAACATGATGCGAGATGAGCTGAAAAAAAAAACTGCGAGCTACCTGAGGGTTGCGACCCCGTCTTTGGGAAACAACAATATAGTAGTGTTGTGCTCATAATCTAAATTACTCAAAAGAAAACCAAAGGTTAACAGTCCAAAATGCAAATGCAAAAATTGCCAAAATGGCAACCCAAAATACAATACCCCAAAAAAAGAACAAAGAAGAATTCCTCACATCTCCGGTTCAACATTTGTTCGGTCATTCCAGGGGTACAGAGGAGCAGCCAAAATGGAGAACCATGTCACACAGATTTCCAGAGATGACCTGGAAGAGCTCAGGGAAGCCTTCAACAAAATCGGTCAGATTTCCACTCACATGCATCACATAATCAAACGCATACACACAGACTTTAATTCTTTTGAATATTCTATGCATATGTAATTACTATGGTTGAAAAAAGAAGCAACTTCTCATGAAAATGTTGCTTAAAAATGTATCTTTGGTTCCAGAAGTCAGAGATGTTACAGCCAACCATAAAGGCTGGTCTTATGTAAGATTTTTTATTATTATTTCAGGGAGTGCAGTGTGCAATGTTGTGTGTGAGAAAGTCACACACATAATAATTAGACAACACCTGATAAGTGAGTGCACGGTTATAAAACTGGTCTTGTAAATAAATACAAGGTGAATCTGACCTTTGTTTTACTTTATTGCACATGGTTTGGAAAAGTGAAGAAATAAGAAGTCTTAATTTAATGTGACTCGTAATTCGTGTTTGTTGTGTGCGAAACGTGTGAATTTATGTAAAATTGGCGATGATCAAAGATGATTTAGTTCTATTAGTTTTATTTCGTGAAATTTTATACATAAAAAATAAACAGTGTCATAAAGTCACAGTCATGAACATCACGGTGTTGTTGTAAATAACGCAGGTCCTAGGATAGATCCCTGAGGAACACCGTTGAAAAGAAAAGTGTACATATTGTACAGGTGTGCAACGCAAGATGTAGATTTGATTTTAAATATCAGGACTATTGTTTACAAACATTTTAAAACTAGTTTTAAACACGACGTGCATTTGATGCCATGAAAACATCACATATGACTTTGTTTGTGTTTGTTTCTCTGCGCGTTAACTCACGTCCTCAGACATCGACAACAGCGGCTACGTGAGTGACTTTGAGCTGCAGGAGCTGTTCAGAGAGGCTAGCTACTCCCTGCCAGGATACAAGGTGAGGGAAATCATGGAGACCTTCATTGCTGGAGACACCAACAAGGACGAGAAGATCAGCTTTGAGGAGTTTGTTTCTGTAAGTTCACACAAACACACCTGGACCATTGAATCTCTCCACACCGCCTCTTCATCTCATCTCTCTTCTTCTCCGTTCCTGCTCAGATCTACCAGGAGCTGAAAAGCAAGGAGTTAAGTGAGACCTTCAGGAGAAACATCTCGAGAAGAGACGGCATCCGGTCCTTTGGTGGAATGTCAAAGATATCCAGCGAGGGGACGCAGCATTCCTACTCTGGTGAGAGAGATGATGCTTTCTACTTCTCGTTGTCATGGTTACAGTCAAGCCACAACTGCAGAACTGCAACTAACCAGCGAATAAACCTTGATCAAGCAGACGGTTGTTTTCATAATCAGCAAACAAGTCATGTGATTCATTAAACACAAACGTAGTTGATGTGTGTTAACAATTCAAAATAAGAACATCATGGATGTTTTTGAGCCAATTAGCCAGAGTGAACTGTAATTAGAACGACTCACTAACAATTATTCAATGATCATAATCGGTCTTTGACTAATTTAATTAGTAAGTCATCAGCTGGACAACTAATTGTCAAAGCTCCCCTCTATTCAGGAAAATTGAAAGATTTTGCAACTGTTTGAATAAAATAACCTTATACTTCACTGAATTTCTTGAATGTTTTTTAATCGACACATATTTGAACATTGCTTGTGTTCGATGGTGAATCCCATATAAACAGCTTTACCACCTTTAAAAAATATTTTATTTCTTTACTTGCAATGTAGTATTAAAACAGGTCGCTGCAGTTTTATTGAACCTGCCGGGTGTTTGAGATGCAGTTTCTACCCCGGTTATGGTTTTACTTTATGAGACAATAACATTTAAAGAGAAATATATAATCATAGTATTATGTTCCTTGCAGTACAGGTTATTTTAGGTTTCCTTATAAGTACATTTTTATCCGTTGACACGGCATGTGGTAAAATGACTTTTTGCATACCACAGTTATAAAAGGAAATCAACGGTCAAAGCAAAGGGATGGATTTGAACCTGGGACCCGTCCATATAGTTTGACAGTTATAAAAGGAAATCAACGGTCAACAGGCCCAAACATTATTTTTTATGACTGAAGGCAAAGAAATAGCTCAGATGTAGCAGGAAACAAAAAACAAAGAGCAAGATGTTGTTTTTTTTATTTTGTGGTGTAAGAGAAATTTTAAAAAATATATATAACATATAACAAATAAATAACACAAACGTTGACATTTACCAGTTAAATTTTGTTTGTTTGTTTGTTGACTAAACGAGGATGTGTTTGCTTGAGTTTAGATCAAGAGAAGGTGGCCTTCGTTAACTGGATCAACAAAACTTTGGCCAAAGATCCAGACTGTGAACACCTGCTGCCCATAAACCCCAAAGACGGCAGCCTCTTCAAATCTGTCCGGGATGGAATCCTGTTATGGTAAAACACAAAAACAACACTCTAGTCCACTGAGCGCCAATTAACGCAGTGAAGAACTCACCTGCAGTTTGGACATAAAAGAGAAAAGGGGGAGGGGAGGGAGGGTATGGAGACCAGGGACAGAGACTCCTGTGAACACTCCATTCTCAGTACAGTCAGGTGTAAATCTTTATTGTGGGTCGTTCCCTCTCCCTGTGACTCTGTGTAAAGAGCACAGTGGGTTTTACAGAGTGATAATTCTTCACCTCTCAGATTAAACTCAAGGATTACCTCGCTGCCTTTACATAACGGTTCCCTTCCCTCCTTTCCACACAGACAGTAAAATGATCAACCTGTCTCAGCCTGACACCATTGATGAACGAGTCATCAACACCAAGAAACTCACCACCTTCAAGATGACTGTGAGTTCTCTGTACTTACTTTTTTGGTTCATTATTAAACTCAGAGACAGGACTTTTGGATGGGTGTGATTAAACAGAGAGCATGAGGCCCTGCCTCCCCTGCAGGTGGTGCTAAAGATACAGTGCAAAGGTCCATTTGACCATTTTCAGCAGTAATACATCACACCAGGTTTTATTCAGATGTTGATAATATATTGTATATATATTGTGTGTTGTTCAATATAGGAGTTTGATCAGCTTTAAAATACTAGAAAAAATATGATGTGTTTATTTATATTTTTATTTTTATTTTACAAATCAGTGTTTTGGTTGGAGGTTTTTTGGGGGTGAATTTTTGCATACACTGTGTTTGCAAATAATAAAACTTTTCTTCAGAACATTGTAGTGCTGTATTCCAAAGTAGAGGTCTGATGACTCAGGTGGTTATGTTGCGATAAGCATATGAACCTTTCACCGTAGGAGAATCTGGTCCTGGGTCTGAACTCAGCCTCAGCCATCGGCTGCACAGTGGTGAACATTGACGCCCCTGATCTGATGGCTGGGAAACCCCACCTGGTCCTGGGGCTGCTGTGGCAGGTTATCAAAGTCGGCCTGTTTGCTGATATAGAAATGAGCAAGAACGAAGGTCAGAGTGCTCTCTCACACACACACACAAACACACACACACAAACACATAACAACCAGCTCGTTTTATTGTGTCCCATTTAAAGTTGAGATTTTGAAAAGAACAGACACAATTTTGTTGCTATCGTGTGTTAATTATTAGCACCACAGCCTATTGTCAGTGGCTACATAGCACTTTATATGTGTATGTATATGTTAAATAAAATAAAAAATAAAATAAATATATTATTTTATTATTATTATTACTTATTTTATATATATATAAAATAAAATAAATATACAGTTATATGTTAACCTTTCTCCTGAAATCATATAGTGAAGTTACACAATAATATCAATACATACGCTGATGATGCACCGCATCTCTTATTCCCTGCCAACTGAGCCTCATGGAATACTTTAAATTATTTATCAAAGGCCAAAAGAGAAGAAGAATCTGCAGCTGAAGACAGAATGTGAGATTAGGGAGGTGATGCATGAAGAAGGAAAAATAACAGAATATTCTTTATTTAGCTTGGTATTAAGTTATATGTCCTGATATCTGCAGAAACCATAAATCATTTCAGCTTCAGTTCTGTTCTTTCGGTTATTTTATCACAGTGAGGTATGGTCTCTGTAGCCAAGGCTACAGAGATGTTAGGCAGAGTCTCCTGTATCAGAATCTTTTGGCTAATGTTTACCTTCTCTTGTATATTTGAAATTTGAAATACTACAGTTATACCAAACCATTATCACTGAGAATTCACAGCTCTGCCTGTGTTCTCTGCTGCAGGTCTCTATGGGCTGCTGGCGGATGGAGAAAAACTGGAACATCTGATGTCTCTGTCGCCCGAGGAGCTGCTGCTCCACTGGGTCAACTTCCATCTCCGTAATGCAGGGACGCAGCCCATCAAAAACTTCAGTGAAGACAACAAGGTGACCTGAAGAAAACACACACACACACACACCAGACACACACGCCAACATGAGTGTGAATAACTCCTTGTCCCATCATCCACCTGCAGGACTCCCGGGCCTATTTCTACCTGCTGCAACAAATCGCTTTGCAAGAGGCAAAAGAAAAGGAGCTCAGAACAAGAGTGAAAATCGACATAAGTGGCCTGAATGTGAGTCTGTGAGAAAAAAAAAAAGTTAGGTAGAAAGAGATAAATCTTCCATTTGTATGATTGTGTGAGTTTTATGTTTTGCATAAAGGAACCTGACTTGGAGGAAAGGGCAGAGCTCATGCTGCAGCAGGCGGCCCGTCTGGACTGCAGGCAGTTCGTGTCTCCTCACGACGTTGTATCTGGAAACAGCAAACTCAACCTGGCCTTTGTGGCCAATCTGTACAACATGCACCCAGCCATGCACAGAGCCAACACCAACGGCATAGAGGTCGCACGCATAGCAGGTGAGACATTGACCTGTTTACCATTACGTCAATGTACAGTGGAACTGTACAGGGAACTGTTGCTATCAGACACATAATTCACAAGCCAATGGACAAGACAAGCATTTATGCTTTTGTTTAAGGGTGTGACAGTTTATTGTTGTCATAAATTTAAATGAACCGCATTCAGTTGAGAGTTGAAGCTGGAGCTGGTGGAAAACACTAATAACCTTCGTGTCTTTGCAGGAGAGTCCAGGGAGGAGAAAACTTTCCGCAACTGGATGAACTCTCTGGGAGTGACTCCATATGTCAATCATCTGTACTGGTACGTCACTGGTCATGTGATCACTCATCTGATATATGAGGTGGAGGTATTTGGAACTTTTCCAAGAAAGCCTGGTCAAATGTTAATATGTTTGGCTTTTTAGGACATTGTAATAAAGTGTATCTTTTGTGGCAGGATGAATCTGATTTTCTTTTTTTTTTTTTGTTACATTTGATAGGCCTAATTATTACAATTATTAATTGTAATTATGGTTTAAGGTAAATGTATGGTGTTGATGTAAAAGTTCTTGCTCTGATTGTCACCATGGCTCCGGTTTCTTCCACAGCGATCTGTGCGATGCTTTGGTGATACTGCAGCTCTATGAAAAGGTCAAAGTGCCTGTGAACTGGAAGAAAGTCAACCGTCCACCTTACCCTTTCCTGGGTGCAAATATGAAGAAGGTATGACTACTTAACAACAATCGCTGTTTAATATCTAATAAAAACATTTGTGATCTCATGTGATCTCTGTTTATTGTATCTGTTCCAGCTGGAGAACTGCAACTACGCTGTAGATCTGGGCAAGAATGTTGCTCACTTCTCTTTGGTCGGTGTCGGAGGTGCAAACATCAATGAGGGCAGTGCCCTGCACATACTGGCCCTGGTCTGGCAGCTGATGAGGAGGTACAGAATATGAGCTCTATGAGTACTAAGTCCTTTAATGTACTTTCTCCATTGGACTCAACGTTAGGGACTGATCTTTTTGACCAATCCTGGTCCACTGGACATGGACGCATTAGTACATTAGACAGTTGACAAAACACTTGTTTAAAACTCTGATTCCTGCCAATAATCTGTGTCTGTTAAAGTGGTGGGAGTTTTGTCAGGAAGGCATCGGGAATAATAATCTGTACCAAATGAGATTACATTTCTGATTTTGACTCTTCCTCAGGTACACAGTCCTGGTTTTGTCAGATTTAGGTGATGGAGAAAAGGTCGGAGACCAGATCATCCTGGACTGGGTCAACACCACCTTGAGCCACAACCGCAAAGACACACAGATCAGCAGCTTCAAGGTACTGCATGTTCATTAGTCCTTATGCACTGCCCAGAAACCTTGCTGTTAGCACATTTGATGTTTTGTTTGTTTGTTTGTTTGTTTGTTTTTCTTCTCTACAGGACAAACAAATCAGCACCAGTCTCCCAGTTATTGACCTGATCGACTGCATCACTCCTGGAACTGTCAAGTGGGACATGGTGAAGAAAGTAGAGAAAGGGTTTATGAAGAAGGAAGATAAGAACGACAATGCAAAGTAAAAATCAAAATAAAGATACACATTTTTTAGTTTAGTTTTTTTACCTTTCTTCCCTTTTGTTCTTCAACTAAACTCCTACTTCTTCTTCTTTTTCTTCCAGGTATGCAATCTCCTTGGCCCGCAAAATTGGAGCTCGTGTTTATGCCCTGCCTGATGATTTGGTGGAGGTTAATCCTAAAATGGTGCTGACAGTGTTCGCCTGCCTCATGGGCCACGGTTGGAAAAAAGGCCTTAAATGAAAAAAAAAAAGAAGACAAAAGATAAGAAGAAAACTTTGAACAAACCTGAAATATAATATGAAACAAAATTATTTTTCTGTAAACTCTCTTTTCGTCATCTTCTTTTTAACCTTTGAAGTTAAAGTAATCACAAAAACAAGCAGATTATACTTTGTTTACGAAAGCAATACATCCGTGAACACGCAACAAATTACATATCTTAACAAAGTTTCTGCTTATCTATGAGTTTATACAATAGATAAAAATGCGAACAATTTTTCTTTTTTCCATTACATGGTACTTGCTTCATTATGTAGCTTCGCAGGAAAATAAAAAATCAAACACATTTTCTTTCAGCAAAACCTGTTTGTCTGTAAATGTTGTGCATTAAATACTGCTATTTAATTATTAAAATATATTGAGTTGTTACTTTAATGTGTGGATGTTTTTCATTTTACAGTACAATTAGGAATTTCAGTAGACATTTAGAAACAGTTCAAACATAGTACAGTATAGTACAGTGCCTGTGCTTGTAGTATACATACAGTATACAACAGTTTGAATAAAAAACAGATTTTGCATAAATATATTTATTTATGTGTTACTCAGATCATATGCAAATTTAAAAACAATTCTTGCAAAAGTAATATGTAAAGTTAGGTGACTTATTTAATAATAAATAAGGGAATAGTTTAGTTTGGATATTGTTCTAATGTTTTCAATCTTTCAGAAATATGTTATACTCATTAAAGTATAAATCACTGATAAATCTGTTCCTCAAAAGTAAACAAAAGTCTAATTTTTTATCAACATTTGAAATAATATGAATGTTTTTAATTATTAAATTATACCTCGGTCACTAAGATATTATCAAAGAATTTATGCTCCTCGCCAAAAGAGAGGTTCCCAAGATTCTAGAATATTCTTGACTTTAAAACTATCTATCTTCGTGGTTTTTATTTTATTTTATTATGTATGTATTATGTTTTAGCAAGGTAGGCACAATTACGGATTGAGTTTGCTATTTTGACCTACGGTGGCCGCCGTAGATAAACATGAAACGTCATTTTGGAGCGAAAGTTTGTCAAGAGAAGACACACACGTAGCTGTCATTTCGCCGAAGTTTTTTTTATTTGCCCTGGTAAAATGTAACGACAAAACTTTAAAATTAAAATAGTTACGCGATAAGTCGCGGTGTCAAAGAAATGGAAGGTCTAGAAATGTCCGCCATGATTCCTGCTCTGCAGGAGTTAGCGAGGTGAGGAAAGGGCTCAGTGCTAAAGCTAAACTGTTGTCACAAACGTCAAACTCGACGCTGACATTCACTAGCCGGTGTTGTTAAGTCGTTCACTTGTTTTTGGTACCATGTTTCCGCAACTACAGTAACACATTCTTGTTTTTAATAGTGCCGGCGCTGCGGAGTATGACCAGGCTGTACAGAAACCTCGACAGATCCTGTGTCAGTTTATTGACAGGATTCTGACAGATGTGGATGTTGGTAAGTCACTAATACCAGCCACACACAGCAGGTGGACCTGATGATAAGCAAACACCGGCACTGCTTAAGAAACGCTGTTTGTCTGTAAATACTTATATACATACAAATGCATAAGTTTCAATTAAGCGTATAATGCTATCATGCGTACATTATACAGTAGTAATATGTAATTCACATAATAAGCAAACCTCGCCGCTTTTCTTGAGTCAAAGTCTTGAATTAGTAGTTATTTAGTAATTGTTTTTCCATATATATAAAAACTCGAGTTGACCCCTACACTGTACATATTCTTCTGTAAACAAACTCTTTATCTCCTCTGGATTAGCACCTCGCCCATCATTACACACAAGATTAGATTATAAAGGTTTGACTTCACTGATCACAGGAAATTCTCAAGTAATATTCTTGTTCCCTGATGTTTGCCTGTGCACAAAGGCGTTAGTGCTGCTCACTTCTGATTTTGCACTCAAACCCAACAGTTACATGCACCAAGATCTTTTGTCAACTTTCTTTTTTAAGAATAGATTTTATTTAATGATTATTTGATTTATGTATTTTTTTCTATTCTGTTCTGTGGCATCAATGATACAACAGATATATACGTATATATTTTAAAATGTAAAAAGTTAGGTAAGGTAAGGTAAGATACATGTTTCTGCAGTATGCATTACCCATAAAGCCGTCTGACGAATCAGACTTTTATTGTTTCTTTTTCATTTATTTTTTTCTATTGTAAATTATTTTTGAAATGTTTTTAGTTTGTTTTGTCTACATTTCACTTATTATTTTGTCTCTTTTGTTCCAGTCGCTCTGGGCTTGAATAAAAAGTCCTCCTCGGAGCCGGCCTGTGTCATGTTACTAGACTTTGTGCAGCATATTGTCAAATCCTCGTCACTGATGTTCGCTAATCCTGCCTGTGAACCGGCTGAATATCCAGATGCTACACAGAACTGTGCTGGTAGGACACTCACCTGTTAAAAAAAAGTATTAATATACAGATTTTGTAATTATAACTTTTTGACTTTTAATTTTTCTTCATTGTCAGACTTCAGTAAGTGGGTCGCAGTGCGTTTTCTTCGTGTAGCAGCAGCTCCAGACTGTGATGTCATCCACAGCTGCGTGTCTGCCGTGCTGTGCTCTTTACTTCACACTCTCACAGTCAGGGCGCCATTTATCTTCAAAGAACTCACTCAGGAACTCATTCTACTGATGCAGGACCTCAGTGACATACTTTACGCCCACATCATCACCCTGACAGGACCGGGTAACGCTGTCGGACAAACACAGAAACAGTGGCCTGTTTCTCTTCAGCGCTTCAGTGTCTCCCCTAATTCTTCCTCACCGTACCTCACCCCTTCTCCTCTTGTGCTCTCCTCGCCTGCCGCTCTGGAGTCCTTGACTGCGGTGACGATTAGTGTCATCACTGATGTTCTGAGGGGAGTGATTTCGAGTCGTGATCTCAGCGTGGTCTGGGAGGTGGCGTGCTCCTTCCTGGCCAACGGGAACAGCAGGCTGAGGAAGCTCTCCATGGTGGTACTGAGGAGACTCGTGGAGCTCAGAGGGTTTTCTGACCTTCATGCTCACGACTTCTTCACAGCCTACCTTCACTTACTGGACACACAAACTACAGTAAACACGGGTTCAGATGAACAGTCCTATGAAGGGGAGCTGCTTCATTTGACTCACTGTGTGTTTCAGAATCCTGGTGCTTCTCACACACACGTTGGCTCTGTGTACCTCTCACAGATGTTTGAGTGTGTTTGTACCCTTGCAGGGAAAGCTGAGGCCAAGCTAGGGTCAGAGGTCACTGAATCCCTCTGCTTCCTGTTTAGCTTCTTACTCCGTGCAGCTTCAGTTTATTCCGGAGCTGAAGCCTTGAGGCAGCAGCGAGTCACAGAGGTCTGCAGGACACTGGTTCAAACCATTGGAACAGGACATCAGGCTGAAGTACGACCTGTGAAGGATTTTACAACTAATTGAATTATCTGATTTCCTCATTGCCCTTTGAAAGGTTTATTGTCTATTGTCTACAGTTTGTCATTTGCATGTGCTTTCCCAGTGTGCTGAAGGATTTCTCCGTGCAGCACTCAAGGCTGAGACTGATGTAGTGATGCAGAAGTCAATAGATGGAGAATCTGTGGCGAAGAAAACCTGTAAGAGCGCCACCAGCTCCCACAATAAAACAGCAAAAACATTATGGTGAGTTCAGATGTCCGGGGTTTGTTACCTGGTACCGAACCCTGAATCCACAGTTTCATCTCAGTGCATGCACATATTTAAATGTTTTTTTTTCCATGTAACTAAAAGATTCAGGAAGAGTTGAACAGACACAGGCTCTCAGTCTATCAGTGTATCAAAGTTTCATTTCTTCATTTTAAAAAGTAATCAAAATAACCTTCGTAGGGAAATTATTCACTGTCATTACATTCACAACAGGTTAATGTCAGAGCTGTCTGACTTGGGATCTTACATACATTTATTTAAAATTATTACTAAACTATCTTTCAAAGGTTCATGACATCACTCTGGGCCACGCCCCAACCTAAAAATGAATTATTTGTCTCCTTGTCTTTCCACAGTGAGGTGGACATGCGTCTTCAGAGCAGTGTGTGGTCTGTGGTGAACAGCCGTCTGGAAGAGCTGCTCAAGGTTCTGAACTCAGACTCTTCATTACCTGAAGCCTCACAAACTCTGTCTGCTCTAGAGGGTCTGGCTGTCTGTCTTCACCTGGCTGCTTTCTGCTCCTCAGCCACCAGGTGCCGTAATTTATCATTTTAAACACTTTCTACATCAGTGGTAGTTACACTCCTGTTAGAAGTCACCAGGAATACAATGAAAAAGTAGTTCAGTTAACCACAAAATGTGCTGTTCATTCCCTAAGGTTCAGTAATTGGGCTTGTGATTGCAGGGTTACCAGTTTGAATCCTGGCCTGCTCTGTGGTGTGTGAGTCAAGTTTTGACTGTTACCAATAAACTGCCTTGTTGTTTTCTCACAGACTTCCTCAAACCCTGTGGATTTCCACTGAGACTCTCAGCAGGGTTTTGAAAAGCTGTCAATCAGTTTTAGAGGGCGGAGCTCAAACTGTAACAGACCAAGACTTCGTCCAGTCTCCTCTCCAGACCACCGCCAAAGTCCTGGATTCTATTGTTTATCTGACAAGTAAGATAATCTGCTGATGTGGAACCAAATTCACCACCAAATGCCAAATGTTTGTCAGTAATATTGTCTTTGTGTGTGTGTGACTTTAGTGAGGAACCAAAGTGAGGATGGACTCCTGCGGCGAGTCTGTGCTCTGTTGTCTCTTCCCTGGATTTCTGAGAACGAGACCAGCTCGGCCTATTCCAGTTCAGGATTCCCATCCTGGGTTCTCACCTTGGCTCAGAAACTCAGCTCCTTCTACTGTGAGTATTCACAGCTATACTCAAATATTAATACAATCTGTCTCCAACAGAATAAAAAAAATAATTATATTTTAGCTCAAAACACTTTCCCTTCCTGTGTTATTTCAGCTCCTGAGGTCCAGGTGGATTGTGTCTGCCTCCTCGCCCTTTTGCGGCAAGGTGTGTGTGACACATGGCGTGTGTGTGTCTTCTCCAAAGCCCTCCAGAATCCAGAAGAGATGGTCAGAGCTGCGGCGGTACGAGCGGCCCCTCTTTTTCTTCATCACGTGGGAAACCTGCATTACAACCTCATCAGAAAAGCTTTGAGGTATGAAGAGTGTAAACTAACACTCTAAGATCCAATCACAAGATTTGTAATTTTGGACAGTAAATTATAACACTGAAAATGACTACATTTAGTTTTTCAACTGAATCGTCATTTTCTATCATTTTCACTATTAGTGAATAACTATTAGTCTGCCCTGAAATAGCAGGTTTGACACAGTAAATACTAAAATGTCGTATCAACTACAGTAAATGTCAGACCCAAAATAATTAAAAATTAGAAATTATCCAAATAAATATGAATTTAAACAATAGGCTGTTGTGACAACATTAAAGTTAAAGTTGGCACTTTAACCATGATGTTCTCTATTTTTTGGAACATTAAAGTTAAAGTTGGCACTTTAAAAGCCATGATGTTCCCTATTTTTTGTCAAAAAATTGGTAAAAGCAAAAATAATTGAAAACTTGTCAAATTCTACAAATATGCAAAAATGGTTACAGTTATCCATAAATACCTGTAAATACAATAAAACGTCTTCATCTGTGAATACAACATGACTTTACACAAGTTAGCAATAGCAAAAAAATCTTTTCTGTTGATAAAGAGTGTTTCAGTTTGACTCTGGACTGTTCTCAGTTCCAGGCTGGAGGACAGTTCGGAGCTAGTAAAGACAGAGTTGGCTCGGATCATCGGTCACTTGAGCTGCATCCAATCAGAGCTCTCCTCGCTGAGTGAACCAGAGGCTGGATCTGAGCATCTTTACAAAACCATCTACCTACGTCTCAGGCTGACAGCAGAGCATGCTGGGAACAGCTGTGCCTCTCTGAAGGCAAATTTTGTGAGGCCATTTCTGCCACTGCTCATTCCAGAGGTTCAGAGTGGAGTCAAACAAGGTACGCCATGAATCTCCATTTTACCAAAGTCACTTTGAATCTATTCTATGTTCTATATTCTAAATTATATAATCTATAATCTATATATTTGCCTTTCCAACCCGAACCAGGTTTTCTGGAAGCTCTGCCGCATCTTTGTCAACATGTGAACCTGACTGGTGGAGACAGCGACTCCAGAGCAGTGCTCTGTGCTCTGATTGGTCTAATGGTGTCCTCCGATTCAGCAGTCAGAATAGGCTTCAGCCAATCAATACGTTTCCTGTTGATGGAACGTTCCTGGAACTCTGAACAAAGCTGTTTGAATGAAGTGAGTGAATTTGGTTTAATTAACGACCACTTCTTTAGCTACACCATGGAAGTGTTGTCTTTTGGACTAACTCTTTTTGTAGTTGTACGTTTTCTGTGTCTATATATAAATATATATATATGTATATATATATTTTGTTATCCCAGCTGCTGGTTTCTCATCTTAAAGAAGCTTTTAACCATGCTAAAGTGAACAGAGATGATGAGCTGAGGAACACTCTCATCCTGACCACTGGAGAGATTGGCAGGTAATGATTGTACTTTATTTTAATCATACATCAGATCCAGTACCACAGTTATGGATATGTAATGTTTATCTCTTCCTCTTCTCCCATCAGAGCATCTCAGGGTAGTTTGGTGTCCTTCTCTCTGCTGCGGCTGCTCCACTGTCTGTTGTCCAAATCATCTGCCGTGTCTGTAGCAGCTTACGCTCAGATCAGAGCTCTGGCCACGGCCAAAGGCCTCAAACTACAAACACTCTTCAGTCAGTACAAGAATCCCATTTGTCAGGTAAGAATTGTATCAGGCTACGGGGGAAGAACTTCTCAG
>NC_024307.1:11376833-11390617 GCF_000523025.1 Cynoglossus semilaevis
GTGAGCATTGCTCATGTCCACTGTGTTCATTAGAAACTGTTACCAATAATTATCATAACATCAGGAAGTTAGCAGCAGGCTGCACTTATTTAAAATACATTTGGTGCTAATATAAACTTCATGTATGGTCAGTTACTCTACTTGTTTCATTTGTTTAGAAATAAAAAAAATCGGGATCGTACCAGTAGGTTGTGCTTTTGTCCCTTTATATGCACAGTGATGTGTGTGTGTGTTGTAACTTGAATATGTTGCATAGCACCTGCAACAATATTTTGAGTATGCTCAGAGTAAAAAAAAGCCACAAAAGTTCTGCTTTGAAACAGCTCTGTAACTTTCTTTGTGCAGTTTCTGGTGGAGTCTCTTCATTCACGCCACATGTCGGGCCTGCGCAGCACACCTGACCAGAACAGTGAGTCAGCCAATCAGAAAGAGATGGCTCTGGACATCTTGGCTCAGATCGCTCATGCGTTTGACTTCCCAGACCTCCATCGCTTCCTCACTGTACGTAAATATTTGAATTCAGACGCAGCATCTTCATGAACATTGTCTGTAGCATTTTCCTCAATTCCCTGTTTACTCAGAAAACCCTCCAGGTGCTGCTGCCATACCTGGCAGCAAAGGCCAGCTCTACGGGCTCCGCCCTCATCCGAACACTAGCTAATGAGCTGAAGGCCAACAGGAGAGAGATTCTGATCAACAACTTTAAATACATCTTCAGTCATCTGGTCTGCTCCTGCACCAAGGATGAGCTGGAGAGAGCCTTCCACTACCTACAGGTAATAAGTAACTCATCTGACAGTAAATGTTTCTACTCACGGGTCTAAAGAAGTTTTTGTTTCTGTTCTTCAGAGTGAGACAGAAATTAAACTGGGCTCTTTACTCAGACAAGACTTCCAGGGTCTTCACAACGAACTGCTGCTGCGTCTGGGAGAACACTACCAACAGGTCAACACATACAGACAAAACCATTTTTATTCAAAAGTTAATCTTTTGCTTGTGTATTTTCTGTACAGAAATAATGTATTTCTACAATATATTAAAAAAATTGTTTTCTATTTTTTTATTTTAGGTGTTTAACGGTCTGGCAATTCTGGCTGCATTTGCCTCCAATGATGATCCGTACCAGGGTCCAAGAGACATCACTACACCAGAGTGCATGGTAAAGGAAGACCAAACTCTAGTTCATTCAGTTGTTATCGTACAAGATCACAAACACAAAAACACTCAATGTTTTCAATCATTTCATTGCACCAGTGGTTTCCAGTCTTCTTCTGCAGTGAGAAAAACCTTCAGTACATATTTGAGAAAAAAACATTATTATTTATGTTTTAGGCCGACTACCTTCAGCCAAAGCTGCTTGGAATTCTTGCCTTCTTCAACATGCAGCTGCTCAGCTCAAGCGCGGGAGAGAAGAATCGGAAGAAAATGGTGAGATAACTGCAGGTGGAGTTTACTGCATGATTGACACTGTGTTCCTGTGTGTGGCTGTTTCATCTTGTGAATGTGAAATGCCCTGTTGTCTCAGGCTCTGACCAGTGTGATGTCTCTGATGAGACTGATGGGATCCAAACACATCAGCTCTGTCAGAGTGAAG
Organism: Cynoglossus semilaevis; assembly: GCF_000523025.1. Taxonomy (NCBI): domain Eukaryota; kingdom Metazoa; phylum Chordata; class Actinopteri; order Pleuronectiformes; family Cynoglossidae; genus Cynoglossus; species Cynoglossus semilaevis. Next base: position 11,378,428 of record NC_024307.1, read on the forward strand.
ATGATGACGACGCTGCGTATAGGCCTCAAATACAGAGAGGACTACCCTCTGCTCTGCTGCCAGTCAGTAACACACATACATACTCTACACTACATACAGTATATATTCATTCTAATATTTAAGTGATTTACCACAACGGAGATAATTTTATTATTGTCGTATCTTCATTAGTCGTGTCGTATCCTGTCTTTGCGGTGTGTGTGTACAGGATGTGGGACTGTTTTGTCAGAAGTGTGGAGACGTCACACTTAGGTCCTCTACTCAGCCACGTCATTGTCGCCCTCCTCCCTTTGATCCCCCTGCAGCCCAAAGAAACTGCTGCTATCATCCGCTTCCTCATCATTGACAACAGGTGGGAATCTGAACACACGGGGGGCGGGAGGGGGAGATCAAGACCCTGGAGATAAAAACTAAACTGTGAATGTGCTATGTTTTTGACCTGTTTATTATAAAACCTTAAAATGTCTAAAGATAAACAGTTAGTTTGGATTTATTACAGGGAAGAAGTCAACGACTACCTCCATGAGATTTACTTCCTCCCTGATCACCCAGAGTTGAAGGACATCCATGGTGTTCTGCAGGATTACAAGAAGGTGGGAACATGTGCTATTAAAAAGTTAAATTAATGACATGCAATGAAATCAAACACAGATTTTTATGTTTAACAATTTTCCTTTGTGTGTGCATATATGTATAATGGTCTGTGTAGCTCACCGCCAAAAGCAATGACCTGGTGGCGGCGCTGCAGCTCTCCATGAGAGCTGTCCAACACGAGAACGTGGACGTCAGGATTCATGCACTGACCAGTCTCAGAGACATGATGCACAGCAACCAGGTACAACAGACTCACCTAGTGGTTTTCTGGTAAAAAAAAACCATTAGGTCAGGCCTTAGCCACCAGGGGGCGACTGCTAGTTAGAAAAAAGAGAAGTGACCTTGAAGAGTTAGTGTATTAACCCTACAGTTTATTACTTTTCACATACCTTACCACCTTATTCCATACTGTACATTTTATTTACCCTACAGTATTTGTCTGTGTGTACTACTGTAAATCTGTATACTTGTTATACTCCCTAAAGTTATCACTCTAAAACCTTTAATACAATATTATCAAGAATCTCTTACTAGTATTACAACTCTCACTCCTATTTACAACTTCCATCCCTATTTTGTCAGCTGTTTACCTACTTTAATAAAGCCACACTGTGAAGTAACATGTGACTGTGTTTGGACCAATAGGAGTGGGTCCTGCGTCAGGTTTGTGCGAGTGAGGCGGTGGAGCCCGTCATCTCCAGTTTGGTGTCCGTGCTGTTGAAGGGCTGCCAGGACTCCTCCCCAGAGGCCAGGCTGCTGTGTGGGGAGTGTCTGGGTGAGCTGGGCGCCGTGGACCCTGGACGTCTGGACCTGTCCCACACACTCACCCATGGTGACCACAACACATTTGTGGTGAGGAAAAACGAAATCCTTGGAGAAATAATTATATCAGTGTTAGGAACTAAATTGTTCATTCTAATTAATTACATTAATCATGATTAATCTTCATATACCAACTTTTCAGTTTTTTGTGACTAATACAAATTATAGTTGTAATGTGTGAATAGATTTTAATCTGATTAATTTCACAAATTAATTAACATGTTCGTTAGTTAACAGAGCCACAGTAAATGTTCTCTCCATCACAGAGTGGCGTTGATGATCCCAACTTTGCCTACGACCTGCTCACGGAACTCACCAGAACGTTCTTGGCTTATGCTGATAATGTCAGAGCACAGGACTCTGCTGCTTATGCAATTCAGGTAAACACACTGTACAGGGATGGATGGTTTTTATCCTTCTGTTCTTTTGCCCTGGTCTGTGTTTTTGCTGATGTCTTCGTGGTCTCCTCAGGAGCTGCTGTCCATCTTCGAGTGCCGTGAAGGACGGATCGACTCTTCAGGTCGTCGACTGTGGAGGAGGTTCCCGGAACAGATCCAGGAAATACTAGAACCTCACCTCAACAGCAGGTTGAGAACTTTCTTCCAACATGAACCTTCACTCCACAGATTGTTGTCTTTGCCATGTGTAGCATTTTTAATTAATTATGATAAAAACTTCAACGTAATGGTTTTCTTTTTTTTTTTTTTTTTTACTGTTTTTTTTAATGTTGACTTTTTATTTTTTATTTTAACCTGCAGATATAAAAGCAGCCAGAAGGAGGTGAACTGGTCCAAACTGAAGAAACCAGTTTACTTGAGCAACAGAGGCAGTAGGTTCTCTGATTGGTCAGCCACCTGGGCAGGCTATCTCATCAGTAAGGTTAGTTTAACTCCCTCTACACAAGGATATGCCCTTAAAGATAAAGAAAATACATCAAATACGTTTGCCCAACTTTAGGACATTTGAATGCCTATAATACATACATATATTAGAGTTCATTTAGAGTGATCATTTAAAACTGTAAACCTTTTTTAGCTAATTAATTGGAGACACTGCAGATGGACACCAGCTGTGTTTCAGAGTAAAAATACAGGATCTGTTTTCTCCCAGGTGAGACATGGTCTGGCTGGTAAGGTTTTCACTTGCTGCAGTTTCATCATCAAACACGACTACAAGGTCACCATCTACCTGCTGCCTCACATTCTGCTCTACATGCTGCTGGGCTGCACAGCTGAGGAGCAGCAGGACTGTAGGATGTGTCTGTTCTCTAACTCCTGGTCAACATTTACAAGTAAAAGAAAAAGAAAAGGTTTGTTACAACACCGTCAACATCCCTCAGGTGACGGAGGAGATGTTGACCGTACTGACAGAGGGCGACGGACAAGGAGGGGCTCGTGTCCAGGAGACGGCGTCCACACTGTCCCAGCTCAGCATTCAGACGGTGTTCAGCATGTTGTCTCACCTGAAACAGTGGAGTCGCCACATCCTCTGCTCTAAATCCAAACAAAACGGTAGGAGACTCGTACCTGTAAACAGACACCGTGTGAGATTTAAAGTTGTGTGTAGTATTTGTTTTGTTTAGACAATATGTCAGACTACACAGTCGACACAAGATGAACAGCATCGACTCATGAGGACAAAATTCAGGATTCAGTTTCTTAAAACAAATTATATCACGATAAGAATAATGATTGATCCACCCACTCAGCTTCACTTAAGGACCCTGTAGTAGTACGATCAATATCCTGAAATTGTCCCAGTGTGAACAAACAGACTGTGAGAAGTGAAGTTGTATCTTATGTTTATAAATTAAAAACCTGTACTATCTACTGATTGGTCAAACTACAGGCAACAACTGTGCCCTTCCAGAGAGCGGGGATTATCAGCGTGTGGTGGCCTTCCTGAAGGGAATTCCACAGGACGTTCTGGCCAAGGCTGCTCTACGGTCCAAAGCCTACACCCGTGCCCTCATGCACTTTGAAGCTTACATCCTGGAAAATAAAGAGAACATCCAGGACCATCTCACCTTCCTGCAGGTCAGTGGGAATTAAATACAACAGAAATACTATCTTTTAAAAGAAATATTTTTCACACAGATGTGGTTTTGCCCTTTCGGATCATACAGACTCTCTACGCTGCTATGCATGAGCCTGATGGAGTGAGAGGAGTCAACGCTCTGAGGAGGGAGGAGCCGTCACTGCGAGAACAGATTCTGGAGCACGAGAGCATCGGTCTGCTCCGAGACGCCACCGCCTGCTATGACCGTGCCATACAACTGGAGTCGGAGCAGGTTACAGAAATACACACATGCACACTGTACTTTATATGTACATTATATCTTAAACCGATGATTGTTGGATCAATATTTTAGCTTTAGCTTTGGCTTTGTTTGATTGTTGCTCTTCCTTTTGCGTCCAGATTGGTCACTACCATGGGGTGATGACCTCCATGCTCGGCCTGGGACAACTGTCCACAGTCATCACTCAGGTTAATGGAGTTCTGGCAAACAAGTGAGTGAGTCTGACTGTAATTATGAGGAGATGGACACTTACTTGTCCATTTCAGGGACAAACCTCAGTCTTTAAACTTAACTCGAGATCTACAACACAGAGTCTAACACACCCCTTTAAACTGTGAGGATCTGTTTTATCAGGGTTGTCAAATCTGTTAATATGTAAACATTGAGTTAACTCCCTTATTATGAGTTGAATAAATCCCACTTGTTCCCTATAAATTTATAATTTATCTTAAAACAATCTGCAAGTCAATAGATTCTAAATGTTACGTTCATTGTATCTGCATCAGCACAAAAAATTATGAACCATTTCCTACGACAGTGAAGGCATCACTGGCCGTTAAGCTCACCTGTGTGGACCAGTGAGGGGCTTGTTTTACTATTATGGCTGACCTGCAGCTTTAGAACCAATCTCTTAAATACCAGCTGAGATGTTAAACTGTAGCTAATGTTTACTGGACATCAAATAACGGAGGTCAACTCCTTCAGGTCGCAGTGGAAGTCAGAACTCAACTCCTACAGAGTGGAGGCTGCCTGGAAGCTGGGACAGTGGGATCTTCTGGAGGATTATTTGAGTTCAGGTGAGGCTAAAAAAAAGAAAGCCATGGAAAAGTGTCACTCAGAGCCCGGTGCAGCCACAGACTTTGTACAACTGTTTTGTCTCAGACCGTCAGTCCAGTACCTGGGGTGTTCGACTCGGTCAGCTGCTGCTGTCAGCTAAGAAACAGGACGGAAAGATGTTTTATGAGAAGCTGAAACTCGTGAGGAAGGAGCAGGTGGTTCCTCTGTCTGCTGCCAGCTACGAGTGTGGGACCTACCAGAGAGGATATGAGTATATTATCAGGTCAGAGGGATTTTAATATGGTCATAGATTAGAATTCTCTGAATGTATTCAGTGAAAACAGAAGCAAACATTTGTCTGTCTGTGTCTTCAGGCTCCACATGCTGAGTGAACTGGAGCACAGTTTCACTGATCTGCAAAAACAGAGGGAAACTTCAACTCCCAGACTCAGTCAGCTGCCTCCTCACTGGACCCATCGGCTGGAGATGACCCAGAATTCCTTTAGGGCCAAGGAGCCAATCCTGGCTCTCCGTCGTGCGCTGCTCAGTCTGGGATCTCAGTGAGGACAAAGCAGCAGTTGCACAAAAATCATGTCGTATCACTTCATCACTTTTTACTTTACATATATTTGCTCTGCAGGTCTGTGTGTAAGGAGCTGGTGGGTGAGTGTTGGCTACAGAGCGCCCGTGTCGCCAGAAAGGCAGGACACCATCAAACTGCCTTCAACGCTCTCCTAAACACAGAAAACACACATCTGGCCGAGCTGGTGACAGAGAAGGCCAAGTGGCTCTGGTCTAAGGTATAAAAACACTCTAAAGTACATGTTTATGTAGTAAAAGTCAATAGTATGTACAGTATTTGACTCAAACCTTGTGCATGGCTCTGTCATCAGGGTGACGTCCACCAGGCTCTGATCGTCCTGCAGAAAGGAGTGGCACAGTGTTTCCCTGACGACGTGTCACTGACAGACTCTCGAAGTCTGCAGACCAAAGGCAAAGCCATGCTGCTGGTGGGACGCTTCATGGAGGAGACGGCCAACTTTGAGTCCAACGCTGTCATGAAAACGTACAAGGTAACAGTGGCAGGAAACAGAAGAAGAAGAAGAAGAAGTCACATGGAAATTTTCATTGACCAGGACAAAACATTTACCTTCCTCAAGGCTAAAGTTAAATTATTACTGACATCCAGTAACAAAATCTGATGGAACTACAGATACAGCAAGTGTGTTTACAGTAACTACAGAGTGAGTTGTGTCCTTTAGGATGTGACCACTCTTCTCCCAGAGTGGGAGGATGGAAACTTCTACTTGGCCAAATACTACGACAAAGTGATGCCAATGGTGACTGAAAACAAGATGGAGAAACAGGGAAACCTGATCAGATACATTGTCATGTACTTTGGAAAGTAAGAGGATTTCTGTTTACACCTCTTTGGACTTTGGACTCTGTGGTTTGTTCATCAGTAACTTAAATGTTTTTTTTTCTTTCAGTGCCTTAAAATATGGAAACCAGTACATTTACCAGGCCATGCCTCGAATGTTGTCTCTCTGGTTGGATTTTGGAGCCAAAGTGTGTGAATGTGAAAAAGGTTGGTCTATATTTATATCTCTCTCTCTGTGATAACATATATTTGTATACATTTATAAATATATTTGCACAACTAATTTTGTCTAGTTTTTAAATGTAAATCTATATAAATCTATATTTATATATTTGTATTGAACATATTTGTCCCCACAGCCGGTCGAGTAGACAGACAGATGCGACAGGAACTGACTAAAATCAACGCTGTCGTCAGTGAACACTGTGAAAATCTGGCGCCGTATCAGTTCCTGACGGCTTTCTCTCAGCTCATCTCCAGAGTCTGTCACTCCAGTGACGATGTCTTTGCTGTTCTCATGGCAATCGTAGCCAAAGTCTTCTTGGCCTACCCTCAGCAGGCTATGTGGCTGATGACTGCTGTCTGCAAGGTCAGGATTGGTTGTTGGTTTTTTGTGATTTTTATTCCCACAGATTAGAGACATAATGCCACTAAAATGTCTTATGGGAACTGCTCCTGTTAACTTTACAGTACATTGTATTGATACTACCATGACAGTTTTGGAGCTGGGAGCTAAATTTAACTAGGCATTTAGTACAAACTCAAATATCAAAAAGCATCCAAAATATTTTTTCAAGATAATATTTTAAGGTTGACCAATTTATGGCTCAGATAAAAACACCAAAGTCACCAAAGATTTAGTAGAATTCTTTTGTAAATAAATAATTGTATCTAAAACCTTGTTTTTTAATTTGTCCCCCAGTCCTCCTACCCCATGCGTATGAACCGCTGTAATCAGATTCTTAAGAAGGCCATCAGTCTGAAACAGTCTCTGGAGAAATTCATTGGAGATGCAACCAGACTGACTGACAAGCTGCTGGAGCTCTGCAACAAACCGGTGAGCACTACTTAAAGAAATACATTTGTGTGTTTTTGTGTTTTGTTTTGTGTCTGGGTCACAAAACACAATAGTTAAACATGTAAATATGTGTGAAGCCACAGCGTCTGACTGTATCCTGCAGGTGGACGGGAACAGCGCCACCCTCAGCATGGCTGTTCACTTCAAACAGCTGAAACGTTTGGTGGAAGAGTCGACTTTCAGCCAAATTCTGATCCCGCTTCAGTCGGTGCTCATCCCTACGCTGCCCTCTACAGAAGGGGCAAACACACAGCACGACGCCTTTCCTGGACACTGGGCTTATTTGGACGGATTTGAAGACAGTGTAAGTTTTCTGTAGATACACAGGTCTTACTGAAATGTTTTCAGATTTTGCGTCTTGTCAACCAGCCTTCATACCTCTGCACAGGTGGAGATCCTGGCCTCCTTACAAAAACCTAAAAAAATCAGTCTGAAGGGCTCGGACGGACGGAGCTACACCATGATGTGCAAACCCAAGGATGACCTGAGGAAGGACTGCAGACTGATGGAGTTCAACTGCCTCATCAACAAGGTGTGTGTCTAGAAGTCAAAAAGTTCTAAGACAAATTGGAAATCATCTTATCTTAATGAAATATCAAAAAGTATTTTCTTTACATTCCTTATTTTTAAATACGAACTTTTTAAACTGAAATAAAACTGTTCAAATAAAACAGAACACAGTTCAAAACCTCACAGAGATATAATGATGAGATACGACACCTTTAGAAATTAATTTTAATGTCTTGGAACTTAGACTAGGAATAGACTCATATGTAAGATGGAGGACACAAAATACCAGTTATTGTATTTTTACATTTTTTATTAATTTGATAATTAAAGATTACATTATGAAGAAGGGTCAAACATGTATTACATAAATATTTGTATATTTGATACCACAACTGTCAAATCTCTTCTGTTTAGCTCTGTGTACTTCTTCGTGTTTGTGTTAGTGCCTTCGTAAAGACGCAGAGTCGAGGCGGAGAGAGCTACACATTCGAACCTACGCTGTCATTCCCCTCAACGAGGAGTGTGGCATCATCGAGTGGGTCAACAACACTGCTGGACTTCGACACATTCTCATAAAGCTGTACAAAGAAAGAGGTGAAGACCAAATTAATGAACCGTCATCATTAAGATGAGCTCATTTCAAAAGGTCGAAGACCAAATTAATGAACCGTCATCATTGAGATGAGCTCATTTCAAAAGATGAGATGTATTTCTTTTTTTCTTTTTTTTTTTTTAGGCATCTACTTGTCAGGCAAAGAGCTCCGGAAACTCATCTTACCAAAACAGGCTCCTTTCGAGGAGAAGTTCCGAATCCACAAGGACATTCTCTGTGCTAGACACCCACCTGTATTCTACGAGTGGTTCCTCAGGACCTTTCCTGACCCCACATCATGGTACAACCCACTGAGGAACTGTCACAGTTACTACAGCAAACATTTTAAAAAAGGTTTGCTGTAGTTTCTGAACAAAAACAAACATGTAACTCCTCACAGGTACAGCAGTCGTTCTGCCTACTGTCGCTCCACTGCTGTGATGTCCATGGTGGGCTACATCCTGGGTCTGGGAGATAGACATGGAGAAAATATCCTCTTTGACTCCTTCACTGGGGATTGCGTTCACGTCGACTTCAACTGCCTCTTTAACAAGGTTTGGTTTGGTTGCTTAAAGGGTTAATCACTGAGCGTTGAGCTCAGATTTGTTGAATAAGTTTGACAGAAAACACACGAATGACATGCGAGTTTTGCATATGCTTCTTCTTTTCCTCACCACTAGGGGGAGACATTTGATGTACCTGAGGTTGTTCCTTTCCGTCTGACTCAAAACATGGTCCATGCCATGGGTCCTATGGGAACTGAAGGTTTATTCAGACAGGCCTGTGAGGTCACACTGAGACTAATGAGAGACCAGAGGGAGCCGCTTACAAGGTCAGAGGAATACAGTAAAAAATCCTCAGGGAGCTTAGACCTTCAACAAGGCTGCTCAGTTTGTCAAAACCAGATTAAAAAAAACAAAACAACTCTTTCTTAGGGCAAAATTAACATATCTTCTAAAAATGGTAACATTTATTCCTCATCTCACAGAGACACCCAAAAACCTGATCTTCCTCCTGTTGCATAACTTTTGGACTCTTAACGTCATATTAAAAATTCAAGTTTTCCTTAATTAGCTCTGATCTTCCTCCTGTTGCATAACTTTTACACTCTTAACGTCATTCAAGTTTTCCTTAATTAACATTGTTTTTCTCTTGTGAAATTGTCATGAATTTAGAATATTACTTCTTCACATCACACGTAGCTGTTTTACATTCCTTTAAGTGTGCTGAAGACCTTCCTTCATGACCCCCTGGTGGAGTGGAGCAAAAAAGCCAAAGGACTTGTGAAAACTCAGGCCAACGAGACTGGAGAGATTGTCAATGAGAAGGTTTGTCTATTTTTTTATGTTGTTTTTTTTTTTATTATTATTTATTTCTATTTCTCTCAGTAGTATCACCTAAATGTAATTATCATTTTGTTTTCAATGAAAATGTCCTTTTCTTCTCTACCTTTAACAGGCCAAAACCCACGTGTGTGACATTGAGCAGCGTCTGCAGGGCGTCATAAAGAGCAGGAACAAAGTGATGGGTCTTCCTCTGTCAATAGAGGGACATGTCCACTACCTCATACAGGAGGCTACAGATGACAAGCTGCTGTGTCAGATGTACCTGGGATGGGCACCTTACCTATAATATATTTAAAGACAAGTCTAGAGTATAAGGGATGTTGTGTTCATGTTGCAAAAGAAACATTAAATGTTTTCATGAAGAAATATATCTGTATAATATTTCCTTGTTCTCCCGTTCAGTTGTAATTTAAATTTATATATGGTGAATTTCTGTACAGGGTCTTGTTATAAAGGAATTTTTCCTAACGTATTGGTGTCTGTGTCTTGTAATGTCTTAACCATTTATGGATTCACTATAGCAGCCTCTCAGATTGATTGCTTTAATCCTCTCCTCTCTGTGTTGCTCTCCTGCTGGTGCTCCATGGTCCAATCCTCTCATGTACTGCACACAAGAACCAATTAGAGCAGAGCGTTAAGAGGCTGAAGACATCTGCCAAGAATAACACTACACAGTCAAAGACGGCAGTTTTTACTACTCTGTGTTGCTCAGTCATGAGTTTAGACACTCAAAGAGTTACTGTATTTACAATCATTGCTTTTCTGCTTTTGATCAATGCCTGGTTTTTGCTGCACATGGCTTTTGGGTAGAGGACATGGATACTGTCCCAAAGATCTTTTCTGACTCTGTCTTGGGTCACCTGTTTTCTTCACCTCATGCCAGTATTATGGATCTTCACAAGAAGGCAAGCAAATGGCATTATTCCAGCCGTTTTTGTTTTTAGTAAATTACGAACTTTAAGCCATTTGTGTCTATTGTTATTTAATTGATAGTATTGTGGACTATAGTTATTTTTTTAAATCTTTAATTAATATATCATTGCTCTCACTTGGCTTTTTCCAATCTAATTTAGTTCAGCCAAAGCTGCGGAATAGCTAGCTTTTAGAAATAGTTTTTGCAAGTGTATGGTCTTAGATTTCTGTAATTATCTTAGCATTTCTTTTCTTACTAATGGTTATAATTGTTCCTTTAGGTTTATATTCTTCACCTATTTTTGCTATGCTTTTTATTAGAATGTTTTTATTTTATGGTTTACTGTTTTTCCAGGATACATTTTTGATATATGTTTATATATGTTTCTATGGGCAACATATATACATTTTGTTGGCCATTTTCTGTTACCTTTTCACTATTTCTAGATTACCCGGCAAACTTTTTGCTACTAACGTTCAAAAATGAATTTATTAACATTTATTGTATTTATTTAAGTTCAGGGTTACTTTGCCTTTAATCAGTATTTATTACAAAAAACAGATACCTAAGTTTTTTTTATGTAAATATCAGTATTTATTACAAAAAACAGATACGTAATTTTTTTTTATGTAAATTAATATAGTTGGGGTTTATATATAGTACTTTTAAAACGTTTCTACGACCGGAAGTTTGTGCACTCACTTCCGGTGATGAAGATGCCGAGAACTCGGTCAGAAAATGTTATACAAGGTCGTTTTATGCATATACGTCATATTTATCGTTATTTAGTGAAATTAATGTACGCTTGTTTCAGTTTAGATCTTTTCGTGTGTTTGGCTGACAGACTAAAGCTGTTAGTCTGTGGTAAAATGTCAATCTTGACTCCAAATGTCTGGCGGATAAACAGTTAACCACATAAACGAGCAGGTGTCGGCGCTGGTGTCGTCAGCTTTGAAGTTGACTAATCTTGACAGGTTGAGGTCATGGTCTGTTCGGTGGACAGTCGGTGCTGTTTGGTCGCTGCGGTTGTCGTAGCCGTGTCTAAGCTCCATCTGTAGCTCGGTGCTGACGGACAGACCGCGTAGTCAGCTTCAGAAACGCCCGGGTAACAGCGCGACCTTGGGGATGGATCTGACGAGGATAGCGGTGGATGCTGGACAGTTCATCAACCGAGCCATTCAGGTAGACCAAACTCAAATATGGTTAGTGTTGCTAAATTATAATATATAGTCAAAGTTATAAATGTTGGTTTGCCATTTCACTTCAGTACACGGGAGAGAGTTTAGGTCAGGCGGAGAAGACTGAGCTGGACCCGACTGTGGAGGAGCTGCTGACCAGAGCAGAGACCACGAAGACCTGCACTGACAAGATCATCAGCCAGACCGAGGTGTTACTTCAGCCCAACCCTGGTGAGTGAGTGATGAGGACTGACCTTTAACTTGTAGACTGATTACTTACTTAAAAGCAAAGAAGACTTCTCTTCTGTTTCCTTTATGTAAAGTAGTGCAGTTTCACTATTATGATTTATGAAATATCCCCTCACAATCAGTTACTCACCAGATTTCACAAAACTGACTTTCCCATATTTGTACAAAATACATTTCATAAATTATGAAACCTACATTCTCGCTTTTTTTTAAAAAAATGCTTACAATTATTTTCCAGCAACATAAAAAAAATGCTTACAATTATTTTCCTGCAACGCAGAAAAAAAATGCACTATTTTTTCCTTACAATTCCTTTATTGTTTTTTTTTTTAGGTTTTAACAGAAGTTCTGCATTCTGTCATTAGAAACACTGGTGATTACCAGCTGAGTTTTCACTGTTGGACAATATTTCCATAAAACATTAGCTTTATGAAAGAATTAAAAAGAGAGA
>NC_024307.1:11390749-11390961 GCF_000523025.1 Cynoglossus semilaevis
ACACATACACACTGTTTTCAAGTGAGAAAACACCATCCAGCTGCGAACATGCAGGAAAACCCCTGTAAATTGCTCATCTGTTGACTGTGGGCTTCCAGCTGTTCTGCAGAATCAGTTTTGTTTACAGTAGGTTTTTCTGTGTAAGCCTGGTCTCTTGGGAAGAACCAATGTTTTAGAGGCTTTAGAGGTTTTGAGACGAGGTTTTCTGTTAT
>NC_024307.1:11391006-11409900 GCF_000523025.1 Cynoglossus semilaevis
TCTTTCCCACCTAACTGTTCCTCAGCGGTACAAACACACATGAGTCATATTGTTGTTTAAATCGGCTATTTTAGTCCAGGGAGAATCTGGAAAACAATGTTACATTGTCTCTCCTTACAATCACCACAAATGGGAGCTACTTACCACCAAATGAAATCACCTCATCATGTTGTTTACTGCAGTCTGAATGTCAACATTGATAAGCTAATTACCGTCAACTGATGGCTGAAAGCTAATGGTTATTTGATGTCTGTGATCCATTTCTTCATCATCTTTCCTGAACAGTTGCTGAGTCATTGGGTCTAGAAATGTTTCAAAATGTGTTTCTTATCATTAAGGTTTTATAATTGTGTTTTTTCTCAACCAATATGTTTCCTGTTAATGGAGCTTGAAATCAGACGTAATGGAAATATAGTTTCTAATTATGTTAGAAGTTGTTTATGAAAGGATTTGTCTCTATTGTGTTAAAGCCATTGTCCAAAATGTAAGTATAATTGTTGCTCTCTGGTTAATATAGCTTTATTGACCCCACACTGGGAGATTGATGTGTTAACAGCAGTGTGTGTGTAAGGCAGTTGTGATAACCGCTACACTGTGAAAACCTTAGCCAAAAGGCTAAGAGTTGATGTAGGACTTGGATCAAAATGTTACAGCAGATGGTCACTGTTGAATTAAAAAGATTCATGTCCAATATTTTATACACCACAAACATTTTCTGATTGTATAACTTTTTTCAGGTTCTTGCAGAGAAATCTCCAAATGTCGTTTTTATTTGTGAACAACCTTAAAACAACAAAAAACTTAAATATGTCCTTTTCTTCCTCCTCCCGGGCAGGAGCACGATTGGAGGACCGACTGTACGAGCATCTTGAATGGACTGTCCCACCACGACCTCGTGTCCTCGAGCTTCTAGGAAATGAAATGACCCAGGCCGGACTAGAAATTGGGTCCAATACGCCATACGGTGGGTCAGATATCTTCAGAGTTTTTTTCTAAACTATATAAAGTTGTGTGATGGGCCACATTGGGCCTGCAGGCCATGACTTTGACAAAAGTCTTTTTTACCTTTGCGGTTTCATTTTGTACGTTCGAGGGTGAAGTCCGTGTGTGTGGTGCTTGTTTGTTTGTTTGTTTGTTTGTGTAGGAAGTGCTCTGCTCAGCTGTGGTGAAGTTCAGAGGCAGCTCAGCGATGCCGAGAGAAAGTTCGTCCAAAGCACCAACATCCACTTCCTCAGACCTCTGCGGAGTTTCACTGAGGGAGAGTACCGAAACATACAAGTACTACACACTGTTACTCACACTAACGTCTCCGAGTGAGCAGCGTCAGGTCTCTGGATCTTTCTGGAATCGGTTTCATGGTGTGTTTTTGTAACAGGATGAGAGCAGGATGTTGCTGAACAAGCGTTTGGACTTAGACATCGCCAAATCCAGGCTGAGAAAAGCTCACGAGGCCGAGACAGAAGACAGAGTGAGTCACTGTGGTTTTGTCTTGACCTACAACAAAATATAGCATTTAAATCAATACGTTACTAGGACGACAGAAGTCAGTTCTGTCTCACCATTATCTTCCTTCTTTGCTATAGAACTTAAATGCCAACCCAGTGGACATTGACTACATGTCTCATGTCTCCTACATGTTCAGTTTCCTACGTGTCAGGTGGTTAAAGGTCAGTGGTTGTACTAAGGGAAATATTGGACAGATGCAGCTTTAGTCTCCGAGTTTTTACTCCTGTGTCTTTGTCTTTCATACAGATGTGGGCTCAGCAAATCTCTCAGGTGAGTTCATCTGATCCAAGATCTGATTATGTCTCGTCCTGCAATAAAAAGGCATCTGATCCAAGATCTGATTACGTCTCATCCAAGACAAATGTTAGAAAGGCAGTTGTAAAACAATATCCAAATGTTAGAAAGGCAGTTGTAAAACATAGTAAAACAATATTTTATTTCAACTTTCAATGCAGTCTAGATTTGCTAATGTAAAAAAACAATAATTTCCAACTGTATTATTTTAATCAACCTAAATTCAAACCCTTGTATTTACTATGTCGTAAATATATGTATTTTAAAAAGTATCAGTAAGGTTATTTAGTCAATAACAATAAATAAAACTCAAAATAGTTAAACATCAAAGATAAGGGGTTTCAATAAAATGGCCTCGTAATAGCTAATGTTGATTTTGTGTGTGTGTGTTTGTGTGTGTGTCACTTTCTCTGTGTAGGCAGAGATGGAGCTGAGTATCTGTCAGTGTCTGTTTGATCGACAGTTAGAAATCACACAGCGAACTCTGGAGGGAGTCGACCTCGCCCACGTACGTGCGCTCAAACACAGGAGGAAGAACAAAACTCAAAAGACACTTCCTTAATAAAAACTATTAATGATCTGTCAAAATAAAATATGATGCCTAACATTTTATTCTATAGCCCGTTAAAACACTCTCGCTGAATTTTTTTATTCTGTTTTTTTTAGACCAACCACATGCGGAGCCTGAATGACTTTGTCGAGGCCCAGGCTTCTTTCTTTGACCAGTGCAACCAGGCGGCCGGGCAGCTGCAGAAACAACTGTCCAGGTCTGTAGTTGTCTGTTATACCTTTAAAATACATTTGTACAGAACAGTGCTTTTGTGGGGCAGCATCTTTGTCCTTTAAAATACATTTGTACAGAACAGTGATTTTGTGGGGCAGCATCAAAACTTTGTTAGTTTTTATCTCTAATATTTGCTACCTCAGGTTCTATTCCTGAATGTTTCTGTTTCTCTGTGGGACATCTCAGGTTTTTTGATTATGAACAGTGCTTTTGAGTATACTGTTATTTCAATCTTTAGACCATATGTGTCAAACTCAAGGCCCGCGGGCCAAATGCAGCCCGCTAAATCTTTTGGTGTGGCCCAAAAAGTGGCTTAAAAAGTGTTTATTGCCTTATGATAAAGTTTCTTAACTTGATAATTTCTTTGGGTACACACAGCAATCTACAAAAATTGTAATGTGAATAAATAATCATTCATTGCAGAAAAACTCTTTCATACACTCTCCTTTAAGGGGAACTGTGCTGCTGATGTGGCCCTCTGGTGAAAATGAGTTTGAGAACCCTGCGTCTAGGAGCTGTCACCCAGCTAGTGCTGAGTGACAGCACGTATGAAGCCGAGGTAATAATTTCAGAGCGGCACGCAGCAGAAGCAGAAATGATAGACAGAAATAACCAGGTGAGACATGAAAGAAGTGTCAGAGAAAGGTTCCCAGCGTAGAGAGCTTTGATGAAGCGGCTAATTGTATGGTGTAAAATGCCTCGGTTTCATTTGAACTAAATATGTCAACCACTGTTGCAACTCTAGCCCTTCAGGGGTCACCGCAGCGTATCGTCAGCCACCATTTCCTCCTGTCCTGGGGGATATATAACCGTAAATATGCTTTTGAAGGCAAAGACTTACGACGTATGGTCTCGTAAAGAAACCGCAGCTCTTGGGAAATGTTTTTAAAACTCACTGAAACACTGGCAGTGGCGGCTGGTGATGATTTTGTTTCTCCTCTCAGTATTCCAGCTGTGCTCTGCTCCAACCACTGGAGCTCAGAAGTCAGTGTTGTCAATGAGCCCAGTGGGTTAAATCAGGCCGCACCCCCTCCTCTTAATGTCCATCCACTCCCTGACTTCGACCAGGACTCATGGACTTTAAATCCCCCTCATGGACTGAAGAAAACACCTTCGAGTTCTTCTGGACCTTCTCAGACACAGGAACCGATAAATAACAATAGTGATGAACTCTCAGCAACCAGTGGGAAAGTCCTTGATCATGTGACCAGGAGAAGACCAGAAGGAGAGGCTGCAGCTTCAGAGCAGCCAGTGGAAATCGGTGCAACAACAGGCGAAGCAGAAAATGGACCTTCACCCTCCAGTGAGTGAAACTGCAGGGTTTCAAAATGAGACCAACTGATCAGGAACACGTCGTCAAAGTTGGCCGATCAGTATATAAATATGAAGAAACGCTGCCAAGCTTTGATGTTGGTAACCGGGGCTGCAGTTAGCACCTAGCTCGTAACCTTTAACCTCATCACATGCCATTTTCCTGGGAACTTACGCACCCTGAATAAGGAAGACATCATTTTCACATGTATTGATAAGTTTCCAAGCTCTTACTTTGACCACTACGGGGCGCTGTGATGTAGGAACACTGATGGTGCAACGAGTCATAAGACCGTGGTACCCAAAATATGGTACTCGTACCATTTGTGGTACTTAGGCTCCTTCCAATGGTACTGGGGTGATTCAGAAAAAAAAAATCTACTTGAGTACAGTTGAGAAAAGTCTCAAAACCACAGTTTTAGGACAAAGAGTTGATCAAGTCTGACTTTAAAAAGAAAAATGAAACGCTTAAAAAGAGCAAAATAATTTTCTTTCTTTGTGTATCCTCATCATCCACTCAAAGCCAAGTAACCTAAACAACACGTGCCACTAAAGTTTGACCTCCTTGGATCATGAATAGTTAGTTTAATTTTTAAAAAATAATGTTGTTTTTGAAGGCTTCTATGAACTTGTGAAATCTGTCTGTCTAGTCTAGATTTATAACAAATGAACTGAATATTAGAGGAGAGGTTCTGTAGTCAGTCACTACTGGTGTGAAAACATGAATTCACGTTTCTGTACTTCAGCGTCTGTTTGTCAGCTAACCCCGTGGTCCATCGGAACATATCGGCTTGTGCAAACTTTTGTCGCCTCTAGTCCATATGTGTGACTTTCTACAAGTTGAGAATGTTTCTATTTGAAACATGTCACGTGTGTGTATATGTGTGTGTATATGTGTGTGTGTTTGTGTGTGTGGTGCACAGCGAGGTGACGAAACACCAGGCTGAACAGGATCTTTATGCTGCAGCGTGCTGCATAAATACTCCCCCTCATTCCCTGTCTGGGTGTTTCCTCCTGTCAAACATCCGTATCACTCCCTGTTCCCCCCCCCCCCCCAACCCCCCTAAAGATCCCCCATTCAATAAAATAGGTAAAAGTTTCCATGTCCATGTGTTTTTAATTTTCTCCCAAATACAGTTGTGCTGCAGTGTGGGGCGTTTCCCCCTGGTGACCCTGGATGGAAACACACTTTTATGACGGGTCGGACCTGTGTTTTTGTCACTTACCTCATTAGTTTATTTTGCGTTTAATGTATTTGTCCAGATTTGTGCCCGTGTGTGACTTCACAGAGCAGCAGTGGTGACACTGTTAAAACTGTACATGTAGTCACTGCTAGAACCTGTGGATTTAATTTTTTTATTCTCTAAATATTGAAATAAATATGCCAACATTAATGTCACCTAGTGATCAAATGTCAAATGTTGTCCATCTCTGTAGATTTTATGGCGGATTTACAGCTATCATTTTGCTAACGTTGCCCTTTTTTCAGAACATCTGTTTCCTTAGCTATGCTACATCCGTTGGCTAATTTGCAGTTTTTGTGGCCAGTGATGGCAGTTAGTTTCACTAACACTGGTTTTTGACTTATTATCATGTATTCTAATTAAGTTGAACCTGAAATATAGCTGTCTTTGATCAACTTTATGTAAGTTTTGATTTTCTTTTGTGTACGTTTTGCTGTTCATGCTAATGAATGCTAATTCATATCTGGACTCACTTTAGTATTCTTTTTTTAATTTTTTTTCCTACTTAAATTACTAGTTTACTGAACATAATCTATCACTACTTAACTTTTACTTCTATCTAATTTGGTTATTTCTAAGCTAACTGAAAGCTAATTTCTCTGCTACGTTTAAGCTATCATTGCTAATTTCAGCATTTCCTTTTTGCTGAGCTATACTACTCAATTTGGAAGAGCATGCCTTTATTAGTAAAAAATATTATACATATATTTTCGGCTATACTACTCAATTTGGAAGAGCATGTCTTTATTAGTAAAACATATTATACATATATTTTTGCCCAGGTTCTGCCATGCTTTCCTTAACCTAATTCAAAGCTAAGGTTTTGTTATTTTATATTACTATATTTACTATTTACTATATATTAAAATATTTAAAAAAACAGTAGCACAGTGCTACAAAATTTGGTGACCAGCTTTAGCTGCTACTACGACGCCTGAATAGCAAAGTAAATAAATGCTAATATACTGACCTTGGCACATTTTAGCTATTTTGATCACATGTTTTCATTTGGTTTTATTTATACTGTTGGTTTTAAATGTATAAATCTGAGATGTAGAGTCTTCCTGTGTCCAAAATGTCTTCCCACAGCCACAGCCACCTTGTTTCTCTGTCTTACTTTGTGTTGTGTTAATTTCCCAGCACCGAGTTCTAGAAAAGACTCTCCGGGCCAAGTTTAGTCATAAATCACTGCTGTAATTAACACCATGTTGACAAGCTGTAAAGCCTGTGGTTAAGCCTGGCAAGTGTTGGTTTTATTAATTGTGTTAACCACATAAATCAATATTGATGTCTACTTTAAGCAGCCACCCATTTGAGCTCATGAGCAAACACTAAAACCCTGTACTTCAATTAAAAGAGTGTGTATCTGCGGAGTTTTGCGGCCACTCCCTCACCTCTGCTACCACAGAGAGTAAAGACAGATCAGATCCACAGAGTGCAGCCTGTGTGATATTGATCTCAGCAAATTCAGCAGGCTGCCTCCTTCCATAACGCCATTGACTTTTATATTATGCCTTTATATTGTCGGTACGTTTTCAGAGCGGCCGCTCAGCGGGTGTAGTCACAGCATTTAAAGACTGATTAAGTCATGTTTTTCTTCCTTCCCTATGACACAGCCAAACTAGAATAGCCTCCCCGCCGTCTGTCCCTCGCTGCTCGTGGTTGTTTTTCTGCCCGGTGTTGATAACACAAGGCCATGTTGCACTTCCTACTTACTTTTATCATTTCTGGTGTCTGTCAGCAGACGCAGCAGCGCTCTCCCTGATCTCCACGAAAAGAAAGGAAGGAAAGTGATGCTGCGGAGGGTGTTTCTCAGCCCAGTGGAGAGCAGTGATTTATGGAGATGCTTAGAATGATATTCTTTTTGTTTAAATGTTCAATTAAAACATCACTTGAAAATAAACAGTTACCAGAAAGGTTACGAAACACGGAGGCTTATAGACAAACTGACTTTCTAATTTCCACATTGCTGTTTCCAAATGGTGTAATCTGATTCTACTGAAAAGATAAATCCTAAAATACATTTGCTGGGAAATGTTGGGACGTGGCCCAGATTGGTTTTATAATGACTTTATGAACAGTCTGCAGCAGTTGAAGTGGCTCCAGACTGATCTGAGCTACAGCAGTGTTTTCTATTGGCTAAACGCCAGTGTGTGTGTGTGTGTGTGTGTCACTGTGATGAGGTTCAGCCTGAGTATAGCTGAGTGTGTGTTGTCAGTCTCAACTTCCCTCTTTAAAGCCCATATTGATCTCTGTAATCCATATTTTGAAGTTCAGAAGTATTCATCAGAATGTGGTCAGAGTTGGTTTTTGGAATATCACGGCTCTTCAAATCTTAAATTAAGGGTTTGATTTTTCACATCAAATCTCTCTCATCAAATTTACATTTTTGTCTTTAACATAATGGAACGCAAAAGTAGGCCGAGTACAGAACCTTGAGGTGTTACATGCAGTTCCAGAAGTAAGACTGACAGTGATTCCATTGCTTGTCTTTTGCCTGAAATTCATTTATTGTCTACCACAACTGTGCACACTCACACTCACACTCACACTCACACTCACACTCACACTCACACTCACACTCACACTCACACTCACACTCACACTCACACTCACACTCACACTCACACTCACACTCACACTCACACTCACACTCACACTCACACTCACACTCACACTCACACTCACACCTATGGTCAATTTAGCATGAATCAACCTAACTATGTGGAATAAACCCTGAGAACCTGACCCCCCGTGCCCGCTCACACACCTACCAATTCCAAATCAAATTCTAGCACTGATGCTATTTTGAAAGGCGTTAGGCAGGAAAACATAAAAATTGAACCATATTAAATATTTATATTCAGACCTTACTGTATGAACGCTACATCTAAAAAAAAAAAAATCTCTGCATAAAATAAACGGCATCATCTGCAAAGAAATAAAATAGATTTACCCCCGTCAGAGGAAAATAACGATACAGAACCAGGACGTATTAGAGGCAGAACATGGAGGCTTTTGAAACTATATAAGTTAACTATATAAGGACAGGACCACTTCCTGTCCCTTAGCCGTAAGTTACAGAGACAATATTTCATAATGTTGCTTTACTCAGCTATATTTCTGTATGACTTAAGCTGGAACGTTAATTTCAACATCATTTTATGTCCACTTCCTGTAGGTGACTTCTTTCTTTGCTCATCCTGCCGTCATTTCTCTGTGGTTTTATCTTCAGGGTTTTTCAATAGTAGGTAAAAAGGTACGACTCAGCATTAATAATGATAATCAGCTCTTTCTGCTGACATTTTCCCCCTCTCACTTCTGGATTTATTTAAGGATAACCCAGCATCAGAATATGTCCCGTGGCTTATATAACACATACCTCACTGACTCCCTTCCTAAATCTTACCTTATCTTGGAGTTGACCCTCAAATCTTTATTACTCTTATTTATTGTGTTCTTCCTTTCGGTCCTCCCTCTAGTTGTTTTCAGCTGCGACTGTAACAGTTAAAAAGGGGACATTTTGGTTGTGCAGGTGGGGGGGTAAACGGCGCCTGGAGGCGGTTGATGAATGACGGTGTCGGGATCGTGATGGTATCGAACGTACATTCACTCCTGGGAAAGAAGCCAGAGACACAGAAGGACAGGAAATTTAGCCCTGACTCACACACACAAGTTTTAATATTGAGTAAAAGAAATGAAAAACTGATAAGAGACTGTGAGAAACGACATGTCCTGTGATCGGGTTTTAACCCTTTCACTCAGACAACGGAGTGACTTAAGTTTAACTAGAGTCTAAGTTGACTAATCACACTGTGGTCACTGAAGCGTCAGAGTCTAGTTTCCATGTTATTGAATCAGAGTTCTAGATGAAACCCAAGTCAGAGTTTAAGTTGATTTTCTGTCTGTCGAAGTTTTGCTAAATTCTAGAGATGTCCGATATTAACTTGTTGCCAATATCCGATATGCCGGTATTTTCTAAACACTTAATTTCTCATTCCGATATCAACCGATACTGATATAGCGGTGCAGTGGTGACACCAGCATTCTGTATACAATCCCCTGATTATTACGATGGAGTAATAAAATGAGCTGCAATGCTGCCATCTAGTGGCTTTCATATACAGCCATCTATCCCCAAAACAATTTTTAGGCCACACATCACGTGGCGAAACTTGGGCATTGTGTTATCTGGTTGTCATTATCGGAGGAAAATCGATAACGATTCTTGCCGATATGACATAATTATGCTAATATCGGGCCGATAATATCAGTTGGCCGATATTATCGGATATCCCTACTAAGTTCTCTTTGAGTCCAAAGCAACTTCCCCATGTTTGGACTTGTAGTGTAAATTTTGGGTGCTCCAGTTCAAGTCAGGATCAGGTCATGGACCAGGGGGTGGGGAAACATTTTGGCTCACGGGCAAAAATGAGGTTCAGAATTTGACCGGGAGGCCGGTTCAGTGTTGGTTGGATGTAGATCCTGGCCTGGATGAAAAAATCGAAATAAAATATTCAAGAATCAACCTAAACGTAAGATCGATCATTTAGCACGTTTAATGTTTGCTGCCATTTAGTGGCATTAACGGGAATTACAGTCAATTTGTTGTAATGCGTGAAACAGATGGAGCGACATCGGTTTATTCAAGAATCAACCTAAACGTAAGATGGATCGACATCGGTCTCCAACATGCTTTGTACCAGTGTTTGGTGGGCCAGATTAAAATGCCCAGGTGGGCTGTATCTGGCCCACAGGCCGTAGTTTGGGCAGGTCCGTCCTAGACTCTGGTCCTACAACCCTGCTGAGGTAAGTGTTGATTTTCATGGCAGTTAAAAATACCCACCTATAACATTTTCCTCGTGTGCCCTTCAGTGTCAGCTGCCCATATTTTTGTTTCCATCACTTCTTCCTGTGCAGTTCCCCTCTTTTCCTGTGATAAAGATGTCAGCTCCTGCCCTCCTGAGTCCCACCGCTGCCGTTACAACCTGCCACACGGAGACCACCAGGCGTGGCCACCGGCAGACGTGGAGCCACCTGCTCCGTGTGAACGGTAAAGGTCAGGGCTTTTCCTCTGACATTGACATGTCCTAGTTTTGTAGTTTAACCCCAACACCTGTCCTCCTGTCCTTGGTGGGCCATAAAGAGTCCTGAAACGCTCCTGAAACATCTTCACTGGATTCTTTGATCAACAAAGGAACTACGGCAAAAGCAAAAATAAATCACAGCCATAAAGAAAATCTTTGTTGCCATGGCGACCGAACTAAGTCATAAAAACATCGTAATTGCAGTCCAAAAATAGAAGCCTGACTCAGCAGTGCGGCCATGTTTTATTTTTGTCGTTCAGGTTGAGGGGAATCTCTGGCTCCACAGAACGGGGAGCGACGGTGACTCATCAGTTAAACAGACCACATGTGTAGATTGATGTCTCCTGTGACGACAAGGTGAAAACACTGACGTGGTTGACATTGAAAATGAAGGATGAAGGTCAGTGCGATGATGTCATTTTGAAAATACAAGGAACGCAATTTTTTTCAGAGTATTGTATTTAGATATAGTTTATGGTTTCACTTTGTTTTTGTTACCTAATTTTGTTCAAATATATGTTATATATTAATATAAATAAATATAATATAAATATATTTTCTCAACACTTGATGTTGATGTGATGTTTTATGCTGATATTTTGACTCAAAAGACAAATTGTAACTCCTCGTCAATCTCTACAATCTCTGGTCCTTAAAAATATATTTGTAAAAATTAGTAAAAATCAATGGTATTTCCGGGTAAAAAAAAAAAGGTTGCCATAAGAATCGTCATCAGAGAATCTGTTTTACCACCGAAATTAACGAAAGAGTCAAACAAGACTTTATTTGGTGAATATTTGAGGTAGAAATTCTTCTTTTTATGGACTGTGTGCAGTCGTACATTCAAATATTTGTCTGTTTCTTTCGTTTCACAGAATTTCCTAGTGGCTCTGACTTACGACACATATTTACCTCCACCAGAGCATTAGTCACCCACCCTTGAAACAGCACCCCCACATCTGCCCCACCCTCCCAAACTTCATCCCTCCTTCTTTTCTGCTTTGCAGGCTTTAAAAGTCAGCAGCCACGACACACTTGGCTCAGAGTGAGAATCTTCAGGTGGACTGAGTGAATCAGCGTGGATTTCAGCAGCTGGCGTCCTGATATTCTCTCTGCAGGAGTTCACTCAGAGCTTCATCATGCACGTGTCCACTTCCTGGCATGTGCTGTGTTTGCTGGGCTTTGTGGTCACATCCTTCTGTTTGAACGGGCTTGAGTACGAGGACAACTACGGGGAATACTATGAAAACGAAATTCCTCCGTTCCAGCCAAAGGGTGAGTTTTAGTTATCTGTCCTTTTTGTCTCCTGTTTGTTTGAACAGATGGTTCATTGTTGAGACCAGAGCCACAAATTCCACGACTGATCTGACCAAAGTCAATGCACCATTCAACGTAAATTAGTTCCAAAACTTTCACATTATCTGACATTTTATACTTAAGGTAAATAGTTTTAGTTGTGTCGAGTTTTGCACTCACACCATTTTTGTTCTAAAAATATAGCATTTACCATTTAATAAATAAAAAAGGTATCCCAAGAACGAAGCCCTGTGGTACTTTTTTTGGTAGAATTTTTTCTTTTTTTTATTCCAAACATTGATTCAAATGTTTGAATTTGTGGATTTTCCCAGACTTGGATACCTGTTTTGTACTGAAGTAGTTTGAGAGTGAATATTTCTTGATCAGAATTACTAAAAAATATATCGATATTTGAAGATTGAAGTGTCCCACAAGACAACAATCCTTGTTAGAATTATCATCAAAAAACTGTAACTCCAAAATTACTTCTTTCATCAAAGGTATCATGTGTGAAAATACCAAAAAATGTTACTTAATTGATTCTCCGCAAGAAATTCTTTGGCATCGTAAACGTAAAAGTGTGTTGAAACATATATATTCGCTTAAATTATGAAGCTTAAATTTAAGAAAAAATAATCATAATACTTCAAGTAAATGCGTAATATGTAGTGAAAATATATTTTACTCACATTCAAAATGAATGGAACATGTCAGCATATATGTCGACTCACAAAAAAAAAACAGTGTGACTTGAATTGTGGATATTTTAGAAAACACGCTGATGTCTGAGAACGAAGCAGAGTCAAAACAGGAAGTTTTGCAATCTTGGAAATGTTGTGAAAACGTGAGGCTGTGACTTAAGGTTCTTAGTTTTTAATTTTTTTTATTTTATTTCATTCATGATTTGAAGGTTACGTTAAAGTTTTGTTTTTTTAATATTTCTTCAGTTTAATATATTATCTCCTGATGGATCCTCTGTGTTTGTCTTCCACAGAGGAGTCTCAGACTCCACCATGTGAGAATGCAGACCTCACCCGCTGGGACAAGCTCTTCATCGCTCTGGAGGACTCTCAAATGAGGCAGAACATGCTGCTGGACTCTCTGGAGACGTGCGCTGGAGGAGTGGGCTCCATCAAGACCCAGGTGGACAAGCTGTCCAAGGGGAACTGCAAGCAGTGCATCCCCAGCATGGAGTCCGTGTGCAGGGCACAGGGGGAGCAGGTGAGTGCCGGCCTGCAGCGAGGTCTGGGGGAGCTGAGGAAGGCGGAGGTGGAGAGGGAGAGGAGGTTGAACGCCACCCTGCAGAGGCTGCTGCAGAGCAGCCGTGAGGAGAGCACCAGGCTGAAGAGGCTGGAGGTGGCTGCAAGTGCTGCAGACACCAGGCCGGGACAAGAACCCACGCCCAGTCCTGGACCGTCACGAGTGTCGCGAGCGGTCTTCACCGCGGGGGGGCTGAAGTCGTCCGCACCTGGACAGGAAGTGATGTCACAGCTGGACATGGAACGAAGCATGGCTGCCATCGCTACAGAGCTTCAGAGAGTTCAGCTGCAGCTGAGCAGAGACTCCTTCATCACAGAGGAGACGGAGAAGAAGGAGAAGAAGAAGGAGAAGAAGAAGAAGATGAAGAAGATGATGTACGAGCAGAGGACTCTGGGAAAACTCCAGCCATACCCACTTTGCACATAATCAATTTATAATTCTTTTCAGAGGCTTTAGTATAAAAATGTGATCTTATAAAACTAAATGAAATGCACGAATTAAAAGTTCATTAAAATAAATAATAATAAAAAAGAATTAACCAGTTGAAGCTGATTGGTGGTAAGTTTTCCTCTCAACTCGCTCTCCTACGTGTGAAAACGTATTGACCATCAGTGAGAAAATCTTAATCTGGCTTTTTAAACTTCTCGTCAGAATCTTTGGGTTGTTTTATTATGAACTTTGAAATATTTGTTAGCTAAACACTGGTAAAAGTATCTTTGGAATTGTTTAAGTAAATTTAGCTAACATTTTTAGCTAACATCTTTTGGTAAATACTGTGTTTTGGTAACTGTTTGCTACTTTTAGTCTCATCTTTTGCTGTCTTTTTAACAGATTTCTACATTAATTTCTTCTGTGTTTCCTGGCTAATGATGATTTTGGCCAGATATCTTACTAACTTTTATTTGTTTAAAAAATAACTTAGCAATGAAGCTAAGTTAGCAATTGGTTATTTTTCTTGTTTTGCATTGTGTGTGTTTTTAAAATTCTATTTTTTGTTTTGTTTTTTTTTGGTCAGCAGTATATTGACACGTATGATAATAATGTGACAGGTTGCCTCTTGCTTAGTTAACATTTGGCTAATTATTGAGCTGCAATTTCATTTTCTTTCTGCCTATCTTTCACCTTTCGTTTAATTATAGAAAAGGCTAACATTTGTTGCATGCTAACATTGTTCAGTTGGGCCTTAGTAATTTGTCTTTTTTTAATTAATTTTCATATTTTTGTTTTGTTTGTGTTGCTCTAATCTTAGCTTTTGCTTTGTACATGCCACAGGAGAAATTCTCATTTTTGTATATGACATTTGCAAAACGTTTTGCAAATGTCATATACAAATTGTTCATGAGCGCGAAGAGCTCTCGTCCTGACATTTCTGTGTGTTTCAGGATCATTCTGCCCTCGGCCTCAGCTACTTATTCACTTCCTGTTTCCTGCTGTACATGTGCAGACATTTAAAGCTGTTTAAATCCAGGTGTTTTGTCTAATTTATTCAGCTGTATCCGAGTGTGTGCGCGGTGGTGTCTGCAAATACCTTTAATGATGAGAGGTTTTGGTGTGTGTTCAGAGCTGGACAGGTCTGACTCCTCGTTAGCGTCGCTCATTAGCCACTTACACAGTCTGGATGCTCAGAGGCTGCAGTTAATGATGCTGCAGGTGTTAATGATTTATTTAACCCTGTCGGGCGTGGTCGTATCTCACACACACACACACACACATTCATGGTTATGAACCAATGAGATCAGTAATCATTTGAATTTCAGCTGTGTCTGTGAGCTGAGCGGACAGGAGGACAGAGTAGTGTCTCCCACTGTGACGTGTCCTACACTTGAGGCCACAGGTAAAAAAAAAAGTTGTCCGAGTTTTTCTTTTTTTCCCTCAAAATTTTGAATTTGGATTCAGATTTGAGGTCGGTTATGAACTAAGTTTAGGCATGTATTTGTTATAGTTTGGAGTTAGAGCAGGGATTCCCAAAGTGTCGGTGTGTGCACCCCTGGGGGTACAGAGCTGCCACTAGGGGGTGCAGAAGACAAAAAATGTGAAGGCTGTTTGGAATGTTTTTTTAAGTGTGATTTTTTTTCTCAGCTCAATAAAGACGTGTAAATAAACATTTTCTTTGTACAATTTAAAATCAGAAGCTGACATTTTAAATAATTAATAAATAAATGCTATATATATGTGTGTGTGTGTGTTCTGGTTTAATTGGCTGTTGTTACGAGAAAGCTCATTGCAGGTTTTCCTCTGAAGGTGTAGGGCATCAAGGGAAAATTCTATTTGCTGAGTTAGGAAATGAGACGTGTTTAACAAACCATAACGTTGTTGCGTTGTAAAATCATGGACCAGGATATTCAAACTGCATTTATAGCACCCCCTGCAGAGGAGCTACGGTACATGTTTTTTGTATCATACTAGAAAATGTAAAAAAACAAGTGTTATTTTTGCAGGGTCACTTCTGTTCCTGGCTGGAATCAAACCTCCAACCTTGTTGTTGCTGTTGTAGTTGTGCAGAGAAAGAGCAGTAACTGTTAACAGGTGTGAGTGGAATTAGGGGACGTCAGGTTTAATGATGAACCCAACGTGTGTGTGTGTGTGTGTGTTACATAACATTTGCTGTCAGGATCTAAGGATGTTTTTTCTCGACCTTTTTCTTCAAATGTCAAATCTAACAACCCACAACCTCTTCTTCTTGCTCCACCTGCTCCACCTCCAACCCGAACCCAACGTTGTTTCCGACTCAGTGTAATCTCCGGTTCAATGAAAAATCGTTTCGGCCACTGCTTCAGTTAATGACATCATTGCTGTCGCACAAGTAAAACAAACCGACGTCCGCTGCTCCTCTCTCCGCCATTTCGTCATGACTGCAATGCATGATGGGATATATTGCTTGAGTAGTGTACATGGGTTGTCCACTGGATTTCGTGGTGCATTGTGGGATATAGTTCTACTCGCTAAACATTCAGACAACACTACAAAACGGCATGTCCTCTGGGTGTAGTGCATTATGTGGGGCGTAGGGGGCGATTTTGGACTCAGCCCATGAAACGGCATGTCCTCTGGGTGTAGTGCACTATGTGGGGCGTAGGGGGCGCAGCCCATGTTTTTTTTTTTCCCAGTGTTACTACACTTGTTTATCCATTATGAATCTCTATCTGTGTGTTTGTGTGTGTGTGTGTGAGAGAGAGGGAGAGTAAAGAAGGGAAGCAGGAGACTACGGGTGGAGGCAGAGGAGGGTGGACGTGGGAAGGACAGAGCCGGTGTTGTGGTGTCACACAGGTAGTTATTAGACACAATGACTAATCTCCACATTTAGAACAGCCAGCCTCCGAGGCAGTGAAAAGCAGAAGCATCAGTTCTGTTTACTGCCACAGCTTCACTTCTGTCTGTCTTTTTGTCTCTTATTCCTCTGATTCAAGACCCTCCAGATCTATTGGCTCAATAAACCCGGCACTTTAGCTGTTAGCTATAAATCTGGTAAAGAAACGGCCATTTCTGAAGGAAGAACCCACTTTGTCATTTCAAACTATTTCTGGTCATTATTTGTTTTTAAAGCTAACGTTCTGCCAGTGTTAGCAAGCCTATAGCTTTTAGCAATTTGGGTTTTTTTCTTAGCAATTTTGAGCATGGAATTATCATTTCCTGTGTAAGTAAATCTTTTTGTTTGGACCTAAACTTTTTTTTGGAAGTTTTACATGTTGGTAGTGAATATATTCGGATAAATTAAAGCTAAATCTAAGCTAGTATTTCTTAGCCCTTATGTCTTAGCTTGTTTTCCAAAAGTATAAATGCTGACACAATACCTGAGCCCAACAGTCCAACATATCAATAAAATTAAAGCAACAAAAGATCTTAACAGCAGCCAAATCATTGGCCAAACCTCAGCTGGCTGCTAACAGTCAGTGTTATTACATCTTGTGAAATGTGTGTACAACACACACACACACACACACACTTTGGATGGTGGGATGGTTGATTATAAGTGGAATGCACAGTGTTCATCAGAGAGACTTTAATGTCACGTCACAACGTCACCAGAACAGACGACACAACATTGGCACTTTTTCCCCAAAGCTTAGGCGACGATACAAAATAGATAAAGCTCCAAACATGGTTTAGCAGTCTCTCCTGTGGAAAGTAGAACCGATCTCATGACGGAGGGAGTGAGCAACGAGAACAAAAAACTGGAGACACAAGGGGCGGCAACTGGAAGTGTTTATTTAATGGGCGAGTCCAGAATCTCTTCGTATTCTTCCCTCTGGCGCCGCCCACCGCCTCTAGAGGGGAGCAGCTTCATGGCCACCAGCCAAACCACACTTAGTAGAACCATCACGTTCCCCACCACCTCAGGTGCGGTGGGAAGGGAAGGCAGCACCGCCAGATGCAGTACCATGGCAACAGGTATCTCCAAGCTCTGGGAGGCAGACACCAGAGCTGGGTGGAGCCGTGTCAGGGCGTGAGTCATCCCCAAAAAGGCTGCGACCGAGCAGGCGACGAGGCCCAGCACCAGAGCCCAAGCTGGGGCGCTCATGGGCCAGGACCATCCCTCCTGGAGGAGAGCCAGAGCGCCCGGAGTGAGCAGACAGCCCGTCCAGCTGATTGTGAACAAAGCTGTTCCGACTCCCACCCTCTCCTTTAGAGAGCGATACCCGACCAGCGCCAGCGCCATCCACAGGCCGGCGACAGCTGACAGAGACCAGCCGAAAGCCCCTCTCCAGAAAGCAACCGGGTCGGTTGGTGAATCCGAGTTGCTCTCGTCCTCGTTAGGAAGCAGCACCAGCCCCAAACCGCACAGGCCCGCAGCTAAGGTGATACCATCAGCCAATCCCAGCCTCTCCTCCAGGAGCAGGAAGGCCAGAGTCGCTGACAGCGCGGTGGTTGCTAGGCGCCAGGTTGTGGTAGCGTCTCCAGGGGAGACGAAGGTTAGAGACGAGTAGGCGCAGCAGAGGGACAGGGAGTAGGCGATGCCGTAACAGAGCAGACGCAGACGGTAGCCGTCCGGTCCAAAAGGGTTCTCACCTCTGTGCAGCGGCACGGCCACAGACAGGAGCTGGACGATGGATCGAACCAGCAGGAGAAACAGGGGGCCCAGGCTGAAGCGATCGGAGGCCAGTCGGGTCAGAACGATCAAACAGCCGTGAGCCAGAGCGGCACCCAGCAGACCCACCCAGGTGAGGCGGGAGGCAGACACAGACGCCTCCCCAAAACTGGCCAACTGCTCGCCCACACCTTTACCAGGACCTTTGGCTGCTTTAGCTTCACCCGCCTCCGCCGCTGCACCACCGGCCTGGGGTTTCTGTGCTTTGTCCTGGTCTTTGTCTCTGGAACCAAACAGAGTCAGGGGCCACTTCCTGCCGTCCGTCAGCCGTTTCTTGTCGGACGTCTCCTCCAGGAAAGAGCCGAAGTCCTCGAAGGACGGAGCGTCATCGTAGCCCTCGTCCCCAGGTTGAGGGAAGTGTGTGTGGACTCCAGGCTGAGGGGAGTAGGGTGTGTGTGTGGCGTATTTGGCTGTGACAGTGTGAGGGTGGATCTTCACCCTTTTCTTGGAGCTGCCCAGCAGATGAGTGGACTCCATCACTGAAACTTTACAGTAGGCAGACACCTGGGAAGACAGAAGACCACATGTTCAGAGGGACGTGGGACAGGGAGACATTAACTATCCAAATTCATCTTTTATCTTTGGCTCCTCCCGTTGAAGGTCAAAGGTCAGCTTATGGCAGTGTAGGTGCAGTGACAGATGAGGACGTCACCTCCTGCCCTTCAGCCTCTAACCTCCACCTGCTCTGCTGTTAGTTCTTCACCAGGAGATCATGTGATTCATGAGAATGTTTCATTGGCTACGTAACAACGACCCATTTGGACTTCATGAAATATTGGCTTTAGATTATGTATGTTTCATTGGCTACGTAACAACGACCCGTTTGGACTTCATGAAATATTGGCTGTAGATTATGTAAATTAATCATTGGAATTTTTTTTTTTTTTATCACTAAAGTTTAATTCAGGTACAAAAAAGGTCAGAAGGCCAAACAGTGGAAGAGTGGTTGTTGTTCTTGCCTTACAGCAGTGGTTCTCTGTCACATTCCCTTGGGGACAGAAATGTTTTCACGCACCCACCCCCCCC
>NC_024307.1:11409923-11412215 GCF_000523025.1 Cynoglossus semilaevis
TGAAATATTGGTTTTAGTTTATTTAAATTAATTTTTTTTTTTTTTTTTTTTTTATCACTAAAGTTTAATTCACAAGCCTGTCTTAGCTCCCGTCCTAAAAAGCGAAATAGTTTTAACTAAACTAAAGTACTAAGATCACCGTGAAGATCAGGTAACTCTCCTCCTCTACAGCCGTGCAGAAAACTCCAATCACAGCGGCTCACCAATGCAGTTGTCCTCCTCCTGTGTCCCCTGGGCTCGTGCAGACCACAGAGGAGGGCGCTAATGACTTTACTAATGATACTTACACACAGTAAGCTGCAGCATCCTGTCTGAATTCTCTCTTTCGCTCCAGGATCATTTCAATATTTGATTGAACCGAATGCGCTGGTTGCACCTCTTATTTTCTGTGTTATTGTCTCTGTTCAAACCTCTTCTCTTCCTCCCAACATCCTCTCCTCATCCGTTCTTTCTCCAGCTCTAAATCTCCGAGGTCTCGCTCCACGGCGGAGCAGCTGTGTATACAGTATGTGAAGTGGTGTTCCCTCTCTCTGCAGCAGAACATTATGGCCGTGCTGGTGCTGGTGCAGCTCACACTGCTGTAGTTCACATTGTAAAACACTCAGTGGTTGCTGTGGGGACATGATTTCACATGACATGATCTTCATTCACGCCGAAGCATATGGAGCGATCGGAAAATAGGTTTCCAACTACAGTTTTTGTAGAAATGATTTGTCTCATGTTCAATACTGTGAAAATGTATTTAAACTATAACTATTTTTCACATAAATGATACAAAACAAATTATTTTCTTTTCTGTTGATGATGTAATTAAATTCACATCAACTATTTTTAGACATGTTAGCTTAGCGCTGTCAATAAAATGAAGAGTTTATGTAGAAGTTTAAAGAAATGTCAACAATAACTTAGGAAACCATATTATGTAAGAGTATATAAGACACTCCTTAGAACATTTTTAAAAATGTAGTTAAAAAACGGCTTAATTTGCAAAAAAAAAAATATAATTATAAGAATGCTTTAAATGCTATGTTAGCCGAAATTGCTAAATATGCTAAAATATAAAAACAAATGCTTGGTTAGAAATCCAAAGCTAAAACCATGTTTGTAACAAAAAGCTAATGGTAAAGGTAGAATAATCTAAAACGCAAATAGGTAAATGAGTAAACACACAACAGCTGAAGGAAAAAAAGTTAGAAAATCCTAAGAAGTTATCATAAAGCTAACTAGTACTTAGCAAATCTGGTTAAAACAGTGGAAGCAAAAAATAAAAAATGCTAAATGTAATTTCAGAATAAAAATGACAGTAATACATTTGATAATTATAAAAAAATACACGGATAAAAAATCTTCTGGTAACTTTGCAGTATTTATCAACTTTGCATAAATTGCCATGTGTTTGTTTAAGACATTTTTTGAATGAAGAATCTGAAGAATTAGCTCAAGTACATCATTTAAAGATTGTTGGGTTTTGTTGCTGTATTGTCTTTCTCTCTCTGTCAGCCAGGCCCATTAGGGAGGCATCATAGGAAGTCTGTGATATAAATAGGCCTGTGTCCCATCAGTGCTTTTACACTGACTTCAGTCTGTGTCAGCGTCACATTTCACCGATGTCCTTCGCTGTGTTTACGACTATCGGCTCATGTCCTTCGCTGTGTTTACGACTATCGACTATCGATTATCGATAAGTTTTCTGAAAAAAATCAACAAATCGATCAAAGCCGTTTAAAATGAGGGAATAACGACTAAGCAATGATTTTTATGCTGTAATTACAGCCAGTAAAACACCTGTGTGCGTCTGTGCATTCACACATAAATCCTGACTAAATCCAATACAGCTGTAAAGCAGCTCTGCACGACGGCTGCGCACAGTGTTGCGATGTAAGAAACGGAGACGGCAAAATCAAAATTGAGTTTATTTTCTGAGAATATTTATCATTTCTGGTCTCTGAATACTGAATGTGTCATATGAGGCTGTGAAAAGAAAAGAAAAAAACCCCTGCAGTCTTAGTTTACACTGAGCGATCTGACGCAGCTCAATATGTCGTCTTCTCACCACACATGTTGAGTGCTCACACTTTCATTGCCATTACTGCAAATTACACCATCATTGAGGGTCAGGGTGCGAGGGCTGACTGCAGCGGCTGCTTCCTGGTGAAATGGAAGTGCTGGTTAATTATGAAACAGAGCGACGCTGCCTGATGTTTTAACATTTGGAGTCAACTGTCTCTGTGTTATAATCAGAGAAATAATTTATAAAAAAATCTTCTAGAAAGAGCATTTTAACATGCCTCA
>NC_024307.1:11415494-11424073 GCF_000523025.1 Cynoglossus semilaevis
TACTGTGTGTAACAGAGTACTGAGAAAGACTGTTTGACCCTGGCATTTCTGTCACTGACTGTGATGCTCAGTAATGAAACATGAGCTCATTCTCCTCCACACCTGTCTGAAGCTGCTGCACCACTTTAAGGAGGTCAACACAGAGATGCAGAAAAGAGAACCGTCCCATTTTCTTTTTCTTACTTCATTAGTTTCAGGCTATTTTGCCGAGAGAATGGGGGGGGGGTATTATCTCCTGTTTCCATGGTTACACCTCGGAGTCCCAGCAGCTTCTCTGTGGACCAGGTTTAAGGGGAAAGGTTTATCATATTTAGAGTCAAAGTCGTATTCTCCGTGGAGGAGTTGGTGACTGACGGTGATAAGGATGCACAGAGGGGTGCAGAGCTAAGCTGCTGGAGAGTGGAAGGAAGAGTTGGAGGAGGCAGCTGTAGTAAGAGGAGAGAGAGAGACAGAGTATGAGAAAAGCAGGGAGTACTGTGTAATGAGCGGGAATAGTCATAGCTTAGACATCCTGGTGTTTTCTCAGATGTGTTAACTATTTAAATCAGGTCAATGGTTTGGGTTCAAAGCATTAAAATAACAAGAAAATGACAGCATTCATGATATGAATAAAGCTCTCCAGACACAGTTCTGTTCTGACTGCATTGATTATATAGTTCTGCTGAGGTGTTTCATGTTGAAGCATGGACAACAAAGCATCGTGATTGGACCACACTCTGCAGTTTCCAGTCATTCTGGATCAGTGGTTCTTAACCTGGGTTCGATCGAACCCCAGGGGTTTGGTGAGTCATGATTCATGATGACTGGCCTCGCTTGGTCATCGCTGGATGCAGGTGATCACACTGCGTTGCTTGGCCTCTCTGTGCTACAGGGAATTTAAAACATATAAGTACAACATATACCTATGTCTTGAATTTGAAAAAAATCACATTTTATTTTTTCCAATAACGAAGGGTTCAGTGAATGCACTTATGAAACTGCTGGTGTTCAGTACCTCCAACAAGGTTAAGAACCACTGTTCTGCATTTATACTGGCAACCATTTCTAATTTATATCTGTGGGACACCACAGGGTTTAGTGTTACGTTCCCCTACTTTTCTCTAAATATATATTTGTTGATTTGTTGATTTGATGACCAGGCTTGTTATCTGAGGATGGCAGCTTTGAATGGTGCCCGGCTGTGGTGTGTTGAGCCTGTGCCCCAAACCACTCGCCCCCAGGTGCTTGCTGTCCACTGCTCCCCTGGGTCGGGTTAAAAGCAGAAGAGAAATGTTGTCGTGCGTGTGTGTGTATGACTGTTAAGGTGAGATTCTCTTCTTCTTCTTCGTCCTCTTGGTGACAAAAATGCTAAGTCTACAGTGTTTTTATTTCCCAGTCGGTCTGGATAATGTTTTTTTTTCCATCTCTCTCTTTTCAGTTCCAGCAACCTTTTCTGCAAGACTTCACTCCATAAATTTCCAACAATATTTACACCTTCTTGGACGTAACACGTCTCCTTTATTTACTGTCAAAGTAAACTAAAACCAAAATGTTGGCTTATAAGGTCTCTATTTCTGATCTGGCTTTTGATTTATTTGTATGGCGTCTCAACGTCATGTTTTATTGATTTCATTGACTTGACTTAATTCTTATTATGATTATGACCAATCACGGCATTAGCAACGCCTTGTCACTTTGTCACACTAATCAACGAGGCAGTGTTCACACATGTTTATCCAGCTGTTAGTTACAAAACTAAAGCTAATACTCAGTAGCAGAAATTCTTGGTCAGCGTCCAACACTGTTGGGTTTTTGTAGTCGGTGTAGGCATGTTTACCAAGTGTAAACAGGATGTCATTACTTAAAGTGTTGGTCCTTAGATGTCTGAATGCTTGTTTCTATTACAGCAGGAGCTGATGAGAGCAGAAATAAGTGAACCGCAACCGCAGTGAGGACACATTCATCATCCACGCCTGGTGGTGGTGGTGGTGGTGGTGGTGGTGTCAGACATAAACCAGTGAGACAGAGAGACAAAAGCCGGCAGAGTAACAGACTCTCCTGCTGAGATTAAGATAGAGTGAAAATGATGAGTATCTTTATCTGGAACTGTGTGGGCTGGATGACACACACACACACACACACACACACACACACACACACACTGCGGCAAAGACAGGAAAAAAGTCCTCAATGGTAATAATCACCGTCTGTGTGGATTACAGTGATTGAGGCAGATTTGAAGGACCATGGCCTGGTTCATGCATGAGGTGGTATGATGTGTGAGTCTGCTACTTATCTAGTCCGCTCTGCAAATATTCACAGAGTGGAAAAACTGAGGTGTTGCAGTGAGTAAAAAAAAAAAAAAAAACCAAGATAGTGAGTTATATTTTTACTTTTTCATCCTCAGGAGCGAAAAACATTGCAAGTAAGGACAGAGAACATTAAAAATAGAACAGACAAGGAGCGGCCAACTCAACTGTTAGTCAACCAGTAATGTAGAACATACATATTTTGTAGCCCTAAGCACATTAAGGTGTGAAGTGTAGTCAAGTGGAATCAAAAATATAACACACTAAAACTAAGGCGTCTGTGTTTATTCATGCAGACATACTGTAGTTCAAAATCAGCACCTTGAACACACTGTAATGATAACCTGGACTGTCTAGAAAGTGTTTTATTTTATCTGGTGACTACAACACAAGCACTGTTTCCATGGTTACAGCCCTGGGAAAAAGATAACTTTTGCTGCATTCATGGCGCTGCACACTCTCATTGAATGTCTATGTGTATGTCTGCTTCGCTGTAATGTTTAATTCAAGGTCAGAAACTTCACAGATGTGTTGAGATTACATATAACTTGAATGGTAGTGAAAACAGAAGCCCAAAGAAATGGCTTTTATTCTTATTATTCTAAAGAGAAATGTTACCTGAGTAGCAGTTAGTTGCTTAAATTTAGCTAAAAGAAGTTGAAAGTTGAGCTAAAAACAAAAGAGGAAAATTAGCTTTAGCACCTAGCACGTAGCTTGCCCGAACTTTTGTTGATTCATAGACCACCTAACTTCTACAAAATATTTATTTAGTTAGCTAAAACTCGACATTTTTTTGTCAATGGATTTGGAATTCACATCAGTCCAGGAAAAAACAAACACCTAACCTTCGCTAAACACTACAGCTGGCACGATGTAGCTACAAGAGTAGCATCCTCCTGGTAGTAGCCACACCCAAATATGTCTCCCCGGCTGCCAGGGAGAGCAGCGTGATTCATCCCTCCACAGGACACAGTCCCGCTGCTCCAGAGTCCAGTGGCAGGCAGCGTGTTTTCACTACTCCATTAAAGGCTTGGCATCAGGCTCGATGATGTAAGCTGCTCAGCTATGGAGACACAGGTCAGGAAGCTCCTGACGCACAGCACCACTGCTGATGTTAATGCCACTTAATGACTAAAAAGAATGTAGCCAACTTTCGATCGCCTAGCAACTCCACTCTGTAACTTTTTATGAGCTCTTTCTCTCAGTGTAATGGGAGCAGAAGATCCTCTTTAGACCTATTTTATAATATTACTGTCAGCTTTTGACTATTGGTAGAATACACAGGGGCAACTGATGTGTTGCAACAGCGGGGTCATTTGTCTCAGGAAAAAATTAAGCTTTTTAAGCTAAGGTTTTTTCCTTACGATTGTTTTTTTTCTTCCATCCATCCATCCATTTTCATCCACTTATCCGTTACCAGGTCGCGGGGGCAGCAGTCTCCATGACCACCACCCAAATCACACTGCACCGTACCAGCCCCCCCTGAACCTTCCTCCAGGTGGTCAGTCCACTGGAAGGTACCAACCGCCCTAACCAAGATTTGATCTTCACCCAGGAGGTGAATCCTGGGGTTCCACACCAATGACAGAGACACCACCTCTGGACCAAAGAGCCACTGTTTTCTTTTCTTTTTTGCTACATATGCTATCTTGTAGCTATTTATGGGCTAACTGTTTATTACTTCTGGGCTTTAGCTGTTCTTGGTTTTTTTAAGACTACTTGAGTCAAATTCTTGGCTCACCACAGGCTAATCTAAATCTTATATTTTGTAAGTACCATTAGCCATTGCTAATCTAATTTTCAATTACTGTATTACAAGGCTAAATGTGAACATGTTTGCTTATTTGTACTTGGAATTCTTTACTAACTGTGGCGCTAACACGGCTATTTCTGAACTGTTTTGTGTTAACGTGTATTTACAGGGAACCTTTTAGATATCTTTAGCATTTTCTTCAGCTACTTTTTGGCTTTCTTTTCTATTTTTTGACTTAATGTCTTTAATATTTACTTATTTATTTGCCTTTTTAGTTATGTCTTCTACTGAAGCTGAGCTGGACATTTCCATGAGGTTATGAAACTCGTTGTGGCGTTGTGTTTTACCATGGCATAAAAAAACCTGGTCATCAATTTTAAAGGGGAAACCTAAATATTAGAAGAAGATTTCACACGCAGCCCCTGCACTCACACCAGGCACATGTGCTGCAATTTGTCAAAGGCTGCAGGAGACTCATAACTGGGTCAAGGGGAAACAGACGTGGACAACGTTACGGTGCAGACACTGTGGAAATCTGTGGGTTATGTAACAGCGTGCTGCATCGTACAAACTCAAACAGCAGGGTGTCGTCTCAGGGCAGCGTCTTCATCGGCTTTTACACTGGATTGAGTTCGAGGAGATGAACCTGAGCAGGTGTGTGCTGATGAGTTTTACTGGCTGAGGGTGACGTTTTACGACCAGCTGGAATTATAACCCTGAAGCAGATCACTGCAGTGAGTTGCACCACGATGAGCATCAAGGCAGGTTTTTGTCTGATACTCTGTTGTCTGAACAACAGAATTATAACCATGGAGACAGACGCTGTGCTAATGCGCTCCTTGAACATTTTAAAGGGTGACTGTACAGCAGCATAAATGGGGATGACGCTCTAAAGCACTCATTCATACAGCAGCGTATGAGGTCACATCAAATGACCTCATAAACAGGAACCTGGTTCTGTTTGTTCAGATAAGACTCGGAACGTTGTGTGGTTATGTATAAACTCATTTCTCTAGCTAAAGTATAGCATACTAACTGAATACATGAGTACTGTGAGAGCGCTAACAGGACAATAGTCGTCTGCATTTTTGCTTTACCTACAGCAACAAGATCATCAGTTCAATTCTCGACAATATCTCATGGTCTTTCTGTAGGCAGTTTACATTGTC
The DNA here is from genome assembly GCF_000523025.1 of Cynoglossus semilaevis. Classification (NCBI taxonomy): domain Eukaryota; kingdom Metazoa; phylum Chordata; class Actinopteri; order Pleuronectiformes; family Cynoglossidae; genus Cynoglossus; species Cynoglossus semilaevis. Next base: position 11,420,705 of record NC_024307.1, read on the forward strand.
CCCATGTGTACATGGGGAGAATGGCTTACCTGGGTCTTTCTTCAATTCCTGCAGGTATATCAGTGTTGTGTTCAATGAAACAAGCCCAGTGAAATAAACTAGGACTAAAGTATATATTGTTGCATATACTTTGTGACGTTGATGTTTGTTGACACACTGGGATTATAAAGAGAATTAGATCTTGTCTCTTGATTCAAACATTTTCAGTGAAAATAATAAAAATAAATAATTTACACAGATCCCTGGTGTCAAACACTTGAAGGGCTTGTTGTAATTGGAAGACTGTAAAGATCAGGGGTCGCCAACCCCCGGTGTGTGGACCAGTACCAGTCCATAGGTTATGTGGTACTGGACCGCAGTGGGACACGGTAAGAAAAAATGTCCTTAATTTTTACTAATTTACTTCAGTCATATCCATTTACATTTTTTATTTAAAGATAATCTGGCAATATTTTAAAAATAAAATGTCATTCAGACTTTGATACAAACAGAATAGAGTTTAAAGATGATCCTTCAATTTAATTCTACCGGTCTGTAGTAACGGGTGGTACTGGCTGACCAGTCCCTGGAACAAAAACGGCCGGGGACCGCTGGTGTAGATGTAACTACTCCATAACAGACTTTTCATTGCTGTGTAATAAAAAAAACTTTAATTTCTCAGGTTAAGAAACTCTGCTGCATGGACTTTACTAAATGCTTTTTAAGGACCACACAAAACAGCTTGGCGGGCCACATTTGGCCCCCGGGCCTTGAGTTTGACACATGTGCCCTGATGTGTTGGCGCTTCTTTTTAAGACGAAGGTGTAACCAAAGCAGAAGCAATACTTCTACCGTTAATCTAGGGCAGTGACTGTAACTGAACATCATGCAGCACTTTTCTACACATGTCCTGAATCGACGGGATTTTCTTTGGGGCCGTTCAGCTCAAGGCAGCAGATTTGAGGAGAATAACGTAATAAATCACTGGACCCTGACAAATAACACGACGAAAAGCACAGGCAACTGATAAAGCAATTATTGGAAAAGTGACCTTTGACCTGCAGAACGTAGCTGTGCATTGTGCTGGGTGGCTGTGCATTAGCAGTCACAAGGGGTCAGCAGAATGGTTCGGCTCTTGACCAGAATGTTTGGGAGTTCACTAATTTGATGATGCTGTGTTAGTGTAAAAAAACATTCATGATCATAACAACCACTTGTGCCTTTTCTGCCGCTCAAGATTTTTTCCCATCTGTTTGAACAGGAAAGAACTTTCACTTATTTACACCATTCCAGGAACTGCCACCCTGGGTGAGGGGGCGGGGGGGGATTGTCTGTGATTCATTGCAACTTCCCATTACGATGCTTGAGCAATAGTATTGACTAATGTCTCAGTCTCATATGTCTTTAGTGTGTGGATGTAGGTGTGTGCATAACACACTTTAAATGTAGGTAACGGTGCTGTTTGTGTTACAGCACAGGAGGTCCTTGGATTACGACGCCCTTAAACTACGATGTTTCGCCACAGCTCCTACGTATACATTGATAAAAAAGTCTCATTATCTTCATTATCGCTCACAAGCATAAGTTTGATTCTTCTGGTGGCGCTTTGGTCCAGAGGTGATGTCTCTGTCATTGGTGTGGAACCCCAGGGTTCACCTCCTGGGTGAAGATCAAATCCCAGTTAGGGCGGTTGGTACCTTCCAGTGGACTGACCACCTGCAGGAAGGTTCAGGGGGGCTGGTACGGTGCAGTGTGATTTGGGTGGCGGTCGTGGAGACCCCTGCTGCCCCCGCGACCAGGTAATGGATAAGTGGATGAAAATGGATGGATGGAATAAAGAATTCAACAGTAAACTTTCCATGTGGTTTTCTTTGCTGTTTGTTCAGATCAAATCCATGTAAAAACGAATTGTCCTACATATTTTGCAAATGTAATATGTTCTAACTTTGGGAAAACATTTGAGTTACGTCACTGCTATGAAGACCCACTGTATCAGCAAAGAATGAACCGTTTTTACTGATGAAAAAATAGGAAAGGAAAGTGAACGCCTTGTCATGGTGACACAGCTCACCACAGCACACAACCAAATGTGACCTCTGCTTTTAACCCATCACCAAAGTGAACAGTGGGGACGGTGCCGTGCTCAGAGCACCTCAGTGGTAACTTGGCTGGTGGATTCAAACCTGCAACCTTCCGGACTCAAGTACACTTCCTTAACCACTGAGCCACCACTGCCCCATGAGCATGTAACTATAGGTGTGGATTCACTGCATGTTTTTATTACCACAGATAATGATTTTAAATATATATACTGTATATATATATATATTTATCTATGATAGTCAGGTGATTTCACGGTGAATCCTTCACTGCACATCTGTAATGATTCTAATTTGATATTATCATTGATAAAGGACTTATCTTTTATTAGTTCTTGTGACATAAACATAAACTTAATGAGTCCTGGTCATGTGTGGGAACTACGGTGTTGTTTCATAGGAAGGATCATCATACACTGATTAACAGAATGAATAACGTCTGGTGTGGTGTGTGTTTGTGTGTAATGACCCTGGAGAGAGGATCTGGCAACGCTTCCATAGAAAACACATGGCGTTGCTGTGGTGAAGAATGGAGTTTGAAAGACGTCTCCTGGTCAGCTGAGGTTTTTTACCGGCACCTCTTCTTCTTCTTTGTAATTCCATAGGCAGTGAAACCTGGAAATACACAGACACACCAGTTTGTGCAGGTATAAAAGTATTGACTTTTACTAACCATTACTGAGACTCAGATAAGGTTAAAGGTCACAGCTTTGTAGGCAAATGAGCTTGTGACGCAGGCTCCATGTTGTATGGTTCAAAAACATGTCACGAAAAAGTAACCAAAGAGTCTAAAATCAAACCTAAGTGTTGGCTGTTGATTGTGTCTATATTTGGTCATGAAACGGACCGAGTCTCAGCTTCTCCTGCAACAGTGGACAGGACAAAATGGTAGAAATTCAGAGATGGACGATGAACGAGCCAAGCTCAGCTGTTCAGTACAACCAACCAAGCAAAATATAACATTTAAAAAAGTCTTTAACAAAAGCCTCAGTTCTGAACGTTTGACTAGCGAGGGCCAGGTTTTGTTTCTTTGATTTTCAAAAACCAGTTTAAATACCAAAATGGTTGTCATAGGTCACAACGATGTCTTCACACTCACAACCCAGGTATTTGATATTCACCTAATGAGCCTACATGTGGGACTAATATAATTAAATGAAGCCACTGCTTCCCCCGCGTCTCCCACTCCTCCTCTTTCTCTCTGTTTGACATTATCAGGCCACACTGAGCAGGAGTAAGTAATGTGAGCACATCCAGGCTGGATAATTGGGTTTGGACTCATCCAGGTTCA
>NC_024307.1:11424098-11450436 GCF_000523025.1 Cynoglossus semilaevis
TTCTGGAAACAGAAACTCTCTCAGCATCTTACTCCATCATAGGCAAAGAAGCAGAGGATGAAAGAGAGGCGGAAAGCAAATTAAATGTTAAATGTTTTTGTTTTTTAAGAGTCACATGCTGGAAGTTAGGACTTTATCTCCTTTACTGTCACATAAGACTACTGTACTTGTAATAGAACCTGGTGAATATTTTAAAAGTGTAGAAATAATTAGTAGTTTGTTGCCTTAGAAGTCGTTTAATTTTAAAGCAGGTATTAACGTCAATTTCTTTTGTGTTTTTCTGCAAAACCTATTGGACAAATATGCAAAATCAACAACAATAAGTTAATGAAAAAAGCAGTTTAAAGTCGTAATATGAGGAAAAAATAATATTTTAATTTCCTGACTATGATGAAGAGTAACACTACATCACATGACAATGGGTATAAACAAACCAAAGTGTATTACATTGGAATAGGAAACTGTGCCATTATAATATAATTAAAACACAAATGAAGGCTGATATGTACGAAAACAATAATACAATAGGTCAATAGGTGATAAATTAAAATAAATAGAAAATAAATGTTTGAAATATTTTTTCAGTTATGCTAAACTTTAAACATAATCTTATCTGACAACATATAGTATGTTAATAGTCTAAATACTGTATACTGTTCAATACTTTATATCAATATAAGAAGGAGTAATAATAAAAAAAAAAATTTATAATTATTGTTAATCACAGAAATAAATTGTGTTTTTTTATTCTCAGAGGTCTATAAAGAAACTGAAATTTTTATTCTCAGAGGTCTATAAAGAAACTAAAATTAAAATAATAATTTTTAAAATCATCATCATCATTAGCAAAATCAACACCTTAAAATCTAATGTTGTAATCTAACTTTAGATTGAAGAATAGAATCCCCTGACCCTGAAATACATCTAGAATGTACCAATAATAAAAAAATAAAATTAAAAATTAATTTGAACTAAATATCTATTTTATAATTGTAAACACAATTGGATTCACACACAATTGTGAGGGTCCACATTTCCCATACTGGCCCTTTGGTTAGACTTTAGGAGTTAGAAGTTTTTTTCTTTAATTATTCTTTTAATTCAGTTAAGAATTCTGAAGTAATACAATTTAATATTATTCATTTAAAAATGTAGACAAAATAAGGGACAAAAATGACACTCTTGATATCAGCCTTACTATTTTCACTCCAGAATCATTTACAGTTAGCGAGTACAGATAAAGTGAATGTGCACTTAGATAATTATTAATAAACATATAATGGGGAGTCTTCTGGTTTTGTGCGCGTCCCCGTGAGTCCCACCCTGGCTTTGAGGCGCGTTTCCGGCCTTGATGCAGTGTGTCCGCCAGGGGGCAGCTGTGTCCCGGTGTGGGGCTGCGCCGCTCCCGCTGCATCACAGCGAGGAAAATACCACCAGATGGCGGTTTAGGATTGCTGCTCTTCTCTCAAGGCGCGGTTCCGCTCCTACGGCCAATTTTCAATATTAAAATACACACGGTTTTATATAAAAAATCGATTTATCATCGGGGAAGGTGATAACCGTGTCGGCGATGGTGGTTAAAGGTGAGTGTCCGGTGTTTTTATGCTGTTTAGAGCGGCGGGAAGGCAGACGCAGGCACAGATTAAAGATGGTGGACGCGGTAGAAGGAAAGGCTGCCTGGTTGGGGGATGGGCGCTAGCGGCTAACGGAGGTGAATGTGCTTTCTCTCCTCCTCACTCACATTATTGTAGCCTAGCGGGGCTGTTAGCCTGTGAGCTAGCTCCATACTGGGAAAAGAAAAGATTCTGCTCGAACAGTTGTCAGAAGGGCGAGTGTTGTCGTCTCAGCACCAGGATGTTTGGACACAAATTTCCATCCCGAGCTAAAGTGTGCCTTGTCAACAAATAAAAAGCCATGCTGTGTGACGTGTTTTCATGGTGTTTTTTGCACGACAGGTTCCAGAGCATCACCTTCTCTGGCTCATTTACACAGAACTATTATGATGGTGGTTGTCCACACAGTGTCTGCTGCCCTGCCATTCATTGCTGTAGATTTGCTGACTTTTGTCACCTCCTCAAATATTTGTTATTCTCAGCCTGTTGCTGTTTTATTTGATTACACACCCGCTACAGATGATGCACACGAACGTCCTGGTCTTGTCAACATAAGCATCACTACATTCTTAGGAGTTTCTAGAGCGCTGTCGACTTTTCACACAGTGGCCAGACGTGTTGTTTTAATGCAGTACACGTCAACACGTGGATGCATTGTTGCATATGTTTGCTGCATGTATAACAACATTATGATGGCGCTTCTTTTGCCTTTCCCGCCCCCTTCTGTGCGGGAAACAAGCAGGGAAACATGAGTCACATTGGGGGGGATGGGCTCCACTAGTCAGCCCTACAGGTCTGAACAGACACCAGTGCAGCCTGGGTCCCAACCCTGCACTGACCTCAGCATAGTAAAGGGCCAGGTGACAGTAGGTCAGAGGCTCCAGACTGTGTGCAAATGTCTTCATGACTCCCGTTTAATCCCAGTCACAATTACATTGAACATGCTCAGGATTGTGTTTGTTGGTTCTGCTAGTCCTGGTTTGCAGTGTCAGGAAATACCAGTGTGTTTAAAGTGTTGGACTTACTGCTTACCTGAAAGCAGCATCAGGATCCAAACAAACCAGGAGCAATCCATTGGCTAGTTATATAAAGGCCATAACCTGCAGTCATTACATTTAACTTTGCATCCCTTTTTGGAGCCAGTGCAAATAAAAATGTGCTAGGAGAATCACCTTTGGCCCTTCCCTTTAACAGTAGTTGTTTTGATACTTAACTGCATAATATTGTTGGCACAGTTTCACACCAGACTGATGCAACCTAACCAATCATTCAAGCTCAGGAACAGTATTATGGTATTCTTGACATCATTGGTTTGAATAAAAAGAGAAATGACAAAATATCACAAATTTCCTTTGTTGCACAATAATAGTTCACATTGTTCTTCCTTATTTTGCAAAGGTTCTATTTTAGAATTCAGTTACTCTGTAGCCAGTAACTCTGTTGAAACTCTGTACATGTTGTTTAACATTAACTACAGCTGGGATGACACTTTTTAAACCCAAACTCTCTGAAGACAAAGTATTTAAATTATGTTCCAGTGCTTTAAAATTGCAAATTCACTAGTTTTTGAAATACAAGAAAAAATACCACAATATCTGAGCAATATTTCTTGTATACAGAACATGTAGGTTAAAATCTGTCCAACACATTATTTATAATTAATATGGCAGTAATGCTAGCCATTATCCACACTAAAGTCAATTCTGGTCATGCATAGGGTTGGGATAGATCACCCTGTTAAGAATAGCCACATTATAAATAATTGTAAATCTATTATGTCCTAGTGCCTACATTGAGTTTTTCATTGAGAGTGACCAAGATGGACAGTATTGTGAATGAGCAGATCAGAGGGACTGTTAGGATAGTGTAGTTTGGACATGTAGTTAAAGAGGTTAGATTGAGGTGGTTTGGACATATGTTGAAGAGAGTTTGTGGATATCGGACAAAGGTTGTTGGAGATGGAGTTGCTTCACTTAGTCAGGTCTCTTAAAAGCAACACATTTTCCCAAAAATGAGATCAGCTGCTGGAGTCAGTATATGACATCATTCAGTTTTTCCCATCAGTGGAATGGACATATTTTCAGATAATGATGTTCAGATGGTTTCACTGGACCTGTGTCATGACAAAGTAATTCAGGGAGCATAACAAATCATTTTCACATATGAATCGGCTAGCACAGAGTCCAGGGGGTCGCTCTGGGTAGTCTTTCGGAGATGTGCTGGTGAAGACATTAAGTATGATTTACAGTCCTACTTGAGGTTCTCACACAATGCTTACCATATATGCACATATATGCATGACCGTTGTCTTTGGCTAAGTAAACTCTAAGTTCACTCTTGTTTGTAATTTATAGGTATTGCAGTAACTTGATGCACTGAAAAATATAATGGTTTGGTCACTTTTAGAAATCATATCCAAAATGTCTTTGTTTGACACATAAGAAGACATGACAGAAAAACTGAGACTGTCAGGGTTAAGTTTCAACTGCAGTGCTCTTCAGAGGAAGTGCAAGGGAGAGCCATATTTGACATTCTGCTGCAACATATTGTGTCACTTCCTGTTCTGCTCTGTTTAGTTATCAACTCTTTTCAACTCACGGTCTTTTTGCATAATTTATTATTATTCATACATTTTCTCTGTTCTAGCCCAGCTTTGTCATTAGCTTGGAAAAAGTGGATTGGGAATTTTAGCACTTATGGTTGCAGATGGTTCTTCATTTTGGTTGAACCAATGCTAGCCGTTGCATAGCTTTAGCTTTTTTGTGTACAATAATTTCTGCTACATAAAAAAGATATTAAATACAAGATGTTCAGTGGTGTCCTAAGAATCTAATCTTATTGTGTTTTCACACCAAGGAGCTCCTTTAATGTTAAACATATTGTTTCTATAAAGTAAAGAAAAATTCCAGTTTGTGACCTCTGCCATTGTTGTTGTTAAATGTTAATCTTGAAAATTTCTCACAAATTGAATCATAAAAAATCGTAAAAAATGTCCTATCAGATAAAGAGGACTAATGTTGTCCATTAATCCTGGTAGCAGTTGAAGCCTCTTTGCTTGTGTTTTCTCACTGTGAAAATTTGATTTTGTGCTTAATTTGCAAAGAAAAAAAATCAAATCTCACAGAGCTTGGAAGTTCATATGATAACTCATCTACACTGAGCTCTGTTACTATCACAAATGACTAATACTAGCATCCTCTGCTATTGTACACATTACTATTATACATTTATATACATTTTTGCATCAATATGATGATCGAAAATGTTGTTGCACCACTGTCCTTTAGTCATTATGTGAAAACATAGAGATTTTTAGATACGTCCACAACAAAGACTGATGGTTTTACTCCTTATATTAAAGTCACTGTTGTAGAAGGTTCTGTTTTATAGCTTTGAGATTAGAGCCCAAAAACATCTTTGTATTCTTTATTTCTGTTCACAGTGATGAATATTCAGTGGTGCACCAGTCTGTCATTACCACAGCAGTTTGAAGCTGATGTTCTAAACTCCACACACTGGTGTCAGGAAAACCCTTAAACGCAACTGACACCACGGCTGAAATCTCTTCTCTCTTCATCTGTCATTTTATTCGATGCTATTCCCCTGCTTACCCATGATAAGCCTGAGAGTCGTGCTCATTGGGGCTGCTGTAATTTAAAAAGATCCTAATGGATAGTAATGATTTGTCACAGTTTCTGATTAGTAGTTTTAAACTAACTTAAAACTTATTTTACTGGTGTTGCAAAGCAATGAAATGATATATCTGTATTTTTAACCTGGTTTTTGTATAATTTACATGCCTTCTGGTGCTGGTCTATTGCTTTCACTGCTGGACCATAGTGTGTTTTTGTTGTGCTTAAAATGTCACACCTGCGGAGACTGTTTAATGGGATTGGCATTTGTCAAAGCCTATTAGACAAAGACCTTGATCTGAGAACGAATACTTCCCCGTTTTCTTGTTGTCAAGCCTCTGCCAGACTGGAGTACAACCAAAGGCTAAATAAGGCTTTATTGTGACTTTTACCTTCAGTTGTTTGTGTAAATGAATATTCTTTATAACTAGGGCTACCAAAAACTACACAGTATGTATGAGTTAAAGCCAACTGCTTTAAATACCAATAATTAAATACAACAAACCGTGTCCTGCCAAGTACATAAATTAGCTGAAGAGGCAAGTGACCCAAACATGTTGATGACATATCTAAAAAATAACACTATTGATACTTTCCTAAAAATAAGTGCTCAATTCCAACCCTATGAACTCCAAAAGAACACAGAAAATAAAGACACATACAAACTCCACCATTTTTAATACCTCTAAGTTTATATCTGTCCTGGTTTTGAATTCTTTTTAGGGCGAACATATTTGTCAACTCCCATGTTGCATTATATTGCATTATTATATTTAGCACAGATAAAAAAAACTCTGTGAATAATTAGTTATGAATGAACTGTGGACAATTGTACGATAAATTGGCAATAAGAATTTTAATCAATCGACAGCCCCGATAATAAAACATCTATGCAGAAAATAAAACATAAGGAACTCTTTCACTGCAGATAAATTTCAGTCAAAATCTCTGCTCTATATTTTGTTTACAAAAATACTAGCTCACAACCCATTCTTATCAGCAGATTTTCCAGTGCTTTTAATGAATCCCCTATCCCACGGGTTTCTCAACGTTCATCATTCTTTCAAAGACAGGCATGGAATCTGTACAATTTATTCAAGGCTAAATGTTTTCAGGCAGATTCGTTCCATTTCACACTTTCTTCTCCTGGTGAAGATTTGGTGTTAAAGCTGTCTCTCTGTGTCTCTGTTATAGCCCCCCCTCCACCAACTCTCTGCTCTCATATGACTGTGTGTGTACATACAGTACAGTCCCACACTACACTGCCTAAACCAGTTCTGTCAGCCGCGGCTGGTTAGAGGCCCTCGTTGTCATGTGGTTTCCTGTTGTGTGAACTTGTTTACTTCAGTGTCAGCTCATGTTAGAGAAGCACCTTATAAATCTGTGAATCAGAGGAGACAGTGTTTGGAAGCCACAAAGCAGTGAAAATAAAACAATGAATATTTAATATTTAAAAAAAGCCCCCCCCCCCCCCACTCCCCCTCATATAAACAAGCTTTAATGCACACATTGTAGTTAAAGGTTTATTGCAAGGGTATTGTCTGATTTGAAGCAGCTAAAGAAATTTGCATTAGGAATGTTGCTGGCCATATGATTCCAAAGTTCTTTGGTGTCATTTTTTTCTCTTTTTTAATCAAATATAGCACTTGCTGCACCAGTCTTTGGTTAACATGCCAATGGATTGTAGTTTTTGTGCACACTTGTAATTATATTTTCCACTTCACAGTTTGTTAACATGCCAATGGATTGTAGTTTTTGTTCCACACTTGTAATTATATTTTCCACTTCCTCACAGTTTGGAGCACAATTTTCATTTTTGGCAACTTAAGGCTATTGTTGAGCTAACTTTTATTTTTCTTTTGGCAGTAACTGATTTTTTAAAACCCTTGGACTTCTTATGTTCTGTGAAGCAAAAAATGAGCCAGAATAAAAAAGTATCTCGGAGGATTTCCACAACCGGTGAGAACACAGTGATAATGTGCTTGTAAATCATTGTTGACACTTTCAAAACAGAGAGTCTACGGCACGGTAAAAACGCCCATTCAAGAGTGTGAGGCATCTCGTGGCATTCCTCAGCTTTTGCATTCTCTTAAAGTGGAATCACAAAGCTTTGTTTCACTTGAGAAATGAGGAGCCACCTCACAAAGATGCCTCAAGTTTCTCCCTGTGGACAAAAACGCACATATTAATAAGGGAAAGATCGATTTCCTGTGAAAGCAGGGAGCAGGTGGTTTGCATTCAGCATCATTCCACCTCCAAGCTCTGATTTACAGATATTATTAGCAACTGTCGGCTTCATCTTTCACTCTATACAGTGTGTAGCGGTGCTGGTGGTGTATGTGCACAGTGAGACTGTACTGAAAACGTTGAGGTGTCCAGACTAGCTTGTCTGATAAATTGACGCCAACCAGTTTTTTCCCCAACAGCATCTGTGAGGTTTATTTGTGTGTTCACAGGAAAGGTGATAAAGTAATGTTATTCAACTGTCAGGGTCAGCGGTAATGAGAAAAGAGGTGTATCATTCATGCTGTGTGTGATGTCTCCCTGGTGGTGTAGTTACAGGGGTTGTTTGCGAAGCAGAAGTTGCTTCCTACCTTCAGCTGATTCACAGTTGTGTTGTCTAAAAATCCTTCTTTAAATAATAATATTGAAATTTATAAAGTACATTGCATTTAATCATGAAATATTTCCTTTCTAGTAGAAGTACTTTCACTTCAAAATGAACAGTACTCAGTGATCACTTCAGCAACAGGGCGAATATGATTTTTTTTCGACAGTAATTCTTAGAGATATACAGAGATTTGACATTATTGGATGTGTTTGACAGTTAGTAGAAAGTTATGTTGGAGGAAGGTTGAACGTCAGTCCTCCAGTTTCATAATACACCAGTGTAGGTTGTTAGGGTTTACTGAAGCAGCAGCAGTTAATGCACATTTTCTTTTATGTCATTTCTCCATATTTGCCACTTGTGGCCTAATACGCATCTTAGTCGTAATTGGCTAGTTATATGAAGCACTTCATGTTAAGCCACATATGGTGTCCAATCATATATAACTATTTTTGACCTTGTTGAATTTATTGTTTTGACATCAATGACGATTCTCTTACGAGATCTTTTCATCTTTTTTGTTATTAAATAACAAGCACCAGAATTATAAATAATGATCATTTTGGTGGACATTCGACTTATACATTTTACAAACCCCCTTTCTTTGTATGGATTTACCTTTCACACAACATCTCCTGACTTGCATTTTGTAGACAGTTTATACCTGCGGCATCTTGACTGGCCTGCTGTCCTGACGCTGACATCACTATACTTCTACACAAGCTCCAAAACACTGAGCTATTGTCTGCAGAAAGACCTTATTATAAGCTGCACCTGAGACAGAAAAGATCAGGATCAGTGCTCGAAGCTCGCTGTATGCAGGGGTGGGTTTAGGTCAGTGGTTAGATGATTCTCTCTAAGTTCATGTTTCCATATTGTACATCTCAGTATGTATGTTTAAGAAACACAAACATTGTATGTTTCTTATGTTTCTAAATCTGACTCCAGACCAGACCCTCAAATCCTCAGGGTGTCTTTTATACTTGTTGAGGTTGGAGTTGGCTGCGAGCTACAGCATACACACGCCTCCTCAGCAAATGGTACGCTGATGTGTGTATCCACAGCGAGTGCCGGTTGTACACACTCTTACTTAATATTGATTTGATGACCTGTGCCAAGTCGATTGTGTGGCTGTTACACTATTGAGAATGAAGAGGTTGCAAATCGCTAGGAACGTTAGCCCAAATAAGCCCTCCTTAAAGTGCACTACAAATAACAAGCCACATTTTTTGAATAGGATTGGCAGCGCTATATGTCAATCAATATTTTGAAAATAAAAGTGATCTTTAAAGTCTTTGAATATATAAAATCAGCCCTGGGTGAAAATGAAAGTGAAGTGCATTTGTAGTTTTACTCTAAGAAACTTGATTAGCCTCGTTCACATTGATTTTCTCTTAGTTTGGCCAGATATAACGATAGTACGTTTGCTCACTTCACTGCACTCAGACTCACACTGCTCTTTGCACAGAGGATTAAAGAGGTTTCTCTGACCCTGTTGCTCAGCTAAGGCAGATTATCCTTAATCCATCTTCCTTATTCACAGATGCCGTGTTATTAGATTATCTTCACAAACCGCATAATCACAACTCAAACCAATTAATTTAACACAGGATAAGACAGACCCCTCGCAGTCTTCACTCCACAGGCTGCTGAACATTGCAGCCAAGGTACCAGTCATTTACAATATCTGACAGAATCCAGGGAAACAGTAGGCTCCAAAGAGAAGCCCTGTCCTTCACTCATCATTAGTTTCTCATGGGCAATAACAGCCATGGTGTTCACTTTCACGTTCGAAATATGCTATTTTGAACTGGTATATGTTTATATTAGGTGTATGGATATATAATACTGGGCATGTACCTGATCCTTTCCTGCCACAAGAATATTGTTTTGCTGTTGCACAGTTGACTTAGATAGAAAGATGGAACTTTATTAATCCTTCGGGAGTTCCCTTTGGGAAATTTAGGCTCCAGCAGCAGCAGTACAGCACCAAAACAACAGTAAAAACACACAAATATGTAAAATACAATAAAATACAGCACACTGCCAATGAATATGGGAAACCTGAGCAGTGGATGTTAGTAAAGTAGACTTGCAGGTACATCCTGTGTACTGTGACTGTGACTGTAATCATCTATGGTGCATGATTGAATATGTGTGGCTGCAAGCAAGGGTTAATCATTTCATCAATAGATGTATCAAATAAAACAAAGTTTGCCTTTGGATTTAAAAATAAAAACATTTTTTCTTTTGCCTGTGACACTTCCACAGTTCTCCTAGTTGACAAAGCATTAGTGCATCCTCAGCAGAATAAGGTTCTCCTATGTAAGCATTATTGAAGTCTTTTGTGACTAAATTTCATTTTTAACAGTTCCACCTCCTCCCCGTCTCACTGCTGGTGTCAGACACCTGGCTGAATTCTGTGTACTCCACTTGCTCAGAGCACTGTTTAGAATTAGCCATCTGTTTCTTCCTAAGCTCACTCGCCTCTCTGCAGTTCCCTCAGCCTCTGTCTTTATCACAGCAGTTATTATTCCCCTCAGCAGCCGCACTGCATGACTTCATGACATTCTTTTTTTAAGTTAATATTATGAAAAATAAATCTAATCTAATAAACCACAGGGTAACTCAAGGTGAATCACAATTAACATTGATGATAATTAATTCATTTATTCATTAATTCATCTAAATGATGAATGAACACATGAATTGTTGATGTGGAAAAATGTCAAGAACAACATACAAATCTGTAACTCTAAACTATACCTTGACACAGTAAGTGGATTTGAGTCATTCCTGTGTATGTAGAGGATCTCTTGTCGTATGCTGCGAAAGTTGTTTTCCAAATTTCGACGAAGCCCTTGACCTCAACAGTATTAATCAGTCTGCAGTCTCTTGTTATCTGTTTGACAACTGTCTCAGTCAGCTTGTCAGCTGTAGAATTACTTACGCCCTGCACTGGCCTCGCCTGAAGTTGTGGATGGAGGGTGAAATCAGTGGATATACAGTGGTTAATATGACCATTTCATAAATTGATGTGATTTTAACTGCTTATTTTTTTGAGCCCTGGTTGTTATTAATGTATCACTATCATTCATTTCACGTCTCAGAGTTGCCAGCTTTTCTTGCTTTCTCATGTCTGATGAGGTCATCAGCAACTAAAAATGGCTGTGAGAACAGTCTCTGCACTGACAGAGAGTGTGTGTGTCTTTCTCCACATGTGTCTCTGAGTGTGTCCATCATGTTGCATCCTTTTTCATCCCTTTCTGTAAAAATAGGCTAACTCAAAATCTAGGCCAAGGTGAGAGGAAGTAAAGAACAGAGACATAAGAAAACCATTAGCTGTTTTCTTCCCTTTTCCCTCTGCTTCTACTGTCTCCACTTCCATTGTCATACCCCTCCATTTCCTATTTGCCCCACTGCCTCCCAAACAGCTCCCCTCATTCCCCCCACCTTTCCCTTTCCCCTTCTTTCGGCACCATTTTGCGTCAGCTGCAGCTGAGCAGGCAGCCATTGCATGGTGAAACAAGGGCCTTTTCCGTCTCCTTAACGTCTTTCCATAGACATGCCCTTTCCTTATGATCTATTTACCCTTTGTTGACAAAGGTATTTCTGCCAGAGTAGAGCAGAAAAAACATAATTTCAGCAGAGATAGTATCAGCTTGTGAATTCCACATAGCAGACCTCCCCAGCCCTCTGCTCTGCTAGACCTGGATTGTCTGCTTTTTAAGGACGACAGTGCAGCGATGATAACAGATGGTTGTGCTTGTGTGCGTGTGTGTGCGTGCACGGTAACATGACAGTGTCGGACTCTGTGACTTGTGTCTGCGTCTGATGTTTATCTCTCGTGACATAACCATAATCTGGTTAAACCAGATGGTCACAGTTCAGCCTCAAGGCTGTTTCACATCTCAGGGCCCAGGCTTTATGTTATCAGTATGTTTGGTTGTTGGCAGCATCTAACTGTGCAGTTACTGTTGTTGGTGCTTCAGGTCTTACGAGTGGCCCCGTGAGGCTGTTGTTGGCCTTTTTTTAAAAAGACTTGTGTTTGCTGAGCAGGCTGTAAAAATTCACTGCAGACTTTTATTGACTGTGGTCACAGCAGCTGCCAGTAGCCCAGCGTCAGTGACGTGTTTTCCTTGATTTTGTTTTTCAGTTTTAACTTCCTTTTGTAAATAATACACCATGCTGACAGGCGTGAAAATGCATGTCACCTGACCTTCCACAAATCACTGGGCTGAAGCCTGGTACAATTGGAAAAAGTGAAAACAGACCATTTTTTTTCTTTATCTACACAGTCAAAGCACCAATTGAATCCCATTGGTGTATTCCTTTTGAATATACATAGCTGGTATCATAAA
This sequence comes from Cynoglossus semilaevis, assembly GCF_000523025.1. Classification (NCBI taxonomy): domain Eukaryota; kingdom Metazoa; phylum Chordata; class Actinopteri; order Pleuronectiformes; family Cynoglossidae; genus Cynoglossus; species Cynoglossus semilaevis. Next base: position 11,436,313 of record NC_024307.1, read on the forward strand.
TTGCAACACATCTCATTGACCAATGAACCAGCCACATTTCTTTCACAAGTCATGATATTGCTAGGATCATGACTCATATGACCGATTGCAGTCACGTTGTGTCTAAGGTTCATTTAAATATTTATTGTGTTTGCAATGACCTCAAAAGCTGTTTTATTGTATTTTACTCTATACTGTTCTATTGTAATTTTCTAAAATGGAGCAACATTTTTAATTATTTACTTCATGTTCCGACAGTAATTAGGCTTTTAGATAATTAAATAATAATGATAAAGGTAATATTTTGAATTCTTACCATGAAAAATCTTGGCAAACAAATTAAAATGGAACAGATGTGACTGTTGGCTGATCGGGGCTGTTCTCATTTCCAACTTTATCTGAATGACTACAAGCGATTCAGAAATGAATTTCATTTATATTTGGTTGGTTTTTTTTTTTTTATTATTCAAATGTTTCAGAGTAGATTTAGTTTTCTTTGTGAGTTTGTGTTGCCCTATCCCTGACACCCAGCAGTTTCCATGGTCACTGTTTGTTTGTTGTTGCTTCAGGTTACCTGTGCATGATTGTTTTTATTTTGTTTTTTATCAACAGCACACATTCACTTCTACTTTCTTACTGGTCAGATTCTAGTTTATATCCTTTAAATATGAAAATAAAATAGCTACAGTATATTGGCTCTTATCCAGAAATAAGTATCAGGACTGGAAAAAAAAGTCATCCTGTGACTTATCCAGAAATAAGTATCAGGACTGGGAAAAAAAAGTCATCCTGTAAATACACTTGAACTTACTACAGTACATCTTCCTTCCAGTTAATAAACAGAGGGTTGAACCAGCTTTTTAAAAAAAATCTTAAATCTGTATTCTGGCTATGAAATGCACATGAGTCTGATACAGGCAAGATAAAGGCAACATCTTCTGTAACAACCTATAGAAGACGTGCACATTAGTAGTCTATGTAGGTAGTACTCAGTACTATAAGTAGCAGTTGCTCAGGACAAAATGCCATTGAAATGTAAGAATATTTCCCCCTGAATTATGCATGATTGGAGCTTCAAATGTTCCGTGCATTAATGGTTACCTTCTGCAGGGCAATGGTCAGAAGAGTTCAGCCAGGCGTCAGTGGCACAGATAGTCCTTTCCTTGTTTGCTTGGGCAGCATGCCAAGAGCTAGCCTAACCGACTTGCCTGAACATGCTATTATTACACGACGAATCGGAGGAGGCAATTAAAATTCTTTCAAGGGAACTCCAAAAAGTCAGAAAAGGTTTTATGTCGACTCAAACTACATGGTCTTAAACTGGTGTTTCCAGCTGCCATTTCTCTTTTAGCCGAGGAGCAATGATCCTGAATGTAGTACATTTTTTGTGATTACAGTGCTGGCAGTATATTATCTGGCACTGTGGATGAAGAATGTTAAAACTGAGTAGCTCATTCAGAAATGGAGTATTCTAGAACAAAATGTCTGTTTTGTTTTTTTTTTCTCCAGTGGCTTGTGATCACCGATGGTCTATTATTATATTTGATTATAGAGCTGCATCTCTCATCAGCTGCTGCCAAGACTTTCCTGAGAGGTTTTTTTTTTTTTTTTTTTTTTTTTTTTTTTTTTTTTTTGGTGCTCGGTGCAGCTACAGCTTCTGTCTTTTATTATTTTTATGACCTTGGACAGATTATTGAGAAAAGATTTCTTTTTGGTATTGTTCTTAAATGTTTGCTTTTTTATGAGCTCTGACTGTGCTGTATCCTTCAGAGCTAAGGTTACCACATTAGGTCATTGTCATCTCATAAATATTTGGTGTAACACCAGAGAGATCTTACAGATAGATATGCATAGATACATATATATACATGTATGAGAACCTCAATATTGCCATTTGACTAGATATGCATAGATACATATATATACACGTATGAGAGGATTTTGTTGTTCATTAATAAATGACAAAGGTAATTATTTAAACTAAATATTGTTAATCCCCCCCTTTCAGTTGCACTGATTTCACCTACACTTCTTATATTTAACTTGTGTGAATTTATTTTAAATAAATTATTATTTACATTTTTGCAAGGCTTTACCTTACACACAGTAGCATCTGTCACCTCAGGTTATGAGGTTTTGTATTAAAGCACTATACCTAAAAGAAAAGCAGCGAGAGCTTCTTTATGCCTTCATCAATTATTGACAAAGAAAAGCGACCAATTATATCATAGTTTTCTGTCACATTGTCCAGGCCTCTTCAGTTTCATGTATGAAACAGTAAGACCAGTCAGCTGTGAGATAACTGATGTCCTCTGATGTTTTTTATTTATTTTAATGTCAAAGCACATGATGACACACAGAGCAGCCTGAAAACCAGCTGTATAAACTCTAACCAGGTGTTTCTGGCAATTACACACACCCTTGTGTGTATTTTAATGAACCTCTACTCTGAGCTTTCTGGTTAAATTGCTTATTCCATTTTGACAGCCGTCATTAATCTTTCAACATTCGCACATATTCCTCAGTTACGGGTAACTCTCTTCATTTTCGTAGCGTTGCATAGATATTCACGCAGACCTCTCAGAAACTGTGTGTTGTGTCTGGTGGAGCAGAGAATCTCTCGTCACTTTCACCTCCTCTTGAAGACTGACCTTATTTTCCAGTCGTTGGATCATCCCTGGAGTCAGCAGGTCCATCCTGTGTCACTTTAATTGAATCTATTTAAATTCATCCTAGCTTGAAGTCATCCTCTCACCTCGAGCTCTTTTTTTACCTGTGGATTTACAGCACAAGTGCATGACAGCTGAGTGTTAAATGTATTCTCAGTTACCATTTGTACTGCATTACCAAGTTCTTTAGAGAATGAGGTAAAGAGTCTTTTAGGGGTTTTATGGTGTGTGAGGTCACAATGCAATGTGATCCCCCCCCAACAAATCTACAAACTACCATACAAAACACTGGCCATGTGTGAAACGCATAAAACTAGGGCTGCAGAATTATTGCCAAAATGATAATGATTTGTTTTTATCAATATTGAAATCATGATGATTAATCACAATAGTTCATCATGTTAGGTAAAACATATTTAATTGCAATTTTTATTTTTTTTAAAACAGAATGTGAATAATGCTTTCAGCAATCATGAAAAATAAAACATTAACCACAGACAAAAGTTTTTTGACATTTTTACATACACCAGCATATCACCTTTTACATAAAAAAAACATTTAGTTTGCAGACTGTAGATGATCTTTGGGGTAGCCAAACTTCTAGACCTGTTAAGGTAGGGAAGCTTCTATGGATGGAGCTCAAAATCAACATTTGGTTTGACTATGAATAAATCCTCCTAAGGTAACCCAGGATTACATTGAATGTCAAAATTAGGTTCTGTTTTTCACACATAAAAAAGGGAGGGCATATCCTGGAGTATAACAATACGCCTGCAGTGTATTGTTATACAATACACTGCATCTCATTCTTAGGTAAAAAAAAAAAACATGTCCATTAGGTAGAAAAAGTACTTGAGGTCTGTAGATTAGATGTTGCTACGGAAACTATCTTTACCGAGATGACTGCTGTTTCAGGGTTTATTTGTTTTATACGGCCATCAAGTTATTAATAGCTGTACCTATAATGCTGCTGTGTCCAGTTTTGAATAAAAGATGAGGAGACAGCGTATGTTTGCATAAGTCTGAAGAGACAGCGTTAAGCAGCTTTAGCTTGTGCCACTCACTGGCAGCTTTGCAGTGGTGCTTTAGTCAGTGCAGTCATTATGTGGAAGTCATTATACGTATGCTGTTTGGCCCAGTCAGCTCTGTCCCTCTGGCTGATTTTAATCTTGTTACACTTGTTCATAAGGAGATGGACAGAGTACTTTTCCCTGAAGTGTCACTTATTTTTACCTTGCCACTGCTTGCGTTGTGATCAGTTGCTTTGATTCTATGCAATCCTAATGTATTGTAGAACAGAATAATCAGGATAATTATAACCCATTTTTAACTGATGAGCTGAGGATACCCAGAGGAACCACACTACCTGCTAAATTTCATTCACTTGTATTTTTTAGAGGTATGGAAGATCTTGTGGCCGCTCTTAAAAGCAAAATGATTTTGCAGATATTGCAGATGTTGCAGGGAAGTTAATGATGTGTGACAATGTGGTGGAATGCATAGAACATAAACAAGTCATAGCCACATGGAAAGTTATTTTCCTCATCCACATTGAAGATCACTTTCGGCTTTTCCCTTCATTCAGTGGTAGTTTACGTGATTTGAGTTTCTACAGTGATAATAATCATTCTTGTTTTGGTCTCTCTATCTGCAGAAACCTCTTTCCCACGTTTCTGTCCCACTTTTCTGAGCTCTGTGATTTAATCTTGCAGTGCTTATGAATGCGATGTATAATTTATTTGAAGAACAAGTATAAGCAGGTTGAGATGTTTTGAAAACATTTTCCCTGAATTTTTGGTAAATATTAGCAGAAAATAACTTGAATGTGCCTTGGGATCAGAGTTACTGGAATAATATGATCATCGGGGCTAATGCATTACACTGCATTTAATAACTGAAGTTTTTCTACAAGCTTATTTGATGAAAGTTATATCTTAAAAAGTAGAAACAACATGTAAGGACATATGATCTGGACTATAAAACCACCATTAATTTTAAAAGAGGTACAAATGGGTGGGATTTTTAAAAAGTTGTAATGGTCGCTTACACTCTATCTTGCCAACAGGAAACGTGTCACAACATCCGAAGGGGCTGAAAGGAAGTATACCTCAGTAAATATTTAAGTCTAGTCCAGGAGTAAAATCAAACTTAATCAGATTATTTTTGGCATTTTGCCTATAACGACTATTATGCAATAGATTTTGCACAAACCTAAAAGAGACTAGTCAAGCTTTATATGACATGGCTAAAGTTAGCATGTTAACGTCCTGACTGTAACTGGCAGGCTCTGCTTTGTCGTTTCATTAGCATGACAATGATGCCTCTGACCTGCAAACAGCTGGTGACTGGAGTCACAGAACAACCTGAGCCGTTTGCTTTCAACAGCAGCACAGTGCAATCGGGTTACTATGCAGCTTCAATAGATGTTGCTGTATGTTGATATGTTGGGTTTTTTTACGTATTGACCATTAGTTTTTCTAACAATACATTGTCTTGTTTTAGGTTTTACCTTGAAACTATCTAATCTGTATAGTTATTAACGGTGATGTGTATTTGCAAGTAGCAATGATGTTAGCAGCATATGTAGCTTCATAATACAGAAATGATTATATTTATATTTACGTTTTTAATGTAATGTTCTCTAACAACATTTCGGTTTACGTTTTTAATGTAATGTTCTCTAATAACAGTGCTTCTCGTCCTGATGCCCTTTCAAGACCTTTACACCACCTCTTTTGTCATCTACCTGGTGGTGGAATATAACCTACTAGCGTAGTACCAACCCCAATACTTACATTTCTATTAGGAATGGAAAGTGAAGTCCAGATTTTATCCTCCAGAGTTGGACCACTTCTAAGCCCATTTAATATTGATTGTAGAGACAGAAATAGCACACACCTCGTCTGGCTTCATTAATTAATTTATCAATTGATATTTAGTCTCTTTTTCCAAAAAACAGATGACATTTGCTTTAGAAATCCTGCACACGTCATTTTTTTCTCTTTCTCTTTTCTCACTGTTCTTTCCTCTACCTTTACATTGACTGTAGGGTTTTAGACGACCTAAACCTTTGACACAATTAATTCAGATGGTGTTACGTATTCACTGGCTCTTACTCAAAACCAGCATCTGTTGTTAAATTAATGATAGGCATGTGAGGAATACGCAAGGTGTGAAAAACTGTGCTTTTCTCACTTCCCCCAGATGTTGACATTTTCTGTTGCTGCAGTCTTGAGTTTTCTCTCAAATGCTGAGCTGTCTTAGTTTCTTTCAGTGGGGGAATCAGGGGGTGACTGCATTTTATTCCCTAGAGATGGTGGCCAATTATAACGGATACATTCCTGGTTACTCTTGTTAAAAGAATAAGCAGCAGGGAACAAGGAGATGTGTGTCTGTGTGTCTGTGTGTAAAGTGTGGCACCTCTGGTTTGTAGGCAACATCACATTTGTCTTTAAAATCACCAGTTACAGAGATTGTTTGAATGCACTTCATGCAGTCAGTCAGTCCAAAGCAAAGAAATAAAAATATTTTAAGATAAAATAAAAGAATTGTCAATAACTGTTAGACACTCAACATTAACATTTTCCTTCCAGAGTCTCATTGCCTGGAGCAGTTACTTCCGTTCATCATCGTTGACTATTTCACTGCAGACCAATTGGCTGATGTGATGCTGCATGATTCCCAGCAGTAGTGTCTCTAGCTTCCCTTTAAAGAAGGCGTATAGAGGACAATGTCACAATTTTATTGCCAGTGGCTTCACACTCGCTGTTTGACTATGGTGTGCAGAAAATGTGATGGTGTTTGACCAGTTTTTTTGCATTATTTTGACGGTAATGTTATTTCAGGGACTGTAAAACTTCTCCTGTTATAAAAAGCACAAAGATCGAGATGTGGAGCAGTAAATCTAATCTCCTTAGATTAAAAACAGAAGTGCCTGTGGGTTCTATTAAGATAAACAAGGTTCATCTTTTCAGATGCCAAAACATTGCACACCACCTTTAAACACCTGATTGCACAACATCCACTCCTGACAGTTACCTAACAAAAATGGCTTTTACGACTCTGGAAGCCTCACGCTGACAACCATCTGCTTTCTCTTCTCACAACAACTCTGGGTTTAAACATTTTGGGCCCTCAGGTCTATCTCCCATTTTTCTTTTTGCCCAAGGCCAAGGAAAAAGCCTCTAGCTGCACTTGTCTGCTTGAGTACTGCTTGTATTGAGTTCTTACACCTGAAGTCGACGTGCATTAGGATAAATATAGCTCTCTGTTGGCTTCAAGTCTAGCGTTTACAATGACTTCAAACTGAAGGGTGTAAACAAAGACGTGAAGAGTGTTTCATCCGTCTGTGACTAATAGACACCTCTGTGTTCCCCAGATATTGATTTAACTGTAGCTCAGCACCAAAGTGCATTGATCGTACTTTTCTAATTTAAACCAAGGTTTCATTCCCTTTATTTATTTATTTTTTTATTTAGTTATTCTGTGGGAGTCTGCTTCGATCAGATCTATTTACACACATTTACACACCTGGTGAAGTCCAGTAAAGATAAAAAACAAAAACCTGTGTAGCAGCTCTTTCATCTTTCACCTTCGATTATCATTATCTGCATGAGTTAATGATTATCGTAGCTGTTTATTCTTAAACTACAGAGTCTCAGAGTAATTATACCTGTAAACTGGACAGTATCATGTTAAGAAGTGGCTAGCTGATGTCTTTTTTCCATAGCACTATGCAATACTTATACTCTTTATACCTTTTCCTCGACTCTGCTGCTGCCAACACTGTTGAGCGTTTTGGGATGAATAAAGGACTTAATCTGAATCTTATCATCCAGAGATGTCACCTCTAAAGGCTAGAATTAAAAAGATATTCTTTCACTTTAGAATTGTTTCAGAAGAAATTTAAACTGGTATATCTTTTTAATTTCTACATTTCTACTAGATTTACAGACTAGTGCACACTTTGGGGAAAATTACAGCTACCACAACCAAAGTGGGATTTTGCCCCTGAACCTGGTCGCTGGTGTATAAACCAATGTTGAACTGAGGCGATACCATTGGCTTGAAGTTATGGTATAGCATTGATCCACTGATTGGATCTGTTACCGGTCCAGTTGTGTCCCCCCTCCCGCCCCTTTGGTTCCTCCTATCTACCCTCAACCAATCAAATATACCCGTCATCACCGGGCTTATGACCCACACCAGTTGCTATGGCAACGTCGGCCTGCCTCCCAGAGAACATGTCATGCATGTTAAGTGGTTTTCAGATGCTCACTCGTTGTCTTACATTTCTCTTAAGTAGACACACAGTCACTGAGGATTATGACGTGTGGAAACACTGATAGTCACCATGAGGGTTTATTTAAAAGCCGCTCCAGCTGCACTTACAACTGCAAAGAACTGTAGGCTGTACCAAACACAAGTGGCTGCCGTTTGATGTTGAGTTCACTGTCCCATGTTTGTTTTTGTCTGTAATATCCCAGGCATTGTTTGACATAAATTTATGAAAATGTATGGATTATTATTTTAGAGTTTTTAATTAAAAAAAAAAGTCTTTCTGTAACAGTAGGATTAGGTAAATACTTGGAAATGTTTGTGGTTAAAATCCATTCATCCATTTAGAGTTCTTAATATTTGCTGAAAAATATTTGTCTCAGCATGTACCGTCACTATGACCAATACATATATATATATATACACATATATATATATATATATACATACATATACATATATATATATATATATATATATATTTACATATACATATATATATATATATACACAGTATATATAAACATATATACATACACAAACTAAAAGACATTGCTAGTTTACCTAGAGGAGATGGAACACGGTAACCACTGTTCAAAGTCAAGCTGCTTGGCCACACTGTGATCCTTTTATTTATTTATCTTTCTTTCACTTCCTCTGTCATTGACAAATGAATTATTTCATCATGTTCTAATGGTTTATATATCAGCAGCCTTTTATGTGACTGAATGATATGACCGAACGTGTGCTTCTCCATAATTCAAATGCAGTAACATACAGCACAGTGCTCTTTTTAATGGGGTTGTCTCACATTGTCCGATGCTTCTGGTACTTCATCAAGAGCTCGAACAAAGGAAGACATTTGACTCAGCATTTTCTCTTTACGTTGCTTGAGCACACACGTCTGTTATTCAGCAGTGACACCTCTGCTCATTAAAACACTCATAGTATCCTGGGACAAATCAGTGCCGTTCTCTGCTGCCTGCATGAAGTAATGGAATGAGTCAGACCCAGCGGTGTGTGATGGTGTACAGCAGTGAGCAAGAAAAACCAAGGGGTCGGCATGTATAATTCATTGTTCTACTCCAACACTGCTTGTTTGTTATTTTAAATGGGTTTTTGTTTAATTAGTAGGAGTGTTTGTTTTTCTTTTTGAAATCTATGTCTATGAATTGAAATGCAGTGAGAGGTAGAGAGCTGTCGGCAGCGTCTGTTGTCTCCTCCAAAATTCCAGGATAGAGTCTGCAAATTATTATATATATCTCACGGATCTGTGCTTTCATGTGTGTGTGTGTGTGTGTGTGTGCACGCTCATGTTTGAGAGACAGAAAGTGAGACTAAAAAATGAAAAAATGAGAAATTCACATACTGTAAACAAATTCTAATTCTAACTATAACCAAATATTACACGAACCAAAATGCTTAGTGAAGAGGGAGAAAAACACAAATAGGTCGATTTTTAGTCCCTAATTTGTCCCACGTCACTGACTGCATTCCCTCACTGTGTCACTACTAAGTACTTCTGACAACTCTAGTGGAAGACAAAGCAGCATCTCCTCTTCTGATTCTCATTTAAATGAAGTCTTTATGCTGTGGTTTGTCAGTGTTGCAGTAGCAGCATTTACTCGTCTCTAGTTTAGACGGCGCCTTCTTGTAGCCACAGATGATGTATGGGATTATTTTTTGATGTATTAGTTGCTTTGGGATATAAATTACAGGACCAGCCAAACTGCTAAAAAAAACCTCATGAATTATAGACTGAAAAAATAACTTGAATTGTCCTTATTTTGACCAGAACGGTGTCTAAAGTCTCAGGTTCTACTGTCCTGAAATAACAATAACTGTAATGGTAGTAATGCTGGAGGTAAATGTAAATGTTGCTCGATATGAGGCTCATGAAAAAACAGCTCTGAGGAGGAATAATTCAGATGGCACTGGCTTGTGTCTGTGTCCATGCCTACACAAGATAAAAATAAACTTAGATATAGGAGGGTAAAAGATTCAGAGGGGAGTGGGGGAGGGTAGAGAGCAGAGTCATCAGGTGAGAGAGTGGTGAGATGACATGACCCATAATGCCTTCTGCTCTGGATCAGCCGGTGATTTTATCATGTCATAATGTTTTATAACATTACGGCTTCCTGTCAAGTCTTTGGACAAAAGTGTTGTGGACAATTGTCCTTTGTGCTTTTGATTGGACGAACAGGCGTCCAGTGTGTGGTGTTGTCAGGTCTAAAGCTTCTTCTCAGGATGATTTTGAGGACTTTAGAAGGACGAGTGTATAAAATGTAAACCACTCAACGTGATGAGAGAGCAGGGGGAAGAGGGTGAAGGGTCAATGTTGGCTAAAGATGTACGCATACAAATGACTTAGTCCTTGTAGATGGATGGAGTTTGTTCCCAGAACACAGAGAGCTGGTTTACAGTTTGGCACTTTAGGGTTTTCCCAGAACACAGAGAGCTGGTTTACACATTAGTTTTTGTTTTTTCTGTTATGATTTAAATGTTCTAGCATTAGCCAGAGCCAGACAGACAAACACAGGACTGGTCAGGCTCTGGGCGTTTGGCAATGCCAGAAATACTAGCACAGATACAAAAAGTAAGGATATAGTTTTGTAACATCTGAGTTACCTACAAAAAATCTCTGGGCGTTTGGCAATGCCAGAAATAGAGTTACCCACAAAATGATTCAACTATTAAGTTAAGCACAAACCTTTATGTGATTCGCATCACAGGAAATCTGCAACACAGACCAGGCGTAGATTCAGGTTGTGACCTGGTACTAAAGACGCCACTCAGAATTCTACAATAAACGGACTCTACCATGACGTCAGTGCCGGCAGATGTTTTAGATGAGTAGTAAAATAGAGTATTTTCATACATGTTTTTCCTATTTGTCTTAGAAGTGTGTGACTCACTCCTGTATTTTCTGCTGTATTTCTAAGTTCATTCATATAAAGAAACAAATGGCAGTAACTGAATGTTATGAAACAACCAAAATCAGACTCTCAACAGACACATGTATCTGTAGCCTCTGCTGCTTCACTCCAGAGATGGAGAAAAAATGTGTGTGTGTGTGTGTGTTCCCAGTCACACAGAGGTCTCTCCTGCCCCTGCTATTCCTCAGTACAAACACTGTGTGGAATACAGCATTTAAATACACTCTCTCTTAGCCTGCCCCCTACTGTTGCCCAGACCAACGTTCAAACACACACATCTACACTCACACACACTCTGGGGAGAATACAGCGGTAAATCACTGCTTCAGTTGCACCAAACCTGACAGGAGGGTTTTTATGACTTCACTCTATTTTAGTATATTTTTCTAATCCCACTCTTCCCTCTTCAGCCCCAGTAAGGCTCTCTGAAGTTAGACTTTGACACAGAGGACTTTGTGGATCCTGCTGCCCCCCGTGGTTAAGAGTGGTACTGCTCAAATTTTTGATCTGCCTTCACTAGAATATCAACAGGTCAAAAAAAGAAAAGAATCAATAACTATATTTACATTTGGCTCCTGTCGACTAATACATAAAAACAGATGTAGTCCCATGAATCACTTTTAGTAGAAAAACATTCTGGAATTTAATATGGCACCGTTTATAATCCCGGACATTGTAATTATTGTATTTGCTACGTAATATATGGTTTTCAGCAATTAATACCAAACACATATCTCAGCTTTACCTCTGATTTATTTTGTGACTCACATTTATTTTGCCCTTTTTAAATACAGTTAAATGTCAATATTTAAGTACAGTTAAATGTCAACATATCAAGTTTGTTGCTCGACTAAAATATTTTGATGAATTTTCCAAATGTCTTCACGGTGCTGAAGTAATTTGTCACCATTAGTGTGTGTGAGTGTGTCTTTGTGTCTCTGCCCTCTTTCCATCCCACAATATTTTGCTCTTGTAGTTCTCAAAGTAACCAGTTGGTGTCGTCCTTTCCCCGCTGTCAGCTCCACGGTGTTATTCATCTTAGTGACAGATTGAGAGTCTGTTCTGACACTTGACTCGGACGCTGTAAAAATGTCACGTGTGGAATGACTTATAAAGCAAACAGAGAATTTGTTTTGAATTTATTCAGGATTTCACTAAACCGGACGATGAAATGTCAGTTTAATTAGCCTTTACCTTAACTGCCATTTCAATCCAATTACCCTTTAGTATTTTATGCCATGTTTCCCAGTCCTGTTTGTTCTATTACCTACTGTATAACAAATGTAAAAATGTCATTTCCTTTAAAATGCCTTTAAATTATCTCCATCTGTTTCTTTACTCTTTCAGGAGCAGGAGAGAGTTAAGAAGCAGAGTCTTGTCCATCCTGGAACTTCTTCTTCCTGCTGTTATCGAAACCCCCCACCCCCACCCTGTCAGCTGCCTCATTCCACTATCACTTGGACCTGAAACACAGCTAGGGGAAGACTGAAGGCACAGATCCAGAATGATCACCTCGGAGCTTCCCGTCCTGCAGTGAGTGAAAAAGTTTCTCAGTGAATGTGTGACATCATCCATACTAACAGCCACACAGGTTGTTTGTCTGAATACTGTGTCACTAACTGCTGTTAGAAAAAAGACTTTATCACGTCATATTCAGAGAACATGTTTTTAAATCTATGCTGTCATGGCCCAGGTCTGTCTTTGACGGTGACATCCACTCCAGGAAATGCTGGTTAGACACAGGAGAACATTTAGCAACGGACTTATTCCACCACAGGAAGTCCTTCCTGCCTCTTTAACTCTTCCCTAAAATTTGAATGAATTTTACACTTAGCACAGTGAACCTGCTATCTGCCCTGTGTATATTTGTTGTTATGCTTTAGGATTATTTATATAATTAATTCCCTATTAATTATTTAATTAATAAATTCCCTGTTTCTGTCTCTTACACTTCCGTGTGTTTCTGGTGTTCCGTGGTGAATTGTTTTGCAGTAACAACACAAAAACACCAATAGTTTTCCCTTGGAATCAATAATACATTTCTAGTTTTGTTCCTCATCCTGATTTAACGGTCAATAAGTCGTTGACTCGTCAGCCTGTATCAGCTTCATTCTTCATGCCTGTAGTCTTCCTAGCCTCAGATGTATTTACTTGGTGGATGAATATGAGCTTCAGTCATCTTTGAGTCACATATTTGATTTATTTGTTCCTTCTCTCAGGGACTCATCCAATGAGTCTGGGGCCACAGACACTGTGGGCTTAAGTATGAACATGAGTGAGATGGACGATCCTGAAGTAAAAGGAAAAAAGAAGAGGGGGAGGCCTGGAAAACAAGCGCAGGTACGAGAGCAGGTCAACGGAGCTCGTGGGACAGTCATGAGAAAATCCTCTTTATTTCATGTGTTTATAGATTTATTCATTTGTTTGTCTGCGTCTTGGTTCTTTATAACAGTCGGCCAATAAGAAACCCCGGCGGTCACCCACAGACAAGACGACGCCTGTGGCAAGAGGCCGAGGTAAAGCCAATGGCGTTGCTCAACACAATGGAGATGGCACTGACCTGGTCACTCTGTTTGAAGTGGTCAAAATGGGCAAGAGTGCCATGCAGGTGAGTGACAGTAGCTGTTCATGTATGTTTGTCCAAAAGAGAGACAGAGAGTTTGTAAATATAGATGTATGGTGTTAGTGACACACGTGTGCTTCAACAGTCTGTGGTGGACGAGTGGATTGAGTCGTACAAACAGGACAGAGACCTGGCTCTGCTGGACCTCATCAACTTCTTCATCCAGTGCTCAGGATGTAAAGGTAAAATTCCTCAAACTGGAAAAGGTCACGTTGGTCTGTGTCAGCTGACACACGTATGTGGATATATCTGTTCATGAAATCCTTTCACTGCTGTGTAACCAGGCACCGTGAGGATCGAGATGTTCAGGAACATGCAGAACGCCGAGATCATCCGTAAGATGACAGAGGAGTTTGACGAGGTAAAATCCCTTTAACTACAAATCTTGTTTTTTTAACAATTTTTTTTCTAAAGTAGCAACGTCTAAGAATTTATTAGCCAACCAATATTAGCATAATTATGTAAACCGGTAAGAGTCGTTATCAGGTTAATATCGGAATTGGAAATTTAGTGTTTGGACAATATTAGCCTATTGGATATCAGCAAAAAGTTCATATCGAACATCCCCTAAAAAGAGTGATGAGCTTTTTAAAAATTAATCAACATCATGAACAACATTCAGTCAGATTCAGGTTCAAAC
>NC_024307.1:11450536-11460437 GCF_000523025.1 Cynoglossus semilaevis
TATGAGAAACATGCAGGAAAAGATAAATGTTTGGAAAATAATTTTAGAAAAAACTTTCTTAAAAGATTTTTAGTTTTTGACCAAAAATTACACAAGAAATTCACATTTTGACATAAAACTTTATACAAAACTATTTCTAAAAATGTTCTCTTAAAATTTATTAGACTTTGACCAGAAATAACATGAAACGTTAATAGAATAAAATTTATAAAAATAATATTTAAACATTTTCACGATCAGACCACAAGGATTTAAAAGCCACAGATTTAAAGCCACAGTTTTACCGAAAATTTCCAGAAATACATTTAAAAAAAAAAAAAGAGAAACATGCAGAAAAGATAAAACTTTAATTCCTTTTTTCCTAAAAAGTTTCATCAAAAATTTTCACCATCAGACCACAACACGCAAAATTAGGATTTAATGAAAAATTCCAAAAATATTTTTTTTCCCAAAAAATTCTCAAAATGCTCTAATTTGATAAGAAAAAAAGATTACATTTTGAATTTTTTTCTCAAAAACTTTCATCAAAATTTTTCACCTGACCTCATGACATGCGAAATTAGGATTTTACCAAGAAATGTCTCAAGATGCTGTAGTTTGATGAGAAGCATGCAGAAAAGATACAATTTAGAATTTTTTTTTTTCGAAACATTTCCATCACAATTTTTCACCCTTTGATAATGACACGTGAAATTAGGATTTTACTGAGAAATTTGAAAAAAGAAATCTAAAAAATGTATTAAAATGCTCTAATTTTATGAGAAACATGCAGAAAAGATACAATTTAGAAAATCCATCCATCCATTTTCATCCACTTATCCGTTACCGAGTCGCGGGGGCAGCAGTCGCCACCCAAATCACATTGCACCGTACCAGCCCCCCTAAACCTTCCTGTGGGTGGTGAGTCCACTGGAAGGTACCAACCGCCCTAACCGGGAACTTGCCCAGGAGGTGAACCCTGGGGTTCCACATCAAAGACAGAGACATTGCTTCTGGGCCAAAGCAAACATGATTTAGAAAATACTTTTTGCAAAAATTTTCATGAACATTTTTCAACATCTGACTACCATGACATTTAATTTAGGATTTTGCTAAAAAATTCCAAAACATTTTTTTTCTAAAAACTTTTCAAAATGCTCTAATTTGATGAGAAACATGCAGAAAAGATAAAAATTTCTTAAAATACTTTTTGCAAAATGTATCATGAAAATTTTTCAACATGACAACCACATGTGAAATTAGTGACTGGAGCTGTAATGTTTATCATTCAATCATTACAGGAGCGGCGCACTTTTGTCCACTGTAATATATTAAATTGGAAAAATGACAAAAAAATTGATGTTTTTCTTACAGGTGAAGATCTCAGAGGATCATCTGAGGCGGTGTGTCGCACACCTCGGGGCTTTAGTGATGGAGAGAGAGCGCCGCAGCTTCCTGCTTTACTCGCAATTCTATGAACAAATCCTGCAGCAGAACCAAAAGCTACTGTACCAGAGAGAACAGGTCAGGGTGTGGTTCATCTCTACAGCAGAAAATGAAGATTAAACAAATTAGCAATGTCAAGGACAGACAACAACGTTTTTGTTTTTTTTTGTTTCCCAAAATTGTCTGACTTGTTGTCTGATGCTTTTTCCCCCAGCGTTACTAATCATACTGTATGAACTTAAATATCTCTGTGTTAGCCTAAGTGTATCCATAAACATTTAAATCAATAGTAGAAAACAACAAACATTTACTACAATGCAGATAAATAAATATATCAGCTTTACTTTCCCCCTTTGTTTTGTGCTCAGGATTTAAAAGCCACAGATGTAAAAAAACAGAAAAGGAATCGTCTGCAAGAGGTGAGTGAAACAAACATACTAATGAATAAAGATGGACAAAACTTTTAAAAAATCACATTCATTTTAGAAGAAAAAAACCTTTGTTCCTTGTGTCCCTGTATTTTGTTGTTGTTTTTCCACAGGTCTCGGGCTCGTGCCGTCACATGATGCTGGAGATCTCAGCTCTGCAGGCTCGAGTCGCTCACCTGGAAGATGAGAAACACTCTCTGGAAGAGAAACTGTGCCTCAAATTTAAAGAACATTACGACCATGTGGTTCGACAACTGGTCTCCACCTGTGTCCAGCTGAAGGTGAGAGGTTCCTCCCTGAACCTTTGTGCTTGGTTGGACCTGGCAAAGTGATTTATATTTATATTTTTACCATCTCTATTTTATAATCACTGTGATCCAGGCCAAACTAGACGAGCATCCCCTGCAGATGGAGCAGGACGTCTCTGTGCTGGTCAACACCGTCAGAGGAGAAGGAGTGGAGAGACTCGTGCAGATCAAGAACAAGTACGACTGCACCAAAGACAACTGGGATCTCACAGTCACACAGTTAAAGGTACTGGAGACACAAGAGGACACAAGATGTTGGTTTAGTGTGTTGAAGAAAATGATTTGATCTTGTGTATGAATGTGTGTGTGTGTGTGTGTTAGAAGGTTGAGCTTCACGATCTGAGCCTGGAGAACAGTCAGCTGACGTCTCTGCTCTGTAAACTGAAGGCTCTGAGTCGATGGAAGCAGACGGTGGACCAGGAGAAACTTCACAGACAGCTGCTCCAGACTCAGCAGGTGAGGAGAGGAAAAGTGAAATTTTATTTCTTATTTTCCCTTTGATGTTTATTTGCACCGTGTGTGATTCCTGACCTGTGAGTTTTTCTTGGCCGTCGTTTCTTGCGTGACTTTTCTTGGCAAAAAGCCATAATGAGAAGTTGAGCTGGTGTTTATCTGTGGTCTTCAGAGGGAGATTAGCAGTCGCTCCGATGCCCTCAGAGTGAAGATGGTGGCGGAGGAGGAGGTGCTTCTCCTCCAGGAGGAGCTGGACGCTGTTCGTCAGATGCTGAGCTCCTGTCAGGCCGAGTGCAGCCGAACCAAGAAGCTGCTCAGCAAGAAGGTAGAAATCAATGTCAGAACATCTTTGTTCACTCTAAATCTGAATGAAGGTGTGAATGAAGGTGTGAACGGACCTGTGATTCCTGAAAAACACAAAAAATACTTTAGGAAATGTGTCCTGACTTTTGAGTTTCCTGGCTGTAGAAAAAGTCAAAAGTTAAATCAGAATGATGAGCTGCTCACATTGATTTTTATTTACCTCCTAATTCACTGTCACTTTTACAGAGCGAGGAGCTCCAGATGGCCAGACATCAGTCCGCAAAGGAGGCTCGCAGCAGGCAGGAGCTGGACACCTACAGAGCAAAGAGTCTGGAGCAGATGAGAGTAGATGTAGAGGACAGAGACAGACAGCTGAGGGCGCTCTCTGAGCAGCTGGACAGAGGCAGTAAGATGAGCCAGTTCCAGAGACAACGCAGTGCCAAGAAGATAAGACAGGTCTGTGATCTGTGTTAGAGCCTCAGCTGTTCATTGAAATGCCTGAAGATGGTGCTAGACAATGGAGGACAGGAAAGCAGGGAGTCAGGAAGCTCTAAACAATTTGTCACAACAATAACAATAGTTATTTTTCTACATATCCTCTGATTAGGTCAAATCTTCTTGGTGTTTCTATCAGAGAAGAATTTTTTGAAATGACATTTGTATGCTTACACATTTTCTTCAATCCAAACATACATTCATAATTTCCTGAGTGCAGGTGAAGGGCCAGTTGCACCAGGAGCGCAGTCTCAAACAAGAAGCCTTCCAGCAGGTAGAGAAGCTGCAGAACCAGGTGGTGGACATGGAGGAAACGTTCTCCAGAAACAGCTCTGCTGCAGGTGCACATTCACCACAACTGACATTGACTGACTTCAAAGAGTTGATGTTTCCACATGTTAACAGTTTAGTCAATGTTTTGTGATTGTGTTTCAGTGCAGAGCAGGAGTGGTTACAGACTGTCAGCCAGCAGATGGAGCTGTAGTAGAAGTCCTTCTGCAAGTAATGGACACAATCTTTGACAAATACTGCATACGTTTGTTTAAGAAAAGTTTGACTGATCACTGATTGTCCTTATGAACTTCTACAAGTTTAACTTTTATTTTTAAGCAAACTCTTAGTTACCTTTTAATTTAACCTTTAATTTTATTGCTATTTTTCAGCTAAGTTGTTAGGATTTGTTAAGACACTTTTGGTTAGCTCATGCTATATTTAGGCTAATGTTTAGTTGTTTTATTTGCTTCATTTTGCTAACTTTTTTAAATCTATTTTTGCAATGTTTCAATTGACAAACTAATAAACTACTGACAATATGAGCAATTTAGATTTTTTCATTAAAACCATTAAATACAGAAATATCAAATTATAATATGATCTCCATGACATTGACTATTAACTTTTTTTTTCTTTTAGACATTTTACATTGGTGTTTCTATAGTTACCTATTTAATCTCGAGGAATATAATTTTAAACATATATTTGATGAGCACTTGGTATGACTGTTAATTGTGTTACTGTACTGTTCTGTCTCAGGCCTGCAGAGACTCAGTCAGCAGCTCAGAAGTCTAACTTCAGATTCTACCACACTTCTGGACCCGGCCTCAGAACGTAGACACCTAAGAGCAGCAACAGACCAGAGTCGGTCCAACACCAGAATCGACCGACAAAGAGCAGTAAGTCCATTTGTCTAGAGTAGTCTAACACTAACCAAACAATATATGATGGCTAAAAGATAGCCCAAAATTATATATATATATATATATATATATAATTTTGGGCTATCTTTTAGCCATCATATATTGTTTGGTTAGTGTTAGACTACTCTAGACAAATGGACTTACTGCTCTTTGTCGGTCGATTCTGGTGTTGGACCGACTCTGGTCTGTTGCTGCTCTTAGGTGTCTACGTTCTGAGGCCGGGTCCAGAAGTGTGGTAGAATCTGAAGTTAGACTTCTGAGCTGCTGACTGAGTCTCTGCAGGCCTGAGACAGAACAGTACAGTAACACAATTAACAGTCATACCAAGTGCTCATCAAATATATGTTTAAAATTATATTCCTCGAGATTAAATAGGTAACTATAGAAACACCAATGTAAAATGTCTAAAAGAAAAAAAAAGTTAATAGTCAATGTCATGGAGATCATATTATAAGGAACCGTCTCAGCTGCACGTTCTGACGCCACAGAGGTTGTTACCTGAGCTGTAAAGGACACAAAAAAAAAGAAAAATCACTCACACACACACACACACACACTCACATATACACACACTCACATATACACACACTCAGTGCTGCTGTGGTTTCACTGTTGTCTGGTGTGTGTGAGTGAAGCCTGATATCAAAGTCCTGGACAATAAAACCTCAGTTTGATTATCTATTGTTTTCACTGAGTTGTATGAGATGATCTGAGAAGACGAGTTGTAAAATGGAAACAATAAAAATAAAAATAACAATTGTTAATAACTGTTTTCAAGTTCTACTTTTATTCAACTAAGTTGATGTAGTAGATTAAGAACCAAGAAGAGTTGATTTCTAAATACTTCATCTGGTTAAAAGCATCTCAATAACTATTCAGTGATTGATTTGGCGTGAACAATTGACGCACCTTAAAACTGAACTTTTTTTTTTATATGAAAACACAAAAAATGCCCATTAAAAATAACATCAGTTACACTTGGCCTTGAACCAGTGTTTTTTTACTGTCACCAAAGACGACTAAGAACTCCACTGTTGGGTTTTTACAATAGGTTTGTATATCTAAAGTTTAAAAAAAAACAGACCAGATATTTCTCTTTTCCTTAGTGACTTAGTGATACTTTATAACAACTGATATGTTTTGGCATATATTTATTAAATTTGTCAGTTTTTTGTTAAATTGTTTTTTTTTTTTTAAAGACAGAAATCCACTCTCCATGTTGAGACGCTGCCTTTTGTAACATTTATTTTCTTAAAAAAAAAAAAACTCAACTCTTTCAGTCAAACCTTAGTGAGTGGGTAAAACTGTTTTGTGCTGAACACACTCAGATATAAAATCTGTTCAGGTCCATGTCTCAGAGTCTGGTCCACACTCAGCTCTCCTGCTGGAGACCAGTGGTACACAGATAGGACACAGTTCCTGCCTGGATCTGAAAGGTCTGTCCCTGGATGTGGTGGCTGGAGATCTGCTCACTGGTCTGGCTGATGGAAATGGGCTGGCTGCTCTGGCTGCTGATGTGAATGGCCTGGCCGTGCTGCTGCACGGGCTGATGCATCACCTGCAGCTGCTGAGCAGGGCCGTGCTGCGACTGCAGCTGCTCCATGGCCTCTTTGCTCAGAGTGATGAGGTGCATCTGCTCCGGCTGCTGCGTCACCTGTCCCTCCAGCATGCCGATGTTCTGGATCTGAGTCGCGTGGTGGTCCACCACGGCGCCCTGAGCGACCAGAGCCACGTTCTGCATGTGCCCCGAAGCCTGGGTGAGGAGGGTGAGTCTGGACTGGCCTGGCTCGGCTGTGTCGCCCTCTGAGGTGATGATGCTGATGTCCTGTTCGTGCACAAAGTTGATGTTGTTGACCACCAGCTGGATCTCCTGCTCGGAGCTGGATGGCAGCTGGTACGGCTGAAGCTGCAGGATGTTCCGCTCCTCTTCCTCCACCTCCTCCTGAGGCTCTGCTGCTGACATCACCACTGCTGTGTCTGAGGCAGACTCCGCTGACTGCACTCGCTCCTTGCCGTGTGATTTGGTGTGAGTTCTCAGATTGTCCAGACGAGTGAATGTAAGGTTGCAGGTGGAGCAGGTGAAGGGTTTGTTCCCTGAGTGAGAGGAGACGTGTCGTCTCCTGGCGCTGGGGTCCGAGAAGGACTTGTTGCAGAGGCTGCAGGCGTACGGCTTCTCACCTCTGTACAGGTGAAAACACACAACCGTGGTTTGAGCTACGCAGCAGTTTTTCAATTTTTCATGAAAATGACTGAAGAAGAATGCACACAGTTTCTGACCTGTGAATTCGTATGTGAGTCTGCAGCGTGCTCTTGGCTGTAAAACACTTTCCACAAATCTCACAGGTAAAAGGCTTCTCTCCTGATAATACAGTGAGAAATTTTAGACTTCCAACGTTAGTTTTGGTCTCAATTCACCAGTTTTTTTAGAACCTCATCGAAATTTCACCTGTGTGAGTTCTCAGATGTTTTCTCAGCTGAGCTTTGTCAGGAAACTTGTGATGACACTCTGCACATTCTGGGAATGATTTTCCTAAAAAGAAAAAAAAAATTTTTAAATATTAAATTTTTTTTTCGGGCTAAGCAGTGAAAACAGAACCTGAGTATCACCTGTGTGAACCCTGTAATGACAGTTGAGTTGTTTCTTCTGTGTGAAAGTCCTTCCACATTTGTCACATCCAAAAGACCTCTCTTCTGTGTGGTGCAATTTAAAACATCAGCAAAAATCAACAGACTTTAACAATTCAAATCTTGAACATCAATTCAATAATTCCATTTCCATCTGTGTGACCCTCGTCAGCTCTTACCATTGTGCAGGTTCATGTGTTCCTGTAGTGAGTGTTTGGTGCAGAGGGCTTTGGAGCAGATGGTGCAGACGAACGGTTTCTCTCCCGTGTGCTTGCGCTGGTGAACCAGCAGTATGTAATTCTGGCTAAAACTCTTCCCACACACTTGGCAGCGGAAAGGTTTCTCTCCTGTGGGAATCAGTGCAGAATATAGTGAGGCGTACGTCCATGATGGGATTTGAGCCAATCCCAGCAGTCTCAGCCAGTGATCATCCTTCACTGGTCAGCTGTCCCGGCCCACGCCCACCTTCTCTCAATGACTGCTGGGATTGACTCCAGCCCAGCTAATCTGAAAAGTATCATGGAGTAAAAGATGAATGAAGGCTACAGATCCGTCGATCTTAGCTCTGGGCTGTGATTACCTGTATGTGTCCTTTTGTGGATTATTAAAAAGAGGTGATTTTTAAACACTTTGCCACAGTCCTCACATCTTGCTTCTGTGTTTGGATATTTTCTTTTCCTGCCTTTTTTCCCCGGCTCTTTGCTCACCGCTGTGTCCTGGTCCACTTGGTAATTCAGGTATTTTACTGGAGGCCTGACTTTGCGTTTGCTCTGTCGACCCAGATGGACTTCTGGATCAACATCAGTGTCAGTTTTACAGTTGCCTTCTTTTTGGTTATTGTCCATATTGTCCAAGTGTGAACTTTTTGCCTCCTGCTCCGTTACTGCCACAATTTTCTTTGGTCGTCCTTTTTTGCGTTTGGACAGATGAGGATCCTCAGGTCTGTCTACACATCTTGTGTCGTCTTCAACCTCTTTTGCACCAGCTGTCAGTTCAGTGAGCACTTTCACAAGGTCTTTCACTTCCACCAGATGAGCTGCGGCCAGGAGTTGCTCTGTGGTGTTCTCCTCCAGGGACACGTGAGCACTGTAGATGAACTCCAGCACTGTGGAGAACATCTCAGCTGCCATGCCGTCCAGTCTGAAGGTAGACTGACCGATACCATCCTGTGATGTGAACATGAGGGAGAAGTACTCACTGCTTGCTGCCAGCAGAACTTTGTGAGCTCTGAAATGAACGTCCTCCACGACCAGAGTGACGTCACACAGCAGGTCCCTTCCCCTTAGTTTGTGAAATTTACTCAGGATGCTCAGTCTATGGGAGTCTGAATGAACAGCTACCAGTGAAGATGTTCTGGCCGAGGTTTCCTGAGACATCTTCTCTTCTACAACACCACCCTCTGCTCTTTGGGGGGGAAAAAATAGAAAAATTAATAAATAATATCTTTGCAAGTGAATTTTGTTGACCATATTTTAACATTATATTGAAAATAAAGTTAAATATGTGCCGAAGAGTTTCCTTTTAAATATTTCCCATTATTGTTCATGAATGAAAGCATCGTAGTTTAATAGTCAAACTTAATACTATACTGCACATGTCATATGCCTTGTTTTAGCGTTATGTGTACACTAGCCATTAGGGTAAACGGCTGTAAGTTCACTCCATGTCAGCTAAATTACCTAGCTAATTTAATATGTGTAATTATTCATATGGAGTAATTGTTGGCATCGCGTGTGGACTTTTTTAATACTACTGCAAAACGACGTACGGTACGTCGTTACCGTAACAACCGGTACGACGTACTGCTGCTGTAAATAAGTCGATCCCTCACTTTTTAAAAGCTATTTCTTTTTAATTACACTTTCTGGAAAATTGTTAAAATATTTATTTATAATATTACAATTATTTGTACTGTGTACCATATTTGAAGACGATAGAGCGTTATACTGTAAACAGAGCGGTAATAGAAGCAATGCGAATGCTAGCAAACACGCTAGTTTTGCAATGTTGTAAGGAACGTATATGCTGTGACCTACGATAGGCAAATTAGAGACAGGCAGACATAATTTTTAACTAACGTGAATGAAAACGAATCACCACTGTCACTGACAGGACCAGCTTAGTACTCTAACCGCTGTGTATTTTCTAACAGTGAGCTTTTAGGACCTTACCTTCGCTACGTTCTCTCAACAGAGGGCAAGAACATTCTATCGCGAGATGTAAGATATTACACGAGATGCCCTTTACCTGATCTACCAAAGCACTGTTGAGTTGAAAAGCGGCTGCTTTGGCTGAAACCCATCTCCCCACGTCTTTATAAATCTGTTTTAAAAATTTGTCCACATTGTTTAACAGCTGTGATATTAAAACATGCACCATGTCGTTTTTTATGTTTGTCTAATGTCAATGTAGTGACTAGAATAACGCAAAAGGGCGGTCTGTGGCGTCTGTGTAGAACCGGTAAAATCGGAGGGCTTTCATGTTTGCCGAGATACTTCGCTGCACCGTCAAAAAGAAGGTTCTAAAGGTGATTGTTTGTATATTTTAATCGACTACACTGCACTGTCGCTGGGGTTACTTGAAAGATTATTTTGTGTTATTTTTATTTTTATTATACTGCCTACATGTTTACGTTGGAGTATATATCCAATATATATATATATATATA
>NC_024307.1:11460511-11486903 GCF_000523025.1 Cynoglossus semilaevis
ATATATATATATATACACACACATACATACATGTATGTACACACACATACAAACAGACCCAAAGAATTTTAATGCCTACTGTAAATGGCTGCCTTTTTTAGATTTCTTTTGTTTATTCAATTTTTATTCTACACCAAGGCATAACAAATTAGCTAAAAGTGCATAAAACAATAAATAAAGAAGAAAAAAAATTAAATAAAAGTCTAAGTTAGCCTAATGTTCAGCAGAATAGAGAAAAAACTGTTCAAATCAGCTGAGGTAAAATGACTTGTAAAATGGCAAATTATTTTGTCAACCCTGTCCTCACTTAATACTTGTGAGTGTTTGGGGTACAACCCTAAAGACATGAACTGTAAGTCAGTGGACTTTTTTATGGTAGTGTGAACTTCTGTAGCAGAGTGTCTGTTATGTAACACCTTGTTGAAGAAGTTTATGATTTTGATCTTTAGACTGTGCAGCCAGTCACAGCAGTGTTAAAGAAAAGCAAGTAGTGGATTAACTTTTATTAAACTCACTGGTCACTGTTGGTCTTTACTGGTTAGCTGCTCCGTGCACCAACCTCTCCCTCCATTCACAAGTTTGTCCAGGATGAAACATGCCAGGGTGGTCGTGATCGGAGGCGGTGCGGTGGGTTTCTCCACTGCTGTCTGCATCGCCGAGACTCTTCCTTCCTGTTCTGTCACTCTGGTGGCCGAGAAGTTCAGTCCTGATACCACCAGTGATGTAGCTGCTGGGATCCTGTTCACTGCAAACTTCCCAGGTAGGAAACAGCCAGCTGTACAACAAAGTTAAATTGCAAATGTGATGATATCACTGCAGTTCAATCGAACAGACACAAATAACAGTCAAATGCGAAGTTAGGTCAGAGTGCACATATGAGTAGGATTTTCTGTTTTGTTTTTTTTGTTTTTACTGCATCTTTAATTCAGATGTCCCACTGGAAAGACAGAAACGTTGGTTACAGGACAGCTTTGATCACCTGCTGGCCATCGCTCACTCAGAACATGCAGCAGAAGCTGGAGTCATGCTGACCTCTGGGTAATAACTTTATCAACAGTAGTCAAGTCAGCCATGAAACCATCTTCTGGTCTCAGTTAATGTTTATTTATCTTTTCTTCTACAGTTGTCAGATTTTCCGAGAGATTCCAGAAGATTGGAAGCCTTACTGGTCAGAGATTCTGATCGGCTTTAGAACCATGACCGACCTTGAATTAAAACATTTCCCAGAACACAAGTTTGGTCAGGTCTTTACCACCCTGAAGAGTGAATGTCCAACTTACCTGCCATGGCTGGAGCAGAGGTTGGTTCATGTCGATCTGTTTATTTATTACTAATTTTCCACCTTAAAAAAAAAAAAAAATTTTCACATTAAGTTTGCAGTTGAGATGACTTAACAGATATACAAGAAGATTCACCCTGTGTCACCGGCTCAACAAGATGATGGAAACATTTCTCAGATTTTTTTCCATATTGATGCATGTTGGTGATATTAACGCCTGTTCTACCACCTCCAAACCATAATGTTATTGTTGTGATCTGATAACTGTAAATGTCACTCAGAAGTCAGGAGATACTGACCAGAGAACTAAAGAATTATAGAGAGGGAGGGTTTGCAGGAATGGTCAATGTTGAGTCTGCTTTTAACATGTCCCAAAGGTTCAGGAAGGCCGGAGGTCAAGTACAACAGAGGAAAGTCTACAGTCTGCATGAACTAGGAAACTACGACGTCATCGTCAACTGCTCTGCCTTGGGGTCCAGTACGCTGATGGGTGACACCCAGATTCACCCCATCAGGGGTCAGGTTCTCAAAGTGGAGGCACCCTGGCTGAAGCACTTCATCAGAGATGGAGACGGTAAAACCTACATCTTCCCAGGCATCCACAGTGTCACCATTGGTGGGACGAGGCAGGTGGGAGACTGGAGACTGGAGGCTGACCAAGAAGACACCCAGAGCATCCTGCAGCGCTGCATCAAACTGGTGCCCTCACTCTCTAAAGCCAAGGTTCTCGACACCTGTGTGGGTCTGAGGCCGACCAGGACCAGTCCCAGGGTGGAGAAGGACGTGTTGCAGCTGCAGGGCCGCACGGTTCCGCTGGTCCATAACTATGGCCATGGAGGCTGGGGCGTGGGCCTGGCCTGGGGCACCGCCGTGGAGGCCACACAGCTGGTTAGACAGTGTCTAAATGAGATGCCATTACAGGCAAAAATGTGAAGAAAAAAAAATCTAAACCTTTCACTCTGCTGATGCTGCACACAGGTAGCAGCACAACTGATTAGGTCCACATGTTAAACCCAGGAGTTTTTCATGAGACACACAAGACTTAAATTTAAAGTTTGTTTCCACAAAATTATTTTAAATACATTTAAATTACTTTGTGTTAAATAATCCACACCTTTCAGTTTCTGGGTACATGTCTACAATGTGTTATAATCGGTATATGCATTTTAACTGTGCAGAAATACAAAGTGTATCACTGCTCAGAAATACAAAAAGTCCTAAAAATATAGTAAAGTATGTTAGATACGATAGTATGTCCTTCAAAAACTGTTGTAGCTTACCTTGAAAATGTAGAATTTAAGTCTCAACAATTGCACAATAAACAAATTTGAATAACTTACCTACCATTGAGATGAAGATATTTAAAAATGTGATTAAAAATCAACATACACGACAGAATGTGTCCTTTTATACACAGAACTTTACCTTCAGGAAGAGAAAAGGTCTGTCATTGATGAGCCTAAACATCTGTGTGTTCTACACACATCACATTTTTATTAATTAAAATGCTGTACAGAAATTATTAACAAAAACTGTTTAATAAAATCATAATTTTTACTGTATTAGAAACAAATGGATGATTTTAACTTGGCTGTTAAACTATTTTTTTAAAAGCATGTCGTACCTGCGAAGTTAGAGAAGGTTTTATGGTCGATAATAAAACAAAACAATAAACTGAATTCTATCATCAACAACACAGTGTGAAAATGTTGATTGTGTTTTGTTCAAACGTTTTCCCAGGGAAGTAAAGGCATCACTCCTTTTTCTTTTGCATGGTTTTAGCAGACCAGTGTTAGCCAATCAGATTCAGAGTTGGCGGTTACTTCAGTAACAGAACCTACATGATCTGCAGACGATTTTCGAGCACGACTTTCTCTAACGACAGCGGTAACTTTTCGGTTAAGGAAGTGGAATTGGGTCCCGAAGGTCGCAGGTTCGAGTCCAT
The DNA here is from genome assembly GCF_000523025.1 of Cynoglossus semilaevis. Classification (NCBI taxonomy): domain Eukaryota; kingdom Metazoa; phylum Chordata; class Actinopteri; order Pleuronectiformes; family Cynoglossidae; genus Cynoglossus; species Cynoglossus semilaevis. The sequence goes on from NC_024307.1 coordinate 11,463,736, forward strand.
CAACAGCCAAGTTGCCACTTAGAGTGGATTGAGCATCACACCGTTCCATACATGCAAAAATAGTTACATCGAGGGCAACTGGACAGAGTAGGTTTCCTGAAGACGTTTCACCTCTCATCCATAGATCAAAGCTAACAAAGCTGAATAAACAGCAGCTCCCAGGGAAACATCTTACTGTAGGTTTCCGCAGATACATTACAGGAAGTGAGGTCATGACTCAAGACCCATGACTGCAGTGGCTCTCAGGAATCCAGATTCCTGGAGTTTATAGCCGATTTGTTTCTTTTCATTTTCAGCAGACAAGCTTCAGCATTGGCTGAAATGACACGACTCTTCCAACTCTCCAAGGAGACGGGCTTTGTGCAGTGGGATACACTTCCGACTGTCTGAGGAGACGGGCTTTGTGCAGTGGGATACAGAGACACCGTCTGTCGGTGAAGGCTCTTGTGGTGAGGAGAAAAAAAGAAAGGAGTGATCGGACTTCACAGTTTCTCCGTGACTGGAGTTGCACTCACTGCTGCAGTTGGTATTTAAAGTTGTTGGGTTTGAAGATGCAGAATTGACCGTGGAGTCTTGTTCGTCTCGGTTGTTGTCGTTTGTGGAACTGAGGTTCAGACCACAGGTTTTCATGTCGTGCAGTTCATCCCTCAGCTCTGTGTGGCAGTCTGACAGGGAAAAACTACGCTTCCGTCGCTCCATCACTGGTTTCGTTCGCAGCTCTGTGTAGCTGTGGTTCCTGATAATGGCTCCACTGGTAAAATGCACTTTTGTTGGTTGCAAGAGCACAAGTCTGCACACTAGGGTTCTTACAGAGGGCCTGGCAGCGGGTACACATCCGGGTCTGCTGTGGTCTAAAGTCTTAACAGAGTTAGGAGCAGTCAGGGTCAAAGGAGAGGCACAGAGGGCCTGAGATGAGTGGTGACTCGACTCTAGAGCAGAAGGCGACCTGCTCAGGGCTGAAGGAGCCTTTTTCTTCTTTCCTGAAATAAATGAAATGGTCAAAATTGAAGACAAATTCTAAAACTTACTGAGAGGTGGTACAAGCACAATATGCAGTGCCATGAGTCCTCTGTATTGCAACAGCAAACGAGGGTTAAAAACAGCTATTTAATATTCTACCACTAGATGGTAGCAGATGGCGAATTTGAAAAAACTCTTTATGCTAATGATCAGTGGAAGAAAATAAAAAAGCAGTAAAGTCTGGTAAAGCCCGAAGTGGTTTATTCGTTAGATTTATTTCGCAGACACATCAGAAAATGCTGAACCTCTGGATTAAACTTTCATCAGATAAAGATAAAAAGTTTCATTTTACAGTTTGTCCTCTCACTGTGTTAAACCTTTTCAAAGTAACACATCTGCATTGTTGTGCATTCACAATGTCACAAAACACCATACTGTATAACATGTACAATTAAAGTATTTAGTGTTTTTAGTATTACTGCAGTAGGCAGTGTTTTGAGGCACATATTCAAATACTGTGCAACATCGGGGTTACTGTATAACAGACTACATTAGGTACACCAAAACTGCAGGTTCAGGAGCAGAAATACTCAGTGTAGTGATGTTGACGTTGTTGTCCAACCACACGACCTTCACACAGAACAACTCTTTCTGCACTTTGTGTTTCGAGACTTCTGTAAATAACTGCAGTGCATATAGTTGTAGTGAATAAAGTAAGTCTGGCCAGTAAACAAATGCTGAGGAGTGTGGTTTCTATTTCAGTTCAGAGTTTGTTTCACACGCTGTATCTGTAGTCACTCATATTTCAACAAAGGCCAACCCCAACCAACAGCTATTACATTTACACATTAGTCTGTGAGAACGTGAGGATGTTCTGTAGTCAGTCAAAGATAAGGGACATGTCTTCACCAGTCACTGCTAAGTTTTAAAATTCTAGTCTCTTATCACTCAATTGGTTTAGTTTTTGGATCATTGGTTACAGTATGTCATGGAAATCTTGAAATTGGTTTAGTTTTTGGACCATTGGTTACAGTATGTCATGGAAATCTGCACAGAATACTAGCCAATCCCCATGGTGTGCTGTGGGGGTTTTTTTTTATACAATATATACATATAATAAGGTTGTCATACATTAAAATTTTTATTCTGATTAATCACAGAATTTGATTAATCATGAATAATCAAGATTAATCGAGATAAATCAACATTCTTCAATATGACAAACAACGTTCTATATTTGTATATATGTATATTGCTGGATCAGGTTATAAATCCACCCAAGTTAAAATTCAGTCAAACGGTTCTCTCTTATGTTCTCATCAATACTAACGGATCTGTACTGTTTGTCTGTTGTACGTTTATTTACTGCTCTGTCTTAAAGGATGGTCTGACGTAAGCCTGGCTTTTCACCGAAATAAATCTGTCTTTACTGCGAATAACGTGTGTCGTCTGCATATTAGAGGAACGATACGTGGTTGGACCGCGGGATAATGCGCTCTTCTGCTCACGAGTCATGATATACTGTATATGTTTTTTTTTTAAATCAATCTGATAAAATTAACTTAAATTAATTAACACAATTTGCGGGCTAATTTTGACAGCCACAATAAATATATATTGTATTGAGCAGCAGAGTGGAAGGAAGTAATAAACTGAGCAACTCACGTTCATAAAGCGCTTCTTTGTTAGTAAATGATATGCAGATTCATACAACCTGCTCTACACGATCTACATCTACAGCATCAACCACACCTGGGTGTTATCACACCCACTTTTTAAAAAAATCGGAATAATCTCGTGTAACACGATTATCTTTTAATAAAGTTGTAACGCTTTTTCAAAAAGGCTGGTAAAGCATTTAAATACAGATGGAGAACAGAGGAACCCAGCGATGAAGAAAAGAGAGTCCAAAGCCGCAGAAATAAAAGGAACCCCAGAGGAACAGGTGGTGAGAGAGTCTTTCTAGAAGAGCTTGGAAACGGAATGTGGAGAGACTCGCAGGACTGACGACAGCGTACGTCTTTGGAGTGAAGACAGAGGAGGCCAGAGGAGGAGCAGCAGCAGGAGCAGGAGGAGCAGCGTTCACAGTCAACTCAGACCGTCATTACCGTTCTCCAGGTTCTCGTTACTCTCGTAGCAGCCGGAGTCTCGGGGAGAATCACCCGCGAGGTCACGCCGCTCCAGGAGCAGCTTCTCCTGCGAGCCTCCAGACTGACTGCCTTTGTCAGGATCACTGCTGCCTGCAAGGCACAAAAAATCACCAGCAGAGGGCACACGGTTACGCGTTACGATTTCACAACAGCACGTAAATGTGTTGCGTTCATGGTTTGAGTTTTTTTTTTATTTTACTTTAACATAGTTATATGTCCATGGTAATGTATTTTTTATGTAAACACAGTACATTAAACTATAATATTTGTTACCTAAGTGAAACTTATAACTTTGCAAATCAGTTTCTGGTAATGACAAAGTACTGCAGCCTCTGAGGCCACTGAGTGGCCATAGGAATAAAGTGACATGACAGAAGTTCAGTACAGCTCTGCCCTGACCTGACCTACCATCGTACTCTTGCAGCAGTTCCACAGCAGTGAGCAGCACAGCTCTGTGCTGAGCATCTTTGATATTTAACTCATCCAGATCTTCCTCCTCCAGCAGCTTGAAGGTGTCCAGGTCTTCATAGCCATTGAAGAGGAAGGTGGGGAGATATTCCTGTGGAGGGAAGAGGGTGAGTGATAACAGCTCAGTAAACACAGTGTGGGTGAAATTATTTAAAATCTTCCTGAGGAATGAACAAGTGAGTTGTTTGTCATTTCTTCAGCTCAAGGAAGTAATATTTGGGGTTTTCTACAGGTTCAAATATAGTTAATGTTCGAGCTAGAAAAAAAGATAGTTCATCTAGGAGGTGAACCATTCAGTCGAGGTTCAAAGAGTTCCTTTTCTGGCTGCTGCTCTGTGATAAATGTCATGGATGTTGTTGCTTTAGAGGTAAAAATAAATGTTCAGGGTTGATCCTTGTGATTGCCACAGGTTTTGCCGTCTGGCTGGTGGAGGCATGTGACCAACATTTAAAGACAATCCGTCTTAATAATATATATATATATATTCTAAATCATGTCACTAGAATAAAAAATATTAAACATGACTTTAATTACTTTGAGGTTGATGCGATCGAGCAGCTCCTCCACAGAGGTGGGTTTGGGTTGCCTCCCTCTCCTCCTCCTCCGTGTCTTCTTGGGCTTCACCTCCTCTTCATTCATGACGTCCACATAAATGAACTTGAAGGTGCCCACTTTACCGTTAAGCATCCCCATCCAGGTGCCCATGGGTGGCTTACTGATGATGTCAATGACGTCACCACACTGACACAACGACATCAGCACAGGTTGATTATTGTTTTTAAACCACATTAAAATGCTTTGTGTTTGTTCTATGGCAGTGGCGGAGGCGAGACCTTCAATTTGAGGGAGTCGGTGTCGTAAGGACTGGGTGTGAAGTCAGTGTGAACTAGTGCTCGCCCACAGAAGGGCCCGCGGTAAGGCATTTCGTCCTCCTCGCCATCCTCAGACTTCACACTTTCTCTGTTGCTGTTGGAGGAGTCAGTGGTGCCCACTGTCTGACCACCTACACAAACCACAGAGGAACAACAAGGGTTTACACAAAAGCCTCCACCAGTTGGTTTGTGAAAATTTTTTTTTTCATTTTTCATCTCATAGAGCCACTAAAAGGGCTTAGACTATTTAAGAATGATTTAGTGACATTTGTCTTAAAAAAACTGACATCTATATGTATGTATGTATATATATATATATATATATATATAAATATAAATATAAACACTGACTGACTGACTTACTCATGGAACTCTGTCCACTAAGTGAACTCCTCAGGCTTTCGACAGACCCCCCTGGTTTCAGCTTGGGCTTCTCCAGAGAGTCAGAGTCTGTTTGAGGTGAGTTAGGACAACTGGAAACCCAGTCAGGACTTGACTAAGATAGAGAGGGTAAAACAAAGATTGAACTTGTATCTGTGTAAAGAACAAATCCATAGAAATGAAGTAGATGCACTGAGGAGCAGCAGATACAGTATGTGACCTTAAGCACGTGTTGTCCAGGAAGTGCACAACCTTTACACACCTGCTCAGACAGAGAGCTATGGTATCTCTTCGATATGTGTTTCCTCATCGTCTCTCTGACAGACTTGACCTTTCTACCCAGAGAAATGCGGGCTGTGGGTGGAGACTTTACTGTATCTCTTATACCACCGTCTCCATGCTTGTTTAAAAAAAAAAGAGGAAAAAGAGGAAATTAATAAACAAATGACTGATGCACTCTGGTATTTGCCATACTCGGATAAAAGTTAGGGATTACGATCACGTACTGGGTTTTCACTGTCAGAGGTGATGACAAGAGTGGAGCGGTTGGTCAGGTCAAATCCTCCAAAACTACAAGCTCTCTGTAAATGAAAGCAATTAAAATGAATCTTTCATTGTTGAATTATGAAGATGGTAAATGAATGGATAAGACTCAGCAAACACTGGAGGACCGTGTTCTCATTCTGTTCAGTGGCATTAATCATCAACCAACAGCAGAACCAACAGCTCCTCTCCACTCACCCCGTGTTGGCTGTTCCGCTCCTCTCCACTCACCCCGTGTTGGCTGAGCGGGTTAAGGATTCGGTGACGGAGCTCCCCATCCGTCACAGACCGAGCCATTTTTGCTTCCTCCTCATTACAGCCACCTGGTTCTGAAAATGAAGAGCCGCTGCCTTCTGCTGCCTCCCTCACCTCACCCGTTACCACCCCCTCACGGTGAATGGGGCTCTCGTTGGATTTGCTTAAGGCCTGGAAGATTTTCTGGCTGCTGCAGGTGTCCAGACTGCTGGAGGAGGGGGAGGTGGTCAGGCTGTCAGAGTCTCTGTTATATATGAGCTGCTCCTGCAGAGCGGAGGCCAGGGAGTCCACGGGACAAACTGTGAGTTTCTTTACTACACCGGAGTACAGAGAGGAGCAGGAGTCTCCACAGGCAACACCGTCTGTGTTCAGGTTTTCTGGGCAGATAGAAAAAGGACAATGGATAGGATTTACCTTTGTGATGTCAGAGAAATGTAATTTCCATCAGCAGACAAACTCTGTGGAGGTTTATCAAATATCAAAGTCATATATATTAACATATTTATTATAAAATAAAGACTAGAAGTTGTACTGGAATTTGTATTTGAATGCAGATGTTTGTAGAACCTGTAAACTGCTGGGTTGTTAAAGATAAAAATACATTTGAATAAAATGTCAGAAAGGGAATAAATGCAAATAAAATAGTATACCTTTGCAACAAAAGGAAAAAAGACAAAAGAAAACAGTTTAAATAACTGTGGAAAAAGTTAAAAAGGATGGTCTGCAAAAAGCAGGACAGAAAAATACAGTATAAAGGAAAAACAAAAAGGCAAAACGGGCAAAAAAAAAACGAGAAAAAAGAGAAAGGCTAAACATGTATAGGACGTAATTCCAGCTTAAATACTCTTTTATGGATAAACATAAAAAAACAATTAAAAAAATATTATATATTAAAATATATATTAAAAAATATTTAAAAATGACAAAAAGGGTTCTAATGCTTAATGGTCTGCACATCATAGTCCAGTCAAATGAATAAACTCTGTTATCGCAGCACAAATGCTTCCTTGAATGGTTATTACATCCCATTCTGTAGAGTCTGTCACATGATGCCAGGGTTTATTATAATGGCTGCCACTAGAAAGGTATGAAAATAAGAATTAGTTGCAGCCATGGCTACACATTCTCCTTTACAAAGACTCTGATGTTGTTAACCATACCCTCTGTTCCAGGTCTTCTAGAATCTTCAACTCTGACCAGCTTCTTCTTTACCTTCCGGGTTGAGTTGACCAGTTTGTGGAGTCTCCTGAAGGCAGCAGACTCGTCCTGTTCATTGTCTGACAAATCGCAGGACTGACAGAAGGGAATAAGAAAATTAAATTCACTACAAAATCCTATTATTTTCATTAAAACCCCACTTTAAATCTCCCTACATTTTGTACTTCAGAATTTTTTTCCCATAGGAATTAGAAAGGTCGGAAAGACGTGTACTTGCTAAATATTCTGCTGCATTTAGTTTTAGAGGCGATTCTCTGGAAACTATTTGCAGCCTAATATAAAAATGTGGTAGAAAACCACAGTGATGACAGTGAAGGCAACATCCGCAGCTGGTCTAAGTCTTCAGTTTCACAATACACCAGAAAAGGCTTCGTGTGGGTGGGAAAATAAAAGAATTATCTCTGTCCGAGAATAAAATAAACATCTTAACCTTATCATCGTGACTGTCCTTTTTGTTTTACTATACTGAAATTTTGATGTGATACTTTGGATCCTATAAGTTTACACTTTTTTTTGTAAATCAAGCTAAAGATAATTTTTCTTTAGGTGTGCAGGATACAATCAAAAGATCACCTTTTTCTTGGATTAAACAACAATAAACTCAGTGTAAAATGGTACAACTCGTCAAATTAAAAAAAGAGATCTCAGAAAACACAAAAAATAAAAATTGAACATGCGCAGCAGAGCGTGTTTCTCTACAACAATCTGAAAAAATGTGCCCTGACCCTGAGCCCCTCATCATCCCACCACGGTATCAAAGAGACGCAACCTGCATAATAGGGCCCTGTGCAGAATCCACCCGCAAACCATAGCACAATGGGGGTTTAGGGCTTTGACAGAAATGAATGGGAGTCCGCCCAGTGCCCTGCAGTTGGGCTGCTGGGCATTCAAAGGGGCCCAGGTTCACTGCTGGAACATGGACAGAGCTGCTGCTAGCAGAGAGTTGTAGAGAGTGTTGTCGACAACCCTGGTGCCGCTGAGCAGAGACTCTCATGACTGAAGGGCCCTCAGTCTGGGTTCTCAGACACTTACGTTCACTGAAGGGTCAGTCTGGGTTCTCAGACACTTACGTTGAAGTTGAAGGATTCATTTGCGTTGGGACTGGAGGCATCTGTCCATTCTGTGGGGTCAGACCTGCACGTCTGTCTGTTCTGGATCTCAAACTCTTTCAACTGTAATAAAAAAAGGAAACACTGATGTGATATATGCAGTGTCACAGGTGTTGTTCAGTATAAAAGGTGATTTATTCACACCTAAAACTCAGCATTGGTAATACCCAGTGAGATGAAAAGCGTGTTCTTAGAATACAAAATAATTTCCTCTCCTGAATTATCACTGTAATAGTAAAACACTTAATTCAGAGAAGTGAATACAAAAAACACAGGACTTCATACCCGTGCGAGAGCCTCCTCTATAGAGATCATGTTCTCCTTCACCATCATCATCAGCTGGATACGCTCTTCATCACTCATGGTGATTTCACTGGCCACAAAACCAACATCATCACCTGTTGAAAAAAATCAAAAGTCACGATTAAGCAAAAATGTATCTTCATTGTGATATTGTGATAGTTGAAAAGGTCTGAATATTAAGGATTTAAAGTTCAACAAACCTTTGGAAACCTGACGCATTGGTTCTTTCTGCGACTTTCGGAAACTCTGCCAAAAAGACTTGCTCTTCTTCCTCCCATCCAACTTTCCTGTACAGTGAGATAAACAGTTCAAAAAAAATTATAGTAAGAAAAATAGTCTAAAACAACATTATCAATGGATTTGGTGGAATAAAAGCGTTCGCTCCATATTGTTGTACCTATGCTGTAAATTATTAATGCAAACAGCACTTATTTGCAGGTTGAATATTAGAAAGAAAACTCTCTGTTTTAAAACATATTTTTAACCATAATAATAACAATAATGAAAAAAAAAACTGTACCTCCTGATGATCCATCGTCAGAGCTGGACTTGTGCACTAGAAACCTACAAAAAAGGTACAGATTTATTCATTTTACCATTTACTCTTGATTTTTCTTTCCCACATCTTAACAGTACCTGTCCTTCAAAGTTATCCTCTTCATTTTCCCACAATATTCCTCAACATGTCTTCAGCGTCAAAGTGACAAAAATTAAAAACCACATAGAAATGACAAACAGCGCACTGTCCCTCATCTCATGACAGCAGTTACCACAGTCAAGGCAAATCAAAGTGTTGAAAAAGCGATGAAAAAGCCTGACGGCTCTTGGCTGATGAACAGAGGTCAGTGCTCTTCAGCCACTGCAGGAACAAAAGAGTCTTTTTTATTTTCCACTGGAGGTTTTCTAACAGCAGCCGCAGCAGCAGCAGTTCTGCTGTGGCCTCTGCATTCTCTGCACACTTTCACCCTCGCTCTTTTTATTCATCATTCTGTCTGTCTCTCTCTCTCTCTCTCTCTGTCTGTCTGTCTTTCTATTGCTACCTTCATCTCTGAGCTGCTTGCTGTTTATAACGTTTACACTCCGCCTCCCTGAGCTCAGCTGTGGTCAGGTCAGGTGATGTCAATGCAGAGCAGACATTTTTCTACTTACCGCAGATCAAATAAATACTGACAACAAGTTTTACTAAAGAAAAATAATTAGACTGCATTTATTATGCTAAGAATAAGCCTTGTGTCTCTGGAAGATACAGATAACGCTAAAAAACCCACTGTAAACACTGTCACAGTGTAGCACATGTCGTGTCAGAACAAAACAATCTGAGAGTGTTTGCTACAAACCCCTGATTTAAATAATTTAGTTCATATAAAAAGACATTTATTGCAGAAAAGCTGCTTGTTTACTTAGAGCTTAGACATTGGCAGTGTCAGTTGAACAACAACAAATTATTATTTGCCAAATAATAGCAACAACACATAGTAATTTGCTTCAAACTTAATTTGTTATAAAGCTGTCAAAATTAGAATGACTTGTATTTTATTTCCTTCTAGCCTTACCAGTTAAACTACAGAGGAATGTAAAGGCTACTGCAGACCACCAGAGGGAAATGAAAACCTGGGCTGGTATGATTTAATAGTTTGGTCTGATTTCCCTGGCAAGTCATAAATAATACACATTTTAAGTAAGAGGTCATATAAACCCTGGTCACCAGTGGGCCATCACACATCTACAGAACCTCCACCAAAACAAAACAACCTCTAAACGACAGTCGTGTACATATATGTATATACGTACACACACACACACACACATATATATATATATATATATACAGACATCTGTTGAAATAACATTTCTCTTGTTTTCCTGCACTGATGATAAAGTCTACTAAAGCCATCTGAGACAGAGATGTTGCTCAAGACTTCATGAAACCCATGTGTGGCTTTATCATTAGTCATTGAATATCTTTTATCTTATTCAGTTTTTGACCAAATATGACTAATGTTTGAAAGTCCTTGAAAAAAGACAATGGGGGGAAGGAAGGAAGTTTATAGGTGACACGGGAATGTTTCATACACATGACACAAGGGAGGCACAAGGGAGCAGAGGAAATGCACAGTGTGACTGTGAGATAAAGAAAGAAAAATGAGATTTAAGCCTCCTTCAATCAAGTGACTCAATCAAATAACTCAGTCATCTGTAAACACATCACAGCTGCACATCATCTGAGTGTACCAAAAAAAATGTCTCTGTCATCATCAGATACTGCATTGTTGGGGATAGTTTGTTTGAAAGTTTAGCTTTTGTTATGGTGATTAGAAAAAAAAATTAAATCATGAAAAGTATATATTCTTTTACCTTCTTTCTGATTCTGGAGTGGACGTGGCACTACTGAGTCCAAGGGATTCCTAAAAGAGTTTTTTTTTTAAAAAGTGTCATTTACATAATTTATAATTACAGTACATTTGATCAAAATAAAATGAAAATAAATACATGTCAGACTCTAAATCCTACACAGACTCATTCCAGGAACATTAAGATTTCCGCTGTGTTGCAGTTTAAACACACAAATCTTGTAACTTGGTGGCTAACAGCTGGGTTTCTGACCAGTCACACTCCACATATTTCTCAATACGCTCTTTAACTTCTGAAATCATTCTCAACGCCTGCTTTCTGCATCACAATCACTCAATTGTTATGTTCTGGTTTGGTTTTGCTCAGCATTGTCATGACTAGACAAATTCTTCAAGCTCTTATCGACCCGTCTGCTGACGCACGCAGAGGGAAGTGGCCTTCTCCTGGGTTCTGACACACTAAGAGCTGGACACTCACCTGGATCTGAGAGCGGAGATGCACTGATGTGGCCGCTGAGTCACTTTTTCCCTGAAAAACACAGACCGAGGAAGTTAGGGAGTAAATTATAGTGTCATTGCAACACTGAAATAGAAATAATAATCAGATCATCGGATAGGTCAGTCCACAGTGTGGTAAAACGCAGGTCAACAGTTCCTGTAAAGTCTCAACAATTCCTGGAAGACAAAAAAATGACATTTGAGCTATCAGGATTTTTGTTTGCCTGACTTGTCTTTTGTTTCCAGGTTTTATTTCCAGAAATTTAATTATGGTTAGGATACTTATGGTTTGTCAATGGAAGGAACACCACTAGGTGGTTACATTTCTAAAGTTGGAGGTCAGCGCGTTACCAGTGTGCACTAAGTGGTCTTCATGGTCTTCCTGCTTCAAGTGACTACAAACATAATTGCCAGCTGGGAGGGGTAAGATTCAAGACTCAAATAACAATAGGCTAACACAACAAACAACACATTAACTTGACCTTTTTTTTTAAATTTCAAATACGTTCAGTTCTATTGGTCTTTTTCAGCCTTCAACAGCTAATAGCTTACTCTTCATATCACGGTTCATACAGAAAACATGAAATTCTATTATCATGGCATGTCAAACGTTCTGTTTATACATTGCTTTCAGTCAGTCAGATTAAATATGTTATTTTTCACTGAGTGGTGGACTGTTGAAATATATTTTATTTATGATTCGTTCAGCTGTAGTAGACCAGCTGAGTGCTTTATTTACCATCTCTGAAGTGTGCACCACTTTGCGTTTGCGAAGCTCCTCCATTCTCTCACACACGTCACTGAGGGAGGTGCCGTAATACTGGGAGTACTCCTGAGCCAGGTCATCAAGATTCCCCACCGAGCCATCCTGCAACAGATTAAAAGCCTTCAAACACACGTACGCACACTGTTACGGGCAGAGAGGAAAACATCTTCTCACTGATGTTGAGCTAGATGTCAAACAGTGGGTTATCACTGTTAATAGCGGCCACTCACGATAAACCATTGTTTCAGGATTTTTGTGAGGTGAACTGCTAAAGCAAACAGCCAGGAAACAAAAGATAAAGTACAGAGAGAGTCAAAGCATCAGAGACATCCAGCTGTGATATTGCCTTCAAGAGGCTGTCGTCTTCCTGCCCACTGACCCATTTCACCTCCGTAGCCCCGCTCAGACGTGACCCCCCCCGGCCAGAGGAAGTACTGTGTGACGCATCTGCAACTCTCACCCAGGTTTGCTGGAGTGTAATCAGCAGAGGACGCAGGAGGCTGACGTTCAGTCTACTATAAATCTTGAGAAACTCCCAGTCAGAGGAGCCTTTGTCCTGGTACAGAGCTGACATCTGAATTTAACAGATTTAGGTTTCCTACAATTGTAGGAGCAAAAATTATGTTTTTTTCTATCACACGGTGTGTGATACATATTGAGGGGAAATGTTTTGAATTCTCTGACCCAGTATCCTTTAAGAGAGGAACAAGCACAACAACCTGAATGTCATCTGTACTCTGCTTCTAAAGGTGAAAATAAACCAAACCAGTAAAAAACCATAACGCTGTAACTAAAACTTATTAACAATCTTTTTCAGAAGTCTTTGGACTATGTTAAAGTCACAGCAGACCATTACTTTGCGGTTTATTTGTATGCAAAACATGTGTTTTTTCCTTACAGAAATAAAAGCATTTTTAGTGTCTTTGAATTCTTTGAGTTCAACAACCGCATCAAATCCATTGTTTCTGTTTTTCCTAATGTCTTCAAATGTTTCCCTTGAGCTGAAAGACAGTGTTTTGTTTACTTTTTCCTTGCATATTTAGGACAGTTCGTGTCACTGTTACACTTTTTTTTTTAAAACCAGTAGATTCAATAAAGACATACATTTTAAGAAAACTAATTCTAGGGTTGGACATTAGCTGGTCTTGGTTATGGCCAGAGACGACAGTTGGTGAGGTTGTAAAAAATAAGAATTTAGGTTGATGCATTCCCTTGACAAACACAGCTCCATCTGTTGTGTATAAATGAGTTTCATGATTTCATGTAAGATCAATGTTTGATATTCTAGGATGATCTATATTAAAGTAACTATTTTGGTATAATGTTGCACCTAAAGAATTAAACAAAAAAAACATTCAAAATTAAAAGAGCTAAAAGAGAAAACAAATGAAAAAAAAGGTATAAAACATACAGTATGTACACATATTGCAAATAATATTCAAACTACAGTTGTTTTTATCCATTTGTTAAACAACAGGAAAACACAAGCTGAGACTAATGTATAGGTGACCCAGTTAACTATCAAATACATATGTTTTATGTTGTTTCATACCCAGAGGATATGAAAATGTGGTCGTCTTCTCCTGTGAAAACTAATACCATGCTCTCACTTGACTCGTGGCGTGATAGACTGTAACTAGCTCAACAGTCCGGCAAAGAGAGAGCCATTTATTTGTTAAATGACAAGCCCCAGGGTCGAGGAGAAAAAAAAAGGCCTGAAAATCTGGCTGCCTTTCATACAGTCAAGTAAAGAGGCAGAGTCTCACTGAGAAGCTCTGCACTGTGTGTCTTACCAAAGCAGCTGATCCACATAAACAGCCCATTGTAACATAGGCACATGATATGGAGTGCCTATTAGGCACAAGGCATGCATGCATCAAATTGGAAGACATTTACATAAAAAAAAAAACAAAAAAAAAAAACAAACTGACCTAAATGTTAAGTCCAATAAACAACACAAGTTGCTGTGCTTTCGTGCCAGGATGTCTTACAGAATGGGGAAAAAAATATTCCGGCGTGCTGTCTCCAAATTAATGGTCTTGGATGCCAAAACTTCAGCATGAGACACAAACCACGAAGGCTAGAAGAGGAGAGTGTGGTGTCACGTTTCTGAGGCACTGAGCATCTCAGAGGCAGACAAAAGATCTGCGTGCCCTGAAGCCCCGCAGTGTCTAATGAGTGTTTTTACAGATACTCTGTTCTGCCTCAACCTTTCAGTCAACAAGAATGGCGTCATTACGTTTGAGAAAATAATGACTATGACTTTATGCTTCTTTGATGTAGAGGTGTTGTAGGCAGGCGTCAGATGGCAATACCAAGCACATCACAAAGTTTAAATGGCAAAAGAATATTAAGTAACAAACAGTTGTTCTGAACAGAAATCTTAAAAGATCTTTTTTTTATTACTGTTGTCCTACTGTCATGTGTTAGTCCACATTCAATCTGGAAGATGAAGAATTGTTGAAGATTTATTTTATTGTACATTTGTCACCCACTAAATGTTGGGACAAAATTTAAAGTTTAAAACATTAGGCAAATATTTTAGTATTTAAATGTCTTTCATCTGTCAGGAGCATGATTTAAGTTAGGCGGAGTATTTAATTCTATAAACACCAGCACTCAATGAAAGAGTGCTGTAGATACAGCACACGTTATGTACCAAGAACAAAGACGTGTCTAAAAAGAGTTCTTGCTTCTGTTTAAAGAGCTAAAATTAATGAAGAACAAAAAAAAAAACCCTGCGACATGAAGCTAAACATTCTTGGGACAGGAACCGATTGTTCACTAAATCTTCATTGAACTCCCGGCTCTTAACGTGGGACCACATTCCAGTGCGAAAGAATTAAAAATACACTTACCACAAACAGGCATCTGGCTGCCAACAGTAGCCTCTACCCCCCCACTGCCCTAGTTGTTCTTCAGCTCCACCACACTGTTGCTGCTGCTGCTACTGGAGTGAAGGGTTTTTGAAACTTACTTCAACTCACTGAGTGGAGGACAAGGACATCCTGAAGAGGAGGGGAGGGACGGACAGGGCAGGGGAGGGGAGGGGTGTTTGCCACGCATAAATCAGAGGGAGCACGGTGGAAGGGGAACGTGAGGCTGTTGGGTGGGACCACTCTTACTCTTTCCAGCTGCGGTCCACGGGGACTGGCTGACTCACATATGTTCAAATAAACCACCACCTCTACGTGTGAGTCGGAGTCTGCTGGGGGGCTTATGAACATGTGTCAGGACAGAATTCGTTTGGAGAAGTCAAGATTTCTTTATGTCACTTAGTTTTAAGATTTAACTCAAAATATTCTTTAACATAGTTCAATAGTAGGATAAAAGTTTCTTCCTGTCAAAAAAAAAAAACCAACAAAAAAAGGAAAATACTGAATAGGCTAAGTGTAAATATATATAAATAAATATTATAATATAAATATGATCCATCCAGATATTGGAGTTACTTATACCAGTCTCCCCTTCCTTTCATCTAAACGGGACTCAATAAATGTAATATAGCTTTCTACAGCTCATAAATTACTAATTTATTACAAATGTGGAAAGTCTTGTAGTGAAAGCCTAACTTCCAGCAGATGGCAGCAAATACCTTTTAACCTCCCAATAATGACATGCCAGTACCTCAAGTCCTAAGGGGTCTAGGAAAATCTTCTTTTTCTTTCGGCTTTGTCCCTTTTTCAGGGGTTGCCACAGCAAATCATTGATTTCCATCTCTCCCTGTTCTCTGTATCTTCTACTCTGACTCCAACTACCTGCATGTCCTCCCTCACTGCATCCATATATCTCCTCTTTGGCCTTCCTCTCTTTCTCCTACCTGGTAGCTCCATCTCTAACATTCTTCTACCAATGTATCCACTGTCCCTCCTCTGCACATGTCCAAACCATCTCAATCTGGCTTCTCTAGCTTTTTCTCCAAACCTTCCTGTCTGTGTTGTGAGGGGTCTAGGAAAATATTGGACTAAATGTCCTCATCAATGACATTACATCTGATATGTTTGAAGAGCAAGTCTTTAAGGGTCTGTTTAAACTTTAGTCAGCTTCTTATTGGTTTTGTTATTTGCTAACATACTGAATGTTCAGAATACTAGCAGCAGACTAGCAATGGTCCACATCTGCACTTCCTGTTTAAAAAAGGGATCTCCACATATCCTTAAGGCATTAGGGATCTGCGTAGTGACCTTGTTGGCTTGTAGTAATTGTGAGATTAAGCATGAAGAAATACCACAAGTGTCTTTGATCGTGACCCTGCTCTCTCTAATCTCCACCAAATGGACACTGATTCCTTAACAGTGAGTAGAAGCAGCAGGACGCATCAACAGCAGTCACATCTAGATTATGGTGGAAGTCACTGTGAGGTGCCGAATAACCATGGTACTGTATATCAAAGGTGGTGAGTCACCACTGTGGTGACACAGTGGTGGTCTGCTGGTGACCACTGATCACCGAGGAGAACCTGGAGATAGGAGGTTTTCTCTCCCTGTCTCTCAGTTCTGTTCCCATCATCATCAAGTTTGTTTTTTTTTTTTTTCTGTGAACCGAAGCAACTGAGCAGCTCAGCTCTTTCTCTGTGCTTGACTCCTGCAGAGTAAGAGTCAGGTAAAGGTTTGAAATGTTGACACATCGTAGTATGTGATTTCAAGGGAACATGTTCCATGGTTCTGTTTCTCCAGTCTCCAGGGGAAATGAAGAGTTTCTTATACAACAATTTAGACCTTTGCAAAGAATCAACATGTACTATCACACAATTACATGGAATAAAAATATTATTAACCTGCTCTGACTCCATGCATTACTCCCTATGGAGAAAACTAAGATCAGTGGAGGAGCTTTAAGCATTCATTCCTATGTGGTAAGTGGATTGTGACAACTCCCAAATGAGAGTTTGACAAGAGGGGTCACATTGCGACACGCACAGTGTCAGTCACAGACTGCACATAAAGAGCTGCTGGAACTAAATCATTGAAGTCTGCGATACACACAGAGTGAGTGAGAGACAGAGAAAGGGGGGTGGGAGGACAGGGAGGGAGGGAGAAAGAGAGAGAGAAAGAAAGAGAGAGAGCTAATATGCTTCTGCTCTTTATCGTGTCCTCAGTAACTGACCTGCCTCAGTGCAGTGGGAGATGTGCAATATTCTAAATGTAAACAAATTATAGACTCTTTTTTTTTCATTTGAGAACATTAACAATTACTTTAAGCCAAGTAGGAAAAATCGGACTCTCAGACGACAAAAACACTGCAATGTTGTTTTCAGCTGAACTGGGGAAAAAAATTGCCAGAAGGAGGAAAACAAAGGATGCAATTGAAACTTCAAAGCAGATTAGGAGGGCAGACAGGATACACAGCCAAAGCCTTTGTCTGTGGCTTTATATTTTGTAAATCTGATGAGGATTTTTAACATTAACAGATAACAAACGGATACTCAGAGATCAACTGTTCCCATAAGCAATGTTCAATTTGAAAATATAAATTATATAACTATTGTTTTCAAGTTATCCTTTGTTTTTTCCCCCCTTAATCTCAGCTCGATTTAGAAGAAACACTCAGATTGCCCCTGTCTTTGAAACAGGTTTAACATAGCTGTATGGAGATCACTTGGTAAATCATCAGCTTTAGAATTCACTTAAATAACATGCATGGAAATCTTCTGTGTATTAAATCCCTCTGAATGACAGAAGTTTGGTGGAGATTGTCCCTGTTCCTTGGAGCATGCTCAATGCAGCAGTGTTGACAACAAACACCGAGACCTTCCTTTCACATTTCAACACACTCAAAAGCCCATGTGTATAAACACATTTGTGATTGGGGCTGTGTGAATGGTTTGTGGTGGATCCGCCTGTGGATTGTCCCTATTCCTTGGACCATATTTAATACAGAGGTGCTGAAATCAATTGGTTTGCTCAGTTCCCCCACACTCGGGTAATTGCCCTGCTGTGACAGTGCCGTGATGCCTCAAGAAACCACCGCCAGCTTGCAATGTCACTGCTTTTATTATCAGCTCCACTGGTTAACTCTCACGAGACCGACCACAGCAGCCATGATCCTGCTGTGAGATACAATGGAGGGGTACAAGGGTTGCTGTCAATCACAAGACATAAGACCAGAGGGCCCCTAAAAGAGGCCATTCTTCATGGTTTAGGAGACCAGTGAATTGGTCCAATGTGGAAACTTTTAAGGCAAAAACATGCCAAGGTCTCATTAAGTTTGCATGAAAAACAGCAACAGAGCACAGCAAGGTATCAGAGAAAGGAAAGATAAAGACAGGACCTGATTTACATGTAACCGTTATAAAAAAGGTTACTAATGTGTCTTGTGAAGAACTCTCTTGCAAATTCAAAGTTTACTAGTGTGTGCTTTTGAACTTCACCGCTGGCCAACCTTTCTGAGGTTACCACCGTCTTCTTATCTTTATAGAACATGATCTAAATGTGAGAAAAATGTGTTTGTTTTTTGGGGGCTGTCAAACAATTAATTAATTAATTGTTAATATAATTAATTATTATTATATCTTAAAAATTGATCAATTTATTATCATTATAATTTTTCATGAATAAAAACATTATTTTTTCATGTTGCTCACTAAAAAAACTCCCGCAGGGTGTGCAGATAACACGTGTATCAACTGTGTATTAGAGCAATGAAAAGCGGATGGATGATGGAACTATTAGAAAAACAGTGGACATTATTTTACCCATAAAATTACATATATTGAAAATTGTAATCTGACTAATTTTTCAAATTAATGTGATTTACTTTTGACAGCCCAATTTTTATTTTTATTTTGAGCCAGTTCTTTCAAGTAACAGCTCCCCAGTCAGCAGAAACACAGCCAGATATGTGGCAGTAAAATTTAGGTATTATAAAAGCTCTGTTCAGACAACGTTACCTCCCCCAAGGATTTTCAGTTTAAGACCTGCTCCACCAGAACTACCAGCCAACTCCAGGCTCATAAAAATTGATTTGCTATACTATTCGCTCACAATTATTTCTAATTTTATGCAGAGGGGCTGTGTAAAACACTCTGGAATCTCTCACGTCTCTCCCAGTGCCAGTACAATGGAACAGTTTCTTCCGCACGAAAACCCAAAGGGCCATTCCTTCACCTGAGTCAAACTCAGCAGTTGAACGCTACACCACCACAGAGGTACAGTAGCTTTAAATTGTGCTACTTGTGCCAGAGGACACATGTAGACACTGTGTGAACAAGACTGTTAGCTACATAAAGTCTTAACCTCTAGATGTTTCAAACATTTAGAAGGCATTCAAACAACACTGATAACAACACCGTCTGTCCAACTCAACTCAGGTGTTGGTTGTCCTCCTCTGGTATCCCAGGGACATCCATGTTATTGCCACGACTATTCCATTAATAGTTCCGTTAACTGCAGCTATCCAAGCATGCACTGATATCCTAAGATATGTATGAGGATCCTTATATCTGGTAGATAGCTCTACATACATCACCTTTAATAGTTAACACATGGATTTCACATTGTAATTCGCCTCCCCAAAAATCTTCAAAAGTTGTTCAAATATACTGTTAACAAAATAAAACAATAATGGGATGATTTGATGTTTTACCAAAATAATTTTCCAATGCAGTGCAGCCTTCTTATAATATTGTCCAAAAAGTCTTCTTACAGCTAGATTGCACTGATGCTGAGTGAATGTGTGTGCACATATTTTTCTCTAGCTACATCTACAGCATATTGCTTTTAATGTGAGCATGAATATCCCGAGGATGATTATTAGGTTAAGCAAAACACATTACCCTAATAGGACACGATCTCCTGCGCAATATTTTCTCTTTCATAATCCAGCCAAATGTTTCATCACCCTCACACTTATGTTTGGCAAAAATTGCGCTCCATTTGAAATCAACTTGCACTTGTCATTGCAGTCTGCTGTTAGATTTGCTGTGTGTAAAGCAGTTTTCAACTGTACTTTACGAATGCAGAACATAAACGCTGCAATCCAATCCATTCTGTTTAAATTGTTTTTCATTCTTCGCCTTGAGATCAATATTGTATAAATATATATAGGCTTTAATAATGTAGTGTTTAAAATGTTTTAAGTCAAGCATAAACGTTCAGGAAAAATCAATATTTAAATCCATTAATTACAGAACATTTGTCTGATGCTGTGCACAATTACACCATCCATATTCAGTGACTTACAGTAGTCTACATTCATTACTGTCCCGATCCTTTAGCTGAAAAAAAAAAATACTGCTTGTATATGTCAGGTTAGTAATATATCTGTGCTGCAGTCTGATAAACTGATCGAAACCTCATCTAGCCTTCACATCCTCAGAGGAATGTTGAGCTTCGTTGGCCCACGGATGCTTTTCTTGATTGAAAATCTTCATTTGCCTCAGTGTTATCACACCTCTTCCACCTCCCATGCTGCCTTTGACGATTGCTCTCCTTATTCATGGCTTTTAATTTTCCCATCTCAGTTCCACATTCCTGTTCTTTGTGTTTGTCCTTCCTCTAACTCTGTTCAGTGATCATATTTTCTCCTTTATTTCCTCACTGCTGTCAGCCATTCTTCCAACACGTACATGTATTACAGTTGAATGCCTCCATTTGCTTCATCATGCATAAAGAAAAGTAATTATACTGTGCTCTGTTATTACTCCCACTGTCACAGCTTCTAAATAAGGACACTGTATTTGTATTTTAAAAGCCCTTTTACTGCAGAGGTGAAACAGAGGCCAAGGCAAAATAAGCTTGATATGAGATGAGGAAATAGCCTGGAAAGAAGCTGAGTAATGGTAAAGGTGTAGGTAAATGAGCTGATTCCAGTGTGTGTAAAAACTAAATAAAGCGCTATACTTACAATATGTTTATTCAACTAACAGTATAGTTGATGGAAAGAATTGGAAATGTTCCAGAACCATCCATCAAATCTATATTTGTGTAACAAAGCACAAACAAAAAAAGTTGTTCAAATACTCAAGCTCCTCTTATGTATGTTATGTTTCTCCATTTCGTTTTGTTTTTTATAGACTTCACCTAAATAATTTCATTAGGTCATTACTGACAATGTTCTGTGTTTGTGGTAGCCTGTAAGTGAAAAGAGTTTGTCAAAATGAGGATAGCACATGTTGAGCAGGCACAGAGGCATTAATAGCCAAAATAAAATAAAAAAAGGGAAATTGCAAATACTAATTTATTTAGGTGATTTTCAGGTGGAAACAATAGCTGGGGAAAGTTATTACAACATACTTCAGATGTCATGTGTTTGATTCAGTACATTTTTATACTAATTCTATGGATCTTGCCAAATACATTGGCGGCAATGAAAATGGGTTTTTACACATTGAAAACATAATTTTTACTTACTCTGTCTGGCATTTGTTTCTCAACAGAATGCAATTTCTGTACTAATGTTTTATGTTCCATTTTATAAACAACAAATCAAAACAATAACAAAAAATTGGTTAAAAGTTACTGGTCATCTAAGAATGTGCTACCTTATTTGTTAAACACATTTCTGCCAAGAGAAAAGAGTGGCTACTGACTCTTAAAAAGCAGACAAGGCTTATTATTTTCTTCTGCTTTGCAACTTTGGAGGAGCACACAAAAAACCTGAACTTAATGTATTTTATATTCCAGCAAAACAAAACAATCCTCTGGGACTGTTCCAGCCAGAACTGTCAATGCTGTAGTCAGCAACGTGTTGTTCAGAGAAGTGGATGAAGGAACCAGTGCACTTAACTGTGTTCAGTCTGCCAGAACAACAAGGACAAGAGTGAGAACAAATGCTGTTCTCCTGGTTCCCTGGAAGCTTTGATCTCCGTTAAGGACGTTTTATCCATTTAAGATTTTTATTATTATGTTCAAGCTCGAAGTAGAAACGTAATAATTGTTTTTCAATGAATTTACCTGAAGAAACAACAAAAGTTAGAATAATACTGATAAATTCAGCATTACTACTTAGTACAGATTCCTTTCAATAGGTAGAGTGGGCAGGTGTTTATGTAGCACATTGTTTTTCAAAAAAAAAAAAGCTAAACTAATGTTACTTTGGCTTGACTGATTTAAAAAAAAACAAGAGCACTAGTCATTCATCATAGTCATGAATTAGTAAGTTAATAAAGGGAAAAACTGAATGAATATGTCTGAGTTTTCAAACAGAGAATCTGAAGATGAATTCCAGTCCTTGAAAAACAACTTCAAGTTATGAAAGAAGTAGTTTTTTTATTTCCAACTATTTGTGCTAGCACTTTTTTTTAACTGTGATTGGAAACTAAAGAAA
This sequence comes from Cynoglossus semilaevis, assembly GCF_000523025.1. NCBI lineage: Eukaryota > Metazoa > Chordata > Actinopteri > Pleuronectiformes > Cynoglossidae > Cynoglossus > Cynoglossus semilaevis. Next base: position 11,485,876 of record NC_024307.1, read on the forward strand.
TGAAATGTTAATAACAGCCATAATGCAGCCATACAAATATAGTGCATTTCTATGTGGTAGGAACTACACTTCAAGAAGCTCTAGCTCATGGTTCACAAGACGATGCTTCTGAGGGCAACACCTAAAATAACTCCAAACCACAGACACCTTATGCTCATTAGCCACAGATAGACGCTAGCCGTTTGTTATTATGCATCACAGCACTTGACTGATGATCTTATGGAACCGGTAAACCCTCAAGCATTTATTGCCACTTTTTGATAAAACCCAAGCATTTATTAGGTCTTCATTATCGAAAGAAAACTGGACATCCTTATTATAATTGAAATTCACAGCTACACAACAGATTCTGGTAAACAGAACACACCCAGAAGGTTGTTTAAAATCCCGTGAAATGGGTGACGTTGGTACATGTGTTGAGTCACAGATGTTTTTGCAAAGGCCATACAACATGTCACTGATTTTATCACATAAACAGATAGTCGACATCTCAAAGGGAGTAATGGGTCTGAGTCACCGTGCTGGATAAGGTCATTACAACACAGAACAAGCTGTTATTATTTGAATTAAATGTCAGACTGAAAGAAAGTCAAATGTAACGATTATCACAACGCTGCGTGGAAACTGTGAAAGGACATCATCTGGGACGGTCTGCATCAGAGGAAACAGACCAGACGATGTGCTCAGGGGCAGATGGTGTAAAAATGGAGGAATTAGAATTTAGTCTGATAATCACTATATATATATACACATACACGGTGTGTATATATATATATATATATATATATATATATAAAAATGACATTAGTAAGTGAGATCACTATGATTTTATTGAGCCACCTATAATGTAAAACAAAAAAGCAGCCCCATAATAAACAGCATCCACTTGGACCATCAAAATTAACCCATTAATCACCCTATTTAATTTGTGATTAAAAAACAGATTAAAATTTTTACCAACACTACAAAGCACAGTTATAAAAGAGTTACACTTGTGCATATCCTCCTTGCCATTTTTTTTTTCAAAT
>NC_024307.1:11486938-11541754 GCF_000523025.1 Cynoglossus semilaevis
GATATTGATTTAGCTAGATTAATCTATACCTAGCCTGTGATCAGATAAATAATAATAATATAATCAGATAAAAATCATTTAACAGCTCTGATATACACAGTAAACTGGTCAACCTACAGAGAGCTGGGGCACTGCTAACGTAATTGAAGAAACCAATGAGGTACTGAATCAGAAAAGCACTAAAAGCAGAACCTCATGAAGGTTAAAATAATATTTAAAATGCTTGAGTTAAACTCCCTGATAAATCAAGCATGTAGGGTTTATGGAAGGACAAGTCGTAAATATGTCATCTAACTAAGCTAATGTGATAATAGAAGAACAAGTCACGTTTTTCCTATTGATTTTATTGGCTACCATAAAGACCATTACGTGATTAATGTGTCTAATTGTTGTTGGACTGGAATAATGGATCCAGCTCATCTGATTTGGACACAACCTTGGCGATGTGAAGGAAACAGGGCAGTCAAAGCACTAAGATAATTATTTTCACAAACCCCTAACAAAGAAGGTCAACTAGTAAATAAATGTGATTCTTGTCATAATTTTTTTCCCACCCCAAACTCATTATAAGTCAACACAACATGACTATTTGGAGCAAGATTTACTGCAGGATACTTTATTAACACACATTTCCAGGAGTCTAGCCAACAACTCAACACGTTAATATCCATCAGCATGCGCACAGCTTTTTTCACCCCAAAAATGTACCCCCAGAACTCGTAGAGATTTAAGTGAAAAAGATCATTTGAATAAAAAGAAAACATGCCTGTGACCCAGATGTTTATAAGGTGGATCTGATCCACAGATAGAGACGGCAGCCTGTCTGCAGGCAACCTCAGATAGGAAAACAAACACAAGATATGTAACACATTTAAACAATCGTAAAAACACCAAAAGGAAAACTGTGAGGCCTAGAATTATGCTGTCTAAAACGAAAAGAGATTTTATAGTATATATAGTATAAGTGACTACAAAAGTAATTGACCCAGGTTTTATAGTAAGCAGAGGTACCGTGGGAATTATCAGGTGAAACTGTGTTGTTTTGCTGTTTTTGTTTTTTATTGTTGATGGGTGTTTTCCATTTTAAGTGACATATCATTTAAATACCAAAAGTTTGGTCACACGTCAAATCTATCCTGCATGGCGTGAACTGTCATCTTTGATAACAATCCTGATGAAGTGAGGCAGCAGGGCCAGAAATATGACTGAACCATAACTGCGATGGTGGCATCTAATTCAGCTGCTGTCATTCAACTATGTCACACTCAATGAGGTAACCAACAGTCACCACTTTAGCCCCAGGGTGTAACTGGCCTAACATCTGCTTTATATAGTAAACTTCTAGTAGTAGCAGCGTGATAAATGCCACATAAAATATGAAAATCTGCTTTATATAGTAAACTTCTAGGCGTGATAAATGCCACATAAAATATGAAGGCAGTGTCCTCTACTGAAACCCATATACTTACTGTTTTTTGGCACAAAGCAAGTCTAGACTTAATCAAGCATCACTGACCCAAATAGCTGTATGATCCTAAATTACTTTTTTAAGGGGCTTACTCAAATCCTCCTTTACCTAGAGATGCAATGACTCTGGATTATGTTTTAGGATTTTCAGAATTTAATTTTCCCAATTTTGTTGTTTAGGGATTTACCTTACAAAGATTCAATTTTGACAAGATACATCAATATGTTATATCAACAGAGGCTTCACACATTCTCAGTCAAATATACTGTACGAGGTGTGTAGGAAAATATCAAGATTATGATAGTGTTTTAAAATACCTACAGCACTGTATCCATTTTTTTTTATTTTAGTAGCCTGATGTTAAGCATGTAATAACAGTGTGTGTAAACAATGCTGAAGGCTTTCCAACAAGCTTTATAAAACTCAATATATCGTTTTGCCTATAGTATTGTAGTATACTGCAATAAATTGTATCCTGTTTCGTGAATTGTAACATATCGCCAGATTCTTGCCAATAAACACCCCTATGCTGTACATCAAATATTTGCTCCTTTCACAAATACATTTATATTTGCTGTATTAGGAGCAGCAGCTGGAGAAGGGTGACACTGTAAAAGCCTGCCCCCCTGGTTCTGTACGACATTGTTACATAAAAACAACAAGGTCCATGGCTTGCTTTTCAAAGGCAGTCTCTCCATCATGTCTTCTCTGTGACATTCGATCAAACAGTTGCTTTTCTAATGGACACAATATCAGATTAGAGTCAATGGTGAACCCCTGCGGTTGTCAGAGAGAAGCTTTTTAGACCAAAGATGCCATAGAATTTAATTTGAGTGTGAGTCAGTAAGTGCTCAACATACAGCCCTTTACAATTGTCTACTCCAAGAAAGCAACACTGCACTCCACTACACTACAGTTTCAGATAATGAAAACTTTGTTAAATCTATGAGATAGAAATGATAGAAATTCTTTCTATTTTCTATTCTATTCTATTCTATTCTATTCTATTTTTTGTATATTTTGACAACCAGTCTTTCCTAACTTTACAAGGAAAAACTTGGTTTTTTTTGCACACTTCCGCCCTTTAACCAAGAAAATATTTTTACCTGAGGGACTAAAAATAGATTAAAACCCCTGAGTTCTGTAGTGTGTTTGAAAGCATATGTTCTTCCCACTGGATTTCTTTTTTGCTGACTATAGGCTTGTAGTTTTATTAGTGCCTAGCTTCTAATAGTAATGTTCTATCAATCATGAACTCAGCACCAGATGCATTATTTTTTTAACATATCATGCAAACATACATAGAAGCAAGCAGAAGCCATTACATAGCTAGTGTTTGCGCAAAGTAAATCCTGTGTCCACTTGTTTACATGCTATATAAAATGCCACTTGTTTCCCAATGAAAAATGTATGAAGTGGGTAAAACTGTCATGTGCTGTTTGGTGTGTATAGTGACACCTAAAAACACTGTATAGTCGATTTACGCATGAATAAATAAGGTAACTGCTCAGTGCGTTAAAAGCATTATTTTTAATAATAAAAAATAATAAATAATTCACTAGGAGGCTACTTCATAGCCGTGTTTCTGTGTTCTGGACATTGATTAAGTCTGCTTACTTTGATTTTTTTTTTCCCCCAGAGAGAAAATGCAGTGCAATGCATCAACACCTGTTCTCTGGCACGGCCTCTGATATACTGTACCTGAGCCAGAGGGAGATGAATATTCCAAAGCGAAGTGATGGTAATGGAGGTAGCTTGGACACATCTTGGCTACAACATCTGACTACAATGCATTATGAAGAAAATAATAATAAAAGAAAGTCTTTGAACTCTTGATCAGTGCCTTTATTGACTAAAAAACATAAATGCAATTGTCTAAATGTGTCTGGAAGACACTAATACTGAGTAGGCCTTCTCCTGCATACACCTGCATAGTGCAATTCATTCCTTTACCAACAACGCCCAACACTGTGTGGAATTAGAATTCAACACACAAACTTAAACTAAGTGCGTAGTTGGAGATAACCCAAACAGAAATGAGATCATGCAGTAGCCTGGAGGTAAAGACACTCAGAAGAATGACTGTTGTTCTGTTCTGTATGTACTGTCATGTCTGACAGTTGTCATGATATTGGTTTTTTTTGTGTCCAGTATATTTTAGCACTCTGTGTCAGGAGAAGGATTTTCTCTTTTTGTTCTTGGCCCAACATTAGACAAAGTGTTTTTTTTATAGCAAAATCAGCTGACTGACCTCACAAAACACGCAGAGCACTTTACATGAAAGGCTACAGAGACCACCAGCACCTACCCTTTCACTAAGTCTACAAACAAAGAGTCTCAAATAAACAGTGAGACATCTGAATGTAAGCAGAAGAGGAGCACTCTGAAAACCTCCAAAGTAGCCACAGCCAACTTTACTGGTTTTCAACAAAAGCAGTAAGCAGACTGACCAAAGCTTTCAGACACCAATGTGCAGCAGCAGCAACAGCAGCAGCAGCAGCAGCCAGAGAGTGTCCTTCATAGATATAAAAAGTGACACTCAATAATTCACTACAGCCAATTCTTCTCATGTGAACATCCGTAGCTTCAGAGTGCAACGAATGGACTTGTCCTGATTCTTTCAGGTGATGGCAGAACACCAAACATAATGGTTTTCTAAACATATTCTTACAGGACTATCACTTTCTCATGGCATGCTAGCGTTCACCTTGGGGACACGTCATAGTCTCACAGCCCAAATGAACCATTGCACCGAGGGTTTGTGCTCACAGCTGGCTCCTGTCCCAGGAGACACTGCCTCTCTGCTCTGATGCCTGGTTCTGCAGGAGGTTTATTTCCACCACCACTGGAACACGAATAATGCTATCTGTTACTTAAAAGGATTGTAAAAAGACAAAAACAAAAAAACTGATCTTCATAAAAAGACAAATAACCAACAAGAAGATATTTAATGTGTTAAAAGAAACACTGAAGAAGCATCAGTGATTACTTCCACACAGAAATACTACAGCTGTCAATTGACTAATGAATTTTTAGTGCATTAATTCATAGTTATTGCATTTTTACTGTCTCCTTTAAATATACCATAAGAATATTACACTTTTTTAAAAGATGTGACAAAATATGTTTGTTCAATGCAAATATCTGGGAAAAGGAATTTGACTTTTAACAAACAAGAGTATTCCTTCCGATATTGTATCAGCAGCAAACATATTTTTCATTCTAGGAAATAAACCTAGGTGCACATTTCAGATGTGTCTTTGGGGTAAATATTCTCACATGTAGGTTAAATAACCATCTGTTCTTACTGGTCACTGCTGTTTTGTAATATTTGGAGAGGAGTGGGGGGGGGAGTCAGCCTGGCCTACATTTGATTTTAATAAGTCAAAGTATTTCATGACGGCTATCTGTCACAGACTGTATTCAGTGAAAGAGCGCAGGCTATAAGAGTTTGGCTATTGTTGACAACTTAAAAGGCAAGATCTCCTCTACTCTTAGAAAAGTTCAACAGTTTAAATAACAGATACAAAGATATTTATAACAGTGAGGATCATTTAAGATGGCACATGGGAGTCAACCATGTGTGTGAATGCTGCAAAGATGTTGACTATTTCAGTTGCCGAATGTTTCAAAAAGTATTGAATAAGAATACGAGGCTCCACAGTGGTCACAGCTGAATAAGTGCCCGAAGCTTGCACAGGTTGCAGCTCACTGACTTTGATAACTCCAGACTGTGTTTTAACTGAAGAGAGAACAGAGTCTTTTTTTAGGTGACAGAACAGAAGTTGTGCCTGAAGAAGTTCTGCATATTTTAAACAGCCCTTAGTCCTGTAGTCCATGTACGACACATAAAAGCACTATAACTGCCACAGTTAACTCAGCCGACTTCACAAGTTGTTGTCTTTTTCCTAACCCAAATCAGTGTCTGAACTACTTTTGCTGCAACAAAAACATTTAGGTTTAATGAGGCTTCCTGTTATCAGTGAGGAAACTGACGTCTGTTTTAGATTTTTTAATTTAGAATTTGCTGAGAGGTTTCTAAGTGCTGTGTAAAAGGTGTGACTGTCGGACAGTTATAAAAGGTTTATGATTCAACAATAATAATTGGATACATATTATAACTTGGTTATAATAACTATAACTACTAGACATAATGATTAACTCAACTCACAATACGATATGATTTTTTGTTCAAGATTCCCTTTTTTATGAGCTCCAGACAAATCATGAACAAATGAAATGATCCTTTATTTGTAAGAATTATGTAAAATAACATTACCAATTGAAATGATCTTGTGCAACTGCTAAAGTGAAATTGTTATCTTAAATAACAGAATGCAGAAATTTCACGAAAATTGCCTTTAAGAAAGTGTTATTTCAACATTGGTGTTTTTTTGCCATTAACATTTTGTTCAAACTGCTGATAGAAGAAGAATGCATTGCACAGAACAACATTTGTTTTAATTTATAAATGGATAATTGCCTTTAAAAAGAGCTTTGAGAAAGGAATGCAACACTAACATTCTTTTTAATCCCCTGACAACACAGTTCACACAAATGCATAATAATGCTGTGACAGTGTGAAAATAAAAACGATGAATTAACCTGCGGCGGAATGAACACAATTAACCTGCTCCGTTAGCCTTGGATTGGATGTTGCAGAACATACATAATTCACGCACCATCCTTTCTCAAGAAATCAAATAATATTCTAGCATTCCTTTTCTTGAAAATTAAAACATATCATCCTCTTAATTTTACACATTAATAACTAAAGCAAGTGCTGTTCTCTGGTGCAAAAATGTCTCTAAAGCTGCAGATGATCGTTCTCTGGCAGAGCGGATTGTGGTGGTGGTTTATTCTATTCAATCATATGAAATTCATAAGGGACGGAGGTCTTAGCAGCTGTGGAGAAGAAGAAGAAAGTGGGTCATGATCTAAAGGTACAGTAGTCGCTGCACTACACGAGTGTGAACCTTGACTTCTTCCTATATACTGTAAAATGCCTAGTGTCTTTCTGAAAGGTCCGACACTGCTGGTTTAAAGATATGAAATGTAATTGTCATGGTTTCCAATAGAAAGGTTTGAATAGGCTGGGAGAGAGAAGGAATTGTCACACACTTATCACCTATGGTGGGAAATGAATTTACCTTACAGAATGAAAATAAACGTGCTGTGGATCAACTAAAATAGCTGATTCAGAAAAAAAACAAAACAACCTGGAGTGCAAAGGTCTGTGCATTAGCCAAACGTACTGTACCGCCATTCAGTACGCAGGGTAGAATTATAACCAGTAGGAGGCAATACTTGAACTGATCCCACCAAAGTCACACAGCTGGATGAGGACGAAGCTGTGAAGTGCACTATAGCAGATGAGCAGTGAATGAGAACAAGAGTGGAAGCCAGGGAGGGGAGGGGGTGTTGGGGAAAGAGAACCACTGGAAAAACAGGCAAAGTAGAACTAATGCATGAGTGCTCTTCACACTGTTTGAGGTGTATCCCTGCTGTGCTTATCATAACACAATTTACTCGTCATCAGGCAAAGATCTTCACTGCCACACTGTTTACTTTGTCTGTTTGACATCTATTAGGAACATGCATAAAACACATTTTTTTTCATTATTCCTAAGATTTATTAAATAAAAATGAAGGACAATTGTACATCAATATAAAATCTAGATTGCAAATGCACCCCACTTAAATATGAAAAGTGTATTTGAAGGAAGAACTGGATGCAATACTGATAATGGTTTTGTACTGGGACATCACTATTATTCACAATAAATGATGATTTGACCTGAACATGTCTACACAGCCTACAGCCCGAGTGGCGTATTACCATTTCAAACCCTTCTCCTGTGTGAGAATACGCTGGTTAGACAGTACAACCAAGTTCTGTTGATTAATGATATGTTTTTGTGTTGAAAAAAGTCATTTTTGCTTCATTTTGAGGTTTATTAAATGATAATCAGTGTTAAATGTACTGCTCTTACAGACAATAACAAAGGGTGGGCCGCAGAAAAGAGGTCAGACCACTTGAGACATGATGTGGACTGAAATCCTGACAGCCATGAGTCAGGTAAAAGTATTTTGGTGTTAGTAGATGTTTAGTGTTGAATGACCTGCGCAAATGGTCATGAATAAATTCTAAAGCCACATGTGAAAAATCTACAATGTTCACAGCTGTGTGTAGTCTTCCTTTTCATTCTTTTGCATTTTGAATGATGCGGTCAATGTTAAGTCTTCACTGTTTGTGTGTGAAGCTGGAGCTGGGGGGTTGGGGAAGGTTGTCCTGGTGTGTCTACAGCCTGGATTATGGTTCTTAATTTAATTCGACTACCACAGCATGTGCTCTTTTTTTATACAGCCCACACAGATTTTAATGTGTGTAAGAACAAAATGTACCAACTGTTGAAATGAAAATCCCTTAATTACTAGGTTAAAATCAGTGCCATAATTGAACAAACAAATGCTCTTTTCACACTACTGAGTAGTGGTAGTGAGTCAGTTTACTATTCTTGTGTCATGTGGAATTAGCTCTAATGTCCTGAGAGTCACAGCATGTAAGCTGCCTTTCAGCTGCAATCCATGCATGACCTATTTCAAAAGATCAACAATCATGACCATGAAAAGAGGAAATCCCTTTTTTGGGATGTGTTTAAGGTTTCTAAACCATGGTGGTTCACTGACTGCTTGGAGGTGACTCAACTATTTGTGTAAAGGCTACAAGTCGATTGACATGCTGTTAAAATACATCCTGGAGAGATCGCCTGATCTCATGGGTCTGATCATTGGACAATTCTGTGTTCTGATCTCATAATTTCCATATGGCTAGTTAATGAAGCTGTGTAGTGAAGTCAAGAGAAGCAAAATCAATCCAGTGGAGCAGCAAAGCTCAGCAACTACATGGAGCACACATCACAGCCTTGACATTCCCCAACCTTTGCTAGAGCGCCCCCTTTTCATAGAAAGAAGAAAAATGAGAAGTTAATCTCCTTTTTTTTTGGTTTGGGGGAATATTTAGGGGAACAGTCACACTGAAGCTTTTCAAGGAAAACATTTTAATCTTTCCTCAAAAAACGTCAGCATGACTGTGGAGAGATCAAAGAATATTTTTTGATGAAGAGTTTTCTCCCATGTCAGTATAAATTCTCCTTAGTGTGGTTAATTAGGTTGTTTTCTGTTGACTGCAAGCCACAGAAACTTACTCACATAATCTACAGACACAAACCGCTCACTGACCCTTCATGTCCTCAGAGACTAAAAGCATCTTTTAGGATTTTTACTTTAATGAGTTTTCTGTTTGAGGAGTCATATGAATTTAATGAAGTACAGTGATTACACATTAATAAATCATGGAAAGGAAACATGACTCCATTAGAGTAATGGTTCCTTCTTCTCATCCCTTATCTCTAGCATTTGTGTTCCTCTGTTGAACTAACTAAAAACAACCCCACTTGTAGCCCCCCCCCCCTTTACAAGCAGTAAAATAGGACAATAGAGTGATGTTGCCTCTTGTTGTTATGTGGTTAAGGTCAATAAAATAAGACTTCTAAGTGCTTGGTGGAGACCAAATGCAAAAAAAAAAAAGAAATCCAAGTCCTTTTAAGAACTTTCACAGTTTCCGAACTAGGACTGGGTGACAGGGTCCAAAAATCTTGATATTCTTTTGCTAAATCTTGATAAACAACACTTGGGGACATTCTAAATTACACATCCCAATAATACAGTTCTATCTATTACAAACAACGGATTACTGTATTAAATGAAAATACACTAAAAAAAAAGTTTAAACCAAGTGTTTAATTAACATTAATTTACATTTAAGACAACTTAAATCCATGATATCATCCTCAAATCATCCTAGATTAAAACCATGAGAAACATTCAAACCGTGGCAAACATTTAGGGGTGGTAAGAAATGTATTTGGCACCTTTGAACATGGTGAATACTGATCTGATATTCTGCCATGGGAGCCAAGTAGCCGACTCAAAGATACTCATTAGGACCAGAAGTTCCCAGCATTCAGAAGGCCGTGTGAGACCTGGATTATCCATTATCAATGTGAATTAAACTTCTTTTTTCTGCCCTTCACTCTCTTTCAAGTGTTCGCCCCAAGCGCAGGGCATTTTCTCTCTACTGCATGGTGATTTGAATTCAGAGGGTGCCAGATATTTTCAAAGACCTACTTAACATTGTTGTACAAAGCAGAGCATCAGTGTGGTGAACGCAGGCGGCTGACGAGTGTTTCTTTGTACTTTTTTTTTTTGGTTGAAAAAAATGCACATGTGGGCTTGCACGGCATGATATCCAATAATATGCACAATATATATTACACTAATCTACCGGAAGCATCTGTCTCAAACTCCCTGTCCACTGATAGTGGATATTTGTATCTGAAATTAATAAATATAGGTCAAAGATTATGCCATGCTAAGCAAGAGGCTTTTACATTATACATGGCTTAGCATCCCTCGTGTGAATAACATTTGCATCCCTGATATTCACTCCAAAGTGATGTAATTTGACAATGCTGAATATGTGCCGGCTTTTCCAGCCGTGCCACATCCACAGGAGAACAGAGCCAGGCTGCTCTGTGAATAACAAGCTGGACAGGAATTTACAGAGTCCCAAACCATATGCGACGAGCGTGTTCATGGCATGTTAAGCCACTGAAAGCACTGTGCAAGGCTGTTCAACCACTCCCCCAACATTGACCTCAGTGCAATAATCCAGCTATATTTCTTTATGACCCACTGCTTTAACCTAATACATTTGGACATGACATGAATAGGGTCCATAGGTCAACCTACCCAACAGGGAACTACATTAGCAAAAAAGAAGCAGTAATGGATAAATGGTTGATGCTGTGAGAGGACCACAATGCGACCAGACCAAAACAAAAACATGATGGGTCGTTATGCACTAGACAAGATATGCTGTTTTAATACAAGCCAAAAAGGAGACCTTTTCCCAATGAATTACAGTACTCAAGTATAAAACCAGAGTTCAGTAGAATTGCCTGCCTTACATCCTCCTGCGTTCAAGCCCCAGAGGACCCAGTTATATATTATTATAATTATTTTATTATGTACTGACTGTGATCTGTGACTGTGTATTAAAGAAGCGATGAGTGAATGAACAGGACAATTAATAAATATATACTTTCATTCTGCTAATGCATTAAAATATGGTGAATATTTTTATATCTGATTTCACAAATTAATTTCCACTGTTAACATGTTACAATTTCATTCATAAAGGGAAACTTTAAAGGACAACATGCATCATCACAAATGAAATATAATGTGCTCTTTTATTTAAAGGTACGCCTCTTGCTCAACCAGGTAACATCTGTGCTGGTTTTCAAACCAACATAATTGGACTAAAAGAAATCCATTCAGTCTCGTTGGTACAGTGACAAAAGCAGAGACAGATGTCAGCTGCTGCACACTGTGTACTTTGCTAAACTCTATTCACACTGACTTTTCTTCTGTCAAAAAGAGGGGACTGGAAGATGTGTTTGTCTGCTGACCTACTGCTCAACAGTTTTTGATTTCGCATGCCCATTGTGAAGTTGATTTGGGGCCAGAAATTTTGAGGGGGTGAGGGGTTCTGATCAGTTTAAGCCTAGCCACCAAAACATCTAGACTTTTGTTTATCACAATCATCATCATAATAATGCCAGGATATGTTCAACACACACAGTGTGCTGCCAGTGTTTAGGTCAATTACAGATCAACCAGCTTTAATCCCATTAACCCCCTCCTCTCCCCCAATAGTCACCAATAGGTGCCACAGGCATGTGTGAACCAGTACTGCAGCAGAATAATCAAGAGCACATTAGTAATTAGAAATTGACTACACTATCAAACTCAGACTGAGCTGCACAGCACATGTGGGATGACAGTGTAAAACTGCTGCAGTTACTGCACTGGATACACATAATAGTCCCTGACTAACACCTGCATAGGCCAGGCCTTTTACATCACACATATAATACCAATAATAACTAGGGCTGTCAAATAATTTTAAATATCATTAATAATAATTTCTTATTTTTTCTTTTTAATTGAGATAAATCCAAATGATGGAATTATTAATATTGGAAAATGTAAAGAACAGTACACAAAATCATAACATTACTTTCCATTGTGACTGTGGCTAGTGGAACATGTTTAAAAGTTTGGTGAAGCCCTTGTCCTCCACAATGTTAATCAGTCTGCAGTCCCTCACAATCCATTTTACTTTAAAAATGTCTCTCTGCAAACCACTAACCTAATTTTTTTTTTTAGAAAAGGGGAAGGGGAGGTGGGGTGAGGTATTACTGTGACCACTACGGTAATTTGGTCACGCACTAGAAATGTTATTTATAAGGCAAAATGACAAGGACACTTACAATTATAATGTTTCTATTTTTCAATACCAAATGCATCCCTAATGACAAAACTAATGTCATTTGGCAGAATGGAGTAGTTTTGCTGGCTGAGGCAGACTTAGCCTGGAGCTACTCTCTGCTATTCCTGGTGAGGAAATATGCTGGACTGGCCTACATACCTGCTGCAACTGTTATATGGACGACAGCTAATAAACCTGCGTGAAAAAATGCTCCAAAACACTATTATCACATAGAGGTCCCCCCGGCATGACCTGAATTTTTCTGAATTCGTTTAGATAATGCAAGTCAACTGGTCGACAAATACAGGATTAATGAGTATGTCTGTTTCATGACTTTCTTAAATGAAACTAACGTGCCAAAACAATGTGGTCTGATATTTTATTATATTTTATTTTTGTTGGCTCCTTAGTAGCCAACAAAAGCAGTTTTGATCAACTTTAAGATTGTTTTTGATGGTCTATTATTGAATAATAATAATAATAATAATAATAATAAAACCATGAACAAACTGATCGTGGAATTATGACGAAAAAAATAAAGGCTCACATTGATTTACTTTGCTCCAAAAATTTTGAGGTTTTTTCCAATATTCCAGTTAAATTAAACTAGGGATGTCCAATATGAACTTTTTGCTGACCTGATACTGTCCAAACTCCAAGTTCTGATTCCGATAACAACCGATACCGATATATGCAGCAGTTTTTTCCCATATCTGTGGTAAACGTCTTAGGACCCCACCCGCGATTCCAGCATATTTGGCAAAACCCAAGCCTTGCATAATTGGATTTTCATTATCGTAGGAAAAACCAACAATTCTTACAGATATTCCATAATTATGCTAATATCGGTTCGGCGATATTATTGGACATCCCTAAATATAACTGTACTACTTTTAGAAAAGCTTGGAAATAAACCACAAATTGCATTTTCACTCACTAGTTTGTACAGTTTGAATTTTTAACAAAGGACTTGTGCTTGTAGCTGCAGAGGTGGCAGGAACAAATGTATTTTAAAGGCAAAATTCAACTTAGCTCATCTGTAAATATGGTAGAACCTAAATTGGAGATAAACACCAAACTACAATATCATCTATTTTGACACAACTAGAAACTTTACATAAAGATAAATCATCACTGCCGGTGGTGGGTTATGACACACATCAGTCCAATCAAACTGGAAAGCTGCATCTGTCCGCTGCACAAGATTAATTCATTATTGATGAGCAGCATTTTAAATTAGTATCAGCTGAGGAAGGAGCGCAAACAACAAGAGAGAGAGACGAGTGTTAGAGGAACTATCCTGTTATGGGTCACTGCCACAGCTCAGGAGTGCAGAGCTACAGTAGGTCTGAATGTGTACAAGACATTCTGTGGGTGGTGTCTACTGTAGCACTGATGCTTAGCAGGGATTTAGTCAGAAAATCTGTTGCAACATGAATTAAAGCCTTATTTCTAACAGAACTGCATGTTTCTTTACAAGAATTGCCAGAGTTCAGCAAAATCGTTACATTCTGTGTCTATCAGTGACACCTTAACATTTTACAGAGGAATTAGTGGCCTGAGATTAAACACTAAGTACCAAATGGATGTGTACAATACAAAGCAGAATGACTACTGTATCCGCTGTAATCACTTTCACTTATAACCTCTACAGTGACCACAGATGGTGACTGCTGTCAGAACAGAGACAATCCCCACAGAACCATAAACATCAGGTCAGAAGGACATCTGTCACTGGGGACGTCTGATACATTGTCCTACTGACATCTCTCCACAGAGGTCAAAGGATGTTGTTGTGTTGTTACTGGGACTGTGCAATATGTTGACTAAAACTGATCACTTAAAAAAACAAATACGCATTCTGGCTTAGTGTTTTAAAAAAGTTGGAGGAGGAGCAGATGGACAGCAGTTAAGTAAATTATACATACATTTTTTTAATTTCTAATTGTTTTAATTATTTAAATCTACTTTGTTTCAGGGGCAGCCTGGACCTGGTAGTGAGAGAATCAGGCCTGTACCACTGGATCACTAGTTCGAATCCTGCCCTTGCTGTGGTGTGTGTAGCAAGCGCCACAAATTCCCTCACACAACAATATAGAAAGGAATAATTTAAACAACAACTTAAAAAAATTCAATGAAATGATGCTCTGTCAAAAAGACCTAATTTTGACGATTATGTAAAACACAGAAGCAGGATTAGTACACTGTTTCAGCAATAGCACACACAATTAAACTCAAACTAATTAAAAGTAACTTGGTTTTCCAACATCAAATGTTTTAGGTAAATTAAGACACTTAATTGAATCCCAGCAGGCCATTCCCAATGATACCAAAGACTCCATGCAGCAATCAAGGTCGTCTCACGTCATCAAAGAAATGACACACATTCATGACAGCAAGACTGCCTTAAACTACACAAGACAGCGCTTCAAAAGCAAGCATTTAGTAACACATTTTGTTATATTGTCATATGACTTAATAAAGAGACCTACCTTGTGTGTGTACGGTGCTTCTCCAAGATTAATCCCATCCTTTGAAAGTTTATCCCTAATGAGAACCTTCAGTTTCAGTTTGGGGTAGGTCACAAAGTCGTTACAGTCCGTAAATCTCAGGTTATGGTTTCCAGGACAGGATATCTGGTGCGTCTCTCTTGCACCTGTGTGTGTCCTCCGCACTCTGAAGTCCTCTTTTCTGCTGGTCAATAAAGTGTCGTGGCAGGACGAGGCATCCACGGGTTCCAGGATAAAATAATAGCCTGGTGTTTTTCTTTTGTCACCCTCTTTCAGCGCCTGCACTGCAGTGAGGAGCCGGTGTCTGTGGTACTGAATGCCGACACCGATGGCATCCAGGTCTGGTTCTCCGATCTGCTTGCAAACCTCCAGGTCGTCGTATCCGTTGTCGATGAATGACTCCAGGTACTGGGCCAGATGGAGCTCTGTGAGCCACTCAAGGACAAGATTTGGCCCTTGGCTCATTTTAAGGAAAGGAGGAGGGTTGGCTTACATGCACTTTATCTTCATTTTAATGATGCTGGGCTGAAATGAGGGTCTCATATAGGTCCCACTGCACACACAGGTCCAGACAGAATTCTGTGGAGATGTCTTTAAGCTGGGGGAAAATTAAACATAAGATTAAAATGTCAGTATTTAGTTCATTTCAGAACTGAATAATCCATATTTTACTACTCTAGCCTGTTAAAGGTTCTTTTAATGGTAACTTTAACATCATCTGGAAGAGTATGCAGTACTCTGGACAATTTGCCAAAGAAAGATAACACAAACAACTATTTACAGCAACATTCACTCTGAATTCCATGTTTTTGCACTTGTTTATATTTAAAGTCAACATAAACATACCAAACAGTGCATCAGATGCCCTGGTGTCACAAACATTAATTGTTGAGTCCAGGTTCCAGAGAGATTTGCAAACTTAAAAAGAAGGACATGGTTCTAAGATATTGACGCCGACATTTATTAAATTGTTTTTGTGTTTGTTTTTTATTAGCTCATTACTGGAAACTTCTCTTATGCTAGCGGTTCACAAACTTGTTTGCAGGCCCCGCTTTTGGCAGGTTTTGATGCATAAACTTAATAAAAGGACGAATCGAAACAAAAACGCGCGCTTTTTAAAAAAGAATCACACTCATTGCAAATACTACATTAGCAACACGTTCGCAGAACTGTTTAATAAATATCTTTGTGTTCAGGAAATCCTAACCTTATTGTTGAGCTGTACTTGATAATATTGATTTAACACGAATAACTGCTACTCTTCTGGAACAAAGACACTTACCTATTTATTTAACCTTGTGGAATTATAATAATGAACAACCTAAGCATGTTTATCGTTTTAGAAATAGTCTTAGTTTTTTGGGTTTTTTGTTTTGTTTTGTTTTTGTTAAAAGGCTACATATATAGTATGTAACTAAATATGACTAGACGCAGAGTAACCGACTGCTTCTTCTAAGTTCATGAAAGGTTTTAAGTTGAAGTTTAAAAAGATGCCGACGGTTATTTAAACGTTTAGATCTGTTTTATTTGTTACACCTGTGATAAATGTTCACGCCGAGCAACAGATAAAGAGATGAAGCTTAATGTCACACACATACAACACCTTTCTCCATGTAACCGTTTTGCAAAACACCAGAGGAAAAACACAATAAAACTGCATTATTTTTACCTGTTTGTCACTGCGTCACTCCAGCCCGGTGTCTGGACGTTTTCAAAGTTTACGGCAGTCTGAAAAGAAACTACGGTAGCTCCCGCTGCCGCTGCTGCCGCCACTCTGTCACTGGCTGTGAATGATGCAGCTGCTGAGTGTGGAAGACGAACCGTGGAGGAGGAGAAAGAGAGCAAGCCCAACTGCATCACGGGATATCTGGCAGAAACTGTCGCCACCTGCAGGATATCCTGAAAAACAATGTAAAAAAAAAAAAAAAGGAATACTTGTATTTAGAAAAAAATATTGTTTTATTATTATTTTAACTTTTCTTTTTTGTTTAACATATGTGATGCTGTTGGAGAAAAGGTTCTTAATTTTAATCTAAACCTTTTTTTTTTCAAATTAAAGTAAAAACATTAGGTTAAATTATAGTAACATAATTTTTCCACGAGAATTCTTTTTTTAAATGATTAATTCAATTTTAATGTTATTACTATTATTTTAATATGTTTATTATTATTATTCATACTACTACTACTAATAATAATAATAATGCAACAGGTTGCCACTCAGAGGCGCCAAGTATGTGGTTCCTCTAAGAACCAAACCCAGGACTGTGTACTCTCTTCTCATGAGGAAGTCAAACTAACCATCACACTCTTTTCTTCCCTGGAGGATTGTATATGGTAAAAATGAATGAATAAAACACAGGACAACTGTGTTGTGATTGGTTTTACATTTATTTTCCATTGCACAATAATATCTATATATATATTGTATCTACAGTCTAAATTGTTTGTGGCAGCAGATTAAGTCAGACATCCATGTGAAATTTATTTTAATAAACTGTACAAAAATTGCCTACTATGAGAAAATACTGCAACTCCACAGATATTCATCCCAGAAGACAGATGGATGGGGATGGATGAACGGATGGATGGATGGATGGTGAGTCAGAAACCCTCCAGCTTCCTGCATGGAGCCTTGAACTGAGATGATAATTCAATGCCTTTTTTACAGTGCAGGGAAAGCAACGAGTTTCCATGAAGCAGAACAGTAACAGAAACAGAGGTACCAATAAAATAAATAGATAAATCTCTCACACATATAAAATTGGCATCATCAAACCAAGAAAAACAAGAAAATGGACACGGCTTAAATGTGTGTGATGAGACGTTAGTGTGAGGGAGGGGTTTGTTCAACGTGGTGGTAAATATAAATGACAGAACAGACAATCTCTAACAGGGATAATACATGGTCGTTTCAAGTTTGTAAACACTTAATATCATGCATCCTTCAATGTGCAATAAGAGACCATTTAGGACATATACGTTGCAAACTGAAGCACTTCAAAGTCGAGGCCACGGTTCGTAGAAAGTCAGAGCGGCCCGCTGAGAGGAGACGACGCCCCCTGCAATAGCAAAGCTTGAATCAGAGATGAGCGCGTGTTTATATATAACCAGAAACTGTTCACTGTCAGGTCGGGATGATTGAATCGTTATACACAACCATCATTTGGACACTGATGTGTAGGTTACGCTCTCCCAAATTTACATTAAAGGTTGTCATTTTTCAATAAGTCTTAAATTAAAATGTATTTATATATTTATATATATATTTATATTTGTTTTCATATTTATAAATATAATCATGGTCTTTATGATCTTGCATCGAAAACAAATCTGAGAGTGAAGCAGTTAGCATAATTGGCAATGACACAAATAAGCATAGTAGGTTCTGTCATGTTTTGGTCCCTTCAAAAATAATAAAATGGGACACAAACAAAATAACACAGTGAAATCATTCCAACAAAACTCTTATTTAAGTACAAAAAATAGTGCAAAACCCACATTGACTTCTCTTTAGACTATGTTTCTCTCAGTAGTACTGGATATAGTAGCACAGGTTTAAATCAGTCAGCATAAATGTGAAGGGATTTTGTTTTTTTAAAACTGCTGCTTATTAGTTTTGTATGTTTCTTATTTTTTTGGTTAAACCGATATCTCAGACTTCACTATGTGTCTAAGTAAACCTAAGGAATCGAACTTAAAACATCTCACAGTATCTCGTAAATTGGATTTCATGTCTGTAAATTCAAATAAGTCTACAGCAACTTGGTGCGGTAATGAGTGACGCCTTTGTCCACAACAGAAGAAAAAGACATTTTCAATCCTAAACTGTAACTTTGTCTTTGTCAAGTATTGCTGCTGTTCATGGTCAGTGAGTTTTGTTTCTTTCTGTTAAAGTAACAGAAAGCGGGCAGACTGGTTTTTGTTAAAATGTTCAAAATATTAGTACATGTTCTATGAAACATGAAGTGGTTACTAAAATGACACACTACGTCCATGCCAGTCCTGAATGCTGTCCAAACCTAAGTCTAGAAATAACACAGGTGTGTAACTGCCTGTATAAGCACAATGTGATACGTTTTTTATAACATTGGAGTTAGAAGCTGACAGTGATGTCCCAAAAGAAAATGGATACGATGTAAATCATCAGTGTTAATATTTCAAACACTTGTGATAAAGTATAAAATACAAGATGGACATCCTTTTTCATTTTGACAGTGAAGTGTAAGTTTGGCTGTAGTACCACTATACACCAGAAGAGGCTGACTCTATACTTTAATTAAATCTTGTTTATGTTTTTAATACATGACAGCTTAAAATAATTTTTACGTAATCTAAAAAAGAACATGGAAGCTCAATCTACAAATTCAAATTTCAGTTGCATGAAGTAGTAGCCAAGAATAATAATAAAAAAAACTATTCTATTCTCTGAAATACACCCCAACTCCATCTTAAAAAAAACCCTGAACTCCAAGAATAGCTGATGACAGCCACAATGTGTAACAGGGATTTTTAACAAGCCTAAAAGCATGATCTAACAGTCTGCTCCTTTTGTTTGGCCTGGGAAGAGTGTTTGTAAACAAGTCCAACAACTTTGTCTACGTTGGACAAAATATTACATTATTGTTTTTCCCACTAACAGAACTCAGTGACCTCAAACACAACAACTTGAAAACTCTTAAGATTTCTCTGTTAAAACTGCTGTTCAATAGGGACCAAGCTGACTCCAATCATACGACAACTCTGTGAAATTAAGCAACTCTTTGGTGTCGAAAAAGAACATGGCCGCAAGCGTATGATGCACCTTGCCTGAACCTGCGCTGTCAGATTTGTGTCCAGCCGTCCTTGCTATTTACAACATTTGGCAGCATATGGAACGGACGTTGGTCTAGTCGAGGGCAGAAAAGATGATGCTCCTACACTGACACAGATTGTAGCGTAGTACCTCATGAAAACAAAGGGGAAGTCTGTTTGATTCTAGATAGTCACTTTGGGAAACAACGCCAAGCTTCTTGAAATTCGCCTTAGATAAAAGCGCAGGCTAAATGCATAAATGTAAATGTAATTTATGCAGAACTAAAAAAAACAAACAAGATGGACACATAAATAGGCTCGAGCATATGCATTATGAGGCAAAGGCAAGAGACAAAAGACGACTGACGTTACTGTGACAGACACAGCGATGCTCGGTCGTTTCTACCGATGGCTACAAAGACGAGACAGTTTCCAATGTGCTAAGACACACATGCTTTTTTTTCCTACACCAGACCTAAATGAATGACAGACAGAAAACATGAACAGATAGCCATCATCTATAGATAAAATCTGTATCACAAAAAATTGAAATTTTAACCAAAATATACATTTATGTTAATTACAATAAGGGCAATTTTATGCCTCGTCTTCTTCATTTATATAATTTCGTAACAACCTTCAGGATTTTCTTTCCAGTGTATGAACTCTTCATTTCTACCTTTAGGTTTCTCCACCATAGATTAATGTAAACTCTTGTCAGCAGGGTAAGAACAAAAGACGGAAACAAAATGTAATGCCAAAAAAAAAATATTTGAACTATTATACTGTCCCAATAAATAACTCCACTTAAAATAAAATCTAAAGTGACTCTCAGAGAACATGCCGCTTATTCTTCCAAGGCCCTAACTTGAATGAAAAACTCTTGGAGGAAAACAGCAGTATGAGATGAACTAGTGTACTACCAGCCCTTACTCAGTGAGAGGCAATAATTTATCTTCTCCCTGTTTTTTATTTAATGGTTTTAAGTGCTTCGAAAGGCCCTTTCTGGACAAAAAAAAGACAATCAAAAGGACAGAATTTTACCTCTGAAAATAATAATTTAGACAAGAAACAAAAAAGTGGGAAGTCGTTCAGTGATACAATCACTCCTGTTGAGTTGATTAAACTCAGAGCACACAGGTTCATCAGACTTGTCTCCTCATTTCGGTCCACTTTGTTTGGCAGACACCATAAAGGGCAGAGAAAGGTAGAAATTAAGAAAAAACCAAAAGAACAATCAGGCCACCACAAGTACATGTTTCGCAGAAGTGTCTTCCTTTTCTCGGAAACGTAAGAGCAGGGTATATAGATATATGTGAGATATATATGAACGCATGACTGAATCCTTTGCCCCTCTGTTCTGAATAGTGATATTGATGAACTCCACAGTTCTGCGCTGAAAATGGAAAAAGAGATTCCTCCGTTTCCTCCTCTTCCTCCATTTCTTTTCCCTTCTGGCAGCGCTGGGTTGAGCAGCGTATGCTCCTCAGCGGTCCTCCAGTGACACATGTAATGCTGGGTGAGGGGTTTTGTGCTGAGAATAAAAGCATGAGTCTGTTGAGCAGAACCCGGCGTGGACAGAAATGGAGAAAAGAAGAAGAGAGAGAACCTGCGACACCTCACAAATATGTGTGGTGTGTGCGTGATTACAGAGTCTGATGCTCCACACGCTGCCCATCAGAGCTGGTACCACTTCTTATCTTTGTACTTCAGCATCATCTGAAGGCACAAAGAAAAACAAAACAAGAGTCAGAAATCAGTAAGTAAACTCTAATCAGGGACTTAGAATACTATCTTCATTCAACTACAGATCCTGGCACTACATCGCCGATTCGACCGTGCATTTACACAAAAATGTATCCCAGAGTGGAGGAGTTTGAGAAACCAAGGTGATACGATACACTGCTATGCTACTTCTGACCATGCTTCTGACCATGCTGGAGAAGTTAATTTGGCTCTTTAGTGTTTTACAGTTAGCCATTTAGGTCTTTTTGTGTTTCTCTTTTGACATTCTTCGTTTGTTTACATTTTGCAAGCTTTTCAGAACTTCCGCTTCAAATTCTTCCAGTGTTAGTATGTTAGAGCATGGGCGACACAGCACCACACCCAGGCCTGGCATATGTAGTACAGGGACTGGAGTTGTATTCAGTAGCTCCATTTAAAATCTCTTGCGCCAGACCAGTGTAAACAATCATATCAAGAGGTTCTGTAGTCATATTGTATCGTAGCCACGTAAACAGGGCCTAAACTTTTTTTTACCCCTCTGTTAGCCAGCGATGTTCTGAGAAGTTGGTGATAATGGGGCACTGTATGCTCTGACCAAAAAAACCCTGACAAAGTCAAGTTCCCTTTAAAGGATGATTTTTATGTCCGAAATATGTCTGTTGCTTACATCATGGGCGTGTTTGGAGAAGGAATCTGCACTGGCCATCATGGCTGCACTTCTCTCTTCCAGCTCGCCCAGCTTCTGCCCTCTTTCGTCTAGGGCTATCCGGGCTCGGGCCAGATCTCCCACGACTCCTGATGCTGCGCCCTTCATGCCCTCCATGCTGCCTGGGCCGGGGATGTGTTGAGCGAGGCTACGGGAAGCCTTACCAGCAGCTGTTTCACCAACTGTCAAGTTTGGTTTTTTTTTAATAACAAAAGACCAAATGGAAAAGGTGATGTGCTACAGTACTCTACAAGCAAGAAATGTGTGAATGTGAAACCAATCTGTACTTACAGAGATCCTCCCTGTCCAGAGACTGAGCTCCTCCACCAAAAAGACCTTTAAAAAAACCCCGGTTTGGAGCCTCAGGTGTCTCCACAGGGGTAAATAACTCACTGAGCATTTCCTGCAGGACAGAAACATCAGCAGATTTCCATTTTTATTCCCTGTACACAAACTGACTGACTGACCCATTAAGATTCTTTTTTTTTTTTTCTTTGGTGCAGCCCCAGGCATTTCATGATCTAAACATAGAATTTCAGAAGTAGGCAAACGGCCTGACTATTTCTGAACTTCTTAGGATGAACTTGTTATATAAACACAGAAACACAGAAAACCTCATGATCTAAGGTGACTGTAGTGTTTCATTACTGCATGTATAAAATGTGATCTTAAAGGGTAATCAAAACTATTCTGTTCGAGTTATTTTGTGTGACACAAACATTTGCTGTGGCTGTGACAGATATCTGACCTGCAGGTTGTCACAGGTTTCCT
Source organism: Cynoglossus semilaevis (assembly GCF_000523025.1). Lineage (NCBI taxonomy): Eukaryota > Metazoa > Chordata > Actinopteri > Pleuronectiformes > Cynoglossidae > Cynoglossus > Cynoglossus semilaevis. The sequence continues at coordinate 11,509,312 of NC_024307.1, forward strand.
GGCTGTAGGTAATCCTCTGGATCTCAGTCGGAGACGTGAGGTACAGGGCTTGACCGAGGTTGGAGAAGCAGAACGTCCTGGCTATTCGCATGTCTGTCAGTGGCAGGTAGTTGATGTCTATCAGGGGCCTTAAACTTGGTAAACTGTAAAAAAAAAAAAGAAAAAGAAAGTTAAACATTGTGAAGCATCTTATCTTGGAGTAAACTGATCACACTGTGTTAGGCAGTATTACCTCAGCGTCATGATGTGCCCATTGGCACAGAAACAGGCGATGCAGTTCGCTCCGGCCATCAAAACAACATCGGCTCTTAGAACAAAGGAGGTTTCTGTGATGTTGTGTTTGTAGAGGCGGGTCTGAGACGGCATTGCCACCACCTTGGCCTGTTTCTCCGAACACAGCACAGCAAACTGGGACTCCTGACCCTCCTGTGAAGAGGGAGGGGAGGCTGGCCTGCGCCTCCGGCTCTTCTCCTTCTCTTCATCTGAGGCATTTGGGTCATACCATGGCTCGTAGACAGGGGGCAGTAGAGTTGCAGTGGAGTCGAGGAGGGCCATTGTCAAAATGCCTCCTTTGAGTCTAACGAGAGTGCCTGAAAGAAATTATGACTCTGACTTTGACAAGTTTTTAAGACTTCAAGTTGGGAAATATGGATTAACGTTTCATTTAAAACTTGTTTTTTTCAAAATGTCTTGCTTTCATCCACAACTGCTGGGAAGTGACACAAGGAAACGCTTACCACAGGAGGAGATGCCAACAGACTGCTGCAGCCTCTGGTCCCCACCAGGGGGCACACTGAGGGCCACCGTCATCACAGAGCCTTGGGTGGTTCCCACCAGCAGACATGGACTAACCAGAGTGTCTGTCTTCCTGGGAAAACTCTCGCAGAAGTGAAAGGAGGAGATGGCCTCACGAGTCTCTCTTTCTATGCTGGTGACACTGGAACTACGTGAGCGGGTGAATGAGTTATCCTTGGCATCTGAGCAAAGATATGTGGACAAATGAGAGATAAAGAAAAACTTTGAGAGAATTGGAATGCTGAGAATTTTTGTGTCAAACAGTAGATGTTAGAGGCGTTCAATCCAGCAGGGGCTTCTGCTCAGTAAAACATGTATCCCATTACATTTGTGTATTTTATTAAACGGGCAGGCATAAAGAGCTTTCACTCTTTGCACATATTTAGTCAAGGATATAGCGTTCTTCTTAAGTGGGTCCAAATTAATTTATCTTGTAATAAGAGGTCCAGTATGCAGGAATTCTCTCAAGTAGTCAACTATAGATTTATGCAAATGAACGGTTGGCTGGCACTAGCCAATGATTTTTTTTGTTTGTTTTATCACAGTATTCTTTTGTAAGTGGATGGAATATTTTTGGGTGATAACAACAGAGAATAAGTAAAGTAAGTAGAATTATTGCCACCAAAAAGAAAACCAGCTGATGTTTAAAATGTAGGTGAGAGACTGGGGGGAGGGACAGGATCAACCCGCAGTGCTCTCCATTGTGTAATTAACAAAACTCCAAGTAAAGCATTCTAGTGTTACTGTGACTGAGTTATGTCTGTTGTGAAGTTTTTTTCGAAGGAATGTGGATTTATAGCACCACCTGCAGGATATAATGGGGGCTACTTGTTTACCAACAAGAAGAGTTCCTGCATATTATACCTTTACATTGAAAACACAATCATTACCAAAAAGTTATGCAAGCTTTAGTAGAGCGACTTGGAAATTAAAGTAATTAACAATGCCTTGAGCTCGTGCTGACAGAAGCCCATGTATTAACCACTGTGGTATGAACACACCAACAAACATGCATGACCCTCACATGGACCTACTGTAAAAACACAAGAAACCCGGTGTGCAGTCAAATTCAGCAGTTTTACCAACCAGTCACTGTGAGAGGATTATTTTCTCAACCAATGAGATTCAAATAATAATAATAAGAAGTCCCAGCGGTGGGTGGGGGTTAGTACCAGTTATCCCACTTCAGACCAAGACAGACCATGGTTGGTCCACTCACAGCAGTTGGGGGCTGACTCAGTTCTACACAAAGCAGCTTTCATCTTGGGCGCTGCCTTGTCTTTCCTCATAAAACTAATGCTCTTCTTACATGAGAGGGAGCGGGTCGGTTTGGGCTTTTCGTCTGTTCAGAGTGCACATAGAAAGATGTCCATCTCAAGTTATGGTATACGGAAAACAACAGAGGTGCCACACTCAGTCTAACAATACAACACACATGTAGAACAGGAGATTTGAAGATGAGCACCTGTAGAGGAAAAAAAAAGTCATGAGTGTTGGCTTACCCACGTCTGGCTTATGCTCACTAGACGAGCTAATTTTCCGTGACATCTTGGCTGCAACAGACACAAATAGCCTAGGTTTATGAGGAGGGAGCAATGGCTAAATGTTCATCACTCAACAAAATTATTTAAAATGTAATTACAGCGAGTGATTAGCAATTTGGCCCAATATTTATTTTTTTGGAAAAAAACAGGCAATTGATTTGAAAAAGGTTTAGGGGTTTGACTAAGCATTATAAGTGGTTATAAAGGCGGAGGGGCAACTGCTGAGGAAACACATTGTCTGTGTACACTGGAATCTTAAGACTTATATCGTATCGACTTGTATCGTCACATTTTTTACAGTTATATCTAATAATCTAACTTCTTGTTGCAGTATTTCTAGTATCTATCCTTAATTAATAAAGTTCTATCAATCTATCTATCTATTTAGCTTCAGATCTAACTTCAGATCTCCTTAATTTCCCTTTGGGATCAATAAGGTATCTATCTACTGTATCTATCTATCCATCCATCCATCCAGTACAGAAATGACGGACCTACAATATCTGAAAGTATATAATGGCTGTAAAGGTACAAAAGTTAGAAAATGACACCCTAATCCATATTCTCAAACAAGGTTTTGAGGCTGTAAACCTGTTAGATCTTTTCTAAATCACTTTTTTTCTACATCCAGCAGAGCAGTTTTTTCTTAAAAAACAATCCATGCTTAGAACCCTCAAATGTTGCCCGTCCTGGTCTATAACCAAACCCATAACAACACTGAGGAGCATTAGAGAAACCAAAGGTGCCTGTAAGGTCAAACCAAGCAGGAGGCAGCGAAGATATAAAGTCATTACAATTCAGTCAACATTGTTATGCAAAGAGAGTGGGAGGAAGAAGGAATGAAGTCAGAGTAGTAGCCAAACTCATGTGAAGCCCTAGAACCAGAGTAACACGCAGCAAGTGTCTATAATCAAAAAGGAAAATATTCACACTTCATCATTGTACTGTCAGATATTAGTGCAATAGAAGTGGTGGCAGTGACGGAGATTTTCAATGTTACATGTGCTGAATCAGGAAAAACCACCAGATCAGCTTATTATCTATATACAATTGTGCAACGGTGTTGTCACAAAACCAGGCATACAAAATTGCCTCAAAACAGTCATGCATTAGATACAAGATTTCTGATTTAATTTAAAAAGCCCAAGACTGAGATGTGATTAGTGAAAAAAATCATCATCCTAAATGCACTCTGTTCATTCATTGGCACAAAAAGCACAAATTTGCACAGGATTAAAGGCTTGTTGTGGTTAGATCGCTGTCATTTAAAGAGAGAGAGAAGGAAAAGGAGTGAGCGAGTGATCAGAAGAAACGCAATCTGCTGATACAGTACCAAAGTCACTGGCAACGGTCTTGGAAAAGCGTCTGCTTTTGAGCTTCACTGGAAACAGGTTCAAAAGGACAAATCAGGCAACTGCTTTTTTAGTGCAGTAAACGGCACAAGCAGTTCTGGACAGTACAGTACCCTTTTGCATGAACTTCTGCCTTCGTTCATCATCTGAATTGCACGGTGAGGTAGATCCTACATGACAAGCATTGGCAGTTGGAAGGAACCAATGATCACAGACGTATTATTTGCAGTTTAATGTCGAAGTTTACCTGAAGTAGGTGATTTGCAGCGATCTTCCGAAGGGTTGGCTCCGTCGTTGGAATCACAAAGTGCTGCGGAAGCCACAAACGCTCAGGTTAAACACAAAGTCAAAGTCGTGAATCATCGGGACTAAGGTCATAAGGTGAACAATCTACTATTTGAACAAAGTCAGGAGCTGCTACCTACACCAGACAGTACCTACAGTCAGAAATTATGGGGTTACTTCAACTTCACTTTTCAGGCTTTAGTAGCTTTAAAGAGCATAGTATTTTACTATATAATTTTGACTATTGTATACTAGAGAAAGCATTATCAAAATCTGCATGTATAGCAGGGAACTACAAACTATATGCTGGCTTAAAGGTTTAAAAAAAAAAAAAAACAAAAAAAAAAAGACTTACTGTAGCGTAAAACCACTCAATTAAGAAATAGTATTTGGCCAAAACAAGGCTTCATGTTATTCAGAATGTTAGAACAATTACATTTAGCTGGAGATAAATGCACAAAAAAACCCCAGCTGCAACCCACAACAGAATAACCCATACCAAAGAAATAGTTAGAATGTAGCTGGGAAAATGTGAAAATAATGCTAAGATTGCTCAAATAATAATTAAAGGTAATTGTAGAAGTTAGTAACGCTTAAATGTGACCAACATTTTTTTCATACAACCACTTACAGAGACAAAAAGGCTACAAATTGCTTATTTTAGCAAAAAAGCAAAGCAAGGGTTTACCCATTGGCTCAAAGCACAAATGATGGGAAAGAAATCTCATAAAAATTGTCCCAGAAAAAAAAAATCCATGTTATGTTTCACCACCAAGAAAGAGCTGAGTAAAAGGTTTTGTTTCGTACCCTGGAGCTACCCATACACTGTAGTAAAAGAGCCACACCTGAGCACACGAATCTAGTACAAATCTGTTGACTTAAGGTGTCAGTGTTTATCTAATAGAATTGGAGCCTGTGGTACAAAAGACATCAACTGATTTTGCTATAGAGCCTTCCAGCCCAAAAATCTTCCCTCAGATCAGTGCTGTTTTTTTATGTTAAATAAGGAGCTTTAAGGTAAAGGAGGCTATTGAATCAAAATCTGGGAATATACTTCCAAGGAAAAGGGAGGGCTTGTGTCTTCTACAATAGGGAGGATGAATGGTGATATGTAATGACTTACTGAAATGAGATGAGCGTAGTTTTTTCACAGACTCACTATACAAGTTAGAAAGCCTGGACATGTAAAATGTCACATTTGGTTTGTCTTCAGATCGAATCAAAAAGGAGAAACAGACAGTAGAGACAGTGAGACAGAAAACAGACTGAAAACATGGATGAAATGAGTAGAAAGTATGTCAAAAAAATAAATAATTAAACATATTCATACTTAAATAGGATTCTTGTGAACAAAGGCTTCTATAACCAGATGATATACAAAAAAAAGAATAAAAACAGACAAAGACAAAGTGGACGATATGACACAAGAACAGTTCTATGTTCTGTTTCATCACTGAAGTCATTCAAAAGCACAGTAACAAAGGCACAGCATCACCTCCCACTGCACAGATCACTAACGTTTGTTCTCTACTGTTTTGGCTAGCTGTAAGTGAACAGATGGAAACAGTGGTGCCCCCTGTTGTGGCAGAAAATCTACAACAGGGGGCAGTGGTCATAATGTTAACCAACAGTGGCTGGCAAGTGTCCGACCTAGCTCTCTAGTCCACATCCAAGAAGAGTGAGCCTTTTTCAGTAAGATAGAGGAAAACCAGGTACTGAGTGAAGGGTTTCAGCAGAACAAAGAGAAGAAAAAGAGCAGAATGGTGAGAGAGCCGCTCACCTCCAGAAGGCTGCCGAGCTTTGCGAGGAGAGTGAGGCTGCCTCTGGTATGGGTCAGACGGACTGTACAGCTCTGATGTGCCCATGTTGAGGAGCAGGGTCTTTTGGAGGTAGTCCACCACAGCCAGACCATTACTGTTTCCAAACACCACACTGAAATGCAAACATAGCAGGTGAGAAACGAGTGATGGGAGGGTTACAACTTTATATAAACAAAATCCTAATTTAGTCCTGTTTTGAGTTATAAATTCCAAATCAAACTTAACTTCTACAGTCTTACACAAAAACCCCAGGGTTGTGTTCCCATCTATTGTCTATGGTTTAAATGGGCACCACCTGAGTGACTATGTGTGTCTAATATTCAATTACAATCATTCCCAGCCAGAAACATTGTGACCATGTGCAAAAAGGTAGACAGAGTGCACACAGATCAGTGTAAAATGCTGAGTTATTGCATAAGCAACCTAAGAATACAGTATTTTTAAAGTAATTGTCTTAATAGAGATCAAATCGTAATCAAGTTTAGCTTAAGCCAATCTGCTTTAAAGAGGCAACAATTAAAATTGTGCCTATAATAGCCTGCAGTACAGTATGACGTAAAAAAACAAGTTCTACCCATAGAGGGTGCTGCATGCTCATTAGTCTTTACATTTTGTGCCACCATATGTTAAGTCTGACTTCACTACATTGTGTGTTTATCGGCTGGCACATGGCAGGTTATTATGGGACTTGGGGAACTAGTGACTGTAAGTGTATATGTCTGTATGTATACAACTATGGTCCATTTTTGCAAACTCTGTCGATTCTAATAGATATGAACTAAATATAGATGCATCCCCAATGACTACCTTTCTATTTCAGTTTACTTCAGATAATCAAAATATTAAGCATGCTAGCCGGAAAAGAACACTTACAGGCCATAAGACGAGTTGATAGCCAGGCTTGTGATTGGCTGAGGAGGTTCCCCGCTCACCCACACCAGCTGAACCACGAGCTCCACCTGGTAGCCTGGAGACTGCTTCAGCGGAGAGCTCCGCACCCTACATTAAACACACGGCAGGATGCAGCTTAGAGTGGAACAAATATCATCAGCCTTTGGGCTGTAAGCTGCACTGACAATATCATTGTTTTTATTATTGTTTTTCCCTCCTCCATCCTCTAACTGAAACAGACTTTACATCATTTTTCCCCCGGTGAATTACTGAAAAGGATGGAGAATGTGACTGAACGGATGATTTCAGCTCACAAATGACATTTTTATTTCTAGTGTCACTACATTTGCCAAAAGAGAGAACAGGAAAATATAATTCTACATACTGCAGGCAAGGAATATTGTCCCGGGGTCCATCGGAAGGGTTGCTGCCTGTGGAGGTCTGAGTGGGAGGTTCAGACTCCTGAGGGCTAGAGGAAGCTCCTGGTGTGGGTAAGGTGGGTGTCTGATCCCCTCCTGGATCAGGGGAGTCCACGTCGCTGAAATCACACTGCATCCGCACCTCCAGGAGCTGAAGACAAGGAACTAAAAAACTTAAAAAAGCACCACATTAACCCAAACAAGTCTATGCAGTATGTTAAACAACACTTTACTAAAAAAAACAAAATCTTTTTTTTCTACATACCTGCACATCTTCAGTTGTCACCTCCTGTTTACTGAACCGATAAACGATAACATGAGCGGACACTCCAGCGACACACAGCATCCTGCTCTCAGGACACCAGGACAGAGTCTGGATGGCAAAGGGATCTTCTTCAACGATGTCTGCGCCTGACTTCTCCTCCTTTCCACGGGCTCTCTCAAACACCTTGGCAGTCTTCAGCTTGTATAGCACTTGAAGCATTACTGAAAGAAATGTCAGGAACAAAAATGCTCACATGACTTTAGGATACTTACTAGATACATACTAGAAATTAGGGCCAAATAAACATGATGATGCCAAGTTGCCAATGGCGATGTTTTTGTTGCCTTTATTTTCAAAGACAAAAAGGCCAAAAATGTACGATCATGTCAACAACATACAGAATGGCACAAATCTAGATTATTTTACACTGAAGATTTTGTCAGAGTGCACACTAACTAGTCTATCTTTTCACTCCAAAAACAAATTGTATTATATTTAAAATAAATTCTTGTTTTCTAAAACACAGAGTGAGTCCTAAGGCTTTTATGTTGAAATCCATTATATTCTAGACCAATGTTTCTCAGTGTTCTGTTTAATTTACACAAAAACACACACAAAACTACTTACATGCAGAAGCGTCCCAAAATTTAATCGAGCCGTCGGCATGCCTGTTAAAAACATAAAGTTATACAGTGGGAATATTAACATTTTTTTATTTAAGGATTTACAGACTTATTAAAATTAAAGAATTCACACGGTAACAGCAACCAACCCTGTGATGATGATTTCTGGGTAGCTCTGTGTGCCTTGGCCCCAGTTTCCTCCACTAATAGGCCATTCCTGTGGCAAAAGGGAAGACAGTGTATTTTCTTAACTAAAATAATATCGCCATAAAATGTTGTAATGAATATGATGTCGAACAATCCCACCCATGAATATGATGTCGAACAATCCCACCCAACCGCTGCCCCAGACTGTGGAGGCCCTGCGTAGCTCCTTCAGCGGCAGGCTCCGGCATCCACAATGCAGGAAGGGGCGCTACCGCAGGTCCTTCCTCCCATCAGCCATAAGACTGTTTAACTCTTTGCACTGACTACCTGCACCCTTCACTGCCACTTTATTGTTCAATATGTATATTTTCTTGTTCATTATGTATATTTTTCTAAAGTTTACTTTAATTTTAGAGTGCTTTTTATTTCTTTTTACTCTATTTATTGTGTTAACTCCTCTTCTCTCTTTTTCTGCACTGCCACTTGCTACTGTACTAGTATGTTTCCCCCAAGGGGGATGAATAAAGCCCTACTCTACCCTACTCTACTCTAAATACTGACTGCTAATACATTTGTTAATAAACAAAGTAACGTACAACGGATGTGGAAACATTCACTAAAGCATCAGATTCATAAAAAAAAAAAAAAGAAAAACTCAAACAGAGATATTCACCTTCTTGCTGTAGCCTTGTCTTTTTTGCCGGGTACCGACAGAATAAAGTGCAGGAATAAGTCCAGCAGGACAGTCAGCAAAGTACTCACAGCAGGTCACTGGTGACTCATGGATAGTCAGAGGATATGGATTCTCATATATTGGGTACCTGTTAAGAAATGTGGTGCAGTGTTTACATGTAAGGACCACTTAATGGCGCCCAGCCACGTTGTCCAATAGAAATTGAGACTCAAAAATTCAAAAAGGTTATGAACCTCTGATCTAGAGTCAGTAGCATCATTATTTATATATATATATAGTATGTATGTATATACGTCTTTGGTTGTTTATTCTCATCTTAGGAAATTGTAGAATAAGGAAAAGTTATTATTATTCATATGTCTTTAAAGCCCAGTACTCCTTGACGCACATCGAAATAACACAGGCTATATTTAGAAAACAGAATATTTACCCAATCTGTCCGAGGTCTATTACAACTAAATCTTTCTCCAGGAGGACCACGACAGCATAAGGCTCCTGGAAGTCTGGCAAACAAACAAAGTACAAAATTAACCGAGTAGATGACGTCATTACATACAAGATGGAGGAGGGGCAGGAGGAACTGTCGCTGCTCACCATTAGGATATGGAGTCTCACACAACGTTAGAAAGTCTACTATGGGGTAGTCCATCTCCAGGACGGTAGTGCTTTTACCGTGCATCACAGTCAGACAGGCTCTCCTCCCCACTGTGTCGTAGGACAGACCCCCGGATAGGACCATGAATGGGTCCCTGAGGATAGAATATACAGACACAGACAAAACCAGGCTGATTGTCTTTCCAACGAAGCTTCAGTTTGAGTCTCATCAGTGGTGAATGGCTGAAGAGGGACATGAATTACTCTTCTGCTCTATCTGTAAATGACTTGACCCCATTTTAAATGATGGGAGGAGCTTATTTTTTAATTACAACAGCAGCTATATTAATCCCTGCCCTCTGACGGATGAAGAAAAAAACTCTAGGATGATTGGATCAGTTTCTGTGAAACAGTACTTTGTTATTGGAAAGTTTTTACTCTGTGATCCAGACATGAAGTTTCTTCTCTTCTGCTGATAATAATTAGAATATAGTTAGGTGATTATAACATAATCACATGTTCACATGTAAAGAGACATGACTGGTCCGGTCACACACCTCACTTACTGCAGCACAGGGACGTTAACAACAGGCCTGACCAGTTGGATACACAATATGTGTTTGTGACAGAACAACAGGAAAGGCCTGTTTCAGTGCAGGATACGGATCAAACCACAGACACTTGAGACAAAGGATGGGTGGAGTATAACACACTTACCCAGCCCTGGTTGTTTTGTACTCCACCTTCAAAATAGGTTTGCATGGTTCTGGTTTTTTCCCATCCTTGGGCTGCTTTCCTGCAGGAGGTCAAAGGTCAGAGCTTTTTAATTTCACAGAGCGCAACATCGTGTTCTCACATCCTTTTCTCTTTTTAAAAAGAAACTACATGATGTTTGTCCAAGTGTGTGAAAGGACCATACGAGTGTGTGTGTTTGTGCGCACAGCAGCTCGTACCATGTGGCGTGATGATCTGCGCAGCCTTGGCTGGGGCACGTATATTCCATGTGGTCAGAGTGCCGTCTGAGTGGCTGCAAACAAACTGTTTACCCTCGTGGTGCCAGGCCACTGAGTGGATCGCCTGCAGCAACAGCAGCATATCATCAGCGTATGATGCAAACATGGTGTCTACATTTTCCGAAGCAGCTCCATGTGAAACTTTTGTCATTGATTTTTGAGCAGTTGAGATATTTAAAACACACTTGGTGAGTAACTACAGTAGAACAGAGCATGAATGCAACACTCTAGGTGTATAGCCTGGGGCATGGAAGGCATTTAATGATTTTCAAAACCCTTAAATGTTTTCATTTAATGTTGTCAAAGTTTTGCAGGTACCTCCTGTCAACTCAAGCATGTTGCCCAAATAACCAGAGTCAAATTTACTCCCATAATCACAGCCACTAACAGGAAATGGAATAATGTCTTACCTCATCGTAATTATAGCGGTAGTCAGCTTTTTTGGACTTCAAGTCCCACAACACCACCACGCCGCACTCGAATCCAATCAGAAGCTGCAATAAGCAGAGAAGCAAAGCACAGCTCAGTTGATTGCTGTGAAACCACACGCTGCACATTTGCCTGGAGTTAACATGAGCTACTGCAATTTCTTAATGGTCTCACAGCACGCATTTATTATGTGGAAAAGAGGCAGAAATATCACACACGCAGACACAAACACAATAACAACTATTTAATTACTGTGTTTGCAGACACGAATATTATGGGATATATCTATGTAGGTGTGTAGATTTCCTCAAGGCAAATACTTGAATATTTATGACAGAAGAAAGATCCCCACCCACCTGATTTATTCAGGTAAATATCTTAAGGATTTATTAACTGATTTTTATGGTAAATTTGTTCGTGATTTAAAAAATTTCCATATTTTTTACAAATATCACCTTACCATCTTCTGACTGCCTTGCTGTAGACAGGCAGAAGAATAAATCATATAAATGTTTCCTGCTGGAAGTGTTAATCTTAGAATGTTTAGAATACCGCCAAACCATTCAGAATTTTTATAAAGTTGGTAGTGGATGAAATGCAAACAGGTGATAGGGTCTTTCAGTGTCAAATTACCTTTCCTTCATCCATAGGATTATCACTGATGTGCACCACAGGCCCTGGGTGTGTCTTGGTGGATCTGTGCAGACAAGAAGCAAAAAAGGAAAGAAAAATCAAGACTGTATTTTATCAAAAAAAAAAAGAAGGGACTGAAAAGAAAAACGACAAAGTCACCAACAATGTGTTTTTTAACAACAAATGTAAACTTCTAGAAAGAGGGAGATGGAAAAACAACCACAAGAGGAGCAAAAAATAAAAACAGAAGTCAAAGTCTCTGTTTATGGACAAACATTATCAAAAGAAACTGTGCATCTGTGCACTGCAGAAGAAGACATTAAATATGAGAGAGAAACAAACAGAGAGGGGAGAGCAGGGTCACATGAGGGTCTGTGAGAGATTACAGTGTGGGGAGACAGCATCACCGTGGCAACAGAGCAAAGGGCCACAGAGGAAGTGAAGGTCTGGTCTGAAGAAAGTGTTGCTGCCTCCAAATGTGGTCTGGCTCTAGAGGCTAATGATCTCACTGCTGCTGATGAGTCGATACAGTCAGACGTAGAGACAGAAATAACTGGCAAAGATTCAGTGGAATATGAACTCACCACCTACGCTACATCATTAGCTTCAATGTGTTTTTAATAGAAAGCAACAAAGAGGATATCAGGAAGAATTGTGAACTGCCTGTGTTACCCATTGAACTAAGCATCAGGCTTCCATCACAAATCTGGATTAATGACCAAGTTAACATTAAAACAATTTTAGTCAAACAAGACTAAGCTGTCCATTACCAGCAACAGAATGGACAAAAAGCCCAGACTTGAATTAACCAGGAAAAGAGAAATTATACAAGAATTACATATTCCAAATTTCCAAAAGGCATACAGTATAATTATAATAATCCACATTAACAGGAGATGATAGCTGAACGTTTAAACAACAGCTTTAACTGACAAAAACATTTTAAAAAATAGTGCCAGAAAAATGCTGCCCTGAGAGCTGTCTTAATTTGGGCTTTATGCTCAAAACAGTCAACAAAAGGTTAAAGATGTAAAAGAGAGAAACAGAAACATCAGAAACATCAAATGCCATGAGAACAAATTAAAGCATTTGAACAAAATGTCAAAACTTTCCAAACTTTCCAACTTTCCAAAATTCGGTTAAAGATGTGTCAAAAGAAAATCCTTAAAACAAAGATAATATAAAATATAGAGACAAAATATTCTCTCTGAAACTTTTTAACTCGCTACAAAGAAGAGAGAAGTTTTACATTTCTGAACAAATTATCTAAGAAAATGGTAGCTTTACATGCATTTGACTTTAATTCTATTCTTCTATATATAGTACATGGGCACATGTGAACTGGCCTTTAAAAAAAAAAAACATAAACGTAAGAGCTACATGTGGCTCCCACGCCGCAGGTTGGCCATGTCTGTTCTAAAGAATAATCAAGATGATGAAACGTTTCTCTTTAGTACATTGTGTGATGGACTTTTTTGACTTTACCTGCATGTGAAACATGCATTGTTTTATCAGACTACCTCAGGAAATTCCTCATGATTGTGAAAGTGGGAGTTTACATGCTTGAGTAGGAGACACAGGAAAAGTCACAAGGGTGAGGGTATCAAGTGGGCACTTCCTCTCACAGATGTTGCATTAATTCAGGCAGTGAACACCTCGAGGAGTCTCAACAATGCAGTTCTGGCACAGTACATTTACCTCCTCCACACCGCCTTCACACACTGATCACAGCCACAGTGTTCTCAGCTTACAAAATACACTGTATCTGCAAACACAGGCATCCAGGCCCTGTTTTCTGTTTTGACTTCCAACACACAACTGCACACACAAGATATGCAAATGACACTGCCAGAAAAGTGGCTGAGAGAAATGGGAAGAAAGACACACACACACAGAACTCACAGTTCGATGGCTTTGTTCCACATGATGACGTAGCCTGAGAGAGTGAAGGACTCCACGTTCACAATGTGGATGTTCCCTCTTTCTGTGCCAATGTAAAGCCATTTGCTCTGGAAGGGCAGGTGGCAGTATGTGATTCTGTAAGAGATGAGGGTCCGTCAGTACCAGACTTTTCATTGTGTTATGACTCACAGTCATCTTTGTCCTTAATCATGCTGCTACAACTGGAAGAAGAAGCCAGTGACTAAGATTTAATTACAGTGGCCTTGTGCTGTGTCACTCTAATGAAACCAGACTAAGAAATCAGTAAGGAGGAGAAAGTTCACTGTGCTGCAGATTCAGTCTAAAAATAAAAATGTAAAGGACAAAAAGATGTAAGAGAAAAAAATGAATGCTGACATTTTAAAGCTACAACTATGAATTAGCATCCAATGTATTCAAAAATACAGCATAGCAGAAAAACATTGTGCTGCTTTTTTAAAAGCTTCCCCCCTTTGGTCATCAGCTTAGAAGTCATATCAGGCTGCTCTCCACAGCACTTCTTCAAGATTGCACCCCTTTCCACTGTAATCACATCTTCTCTGCCTGTTTATAGCCACCTAATTTACTGCTGAGTGTTTCTTAATAAACAAGTCATGTGTCTGAATAATATATTTTTTTAAATGTACTTTAATTACGTTCATGTTTTACACGTGATAAGAACTACGGTCAGTTGAGGCTGAACAATAAATCTAACTCCACACAGAAAGCTCATCAGTTACCAGAGGATGAATCACTGACCCCATTGCTGTAAGGCAAGTGCACTACCCACTCTTCCATTGAGTGGCCACCTTGATGTAAATCCCACAGGTTGAAGCCCACAAGTGCACCTCTTAGTGGAACTAAGGTGACCGTGGTTCTGATTTTACTCCTATTACTCTTCCTCTTTTTGAAGCATTTGTAAACATGATGTATTTACTTGCAATGGTATGTTTTAAAGTGAATGAATTCTTTATGACCAGGTTTTCTTTAAAGTACTGTATATGTCAAGGAATCTCCACTTGATTAAAATGTATTACTGTAGGTAAATTGCTATTAACAGGGAACATTATATTTATAAACAAAGATACCCATTAGCAAGTCAGGATAAAAAAAGTTAAAGTAAAAAAAAAATCAAAGAAAGATCATTGTTTTTGGATCCAAGGAGGCTTTCTGATGTTTCGGGCCATAAAACTAAAGAAACTCTACAGCATTCTTTAAAAAACACTTCAGGGATTTCTAAAACAAAGGCAATACAAATCAGGACATCACACAACAGTGGAACAATGGTTCAAGGACGTGTAGTTGCTAATGTCAGTGACCCCTTTCACCTTGACTTAGACACTTCCTGCAGGGGTTCAAGCAAAATGTAGTTAAAGGAATGTAACAAGAGAACACAAATACTAAATTCTCACTACTAAAGTGTGATGGCAAAAAAAAAAATCATCTAATTATACAGTGAGACGTACGAGGCCACTGATGATGGGATGTGAGGATGTTGTTCCCACACTTCAGAGACTGAAAAAGCCACCATACCTCTCCCTGTTGAACTTGAGTGAATGCAAGATCGCGGGGATTTTTTGCCTCAGGTTCCACAAGTGTATGCTGTCATCAGTTAAGACACTCACTAGCGCCCCCTGTAGAAAAGGGTCGGAAACATGTATGATATGAGAATACACAGAAGCAGATTGCATGAGCTTGAGCGCTAACTGCACAGTGGAAGGCCAAAGATACAGTCTAATTATTTTATTATCAAACACTGACTTTCATGTGAAATATCTGAATGACATCTGAGTACAAACCAAGTCAGAATGTTTCTCCATCATGAACACAGACCAAAACTTTATTTTGAAATGTAAACAAAAAGTTACACTCTGTTCTGGTCTGGAGCAGAATTTGGCAGATTGTGACCCCTCTCCGTATACATTATGAAGAAAACCTCACACATGCATACCATTAAATTGGGACTGTACCTTTTAACCTAATGATTTCTTGGGTTACAAAACCGTCTCCTACTACCGCTACCTACAGTACCTCCATATATGGAAGTGAGAGGGAAAACCAAACAAGCAAAGGGAAGCATAATGACAACAAACCTCGTTGATCAGGAACTGGAGCTGGATAACAGCAGCACCGCTCTCATGCTGACAGTAACACTCCACGCCAGCACGGCCAAAGCTGTGAGGAGCCTCAGTCAAAGAAAATGTGTGAGAAACAGTAAAGTTGATGAATTTTTCTCAAAGGATCACAGATGCTATAAAGTGTTTTTAAACAGTGGATGTTTTTACAGCAAAGATCGATAGAAACACGCACACACAAGTAACGCACACTCAGAGTCTTCATTTTCATAACTAGATCTAAGTTGGCATTTACAGTTTACCTTTCCCTGAAAGGCTCTGGCAGGAAAATGAAACAAATCGAACCAGGGGTTATAAATAAAATCAGTGGGCCTCGTCAGCTTTATTTATTCACACACGTCAGCCTGCGTGACGGCAGCATGATTAATTTAACTCTCACCTCTCTCTCCATCACACAGTTAGGTTCAGGTCAGAGCATCTTCACTCCTGAAACCATCCATTCAAAAATGAACTAGGCCGACCATTAGGGTGTTAGAATTTGTGAATAGCAAGAGACTGCGGCCACAGTAAGGACACGGCCCCATGGGAATGCAGCCCATAAAAACCTCGCAAATACGTTGCACTGAGAGAACAGTAGTGAGGCAGCACAGTGAGGAAATGGCTGGCTGTAATCACTTTAAACAGAGGGTTTGAGCACCAAAGAAGGAGGAAGCATCACATGATCTAATCAAAACGGCAATGACTGTGACAGAGACACAAAGAGAACAAAAAAAAATGCAATACTCCTCACTGTCGTCTTCATTTTACTGCTGCTGGGGAAAAGCTCCAAAAAGGAGATCTATGCGTATTTAGAGCTGACACAGCACAATGTGCCACAACAGGATTCGGAGAGCTGTGATCAAACACTCCCTTAGTCCCTTGAACAAACTTGGGTGGGGCTGCAGGAGCCTGATTTTAGGACAACAGTGGGCATCACATCTGCCCAGGGACAGACGCAAACAGAGGCCTGAAGCTGGCGCCAGTCGTAGGCAGTCAGCAGCTGAACTCACATCAACCCATGACCTTTCTGTGCAGGCTTTACCTCCTGGACCGTAGGTTCCTCTGTACATTTGTCATTATTATTGACGGGTATCAAATCTCCACAGGTCCACAGTGGAAGTAGAAGAGGAGGAGGAGAGTCATTAAAGACGGTTGGAAAGCCTCATAAATAAGAACCAAGTCGAAAGAGCAACGATGTTCATCAGCAGTGCTGCTGTATATTCATATTTATCTAACGTCTCACACGAGTAGATTAGCAGCCTCATTACTGGTTGATCTTAAGCAGTGATTCAGGTGCTTTCTTTCTCCTGTTTGCCTTAACTCATATGGGTATGTTAATGTGAGTGGAGTGAATTCATGCAATTTCTCTGTCATACGTCAGGTGTAAAGTCATTCCCTATGGCCACGGGTTAAAAGCCAGTATACAACTGACAGTAAACCAAGTATGTCCAAAGTCAAATATGGACAGATTTAATATGGACTGACCTCTTTTTCAAATGTCCTCACATTAGGGAAAATAGATATGTATAAATAATACAAATAAATATTTAAGGGACCCTTATTTTAGTGAAATATGGTTTAAAGGTCTTAAAGGTATTGTCATTTTCAATTTAGGGAAACCTATTTTGTTTTATGATTCTAAATTAGTATGTTTCCCCCAAGAGGGATGAATAAAGCCCTACTCTACTCTACTCTACTCTAAATATAATTTATTTTATCACACAGCAAACAATGAAGTACTTCACTCAAGTCAATGAAAAGGATGTTTGCACTTTAAAGGAACTAATCAGGACATACTGTATTTGTAGAATGTCAAATATGCACAACGGTCAAAGTGTGGACTGCTGTACTCTTGGTTAGTAAGTGTTGCTGGTTGACAATCTGTCTTCTGGTTAGTGTGTTTGAAGGAAGCTCAGTCACACTGACACAAACAAAAGGTTGAAACCACCGTTACGTGTCATCAACTACTCGTCCGAAATACATGCATGAAAATCATTTCATTTCTTTAAAGTGACTAGTCATCAGTCAGCTGCTGGAAAATCAATCACATTGATCACCAGGTCATTTGCAGGCTATGTTTACAAAGAGTTGAGCAAAAATATAAAATAAGAATAATGAAGGTGGACATTGAAAATAATTTATAGTTTATACTTCAAACATGCATTTCCTAGAAAATAATATTTAAAGTAATCTCTCATTTGAATAATTCCTTGGTTACTAGCAGCTGTCTACAGTGGTGCAACATATAAAAGGTTTTCGTGAAGTAGTGGTTGTGACACTTAAGGACACGTAAAAAATATCTTAAAAAAAGGAGAAGAGCAGTGGAGGAGGCGCGCGATTAGCTCACAGTCAGGTCTGCTTATTTAAAGTTAAAAATCTTTGAACAGCTTTCATTTGATTGGAAATATAAATTGTGTCAAATAATCGTCAAAATGCAGTCATTTCAGATCAGATCAGATCAGTGCTGTATGTGTTTGCCAGGGGTCGCATGTCTTACTTGTATTGTGCACTGGCATTATTTGCAAAAGTTAAATATATTACAGATTCTGGTGAAAAAGTTTTAACTGAGTGACGAAATTCACTTTATACAAAACAAAGATATGATACGCTATACCAACGCATCAAGTTTGAGACACACACTTTGAACATCGACACCTTTCTTGAGGTGGTTCACCACAACATTTCGACATCAGCATCAGGGTTTCCTGTCAAACCAGTTGATAATCAAGTCTTAAAGGAAGTGCGCTAATTTATGCAGACTCATGAAAAAAAAGTAGAAGCTTTACTTCTGAAAATAAATTAACTGCCTCTTCTGCCCAACTACAAATAGAATAGAATGATCAGTCAGCTGAGTTTACCAAAAATGAAATAAAAAAACTGAAAAATAATTTTGTTTGCAAACCTATGGAATTTTGTTTACAAAAGTATATTTGGAAATGAAATTAAAAAGAGGGAAACACAACATTTCTTTTTTCTAATTGAAGTGTCAAATATATTGAAATATAGAGTTGCACAGGACTAGGTTTAATTTTTTATTTTTTATTTATATGCCCTTTTTTATTTATATGCTTCTCTGGGTCAAATATTCCAAAACAAAAGATATTGATAAAGATATTCTACTTAATAAAATATTATCTGTATTCTTAAACACATATGTGAATTCAATCAAATACAATTAATTTAAAACAACCATAATATACTGCAGGCATCAAAAACTAAATTACATCAAATTTAATAATTGTATAAAGAAAAACTCCATGAACATGATTCATTTAATAAAGCATTCCCTCACTCGACTCTTGCTACCCTGGATCCTCTGGTTGTTTTCTATTCCATAGTCCAACAATAACTGTAAAAATGGTGACAGAACCTTGTCTGTTGTTGCCAATTATGTAAGAAATGACTTACTGGTGGAAAAGACAGAAAAGGTAAGCTAGTATTTTTTTTTTAAAAATCCACTATTAAGACTTGCTTTTATGGAATTTTACAGCCTGTGTGGGGATTTCTGTAATTTTGTTCATGGTTTCTGTTCCATATTGGCAAATTCCTAAGGATGTGCAGAGGAGTGACTACAGTAACACACTGATTAAAACACTGTAGCAGAGACAGATCTTGTAAAAGCAGACATTTATTGCTTGTAGACACCTCATCGAGCTTATGTCTACTGAGCTGTGGCGGCGTTTCCAAACTCCACGGCCAATGAGGCGGATCGATACAGCCTGTCTTTTGATAAATGGACCAATTGCCTGAATGACAGTAATCCCTTAGGCTCTACCTAGCACATTAGTACAACATGGAAGTAGTGCGTGCGTGTGTGTGTGTATTCTGGGAGTTGTCCTGTAAACACAATGCTCTGTGTGTGTATTTTGGGAGTTGTCCTGTAAACACAATGCTCTCTTAATCTAAAGAGTGGATAAAGATGACAAAGCTGCCTCTAATGAAAATCTAAATAAAGCAGATAGGGATCAAGACTGATCGTGGGAGTAGAAATTTAGAACATTTATTAACGCTATTTTTAAAAAGCAACTTTGTTTTCTGAGTTGCTTAAACACAACATTTCCCAGCAGCTGGGCAGTAACATCAACATAATCTTTAATGGGGGACCTGCCAGTGGATTACCTATTGGTTCAAGTCCTCTTGGCCTTTAATGTTAAAAATCCTGTGGGAAATCAGCTCACTAGCTGTGAGGAAAAGTTTCACAGTCCCACTACTGCTGCCTCTTTACAACTATGACCAAACAATAAAACACCTGGGAACTGCCAGAGACACGCGTAGGAGTCTGCCGTCTCTTTAAGAGTCTAGAACTCACAGGGTGCACTGTTGTATCCTGTGACTCATGGAAGTCACTTGACTTGCAGTAAAACTACATTCATATTCCTGGATGTTAAAAAAGAAATAATACAAAGGTGATGCTAAATTGCTGAGCCACTCTGTGCATGTGGAAGGTCCAGTAATGTTTACAGCACATGAAGTGGCATCCTGTCACAGAGCAGGCAGCTCCGTTGATGAGGGTGGCTCCACAGCATATGGCAAAGGAGCTGTTCATGCTACTGCAGAGATCCCACTAATGAGCGTTGGTGCTCCAGGAGAAGGAGGCTGCAGGCTGCACACAAACAAATTCCTAGCTAGTGTCTACCTCTGAGCCCCCTCCATATCCCTCTGTTTGGTATGGATTTATTTATTTTTTGTTCTACCGGAAGACAGGAGGCAAAGACAGGCCACTTACTGTGTGTATTCCCCACACCCTGTGAAATACTCTGAAACTGATTCAGTCATATGACAAGTAGAAAACATCTCAAAGGTCACACATCAGGGTAGTGTGTTCAAGGGTGTGTAAATGGGACTGAGAAAAAATATTCCAAGTCTTACTTCCCTTTTGTGGTTTTCTTCATTTTCATTTTCCCCTGTTTATAAAAGGATACAGTCTTAGAGCTCCAGTTTGAGTCCCAACAGCCAGGATTTTCTGGACAGGGTCAAAAGCCATTGAGGATGGTTGATATGGAAAGCCATGACGCACAGTCTGCAGAAGAAAACAGAATTAGTATCAAACCTGTTGTTAAACCACTAACACAGAGTCCAGCTGTCATTAGTCGAGAAAAAACATCACCATAATCTCCAAAAAATGTCGTTCATTAACATGGAAATTACTCTCTGATTATTGTAGTAAATTAGATGAAGCATAAACATTACTGCGAATGATGGCTGGAATATTTTCTGATATCCGCCTGACATGTGCAATGCAGGCTCTGTGGAACCTTGGTAATTAACTCATTGTATCCATTTTAACAGGGTTGACAGGGTTCAGCTTTGTTGACAGATTCCTGCCCCTGCCTCAAAAATATTATCATCATCATCATAACGGCACATGTACAGCATTACTCAATTGCCTTGAGTTGGTACTCTTGACCAACCACCCATGGGCTGTGCACAGCTTGTAGGTTTTAAATTCTGTGCACTGTTTCAGTTCATTTGGGTGGTATCAGGGACAAATCAGTGAACACATTTACAATGTTCTACACTTCACAAGGCATAACACCGGTTCAACCAGTCATGGAATGCAACCAGCCAATCACAGGACAGCAGACCAATATATTAATGACATAGACAATGCCTCAGAATATAGAGGAGATGTGATCCTGATAGGACTATATGTTGACTGAACGTAAATTGTCAACAGAGACACTAGCTCTTTGTCCACAGAGCATCTCTTTAGGATGTGAAGAAAATAAAAGCGGCACATATGACATGTTTATATGCACAGAAAGGATTTTTTGTGTGCAGTCCCTCTACTTTTTTCTACCAGCTGTCAATCTACAGTAAAGAACAACGCCTAAGTCTGACTTTTTTATTTCACCTCCTATTTAGGGTTAATTTTAGTTATGACAGGGCTGACATGGTGGATAAAAGAGTCTGCTAAAGGTATTGTAAGGTAAACATTGTTTTAGTCTTTTTGTTGATTTTTATTTCTACGTGGAAAGTATTTGAGCTCATTTCAATATTTAAAGATAACCTTTAAATTATGTTATTTTATATTCTTGATAGACAGACAGACATAACTTTATAAATCCCTTTTGCTAATCCCTTTGCAAGCTTTTAGAGCTAGCTTGTAGCTATTACATGACTACTTTTTAGCTAGCTATAGGAAATATTGGCTATAATTTGGCAAACAATTACATATACATTTCTGCAATAGGTGCATAAGTTATTTTGGCTACAACTATGTTTCACCTTCTTTTAGCTTCTTTATAATCGTTTTGTTTTGTGGTTAATTTTAAGCAATTTGCCTCATATTGGAAAATGTGTCGTTTTATTGACTCAAGCACACAAAACAATGAAATAACATATAATATTTTTTTTACCTATTCTGTCTTTAAAGTTGGATAACTATTTATAGCTAAAACCCCGTTTTGTGCCAAGAGAAAAACAGAAAAGAAATTTATCGAGAAGACGGTAACCTAGGACAAGGATTTATAAAAGTGCAAATAGCCTAACGTTTTTAGCACGTTTAGCGACTTAAATAATTTTTAATCGAGTTTTAGCAATTTGGGAGCAAACATAATGGAATCTATGGGGAGAAATTAGCAACATTTTGGCTAACTTAAGATATATTGTTTTTGAGGCATT
Organism: Cynoglossus semilaevis; assembly: GCF_000523025.1. NCBI lineage: Eukaryota > Metazoa > Chordata > Actinopteri > Pleuronectiformes > Cynoglossidae > Cynoglossus > Cynoglossus semilaevis. The sequence continues at coordinate 11,531,474 of NC_024307.1, forward strand.
ATTTTAGCCAATGTGCTAATTTGGCTAAATAGCACATTGACCTGCCAGCGCAATACAAAACTTTCCAACACTTCTTTATGATGTAAATCTTTTCTTAGACAAACTGAAAAGAGCACATTAGGATACTGGAGTGACCTGAGGCAGGGATTCAGTGCAGTGCAAACAGCCGTGAATGAAGCTGTAACAAGCCGTTGGATACAACCGTAGTGGGAGTGGGACACAGTCGGAGATTAAATATAACAACACAGAAATACTGAATATATAAATTAATTACTTCCCCATTAACAGTGATACGTAGGTGCCTTTTAGGCTGATACCGTGTCATACAACATAAACAACCACTGAACGATGCAGAACAGAAGAGAAAATAAAAACAACACCAGCCTTTGGTCATGCCGGTGTCATCTGTATAACAGTCCGGTAAACGTTAGCCGCTATCAACGGAAACCTACCTTGCAAAGCTGAAAATTCTCGGACTGGAGAGTCTCCTGGACAGCGTCGTTTTCCTTTGGAGTACCCGGCTGAGCAGCGGCGGAGGAGGGGGAGGAGGAAGACGCCGCTGTCAAACCGTCCAGCACCTTCCTAATGTTAAACTTCTTCATTTTCCTCCACAGCAGACGCGACAGTAACAGAGCAAACAGATGAAGGCAGCTACCATAAATTGGATAGAGAAGGGAGAGGAGGGGGCAGCCGATGCTAGCTGGTTAGCAGAAATAACGCACACTTAATATCCTTCTGTGGACATCTCACATGTTACGGTGGGTGTTGCCAACGCACTCCCCACTAGGCACCCAAGTCACGATCATGGATCAAGCCAGTCCTCTCTGTTACAAGTGTTAATCCGCCATTTATCTGCCCAGCTTTGGCGTTATTCGAACGGGATCAATGGTTTCCGAGAGCTGTTTCCCCTCAGCAGCCAGTGCTCAGCGGGTAGCAGGCTGTGCTACGGAAACGCAGTGAGCTGCAGCAGGGATTGAGTCTGCGCTGCGAGCCGTCACCCGGATGCTGGACATGTGTAACGGAAGATTTGGTGACCCACGAATTATGTGATTCTTCTTGTTTCTAAAATGACAAAATAACCGTTATGATCTATGCTCAAATACCAACCAATGAAAACAACCCAAACCCTTCAATTTAAATAAAATAAAGAATGTAAAACAGTGAAATTATTACTCATCTCGCGAAAATAATAATAAATAGGGAACTAAATACTTGCGTCCAAACTGGGACACTAGCAAGTTTGTCACTGCGTCATTTCCTAATTTTTCTTCTTTGAGATGGAATGATTTGCTGATTCAATACCTAAAATCGTTCATTTTCTGAAGGAACTAAACACCCTGATTAAATCTCTCCCTTTTAATTATTTAAACAATTAAAAAGCAACACTTGAAATCTCTGACTGACCATCGTACTGTTTGTTAGGGTTGCAGTTCTTTTGTATTTCTTCATAAGTTATTTGACCCTTTATTCTTCATATATCCGTATTTAGATTTTGTATTTAGTTAACGTTAAACACTTATTTTGTATACTAGATCCTATAATGCTGTACCACTATACACTCATTTTGTCTTTTTACGTTTCTTGTTGCATTGTGCTATTATAACAATGCTTTTCTTTTACCTCATATAATACTATATACGGATATCCGTTAACTTGCTAATTAAGTAACCTCCAACGATTTTAGTTGTATTTGCCCATTGAAATTCAAACGATTAAGATTGTGAGTGACGCACTGAACACGTTTCGTCTGTTTGCCTCTATGGAAATTGGCAAAAGGAAAATGAATTGCCAAAAGCACATATATCGTGTCTATGGGTGTTGCGTAAAAGCAATTGACTGTGACTTTTTTCTCCTTTGTACACATGTGTACCAGGAACCCTTTTAAATGTCTTTTATCTTTCTTCCATGGGAAACATCAGCATCTTTACAGAGAACGTAAAAACAATACAATGGCATCAAGTGTTCTGAATTACATTAGTTTCTGAAACTTTGGCTCCCTCTTTCGGCTCAATATTGCTAAAACAACGACACACTTCATTCTTGCTAATTGAACGTGTGAATACAAAGCGTAATTCACCCTAGCGACGATTAATAATCATTGCGTGATTTCCATTGTAAGGTCCGTTTCATACGCATATTCAAGTTTTTTCGTCAGGCGTGTAATCGGTGCAGTCTTTTGTGAGTCATAGATTCCCAGGACCAAACATGTCCTTTCAAAATGTCATTATCACAATACGTTGTTAGTTACTCTGTAATAATTCAACATATGCACCAATGGGTTTACTGTCGTATCATTCTAGGGAGACAACTCCTTTGCTCCCCCTATCTGTAGTCAATGGTTAAAACAAGGGGGTAGTGCACGGTTGCATTATGGGAAAAATAGTTTTTAACGGGACCTTTCCAATGAAATGCATAACATTTGAACATCGAGTCCCACAATCCATTGTGCGCATAAAGCCCAAGAGCCAGCATTGCGGCGTCTTGACAGCAGCAGTCAGCGACTGTCCGGTTCGGAGGGCGCTGTTGCAGTGTAATTCTATCACGTCATTCTCTTTTCTTTGACAAGTCAGTCTCGCAGTGAACGAGTCGCCGCTGACCGCTTCGCAGAATGTCCGACGGCGGCGGGGCGGATGAAAACTCCGGCACAATGGAGGTTTCTGCTGTCCAGACAGTCGCCGACCCATTGCTGCTTCAGAAGCATATTCGCAAACTAGTGCCGCTGCTTCTGGAAGATGGCGGCGAGGCCCCGGCTTCGCTGGAAACCGCCCTAGAGGAGAAGAGTGCCGTGGAGCAGATGAGGAAATTCCTCTCTGACCCTCAAATTCACACCGTCCTGGTCGAGAGAAGTGCACTTAAAGGTATTTATTATTTTGAATAGTTTAAAATTTCTTACCAGCACTTCTTCTCGACCAGTGCTTCATTAGTGAAGAACACAACTCACTGTTATCATGTCGTTCTCCTATAACACCTCTATGATCTGTTAATCCAAGTTAGTTTTAATGTACAGCCAGTTTTTCAACAACGATTTTATCCTCTCCTAGTTGTAGTACCATCAGTTTCATTTCTAGTAAACTGGGAAACTGCGCCACAATGGGTGGAGGAAAGGAATTACGTTATCGGAAACAAAAGGTGTTCCTCGTTAGTTGGGTAGCACATCTTCAATGGTGTAGCCATTTATTCAAACGCGATTTTAATGTCAACTTGACCGACATAAAAGAATGAATCAGGAATGCTTCTTAAATCATGTTAAGTAGAATAAACATCCAGTCCTATAGAACAAAGCGATTTTCAATTATTTATGTCAGCATCCACATGTTCATGTCTCATCCTTTACGACAGAATCTCAACACCAACAATTATTAGCAGTCGATGTCTATTGTGGTATATTTTACTTGTGCTAAATAAATAATGGATTTATGATAGTTAATGCATTTATTATTATATATAATTTATTTTATACTCAATAAAGCCTGTCTGACCAATCAGTGATGACATTTTTAGTTGTGGCCTTTGATCTAATCATATCCAGCAAGTTACACATTTTAATCTATCATAAAAATATCAATTATACACAAAACTAAAAAATGTTTTATAAGCAATACAACTATGAGAATTTGCAGACTGAGTTAAGAAAAGTGATAAAATGATGTTCTTAATAGTTGATTACTAGTAATTGATTATTATTAATTAGAGTAATTGTTGCGGCCACACAAGTAATATAACATTCAAAATAAAAGTATCACTTCAGTGCTTTGGGTGATTGTCCAACTGTACAGAGTTGGTTTCTAAACAAATTTAAGATTGGTATGATAAGTGAAACAGCTGCCAATACCAGTATCAGCATGTAATTAAATACGAATAGAGGGCATTATCTCACAAATATAAACAAGGAATACCAATGTGTTTTTGCGAGAGGAAATTATATATAATTGGTAGGAGTCAGAAAAGAAAATTATTGGGAAAAACAAGTTTCAAAATAATTTTCTTTTCTTCATATTTTTGATTTTCATGTGAATCAGCTTATGTCAATGAGCACATTGTTCTCCTCCTGGAGCAGAACTAAATCTCATTCTCAGCACAGTTTCATATATTATGATTTATGAAAACAGAACAACGACCCTATTGCTTTTGCACATGACCAGCAGGCTAACAAGGCCACAGAGGCTCAGTCATGTGTGTTTTTAGATCACCAGATCAGTCTGTAGTGACAACACTACTGCAATGCAGATACTTTGTCTGCAGATGTCATCTTTCAGACCTGAATTGTAAAAAAGGGTGGGGATGATGATACAGCTAGATTCCTTTTGGAGAGCGCAGATGACAGCAATACACATTCTTACCAATTTTATTAATATATTTTTAAATATTTTGAATATGGTAAACATCCAATATTAACAAGTTACAGTTTATTGATATGGTTATTGTATCCAAGTCTATTTTTGCGCACAACGTAATGTGTGCATAGAGATACATTCAGTTTATCAACTGTGTTGGACCACCAGCCATTCTGCTTCGATACAGTTTACAATAATTTTGATAAAAATATCAATTTGTTGCTCACACAGAGGATGTTGGCGATGAAGGTGAAGAGGAAAAAGAGTGCATTACCTACAACATCAGCATTGACATACACTATGGCATCAAGTCCAACAGGTAAGAAGCTGGGAAAGATGGTTGGCGAGTTTAAATGAGTGTACTCAACCTTTTTCCATTCCCACAGCTTGGCTCTAATCAAGAGGACAGGAGTCATTGATGCAGACAAACCAATCTCTACCCAAGTTCGTGTTCTGACCCTGAGCGAAGATTCTCCTTACGAAACTCTCCACTCTTTCATCAGCAATGCTGTTGCACCTTTCTTCAAGTCCTATATCCGTGAGTCTGGAAAGGCAGACAGGTAATCATCAATATGTCTCATATGACATTTATTGTATATGTTGATGGAAATTTTTGTGAACCCTGGTAATCTTCATCATTGACCTTTCAGAGATGGCGATAAGATGGCTCCCTCTGTGGAGAAGAAGATTGCCGAGCTGGAGATGGGACTTCTGCACCTGCAGCAGAACATTGAGATTCCGGAAATCAACCTGCTCATCCACCTGAGCATTGCAAACGTTGCCAAGCAGTGCTACGAGCGTGGAGAGAAGCCCAAGGTCACGGACTTTGGCGACAAAGTTGAAGATCCAACTTTCCTGAATCAACTCCAATCAGGAGTCAACCGATGGATCAGAGAAATCCAAAAGGCGAGAAGGATTTTTATAATTATCCCTAAAACCTATTATTTGTTGTGTGTGATTTTCATGTAAGTGAGTTTTGTCATTTCCACTAATTTCTTCATTAGGTTACAAAACTTGACCGTGACCCTGCTTCTGGTACCGCCTTGCAAGAGATAAGCTTCTGGTTGAATCTGGAACGAGCTCTCAACAGGATACAGGAGAAGAGGGAGAGCCCAGAGGTTCTGCTCACCCTGGATATTCTCAAACACGGAAAGCGTTTCCACGCTACAGTCAGCTTTGACACAGACACCGGTGGGTAATAGTTACTCTTCGTTGACTATAAAGCCCTCATACTTTTAATACTTTCACCAATAAACAGATTTCTTGTCATTCTTCTACTTGTCCCAGGTTTAAAGCAGGCTGTGGAAACAGTCAACGACTACAACCCTCTGATGAAGGACTTCCCTCTCAATGACCTGCTCTCTGCCTCTGAGCTCGACAAGATCCGTCAGGCTCTTATGGCAATATTCACTCACCTCAAAAAAATTAGAAACACCAAGTATCCCATCCAGAGAGCTCTGCGTCTGGTCGAGGCCATCTCCAGAGACCTAAGTTCTCAGCTTCTCAAGGTTCTTGGCACAAGGAAGCTCATGCACATTGCCTATGAAGAATTTGAAAAGGTTAGTATAGTTGCATCTAAATCCAGAGTGTCTTTATGTACAAGATTCAGTGTTTCAGGGAGGGTATTTTCACTGTAACAAGTAGACTTTTATTGTGTGTCCGAGACTGTGGTGGCAATTAATAGGCCGTGGCTGCTGCTGCTTAATGTACACGGCGGAAACCCTGAGATTGCTTCAACTTATGAAATTTTACATTTTTAAAATTCTGTCTGCAGGTGATGGTGGCCTGCTTCGAGGTGTTCCAGACCTGGGAGGATGAGTATGAGAAACTCCAGGTGCTTCTCAGGGACATTGTGAAGCGAAAGCGAGAGGAGAACCTGAAGATGGTTTGGCGCCTCAGTCCTGCTCACAGGAAGCTGCAGTCACGACTGGATCACATGAGACGTTTCAGAAGACAGCACGAGCAGCTGAGAGCTGTCATTGTCCGTGTGCTCAGACCTCAGGTAGAATTTAAACTCTTTTTCAGCGGATCACCAACTTCATTTTCTTTTGTTTACTGAATTTTCTTTCATGCACTGTTTGTGTCCAGGTTTCTGCTGTGCCTCAGCATACTCCTGGAGAGACAGTTGAGCCACAGGACATGAAGGTAGCAGGAGTCCTGTTTGATGCAGCTGATGCCAATGCTATTGAAGAGGTCAACCTGGCATATGAGAATGTCAAAGAGGTCGATGGTTTGGATGTCTCCAAGGAGGGCATGGAAGCCTGGGAAGCTGCTATGAAACGCTACGATGAACGCATCGATCGCGTGGAGACCCGTATCACTGCTCGCCTGCGTGATCAGCTGGGAACTGCCAAGAATGCCAACGAGATGTTCCGCATCTTCTCCCGCTTCAATGCACTGTTTGTGCGTCCTCACATCCGTGGCGCCATCCGAGAATACCAGACACAGCTAATCCAACGGGTGAAGGATGACATAGAGTCCTTGCATGACAAATTCAAGGTGCAGTATCCACAGAGCCAAGCCTGCAAGATGAGCCATGTCCGCGACCTGCCACCTGTGTCTGGATCCATTATCTGGGCCAAGCAGATCGACCGACAGCTGACTGCATACATGAAGAGGGTGGAAGATGTCCTGGGAAAGGGCTGGGAGAATCACGTGGAGGGGCTGAAGCTGAAGCAGGATGGAGACAGCTTCAGGGCCAAACTCAACACTCAGGAGATCTTTGACGATTGGGCCCGTAAAGTGCAGCAGCGCAACCTTGGAGTCTCGGGCCGCATCTTCACTATCGAGAGCACACGTGCCAGAGGACGCACTGGAAACATGCTGAAGCTCAAAGTCAACTTCCTTCCAGAGATCATCACTTTGTCCAAAGAAGTCCGCAACCTCAAGTGGCTCAGCTTCCGTGTTCCTCTGGCCATCGTCAACAAAGCCCATCAGGCCAACCAGCTGTATCCATTTGCCATCTCATTGATTGAGAGCGTTCGTACCTATGAGCGCACATGTGAGAAGGTGGAGGAGAGGTCTTCTATCTCATTACTGGTGGCTGGACTGAAGAAGGAGGTTCAGGCACTCATCAATGAAGGTGTCCTTCTGGTCTGGGAGTCCTACAAGCTGGACCCTTATGTTCAGAGGCTGGCTGAGACAGTGTTCAACTTCCAGGAAAAGGTCTGTGGAAAAACGGTTATTATTCCATTTTAAAACAAAATGTTGAATGTTTCCAACTGAGTTTGACCTTTTATGCTTTTTATAGGTGGATGACCTCTTGCTGATCGAGGAGAAAATAGACCTGGAGGTTCGCTCCCTGGACACTTGCATGTTTGACCACAAGACTTTCACTGACATCCTTAACCGAGTACAGAAGGCGGTGGATGACCTTAACCTGCACTCCTATTCCAACCTGCCCATTTGGGTCAACAAACTGGACATTGAGGTTGGTGTAACTTGATAACTAGAGCCTAAGAAATGTACCACTTAGGAATTGTTTTTTTAAAAATGATATATTGGGGTTTTTTTTACCTAGATTGAACGTATCCTGGGAGTCCGTCTGCAGGCTGGTCTTAAGGCCTGGACTCAGGTGCTCCGTGGCCAGGTGGAGGACAAGGCTGATGTAGACATGGACACAGAGGCTCCACAAGTGAGCCACAAACCTGGAGGGGAGCCCAAGATTAAGGTACATGTTTGGCCCTGGTGAAATTGCATTCTTTGCTTTGTTTCATATTTTTCATTATTGCTCATACCTGGATGACAAATTGTGTGGTTATAGAGTTCTGCAATACATTTCTTTCCTTTAGAACGTTGTCCATGAGCTGAGAATCACAAACCAGGTCATCTATCTGAATCCACCCATCGAAGACTGTCGCTACAAACTCTACCAGGAGATGTTTGCTTGGAAGAATGTCATCATTTCTCTTCCCAGGATTCAGAGTCAGAGATACCAGGTGATTATAAATGATTGTATAATTGAGTCTTGCTACAAAGAGATCTTAAAATGTATATTTAGATATTAATAATCTATTGCTGTTGCTTGCACACCTACAAACTATTGTTCTGTCCTTTCTTTGAAGGTGGGTGTCCACTATGAGCTGTCAGAGGAAGAGAAGTTCTACAGAAATGCCCTGACCAGAATGCCTGATGGTCCTGCAGCCATTGAGGAGGCCTACAATGCAGTTGAAGACATTGTAGGTGAGGTGGAGCAATACGTCAAGGTAAGAATCTCTGTATGTTTGTCGAAGCATGCTTGACTGTTGGTTGTTGTCTTTTGTGCCGATTGATTTTCCTAACCTCCCACATCTACATTAACTTAAACCTTTCTTACAGTCATTCTAAACCCTTGACCTCTTTGTTTTGCCTTTCCCTAGGTGTGGCTACAGTACCAGTGTCTGTGGGACATGCAGGCTGAAAACATCTACAACCGTCTGGGTGAAGATCTTACCAAGTGGCAGGCCCTGCTGGTCCAAATCCGAAAAGCACGAGGGACATTTGACAACGCAGAGACCCGGAAAGAGTTTGGTCCTGTGGTCATCGACTATGGAAAGGTAGAAATAATCTTGGGTTTACCTGTAGATTTGAGAGCAGAGACTTTGTTTTACTAAGCTTTAACTTCACTAAACTCCCACTCCCTCCCAAAAAAACAAAAAACAGGTCCAATCAAAGGTCAACCTGAAATATGACTCGTGGCACAAAGAAGTCCTCAGCAAGTTTGGTCAGATGCTTGGACAGAACATGCAGGATTTCCATGCCCAGATCTCAAAGGTAATGCAAGATGCCATATATAGTCATGTGTTTTCCAACCATGTTTTTGTCAATATCTAACTATGCTAACCCTGTGTCTTAAAGTCACGTCAAGATCTGGAGCAACACTCCGTGGACACGGCCAGCACTTCTGATGCTGTCAACTTCATCACTTACGTCCAGACACTGAAGCGCAAGATAAAGCAGTTTGAGAAAAATGTCGATGTAAGTGCACAGCAGTGCAACGCTTATGTGCTTTTTTTTCTCTTCTCTGTTCCAACTGTGTTCTCAAGGTGTTCTTAATTTAAAGTTCTGTTTGGGTTCTCTACCTCAAGCTCTTCCGTAATGGACAGCGTCTGCTGGAGAAGCAGAGATTCCAGTTCCCGCCCTCTTGGCTCTACATTGACAACATTGAAGGCGAATGGGGCGCCTTCAGTGACATCATGAAACGCAAGGACACTGCCATCCAGCAGCAGGTGGCCAACCTGCAGATGAAGATCGTCCAGGAGGACAAAGCTGTGGAGAACCGAACCACTGACCTGCTCAACGACTGGGAGAAGACCAAACCAACTGCTGTAAGAGTCAAAACTCTAAATCTATGGATTAAAGATAATAGATTCATAGTTTAGTTTAAAGATACATGGATTTTTAGATTTATGACATGTGAAGTACACAAATGGATTTTACAGTGAACAATGCCATCTTTGCCTCTTTTTTTTTATTTTTGTTTAACAACCTGTCACCAACAGGGAAACCTGCGTCCAGAGGAGGCTCTTCAGTCTCTGACCATCTACGAAGGCAACTTCAGCCGCCTGAAGGTTGAGAGGGAGAAGTGCGCTCGTGCCAAGGAGGCATTGGACCTGACTGATACTGGTCTGTTCAGTGCCAGTGAGGAGAGAGTGCAGGTAAAGTTGTGCTTTTTAGCTCTGACTTTAATTATTTTTTTAAGATAAAAATACATGTATTACATTTCTCCTTTTATCTGGTTACCTATAGGTTGCCCTGGAAGAGCTGCAGGACCTGAAGGAGGTGTGGTCTGAGCTCTCCAAGGTCTGGGAGCAAATTGATCAAATGAAGGAGCAGCCGTGGGTGTCTGTGCAGCCACGCAAGGTAAGTTATTCAGTCTGATCACTCAGAATGTCTTTATGTTTTAGTCTGGCCTGTGTGTTGTATAACTGTTGTTGTGTTTGTGTCCTTAGCTCCGTCAGAGTCTCGA
>NC_024307.1:11541781-11564564 GCF_000523025.1 Cynoglossus semilaevis
TGAGACAATACGCATCCTATGAGTATGTGCAGAGGCTGCTCAAAGGATACCTGAAGGTTGGATATTGTTTTTTTTCACCCCAACATCAAATCCAAACTTTTTAACCAGCATTAATATGCTAACCTGCTCTTTTTCTCACTAGATCAACATGTTGGTGATTGAGCTGAAATCAGAGGCACTCAAAGATCGCCACTGGAAGCAGCTGATGAAGCGTCTGCATGTGAACTGGGTCCTGTCTGAGCTGACCCTGGGACAGATCTGGGACGTGGATCTTCAGAAGAATGAAATGGTGGTAAAGGATGTCCTCCTGGTCGCCCAAGGAGAGATGGCTCTGGAGGAATTCCTCAAACAGGTGAGTTGATGCAGTCAAGTTTCAACTCTTAAGGTGACATCATTAGTAAAAGATCATTGTTGTTGTTTGTTTGTTTGTTTTTTAAAAAGCTGATTATTTGTTTGGTGTTTTTCAGATCCGTGAAGTGTGGAACTCGTATGAGCTGGACCTGGTCAACTATCAGAACAAGTGCCGTCTGATCAGAGGATGGGATGACCTCTTCAACAAGGTCAAAGAACACATCAACAGTGTGTCCGCCATGAAGCTTTCTCCCTACTACAAGGTACAAAATTAACCGGCTTTGGGCTTTTTTCAATACATCTCATTATTTTGTGTAATAATTATATTTTTAATTTTCTAAAAAGGTCTTTGAGGAGGATGCACTCAGCTGGGAGGACAAGCTAAATCGCATCATGGCCTTGTTTGATGTCTGGATTGATGTCCAGCGTCGCTGGGTTTACCTGGAGGGTATCTTCACTGGCAGTGCTGACATCAAGCATCTGCTGCCAGTGGAAACCCAGAGGTTCCAGAGGTAAATGTAGTCATTTCTCATGAATATATGGATAATTGATTAGTTCTTTTTATTAATGTGTGATATTGTCTTTATTCTGTAGCATCAGCACAGAGTTCCTGGCTCTGATGAAGAAAGTGACAAAGTCTCCTCTGGTGATGGATGTGCTGAACATTCAGGGAGTACAGAGGTCTCTGGAGCGTCTGGCCGACCTTTTGGGAAAAATCCAGAAGGCTCTGGGAGAATATCTGGAGAGAGAAAGATCCTCTTTCCCAAGGTATGACTGTGGCAAACTTATTAAAGAATAATTTGGATTTTGCTCATTATCACATTATTTGTTGTTTAAAATTCTCAGGTTCTATTTCGTGGGAGACGAAGACTTGCTGGAAATCATCGGCAACAGCAAGAATGTGGCCAAACTGCAGAAGCACTTCAAGAAAATGTTCGCTGGCGTCTCCAGCATCCTCCTGAACGAGGACAACACCGAGGTGCTGGGAATCTCTTCCAGGGAGGGTGAGGAGATTATGTACAAGACACCAGTCTCCATCACAAAGCACCCCAAGATCAACGAGTGGCTGACGCTGGTGGAGAAAGAGATGAGGGTGACATTGGCCAAGCTGCTGGCTGAGTCTGTCACAGAGGTGACGGCTTTCAACAAGGGCGCAGCCATCGACTTGACCCAGTACATTGACTGGATCGATCGATACCAGGTCAGTGCTGAAACCAAGTCCCTGATAAATAATTATTTAGTTACATAAATGATTAACTCTAATAATTAAATATAATCTGAGGCAACATGTTTAAAATGTTCTCCATCTTCTTTTCATTAGGCCCAGCTGGTGGTGCTTTCTACCCAGATTGCCTGGTCTGAGAACATCGAAACTGCTCTCACCACCATCAGTGGAGGTGGGGACATGTCACCCATGCATGACGTGCTGTCCATTGTGGAAGCCACTCTCAATGTGTTGGCAGACACTGTGCTGATGGAGCAGCCTCCACTCCGCAGGAGGAAACTGGAGCATCTAGTCTGTTTTATTTATTTATTATTTAACTTGACAGATAACTCATCTTTTAGAACCTTATCCCACTAAAATCTTTATCCTGTTGTCATTTAGATTACTGAAATGGTGCATCAGCGTGACGTGACCAGGACTTTGATCAAAAACAAGATCGACAACCCCAAGTCCTTCGATTGGCTCAGCCAGATGCGCTTCTACTTTGACCCCAAGCAGACGGACGTCCTTCAGCAGCTGTCCATCCAGATGGCCAATGCCAAGTTCAACTATGGCTTCGAGTACCTGGGTGTCCAGGACAAGCTTGTCCAGACACCACTGACAGACCGATGCTACTTGACCATGACCCAAGCCCTGGAGGCTCGCCTTGGAGGATCACCATTTGGTATAAAAAATATTACATTTATACAGTGAGGATTAGGAAGATGGTGATTTTGTTTAAGACAAGTGCATTTAAACTTTTTTTTTTTTAGGCCCCGCTGGTACTGGCAAGACAGAGTCTGTGAAAGCCCTCGGTCATCAACTTGGCCGCTTTGTCCTGGTCTTCAACTGTGACGAGACGTTTGACTTCCAGGTATTTTTTGGTTTTAAGGAATATTTTTTTAGCCAGTTTTAAAAGTGTAAAGATATTTGTGGTTTAACTTACCCGCTGTATTGATCTTCTCCTCAGGCCATGGGTCGGATCTTCGTGGGTCTTTGTCAGGTGGGAGCCTGGGGCTGCTTTGACGAGTTCAACCGACTGGAGGAGAGGATGCTGTCTGCTGTCTCACAGCAGGTCCAGTACATCCAGGTGGCTTTGAGGGAACACATCAACCCCAACAGAGACAGGAGTAAGAATTATATGAATTATATAAACAGAAGAATTTTAAATGTCTGCACAAGAGCAGTCAGATCTACATTAGAACTTCAGTTTACATTGATTGTACCTGTCTGTATTTCAGGTGTGCCTGTGACTACTGAGCTCCTAAACAAGCAGGTGAAGGTCAGCCCAGACATGGCCATCTTCATCACCATGAACCCTGGCTATGCCGGCCGCTCCAACCTGCCTGACAATCTGAAGAAACTCTTCCGCAGTTTGGCCATGACTAAGCCAGACCGCCAGCTGATTGCACAGGTCATGCTCTACTCTCAAGGTTTCCGCACTGCGGAAATCTTGGCCAAGAAGATTGTGCCCTTCTTCAAGTATGTAATTTTGTTGTTGTTGTTGGCCTGTGTTGTTAAAAAAAGGGGAGGGGGGTTCAGATGATTTTAGAAGTAAGTTTTTTTTTTTTTGTTTTTTTTGTTTTCTTTTTTTAGGCTCTGTGATGAACAGCTGTCATCTCAGAGTCACTACGACTTTGGTCTGCGAGCCCTGAAGAGTGTGCTGATCAGTGCAGGCAATGTCAAGCGTGAACGCATTCAGAAAATCAAAAGGGAGAAGCTGGAGCGTGGAGAGATCGTTGATGAGAATGACATAGCTGAGAACCTTCCTGAACAGGAGGTATTGCACATTCATTCATTTGGGCCTTAAGTTACAGAAAAAATGTATAGTGTTTGAGTGGATCACTACACAATGTCCTATTTACTTCAGATCCTGATCCAGAGTGTTTGCGAGACCATGGTTCCCAAGCTGGTGGCCGAGGACATCCCTCTGCTTTTCAGCCTGCTGTCAGATGTCTTCCCTGGAGTCCAGTACCACAGAGGAGAGATGACCGCTCTGAGAGAGGAACTGAAGAAAGTCTGCACAGAGATGTACCTCACCTATGGAGATGGTGACGATGTGGGCAGCATGTGGGTGGAGAAGGTCTGTAGCAGGATTGTCTCTATATATTATTCACTGCAAAAATAGTTGTTTTTTTCTTTTCTTCTAATTTTGGTCACTTGCTTTTTTTTCCAGGTGCTCCAACTTTACCAGATCACACAGATCAACCATGGTCTGATGATGGTGGGACCTTCAGGCAGTGGGAAAACAATGGCATGGAGAGTCCTGCTCAAGGCCCTGGAGAGGCTAGAAGGCGTGGAGGGCGTGGCCTACATCATCGACCCTAAGGCCATTAGCAAAGACCACTTGTATGGAACTCTGGATCCAAACACTCGTGAATGGACTGATGGACTGTTCACACACGTTCTCAGGAAGTGAGTTTGTAAAAGCACAAATGGTGAAATTAATCTTATTGAGTTTGAGTGATTTATTCTTTTTTGGTTGACTTTTTTCTAATCCAGGATCATCGACAATGTTCGTGGTGAACTCCAGAAGCGTCAGTGGATTATCTTTGATGGAGATGTGGATCCAGAGTGGGTTGAAAATCTCAACTCAGTCCTTGATGACAATAAGCTGCTCACTCTGCCAAATGGAGAGCGTCTCAGCTTACCACCAAATGTAAAAAAACAAAACAATGAATAGCACTGTGAGACACACGCATTGAAAACATCATATTATATTAACCTCATATTTTTCTTCCTTTCTCAGGTGCGTGTGATGTTTGAAGTACAGGACCTCAAATACGCCACTCTGGCCACTGTGTCTCGCTGCGGTATGGTCTGGTTCAGCGAGGATGTCCTAAGCACTGACATGGTCTTCAACAACTTCCTGGCTCGCATTCGCAGCATCCCGCTGGACGAGGGTGAGGACGAAGCTCAGCGCATGAGGAAAGGAACAGAGGATGAGGAAGAGTCTGCATCCCCAATGTTACAGGTATTTATATATATATTTCTTTTTTCAAATCCAAGAAAAAAAAGAAAACTCCTGTCATTTCCTCACTGATATCCTGATGTGTGTTTTTACACTAGATCCAGCGTGATGTTGCAGTTATTCTGCAGCCCTACTTCACATCCACTGGCCTGGTCATCAAGGCCCTGGAACATGCATCCAAGATGGAGCACATCATGGACTTCACTCGCCTGCGCTGCATGGGTTCTCTGTTCTCGATGTTGCACCAGGCCTGTCGTAACGTGGCTCTGTACAACAACAACCACCCTGACTTCCCAATGCCCATTGATCAGCTGGAGAGATACATGCAGGTAATGTTGCCTCTTCTGCTGTTGGTTTAAAAAAAAGTGGCATCTTTGTTTAACTTACTGATTTGTTCCGATGCGATCTTCCTACAGCGGTATCTCATCTATGCCGTGCTGTGGTCCTTCTCTGGTGATGGTAGGCTGAAGATGAGGGCGGAGCTCGGTGAATACATCCGTCGCATCACCACTGTGCCTCTGCCCACGGCTCCCAATGTTCCCATCATTGACTATGAGGTAAAGTCCATTTCTTATGTGTTGAAGTTGTATCTGAAAAATATTTTTTTTCAAAATAACAACAATTTGTTTTTTTTTTATTTAAGGTGTGCATCTCAGGTGAATGGCAGTCCTGGCAGGTCAAAGTGCCTCAGATTGAGGTGGAGACCCACAAAGTTGCATCCCCAGATGTTGTGGTTCCCACCCTGGACACTGTTCGTCATGAAGCTTTGCTTTACACATGGCTAGCAGAACACAAACCACTGGTACTGTGTGGTCCTCCTGGATCAGGAAAGACCATGACCCTGTTCAGTGCACTCAGAGCCCTGCCAGATATGGAGGTAAAAGCACAGAAAATCAGAAAAAATTATTACACTTTTATTTATTTTTTTATCTTTATCTTGAAGTTATTGAAACTGGTGTGAAAAATAATTGCAAAACAATTTTTTCTCACATCTCTACAGGTTGTTGGTCTGAACTTCTCCAGTGCCACTACCCCAGAGCTGCTACTCAAGACCTTTGACCACTACTGTGAGTACCGTCGTACCCCCAACGGTGTGGTCCTCGCCCCCGTCCAGCTGGGCAAGTGGCTGGTGTTGTTCTGTGATGAGATCAATCTGCCAGACATGGACAAATACGGCACACAGAGAGTCATCTCTTTCCTCAGACAGGTGGGATGTTTTCCCCTGACAGTAGTAGATTAATATAGAAATGTCCAATCTGATGGTTGGTGTTTAAGAATGTCTTCCTTTGTTGTGTTTCTCTGCAGATGGTTGAACATGGAGGTTTCTATCGTACTGCAGACCAGACTTGGGTGAAACTGGAGAGGATCCAGTTTGTTGGTGCCTGTAATCCCCCTACTGATCCAGGCAGAAAACCTCTTTCCCACAGGTAGAGAGAACCCTGTAAACAAATGGTAGTAATTTTAAAATGGTCCAACACTGACTGCAGATGCAGCAAATTAAAATCAAATGTGGCCCTGACTATACTGTATGTGCTGTTATTTCAAGGTTCCTGCGCCACATTCCTGTCGTGTATGTAGACTATCCTGGTCCTGCTTCACTCACCCAGATCTATGGAACCTTCAACCGGGCCATGCTGCGTCTCATTCCTTTACTGCGAACTTACGCCGATCCTCTTACTGCAGCTATGGTGGAGTTCTACACTATGTCCCAGGTAAATAGAACCAGAATAGAATAGAAATAGTTTAATGCCCACATATTATAACAGATACAATTATCATATTTACTGCACAGTAAGGTTGGTCCTGTGACATGTATATCAAAAACAAATCTAGCCAGTGTGTTTAAACGTTCTTTCATCAATCCATTAGGAGCGATTCACTCAGGACATCCAGCCCCACTACATCTACTCTCCCAGAGAGATGACTCGTTGGGTGAGAGGAATCTTTGAGGCCCTGCGGCCTCTGGAAACTCTGCCTGTCGAGGGGCTCATTCGCATCTGGGCCCATGAGGCTCTCCGTCTCTTCCAGGACAGGTGAGTTGTTGTTGGTTGTTAGTCAGGGATGTGAATGGCAGGCTGTTACTGGGCAGATGTTGTGGATACTGAGCATACAGTGATGGCTGTTTTTTTCCAGGCTGGTTGGTGACGATGAGAGAAGGTGGACAGATGAAAACATCGACATGGTTGCACTGAAACACTTCCCCAACATCGACAAGGACAAGGCTCTCAACAGGCCCATCCTCTACAGCAACTGGCTCTCCAAGGTCAAATAGAGACATGTGTCCACTGCTGGATTTTCTAAGGTTTTAATTAATCAAATTTGCTTTTTAACAGTTTTAATTTTGCCGTGTTTGCAGGACTACATCCCAGTAGAACAGGAGGAGCTGAGGGACTACGTGAAGGCCCGTCTGAAGGTCTTCTATGAAGAAGAGCTGGACGTTCCTCTGGTGCTCTTCAATGAAGTGCTGGACCATGTCCTCAGGATTGACCGGTGCGTGAGAGTCATGTTTTGCTTGACTTGTTAATATTACCATGTTTTGTGACCATGTTTTTAAATGGTACTTTTGTTTCTCCCCAGAATCTTCCGTCAGCCTCAGGGACATCTCCTGTTGATTGGTGTGAGCGGAGCTGGAAAGACTACACTGTCTCGTTTTGTGGCCTGGATGAATGGTCTCAGTGTTTACCAGATTAAGGTTAGTTAAATAAATGTGATATTATTTATACTCAGTTATGTACATCAATATTTGTTTATTCACACATGTGTGTGACTTTAGGTACATAGAAAATACACTGGCGAGGACTTTGATGAAGACCTGCGTACGGTGCTGCGTCGCTCAGGTTGCAAAAATGAGAAGATTGCCTTCATTATGGATGAGTCCAACGTGCTGGATTCTGGCTTCCTGGAAAGAATGAACACACTGCTGGCTAATGGAGAGGTAACACTGCAATCAAGGTGTAGCCCGGACTATTTCAGTTGGTTGCATGTGTGTTCTAAATATAAAAATGTTCCTCCACTACCATTTGTAGGTTCCTGGCCTGTTTGAGGGAGATGAATATGCCACCCTCATGACCCAGTGTAAGGAAGGGGCCCAGAAAGAGGGCCTGATGCTGGACACGCATGAAGAGCTGTACAAGTGGTTCACAAGTCAGGTCATCAGAAACCTCCATGTGGTTTTCACCATGAACCCATCGTCTGAAGGCCTGAAGGACAGAGCTGCCACCTCTCCTGCCCTCTTCAACAGGTACAGTGACGTTAACCCTCACAGCAGCAGAGTAATGTTAAAAAGCATTTAACTTCAGTGCTAAACAATGACATGTGCTCTGTTCCAGGTGTGTGCTGAACTGGTTTGGAGACTGGTCCACAGAAGCTCTTTACCAGGTGGGTAAGGAATTTACAAGCAAGATGGATCTGGAGAAACCCAACTACAAGGTGCCAGACTACATGCCCATTGTCTACGACAAACTGCCCCAGCCACCGTCTCATCGTGAGGCTATTGTCAATGGCTGTGTGTTTGTACATCAGACACTCCATCAGGTGAGAATATTGGCATACTGAAATATTGATCCTTGATCAAAACTGATGTGTTTACAGATAAGTTTAGACTTACCTAAAATACTTGTTTTGAAATTGATGACAGGCCAACAACCGTCTGGCCAAGCGTGGCGGTCACACCATGGCCATCACACCTCGTCACTACCTGGACTTCATCAACCAGTACGCCAACCTGTTCAATGAGAAGCGTAGTGAGTTGGAGGAGCAACAGATGCATCTCAACGTTGGTCTCCGCAAGATCAAGGAGACTGTAGATCAGGTAAAAATAAAATGTATTTCACCAATTCTTTCATGAAGTAAACTTTAAACTCCAACCAGGATTAACCTACTCCTGTACATTTACCTCCTTAAGGTGGAGGAGCTGCGCCGTGACTTGAGAATCAAGAGCCAAGAGTTGGAGGCAAAGAACGCTGCTGCCAACGACAAGCTGAAGAAGATGGTCAAAGACCAGCAGGAGGCTGAAAAGAAGAAGGTACGGTGAAGGGAACAGGTAGCTTTGTTTGTAAATGTTGAATTTTTTACTTAGTTTCTTTACATTGTGATTCCAGGTGATGAGCCAGGAGATCCAGGAAGCTGTGTACAAGCAGCAGGAGGTGATCAAGGACAAACAGCTGAGTGTGAAAGAGGACCTGGACCAGGTGGAGCCTGCTGTCATTGAGGCTCAGAATGGTACAGTTTTCAGAATGTCAATATTTCTAATGTTATAGTCCATAAACGTATCACATCATACAGTTGAAGTGCTAAACACATCCATTGTCTCTCCTAGAGTTAAAAGAAAATCCTAGCAGAAACACTGACTTTAATTCAATTGGCTTATTTTACAAAAGCTATGTACTGATTATTATACTATAGTAGTTGAGAGTAGGTCTTTCTTTTCATCTCTGAAATAGTTTGTTTCCAATAACAACCTGTGTAATGTTGACAACAAGTCAGCTGGATTTCTGTGTAATGGTATGACCTCTGCTGGCACCCTCCTCCCATCACTGCCCTTTTCCTCATCATGTTCACTTGGTTGCTGTTAGCTGTTAAGTCCATTAAGAAGCAGCACCTGGTGGAGGTGCGATCCATGGCCAATCCACCCGCAGCAGTGAAGCTGGCCCTGGAGTCCATCTGCCTGCTCCTGGGAGAGAGTACAACTGACTGGAAGCAAATCCGATCAATCATCATGAGGGAGAACTTCATCCCCACCATTGTTAACTTCTCTGCTGAAGAGATCAGGTGAAATAAGAGAAAATGTACTGTCTAACCTGTGCATTAAATAGACCCCTCTCTTTCTTTGTCCCCTATTTTCTGCCCACTCCCTCCTCTTTTTCATCCCACTGTGGCACTGAACTAGCGGTGAGTTCTATTAAGCGGCAGCACCTAGTAGAAGTGCGGGCCATGACCAATCCTCCAGCTGCAGTCAAACTGGCCCTGGAGTCTATCTGCCTAATGCTGGGCGAGGAGACCAATGACTGGAAAAAAATCAGACAAGTTATTATCAGGGACAATTTCATCAGCAACATAGTCAACTATTCCTATGAAGAGATGAGGTACCGCTGTCGACATGTCTGCAAAGTCTTGGCACAGATAATCACTTCATTGATCATTTAGCACATTGATGTGATTTTTAAAAAAAAATTTTATTTTATGTTTGTGGAAGAAGATCACATTCATTTCTGTATAATCAGAGTATTTACCAGTCACTGAAATGATTTTTTTTTGTTAAATTAAATGTTTTAGAGCAAAGCATTGTGTGAGATTCTACCTCACTCAAATCAACCCAAAATAAATGACAAAATTGAAACAGCATTTTTCACTTTCACCAATTTCTCTAACAGGGATGCATTAATCTGATATTAGTAGCAAATACATTTTCCGATAACGACTATCGGCCTTCCATCTCAGCCAGAGTGTATTAAGTTTAGAAATACAACAATAATGGATAAATTTTGGATATGGACCATTAGGTAAATCTCAGTATCAGTTGTGGAACTGAAAACATCAGATTGGTGCGTCCCGGTTACTTTTAGTGCCATAAGTTCAATTCAGTTTTATTTTAACATATAGTGTCATTTTTACCTGATCCAGTGACTCCATCCGTGAGAAGATGAAGAAGAACTATCTCTCCAACCCCGGTTACAACTACGAACAAATCAACAGGGCCTCACTGGCCTGTGGGCCTATGGTCAAATGGGCCATTGCTCAAGTAAGAAATCAAACTGTATATTAAAATGAAGAACATGACTGGAAGAGGACTGTCTTCCCTTTAAACACACACTACACGTCTTCCTCTTCCAGCTCAACTATGCCGACATGCTGAAGCGTGTGGAGCCTCTGCGTAACGAGCTGCAGAAGCTGGAGGATGATGCCACAGACAACAAGACAAAGGCAGAGGAGGTGGAGCACATGATCAGAGAACTGGAGGCTAGCATCGCCCGGTACAAGGAGGAGTACGCTGTCCTCATCTCCGAGGCCCAGGCCATCAAGGCCGACTTGGCTGCAGTTGAAGCTAAGGTAACCATTCTTTGAAGGACGGCATTTCTCAAACCTTTAATTCCAATTTCTCCCACTTAAAAAATGAACTTGTCTTCTCTCAGGTGAATCGCAGCACAGCTCTGCTCAAGAGTCTCTCAGCTGAGAGGGAACGCTGGGAGAAGACCAGTGAGACCTTCAAAAACCAGATGTCCACCATCGCCGGAGACTGTTTGCTCTCTTCTGCATTTATTTCCTACGCTGGCTACTTTGACCAACAGATGAGACAGAACCTGTTCACCACTTGGTCTCACCACCTGCAACAGGCCAATATTCAAGTATGCAAAGCTGACATGGAGAAAGCCAGAGCTGCTTACATTCTTGTCTTTTAAAGATTCACGTGGTTCACGTTTGATCAATTCTATTTGTCCTGAATTTCTCCCACAGTTCCGTACAGACATTGCCAGGACTGAATATCTGTCCAATGCTGACGAGAGGCTGCGCTGGCAGGCCAACTCCTTACCAGCGGATGACCTTTGCACTGAGAACGCCATCATGCTCAAGAGGTTCAACAGGTTAGTATCATTGTTTTGGTTTTTTTTTTTTGGCCAGTAAGAGAACAATTTATCTGATGATACACATCATCGTCCTATTCAGGTACCCACTCATCATTGACCCATCAGGCCAAGCTACTGAGTTCATCATGAATGAATACAAGGACCGCAAGATCACCAGAACTAGTTTCTTGGATGATGCCTTCAGGAAGAACTTGGAAAGTGCCTTGCGTTTTGGAAACCCCCTGCTGGTCCAGGTAAAAACTGTTGCTTCAAACTGTTATTTTATTATTACAATATTATTAATTTAACATTGCTAGACTCTTGGCCCTTGAAATATTATTTTTAATCCATCTGTTTTGTCACATTTTCCTCCTCGTAGGATGTAGAAAGTTACGACCCTATCCTGAACCCAGTGCTGAACAGAGAGGTCCGCAGAACTGGAGGACGTGTCCTCATCACACTCGGAGACCAGGACATTGATCTGTCACCTTCATTTGTCATCTTCCTCTCCACTCGAGATCCAACTGTGAGTTTGTCCTTCAGTTATTTTTCATCAATAACAGCACATGAGAGCTATAGCAGCAGGTGCGTTAGCTTCATACTGTTCTAACCGATATGTCTCATCTCTGCAGGTGGAATTCCCTCCAGACTTGTGTTCTCGTGTCACGTTCGTCAACTTCACTGTGACTCGCAGCAGTTTGCAGAGCCAGTGTCTCAACGAGGTCCTAAAGGCTGAGAGACCGGACGTTGATGAGAAACGCTCTGATCTGCTTAAACTGCAAGGTGAGATGAAAATGCCAACGTTACGGGGTAGATCTATGGTCAAAGAAGTTGGGAAGAAATGTCCTTAATTTTGACTTTGGTGCTTTAAGGTGAGTTCCAGCTGCGTCTTCGTCAGCTGGAGAAATCTCTGCTGCAAGCCCTCAATGAGGTGAAGGGCCGGATCCTGGATGACGACACCATTATAACCACTCTGGAGAACCTGAAGAAGGAGGCAGCAGAGGTGACCAGGAAGGTGGAGGAGACCGATATCGTCATGGCGGAGGTGGAGGCTGTGTCACAGCAGTATCTGTCCCTGTCTTCTGCTTGCAGCAGCATCTACTTTACCATGGAATCTCTCAATCAGGTGTGGACACGACCTTGTGTCATTGTCCCTCAGAGATCTCCTGCCGTCTGTGATACAGTTGAGACTGACCTGCAGATGTTTCTGCTTGCTTTCAGATGCACTTCCTGTATCAGTACTCTCTCCACTTTTTCCTGGACACCTACCACACTGTGCTGTATGAAAACCCCAACCTCAAAGGCATCAGTGACCATTCCCAGAGACTGGCTGTCATCACCAAGGACCTCTTCCAGGTTTGAAACAAACATTTAAATAGGTAATTTTCTTCTGTGAGTGTGACTTAACATATGTTTTCTGCTTTCCTGAATGTAGGTGGTATTCAACAGGGTAGCCAGAGGAATGCTGCACCAGGACCACATTACATTTGCAATGCTATTGGCTAAGATCAGTCTGAAGGGCATGACCAGGTATTGTACAAAGTCTGATACCTTTTCAGTAATTTTCCACATTAAAACTCCAGTCTAATGTGTCAAAACTCACCTCCATCTCCAGCGAGCCGCCTTATGATGCAGAGTTCCAGCACTTCCTGCGTGGCAAAGAGGTTGTTCTAACAGGAACAGCATTACCAAAGGTCAAGGGTCTGACCTCTGACCAGTGTGAGGCCATGGTCCGTCTCAACCGCCTGTCAGCCTTCAAAGACTTGGTGGCCAAGGTGGAGGCTGATGATGTAGGTGCAACTACGTACTGTTCATTGACTTCCAAGGGTGTTTTGTCTGAATTACTGCTAATTTTATTCTTGTTTGCCATTCGATGCTCAGCAATTCTTCATGTGGATTGAAAGCAACACTCCAGAGCTGGCTGTTCCTTATCTGTGGTCGGAAGAGAAACAG
Source organism: Cynoglossus semilaevis (assembly GCF_000523025.1). NCBI lineage: Eukaryota > Metazoa > Chordata > Actinopteri > Pleuronectiformes > Cynoglossidae > Cynoglossus > Cynoglossus semilaevis. The sequence goes on from NC_024307.1 coordinate 11,554,824, forward strand.
TCCAGTAAGTGAAAGGGGCCTTGAATTGATGATATTTTCAGAACATGAATGTATTGTACTGAATACTTTCCTGATGTCGTTTTCTACTCAGCTACCATTGGCCAGGCAGTTCACCAGCTGTTGCTGATTCAGGCCTTCCGGCTTGACCGCCTGTTGGCCATGTCACACATTTTTGTTGCAAAGGTGTTGGGAGAGACCTTCATGAACATCATTGAGCAGCCTCTTGATCTGGCCAATATTGTGGACAGTGAGGTAAGGTTGAATGTAGTTGTCAGTCAGGAGGCTGTGCTCTTGTTCAGAAACTGGGGTTTTTTTTTGTTTTGTTTTTTTTTTAATTGCTGATGCTACTGCTGCTGCTCTTGTCTCCAGGTGAAGCCCAGCACACCAGTACTAATGTGCTCCGTGCCTGGTTATGATGCCAGCGGACTTGTCAGAGATCTGGCTGCTGAACAGAACAAACAGATCACTTCTATTTCCATTGGTAAAAAAAACAAAAATGATTTTTTTTTTTTTTAATGGTGTTAAAAAATCTGCTCTTTAACCTAAGATTTGTTGTTTTTCAAACAGGTTCAGCTGAGGGTTTCAACAAAGCTGACAGAGACATCAACACAGCTGTCAAGTCTGGCAGGTGAGTACTGTTATAAATAATATGTAAATAATAAAATGTTTCATTTGTTTGGTTATTATTTTTATTAGGTGTCTCAAGCTGTGTGGCCCAACCACTGGCCACCTCTGGGGTCAAGTCATAATCAGTGTTTATTTTGACAGCCTTTTTTTTTTGCTAAATTGTAACTAAATCCCCAATTAAGTCAGTTCAGTTTAATTAATTTTGAAAATGTTCATTTAGAAAATGTTCAGTGAATAAAAAATTCCTTTCTGGCTTAAATACACTGTTTACAATCTTTATATTTTGGAAACATACAAAACTTTGTATATATAACTCTTTCTCTTGTCATATACCTACACATAAGTTCCTTTTAAGGAAGCCTCTTTAAATAATGCCAGTGATTGAATAAAAAGTAAACAAATATAACCACATATTTCATGTGAAGACATTATTTACTGTGTAAATTTCTTCATACCTTATTTGAAGAGTTTTTAGAGCCCTGATGTTGACTGCTCTAATCCTGCAGGTGGGTGATGTTGGAGAACGTCCATCTGGCCCCTGGCTGGCTGATGCAGCTGGAGAAGAAGCTTCATTCTATGCAGCCTCATGCCAGCTTCAGACTTTTCCTAACAATGGAGATCAACCCCAAGGTTAAAGACATCAATCAAAAGAACTGTTTCAACATTAATACAACAAACTTTTTGACCTCAATACCTGTTAAATTTTCACCTTCAATCCTATGTTCATCAATTGTCATCTATCGTTTTCCTTCTAGGTTCCTGTGAATCTGCTCCGCGCTGGTCGCATCTTCGTGTTTGAGCCTCCTCCTGGTGTCAAGGCCAACATGCTCAGGACCTTCAGTAGCATTCCTGTGGCCCGCATGTGCAAGGTTAACTGATAAGAATGCTAAAGATATATACACATTCCAGAAGTTTAAATGCATACAGGTGGCCTGATTTAATTCTGCGTGTTTCCTCAGGCTCCCAACGAGCGTGCTCGTCTCTACTTCCTGCTGGCCTGGTTCAATGCAGTCATCCAAGAACGTCTGCGTTACGCACCACTGGGATGGTCCAAGAAATACGAGTTTGGAGAGTCTGACCTCCGCTCAGCCTGCGATACCATAGATACCTGGTTGGATGACACCGCAAAGGTTCTAAGATTTACTTCAAATTAGTAACAGTTTGGAATTCATCACTAACCAATGAATTACTGAACCTAAAACCTCAATCCAAAACACAGGGTCGTCAGAACATCGCTCCAGACAAAATCCCCTGGGCAGCTCTGAAGACCCTCATGGCCCAGTCCATCTATGGCGGTCGCATTGACAACGAGTTTGATCAGCGTCTGCTCAACACTTTCCTGGACCGAATCTTCACCAAGAGAAGCTTTGACAGCGAGTTCAAACTGGCTCTGAAGGTTGACGGACACAAGGACATTAAGATGCCTGATGGCATTCGGTAAGTGGGGGGAGAGGGGAGGGTTCTTTCTTTCAGACCCAACACTAAAAGACTGGGTTTTAATCTAATTCCTTCTACTGCAGGCGTGAGGAGTTCATGCACTGGGTCGAGATGCTTCCTGACACTCAAACACCATCTTGGCTCGGGTTGCCTAGCAACGCTGAGAAGGTTCTTCTGACCACTCAGGGTGAGTGCTGGAAAAAATGGTCGTCACTTGAGCTCATCTGTGTAGATGTAGTTTGTCGCTTTAACAGCTCTCTGCCCAGAGTTCGGTGGTTTGTGCGTCCTCACCCTCCAGCAGCTGTATTTCACAGCCATCATGTTGCTCTGCTGAAGACAGAAAACCATCTTTCACATGGCTCCCATTCACTTTTTCCTTTGTCCTTACTCCCATTCCTTCCAAACCTGAGAGTTTGCATGTGTTTCAATCATTTTTATGGTTTCAGTAAAAAAATGTTTATTATTGCGTTAGTATTTTGGCTACATTTGAGTGTAAATGCCATCTCAATCCCTGTTTTTGTATCCCTCCCTGTGTTTTTTTTTTTTTTCTCTGCCTGACAGTTTGTTAAAAACATGTTTTTATTCATATATTTTTACTCAAGGCAATTTTGTATTTCCTTGTTTCCCAATTAATTTCTTTTCCTCCTCCCTTGGCCTTGCTTTCCCCACGGCCTACCTTACTCCCGGCTCACTCGCTCCCTCTGCTGGCCTGCACAGGCACTGACATGATGGGTAAGATGCTGAAAATGCAGATGTTGGAGGATGAGGACGACCTGGCTTATGAAACGGAGAAGAAGGAGAGAACCTCGTCCACATCGGATGCACAGCCAGCCTGGATGAGGACACTCCACACCACGGCCTTTAACTGGCTGCAGCTCATGCCGCAGACGGTCAACCCACTCAAACGCACAGTGGAAAACATCAAGGTAATGGAAGAAAACATAAGAGATGAGTTATCTTGAAACATTTTGGTTTCTTTTTTGGTGAGTTAAAAGTGACGATTAAAATGACGACTTACCTGTGTGTATGTAAAACTTTGTGACATTTTCTTTATCCAAACACGACCACCACAGGACCCACTCTTCAGGTTCTTTGAGCGTGAGGTAAAAATGGGTTGCAAGATGCTCCAGGAGGTTCATCAGAATCTGTCGGACGTCGTCCACGTGTGTGAGGGCAAGAAGAAGCAGACCAACTACCTACGCACGCTCATCAGTGACCTGGTCAAAGGTCAAACCCCAAGCTTTTCATTCACATTTATTCAATTTTACTTTGTCAGAAATGATGTAGACTAATGTCCTTTATGTCCAGTAATCAATGATGGTAAATGTCTGTTTCTGTAGGTATCCTCCCTCGCAGCTGGTGTCGCTACACTGTCCCAGCCTCCATGACTGTGATCCAGTGGGTGGCAGACTTCAGTGAGAGAATCAAACAGCTGCAGCAAATCTCACAGTCAGCAGCCAGTGGTGGTGCAAAGGAACTGAAGGTGTTTTGGTTTTTATGTTCATTAGTATATTTTGGGAATTATTTCCATCTGTTGGGGCTTCTAGCCATCCTGGAAAATTAACCTAGAAAATAAATGGTCATTACCTGTCAAGAAAAACTTAGAAAGAAAACATATACTAACTCAGTTAACTGAGCTGTATTTCTCTTTCCACTTACCCAGAACATCCACGTGTGTCTGGGCAGCCTGTTCGTACCAGAGGCCTACATCACTGCCACTCGTCAGTATGTGGCTCAGGCTAACAGCTGGTCTCTGGAGGAGCTCTGCCTTGAGGTCAACGTCACCAACGCCCAGGGAACTCCACTGGATGCATGCAGCTTTGGAATTAAGGGTAAAATAAGGAATACTTTAGACAGTGACGACTATGCTTCTCGCAGTACAATATAAATTGTAGGATTGGAGATGAGGTTAAATGTTGACTTTAAACCTTTGATTGTACGATGTTAGTGACTCCTGCTCACCAGTGTAACCTACTCTCACCTGTTGACTGCTGGGACTTGCTCCAGCTTCCTCTGCAACACCAGACAGGAATTGTTCTGTATTGTAAAAGAAAGTACTTGTAACTTCAGTTTGTCTCATGTTAAACCCACTCACCGTTCCTCCACAGGTCTGAAACTGCAGGGAGCCACCTGCACCAACAACAAGCTGTCTCTGTCCACGTCCATCTCCACTGAACTGCCCCTCACTCAGCTGCGCTGGTTCAAGGCCGACACTGAGAAGAGACACATGGTATGAACCTGAAGTCACAGCTTTCTTTGTGATAAACAATACATTTGTACTGAAAACAGAAAAACATATAAACTGTATCATATTTCAGGTGACTCTGCCAGTCTACCTGAACTTCACCAGGTCTGACCTCATCTTCACCGTGGACTTTGACATCGCCACCAAGGAAGATCCTCACAGCTTCTACGAGCGTGGCGTTGCTATTTTGTGCACAGAGTAAAAGAAACCAGTCATTCCTTTTGGACCAAAGGGTCTTAATTATGAAACCATGTGTTAATCTTTTACATTCATGACTTTATAACCACCATTAAAACATATATAGTGTGTAGCATGTAGCAGTACAAAAATATAGGCAAGATAACTTGTGGAGCAGTGACGTAACCATGCATAATGTTTATAGGAAAGTGACTTGAAAGGTTGAAGGAAAGTTGTATTGATGGTAAAATTAGGAAGGAATGAAATGTGGGGGGAAAGAAAAGTTGAAGAGAATCGTGTTTTTAGGAAAGAACATGTACGTTTTTAGACAAAATAAAGCCAACTGGAAGATGATGAATTACACTAATGACTTTTTCTTTGTTGTTGTTGGTTGACTTCCGGGTGAATATTTAAGTCATGGTATTTACCAAAGTGTCTAAATACCAGTATAAAACTTTTACGACAATCATGGTACCAAATACACTTTACATTTTCCCCCTCCCTTTAAAGCAGGGGTCTTCCAAGGTCCACAAAGCTGATGAAGTAAAAGGGCAGGGAATCCATACTTAATGCAATTGTATTTTATATTAACCTCTGTTACCCATATATAACAGTGTTGTTTCAATTCATTCACCACCACAATAATTGAACAATGCACACATTTATAGATTCGTGTTTTCTAAATTAAATGCAAATTATTTTAAAGATATCAAGACCTCTTAAATCCTCTGGACCTCCAGGGGGCACAGACCACTGTTAGGTCCTGTTCCTAAAATGCCACAATGTCAGAAATGTTATATTGTAACAGCTTTTGGATTTATAAAGGCCAAACAAACAGTCAGTTAAAGCACTCACTTTCATGTGATTGGTCAATATAGACAGCCAGCAGTAAAACTGATAGATGAATAAATAAATTCTGGTTATAAGTGCTGATGGTTCAGAAGAGACTGGTTTTGATCAAAATAAAAATCAACATATAAAAGTACAGTTGAGTTATGACATTATTACTAAAGACAAAAATACATATAAAAGGTGACAATTGGAATGAAAATTTCATCTTGCGATGGGAAGTTTAACTTTCTAAATTTTGAATTTAAATTTAGACGTCATGTTTTAATATTTTAGTTTACTCTTCAATGGAATGCAATGTTCCTTTGCGAGAAAATACAATTTATTATACAGTAATATAAACCTGATAAAAAAATACTGGCTCAGAGCTGTTGTAACCAATAACAATAAATGTTTTGTATTTCAGAGGCTAAATGACACTCGACTGAATGATGGGTATTTGTAATTATATTCTTATTTTATAAATTATATAAATATTCTCCAATAGAAGACTACCTCTTCATTTGACCAGTATTTTTGGTCTTGAATTATGGTTATATCATAACTGCCAACATGGGGACATTTCATAACCCAAAATTCAGAATAATTAACACCATTTGTGGCTGAGCTTCTTAATGAACTGAGGTAGAGAAAAGTGCATTTTTAACTATTTACATTACATATTTAAATTGACCCTAAACCATTAAAGAAACAGTTCTGGTTTTATTATGGTGGTTGTATGAAAAAATATGCTGAACCAATATCAGTGCTGGGGCCTGGAACACATTTGAAACCAACTCTCATTGAAAATAATGCTGCCAGCCAGGAATAAAGATACCTTTCAATGGAACTGCACCAATGTCCACAGACAGAATCAGAAGTTTAAGTTAACAGGAAACAGAAGCTACTGGTTTGATAAGTTTCTGTCAATTAAGGTCAATCAAAACAAAATATTTTCAAAATAATAGTACGAAGCGGGTTCTGCTGAGGCAGAAATCAATGACTTCTGTTTCATTATATATACAATAGATTTTCTCCAGGTTAATAGTGTGAAATGTTAATCCAGCACTAGGTGGGTATAAAAACCCATACAACCACCCATTTAAACCAGAGCTATTCCTTGTTTCTTTTTTTTTTTTTTTACAAATTCACCGTCATGTCTCCGTGTCACATGACGGTGTCTCCTGCCTCTTCATCCTCCATATTAATCACACACTGCCTCTTCCTTCGCCCCAGTTCTATCCCCTCAGCTCCAGGAATCACCAGCTTCCTCTTGGACAGAGACAAGAGGTCGCGGGGGCTGGGTGATCTTTCAGAGGAGCTATCCAGCAGCCAGGAGGCGTTTCGTCCCACGGGTGTGCAAGACGTAGTTCCGAGGAATCCTGAATCATCGAGTTGGGGCTGCATTTTAACAGTTTGCGCCTGTGCTGTCAGATCATCAGTGGTTCTTCCTGTCAGGTCTCCACATCCACCCTTGGAGGAGGTCGGAGTGTCCAGCTCACAGACCCACAGTTCACTCTCACTCCCACAGTTCATCTGGATGTCTTGAGGAAGTGGCTGCTCTGTGACAAGATCTCTCTGACTATTTTTCAACACCTCTCTGAACACAGAGGTAGTTGGGTGGTTCAGGGAAAACCTCCTGCTGCGGCCAAAAAACCGGCCTCCTCCACTTCCACCTCGTCCCTGCTCCTTCATTCTCCTGGTTACAGCAGCATTGCCAACTGACTCATCTGAATCCTCAGAACTGCCGTCATATGGGTCCAAACACTAAATGTATAAACACATAGAGTATACGTGTAAACCGTTGAGAGCAGTTTATAAAAAACACTCCTGAGGAACATACATATTATGAATATAAAGCTAAGAAAATGTTACACCGAATAAAAATGTTGTGTTAAAATTAAATTAAATTTCTTATCTTAATAATTTAGTCCTTAACTTTACATGGTTAAAAAAGAGGGTTAGGGTTAGTGAGGGGTTACCAATGAAGAACAGCCAGGCCTCACTGCAGGCCTCACTGCAGGCCTCTGGGCTGCCATCCGATGTAAGGTCCCACACTCTGGTGCACTGCTCACACAGCCCTGTTTAAAATGGGAATTCATTCATTTTCTGAGATATTATGGCCTTTAATTCCCCAACGAGAGCTGAGTTGGACTGTACTTACACTATATTAAACAGTTACAGGAACAGAAATGGAAATACATTGACATTTTCAATCAATTGACAAAGTAGAACAATACCATTGTGCTGGTGTCTGACCATCTGGGACTGGTCCCCGAGTCACTGTCAGTGCTGGACTCCACTTTACACATCTCCTGACAGAAAGCACAGGTCACTATAGTCCATACTAACAAAGTCAACATGAAACAGAGGGTAAATTAGATCAGTGATGATAAGATGGACAGGAACAGAGGATTTCTCTGGAAAGACTATGCACTTAACTTTTATAAAACCCATATTATATAACAAACTGTGTTAGTACAGCCAAGATTTTTACTTAAAAATAGAAACAGCAGACTGTATTAAACAGTAGACAACCTTTTCAAATTAACAGCACTAACTGATCTAACTCTGATGCATTAACTGCATAATTCTTAGTTGTACATTGTAATAGTTTCCATTTTGGCTCATGCTACTTTGCTTCAATTTTAGCTTCCTTTAGATTATATTTTGGCTAACTGTTTTCAGGTGTGTTTTTTCCACCTGTTTTAGCTTAGTTTTGCTGTATTAGGGCTCAGTGGACATTTTTGTCTACCTTTACTAATCCTTCAGCTATATAATAACCTTCAGTCACCATGAGGCTCAATTCCAATTGCCCATGTGTTTAACTGTGAGTTATCTCTAAAAGTGGCTGACAAAGTGTTACTCACTAATATATTCTTTAATATATGGGACACATTATTTGTTAGAATTACTTTTTTTTTGCATTTGAACATCTAATTTTTAAATAAAGTTTTTAATTATTAATGATTCTCACCATGTATTTGAAAGCAAGTTTGTCCACATTATTTGGTGTACGTCTTTCACAGCGACCTAAATTTCATAAAAAGAATTCAGATCATTACATATGTTGAATATTCTATTTAAAAAACATACATTTAAACCAAATGTATTTATTAAATATAATTAACATCAATTTTTTATGGAATGTACACTTATTTGAACTTTTAACGACAAACAGTGAAACTTACCTCCAAATGAGTGTTGTCTTCTCCTCCTACAGGCCATTAGATTTGCGTGTATTTAACTTTCGCACGTTGAAATATTTAAAGTATATTAATAATGTCGTTGTGTGTATAGCGCTTTTGCTGTGAAAAGGGTTCGTAGTATTAATTAATTCAGCCACAACAGGTGAGAACAGGAACTCGACGACCACTAACTGTTTAACTGTGCACGTTCACACGTGTTTACAAAGTAAAACATCCGGTGTTTTTTTACCCTTTCAAAACAAGATCTCCACGTACAACGGCGTAGTTTTAAACAACTGTTGAATTTCAAATATTTTCAAAATAGTATGTTTTTAGTAATCTTTTAAAATGAATACTTTACGACCTAAAAGATTTTAAAAACAAATTATCTCTCTATGTTTAAATCTTTTTTTATTTTAGTCCTTTCTAATTTTGCAATGTTTTTAAAAGCGAATTATTGTTTACATGTTCCAATTTAATATGTTTTAATCTGGTTTTAAATGGTCATTCATAAATCATTACTTCATTAATTGTATATTTTGGGAATCCCAGGGACATAATCAACGGATTTTTATTGACTACATTATTATTATTATATACATATTATTTTTCTTGTAATCTTCATTGGGTAGAAATGTCGTTGTTTGCTTACATCTATTTTTCAATTTATTTTCTCATTTTGTACTTTTTTTGTAATTTCATACGTTTTACTCCTGTAAAGCCCATCTAAATATTTTAATATAACAATCAGCTTTTCAATACTTTAAACAGTGTTTTCTTTATTTCGTCTAATTCAGTTTTTTTTTACCCTAAGCTAACATTTAGATATGGTAAAAATTGTCAAAGCTGAAGTTATTTTTGCAAAGAATATACTATAGAGACATTTTAATTGTTTAATCAATTGTGTAATGTAAATGGTTAATAGTATAGGGCCTATAGTATTTAAACCTTAATTGTTTCCAATTTCATCTTTAATTAGGCAGCCTAATAATTAAAGCTAATATTGGAAATGGTGCGTTCAAAAATATTCTTCTATTTTTTTCCTTTGAACAAACATTTAACAACATGACTCTGACGTGATGGTAATTCTTAAATTGCATGACTGTATTTAGAACGTTCTTTTACACTTTGTACTACTTCGTTTTGCTAATTCTGGGACCTCTGGTTAAATTGAGAAAAATATAAGGTTTTTATTCAATTGTAGCGCCGCTCAAGTTCCACGGAACACCGTTGGGGGGA
>NC_024307.1:11568520-11642367 GCF_000523025.1 Cynoglossus semilaevis
CGGCCGGGGGGAAAGGGATGAATGTTAATTTCAAAGATGGCGGCGGAGGGAGGAGGGAAGGAGATGAACGAAATTAAAACTCAGTTCACCACTCGGGAAGGCGTCTATAAACTCCTCACTCACTCCGAATACAGCCGTCCGAACAGGGTGCCTTTCAATTCACAGGGCTCCAACCCGGTCAAGGTCTCCTTCGTGAACGTCAACGATCAGTCTGGCAACGGCGACAGGATCTGCTTCAATGTGGGCCGTGAGCTCTACTTCTACATCTACAAAGGCGTTAGAAAGGTAAGCGTGCTAACGCGGCTAATGTCAGCCTTGCCTGGGTTCACGGTTTGTTTAAACACATCACCGACAACAGAGATGCTGTGGGAGTTTGGTGTTTCCATTGTTAGAAAAGACTAACTCCAGCAGGTGCTTGACTTTCAAATTAGCTGACAGCTAGCTGTTAGCACACAGCTAACCATCGATACTGGCTAATGTTAGCATGAAAGCAGCTACACGGAGGGCCAGAGGCAAAATTCCGCAACTAGTCTGTCACAATATTACCCATTTAGTGTGTGGTTGTTTTGTAAATCGTTATAACGGTCATTTAGGCGACACGGTCGTTTTATTATTTATACAAAAAAATGGACAGGGAGCAAACTGTAACTGCTAGCCTTTGACAGTTAGACGTTACCTCCCACCACCCACCTGTCGACGCCCTTTGACTGACAGGTGTCAACGCACCACCAGCATTTTGTATGTTTGGTGCCGAGTGAGTCAGTCAGTCGGGTTTACAATATAAGTAATTTCTTATAATTACAGTCAGCTGTTAGCACTTGGATATGTTTGGACCACACACTGGCAGAAAGGAAATGAGCAGAGCACACGGTGACACCGGAGAAACACCGGAAGACTTCTATTGGTTTTGGATGTAACGACATAGGCATGTCAGTCTATAAAAAAAGCATCCACTGGCAAAATTATTTATACTTAAAGTAAAAGTTTTCCTAAAATGTTGGTTCTAATTGCTAGTTGTTGAACTTTTAAATAAAAAATAATGTAGATAAAGTATATTTTTTAAATATACTTAAAGGAGGGGACCTTTCTCAACTGTCCATTTAAGACCAGGTGATGTCAGTGATAGGCCTGTGTGTAACACAAAACTTTTTTTCACTCTATGTGGGATCAAACATATTGTAAAATAGAACAATTTATCATTTATCATTGTATATTTACTTTCAAAGATACTTCCTTAACAAAGTGAGTACTGTGTTTATATTTCCAAGTAGAGAATCAAAAGCCTTGCACTAAATGACATAAATACTGAGAACTTTATGTAGTCTATTACTTTGCAAGAGGCATTAACAGTAAAGTTTTTATTGCTATATCAAATGGAAGAGGTTAAATACGTGGCTTAAATAACTGCATTGTTGTACAAACTGTCACTGACACTGGATTTATAACATTTGCAGCCTATGTGCCTTGGTTACCACCATGACTCCTGTGCTTATTCTGCTAATGTTTAAATAACCTAATTCAATTATTGCTCATATTGTATCCCTGATATTTACACAATTTCACAGAGCCATTTATCTCTTAGCCAACTGAGTGGTTTCACCCCAGAAAATATTTGAAAAGGGTACTTTTTCAGCATGACATTTTGCTATTGGTTTAATGGTTCCCCTGTTTTCCTGGCTGTAGGCCACTATACTATACTTTGTTTTTCTGTCACATTTACTCTTATTGTTCAAACTGTTAAACAAAAATGCCATTAACACGTCAGAAGTAAATGCTGCTAGAACAGCAGTTACTTGTTTTTCCTCCCTCTATGTCCTACATACGTGCCATTGTGAGTACCACTGGTGTGCACCATTTTCGCTATACTAGGTCTGTAAAGGCAGCAAGTGGAGCGCGAATGATGATGGGTACACAAAGAACAATGGTCTCTGTCATTCTCATTTTCCCCTACTGTGTCTGACTGCAGCTAACCCAGAGCTGTGGTTTTTGCTTAGAAGACTGAAGAGTTGGATAATGTGACAGCCAAATCCATAACTGCATTCAGACACTTTTTCCCACTCATAAGCTGTGAAAAGCCATATTATTTGTTTATGTTCTGTGCAAAATTTCAGTTCAGTTCTTTAGCTATTTGTGTCCTGATCTACCATAATGATTTGTATTTTTTCCCTTGTACAGAGAATTGGAAATACCAGGAATTCTGTGACAGTTGTTACCATGCATTGCATCATGATACTTTCTACCACCCCCACACATGTATGGTACCTTAGAAGTGTCACCATACATGATCTGCCACATCCTAATCGCAAAAAGCTCTTTTCATTCTGTCAAGCACCAACACGGTTTCTGGTAATGGTTGGGAGCATATTACAGGTTGATTGGAAGCAGCTGATACACATTCATGTGCTTGTCATGTGTGCAATCATTCTAATGCAAACAGCAATGAATTCACTTGCGTAAACCTAAGGCTGATTCAAATCAGCCATGGAATATGAAGCCTTAAAGAAAAGTTATCCTAGTCTTGTTGTCTTCGCAATTCATATTTGGGATAGTAACTGAAAGAGTAATTAGGAAGTCTTTACATACATCAGTGTATTCCAAAATGTCCTTTCCTCATGCAGAACTCGCAATTTCAATTCAGTGCTTTTGGGCAGCAAACGATGTGTTTGTCTTGATTTTTGTTTTAATCCTATGTTTGTTTTGGCTGCAAGACACCAACATGTCCACTTCACATTGCCTGATCACAAAGGAAACACTGACTCACTGTTTAACACATCATTCAGTTTCTTCCTTTCCTTCTAAAAGTAGTGTGAACTATTAATCATCGGCCGGTGTAACTATTGATGTTATTTTGCTGTAAGGTCTTAAAAGGTATTTAAGTTCTAAGTCAAAGCACTCTTTTTTTTTTCAAATTCTATCGCATTTAGCATCTACCAATTTACAAATATGCAGTATCATTTTATAAACAACAACATTTAAACATGCCAACAGCATTTTCTTTTTGTATTAAAGTGTGTCGACTTTTTATCTGTATCTAATGATTTCTGGTCTCACCTCTTGTGTTTGTGCTCTCTCTTGGCAGGCTGCGGACCTGAGCAAGCCCATCGACAAGCGCATCTACAAGGGAACACAGCCCACCTGTCATGACTTCAATCACCTCACAGCCACGGCGGAAAGCGTGGCACTCCTGGTGGGTTTCTCTGCAGGACAAGTACAGCTCATCGATCCAATCAAGAAGGAGACTAGCAAGCTCTTCAATGAGGAGGTGGGTGTTCCCAGAGTTAGTGTTTGTGAGCCTAGGATTATAATTCAGTTATCAAACATGTAAAAACTGTTTGATTTGTGAATAAAACTGTTGGAACCATTTAGCTCTGACTAGTAATTAGAACTGTGAAACAAGTCTAATTTTTAAGACAGGTGGCTATTTACAATCATTATCATCTTAATTGTGGTCTTAATTAGTTAAGATGAGGCAACTTTGCTTATTGTGACAAAACTGTAAAAAAAAAATTCTGGAATACACAAAAGTATAACTTATATACAGTACTTACTGTGGTGTACTTACGGTGGGTTGAAGAAGATTTTGCGGGTTGCTTTGGTTACTAATATGTTATTTGAAATGATGACACCGTACAGCTATTGTTTTGACCTTTTCTTCTCATTCTCTTCCTTCCTGTGTCTCCATCCCAAACTTTCCTCTCCAACAGAGACTAATAGACAAATCCAGGGTAACATGTGTAAAATGGGTGCCGGGCTCTGAGAGCCTGTTCCTGGTCTCTCACGCCAGCGGGAACATGTACCTGTACAACGTTGAGCACACCTGTGGCACCACGGCACCACACTACCAGCTCCTCAAGCAGGGGGAGAACTATTCTGTGCACACCTGTAAGAGCAAATCCACGCGGAACCCCCTCCTTAAATGGACAGTAGGCGAGGGGGCTCTGAATGAGTTTGCCTTCTCTCCAGACGGGAAGTTCCTAGCCTGTGTAAGCCAGGACGGCTTTCTCAGGGTCTTCAACTTTGATGCCGTAGAACTCCACGGCACCATGAAGAGCTACTTTGGTGGCTTGTTGTGTGTGTGCTGGAGCCCGGATGGAAAGTACATAGTCGCTGGTGGTGAGGACGATCTTGTAACTGTGTGGTCGTTCTTGGACTGTAGAGTTATTGCCCGAGGTCATGGTCACAAGTCGTGGGTGAGTGTGGTGGCGTTTGACCATTACACCACCAGCGTAGAGGAAAGTGACCCCATGGAGTTTAGCGGCAGCGATGAGGACTTCCAGGATCAGATCCACTTCGGACGAGATCGGGCCAATAGTACACAGTCACGTCTTTCCAAACGCAACTCCACGGACAGCCGGCCTGTTAGTGTTACCTATCGGTTCGGCTCAGTGGGTCAGGACACTCAGCTGTGCCTATGGGACCTCACTGAGGATATTCTTTTTCCGCATCTCCCTCTTTCAAGGACACGGACGCATACAAACGTGATGAATGCTAGCAGCCCCCCCGCGGGTGCTACAATAATCACGAACACCTCTAGCAACACTACTAACGGAAACAACAGCGGTGCCAACACACCTGGCATCAACTCTCTCTCTGCTACATTACCACGCTCCAATAGCCTACCCCATTCGGCTGGGAACACAACGACAGCAAACAATACTAACAAGGCCGGCAGTGGCGGAGGTATCAGCAGTGGAATTATGGACAGTGCCATCGCTACAGGTGTGAGTAAGTTTGCCACACTGTCACTGCACGACAGAAAAGAGCGCCACCACGAAAAGGACCACAAACGCAACCACAGCATGGGTCACATCAGCAGTAAGAGCAGCGACAAGCTCAACCTGCTGACAAAAACCAAAACAGACCCTGCAAAGACTCTGGGCACTCTACTGTGCCCGCGAATGGAGGACGTGCCCCTCCTGGAGCCCCTCATCTGTAAAAAGATAGCACACGAGAGACTGACTGTACTCATATTTTTAGAGGACTGTTTAGTGACTGCTTGTCAGGAGGGATTTATTTGCACATGGGCGAGGCCAGGCAAAGTGGTAAGTTCTTTTTAATGTAGGAAAATGGGGTGGATTTAGAAGTGACAACAGAGTTTGTCACTCATCAGGCGTCCTGAAATCATTTGATGGGCTGTAACTTAAAAAAGTCATGTTCCGGAAGCTTAAATTAAACTGTAGCGATTAGGTGTATTTTTAGCTTTATCGTGGGGCAGATAAAATATGAGACTTAGATGTTTATTGCTTTCCAGTTAAAGGGCCTCTTATGGCTAACATTCAAATATAACCAATGTCAAATAAGAATTCCCTCTAATAGGCGTGTGAGTGGAAGCATGTCAAATCACATGAAGTATTTTCCATGGGTTCCATCATTATCATTCCACAATGCATAGCCACATAGCAGAGAATTCATCTGCATACACTCTCACATTCTTGCTTTAATGCAAATGATCAATTTGCCTAGAGAATCTCTGCAGTCTCTCACATGCTTTCAGCAGAAAATGCCTCTATTCCCCCTGAACACTGTGCGCTTTTGTTTATTTTTAAGTGCTTTTGCAAAAATGAGGCACATAATATTTTCACCAACATAGCCAGCACTGTGAAAAGGTTAGTCTTTATCAGGTTAGTATTTATCAGTCGGACTTCAAGAAAGGATTACACCATTATATACAGCAACTTCACTTTAAGTTCTCGGCAACACAATATGAATCTGTGGCCAACAGTAAATACTTTAAATTAAATTTTTGTAGTTTTTATTACTTCACTAAAACAGGAATCCACCAGCTGCAGTATCAAAGCGAGTGTTTAATTTTGTCCGTGTCCGTTTCATCAGTAGAAACCCTTAAATTTACATTTAAGGTTAATGTTGCTGCAGAAAACAGTAGAAAAACAAAACTAATTTCATTTGATAGTTTTTAGGACATTGTTGGAGAAAAGCAATACATAGTGGATGTGCTAATGAAGTCAATGTGCCCTTAAAAGAGTACAAATGAACAAGGTCTTGGGCTAAACAAAAGGTCAGGTCCATGTACAAGTGAAGTGCCTTGATCCAGCAAACCTCTCAAAACCCACATTAGTCTCGCACTGTACACTCAACATCCACTCTGACTGCTGCGCACAGCCTTTTAATCAAGTGCAAGGGAGCGGGGCGCAAGTGAAGCGGACACAGGCGACCGCAGGCTAGTTTCTAATGAGCTATTTGTCGCTTGATTTATTTATTTATCTTTTCTGTTGCAGTATGTGAACTTTCCCAATGCAAATCTCCTTGTTTTCCCTTTTTCCAGGGTTTATTGTCATCCCAAAACCAAGCCAGCTCTCCCAGTGGAACAGTAGTATAGCCACAATATTTCTGCTGCTAAAGAACCCTGCAACCCAGAGTCTGATGCTGCTCTTCACCCTGCAAGCATTGCAAGTTTTTTTTTGTTTGTTTTCCTTTTTTTTTTCTTTTATACCTCCTTCCTTTCTCCTGTCTCCTTACCTTTTCTGTTTTTGTTTGTTTGTGGCTCACTCTGACCTAGAAGAATGAAGTAAGAGAAGATGGTGCGTTTGTGGACTATTCTGTACTATTGTTCTCTGGAGTTTTAACACATTTTTAATTCTTTCTCTTTTTCTTAATTCTTTCATGTCAAATCTCATCAGACTGTTGTCCAATCTGGAATTAAGGCTTGGCTTTGTTAGATGCAAACCAGAGAATTGTGGCTTGCGATTAAAGGGATAATTCATGTACTATTAAGTATATCTTACGCCTACGTGGCCCATATGTGGCTCAGGTAAACTGACTACAAAGTTTTTTTTCATATATATTTTTTGGGATGAACTATCCTTTTAAGAGCAAGTAAGCGAGCATCTGAGAAACTCTGCATCCATCCACCATCACCCTCCGCTCCGTCTTTCCTTGAGTAAAATCTCCCCGTTATTGACTTTGCACTGATTTTGTTAGTTGTTTTGTTGAGTTTTTTTGTTTTGTTTGTTTGTTTTTATAACTACTCTAATGGAACAAAAAAAAGGGTTGAGGACTGCCTTGTTCACTGGGCTTTAACATCCTCAGTCTTGAAATCTGAATCTATAAAGCTTGATGCTGCAATCATAGTCTTTTTAAAATAAAAAATTGTTTGCACTTAAATTAGTTTATTAGGAAGAAAATGGCTTTACATTTTTTGGGTGTGCTCAGAACTCACAGATGGCTAATATTACAGTAGGTGAAGAAAATGATAAAAAAAAATTAAAACCTTTATCTATTGAGCATTTATTTTAATATTTCAGATTTAAATCTGCTCTGTATCATAATGTGTATATTGTAATTAATTGATCTGATGGGGGCCTAAGCAGACTACCATTACTCCATGGAAGTTTTGTCATTGATAGTTATATTTCTAAAAGCCTAAAATATACATATTAATAATATTAAAATAATCTTGAATACACTGTTTACTGTTCTTTTTTTCCTCCACCTACATTTACTGTATTTACAGAACAAAGTTTTCATGCTCCTGACATGAATTTGCCTATATTCTTATTGTTGCAACAAGCAAAGACCGTATATATAAAATGGACCTACCCACATTAGGGTTGCAGTGTGAAGATGTGGAAGAAGTTAACAGGAAGAACTTGCTGGTTTCAGAAGGACATGCTTTTGAACAGAAGTTGAACTAAAACAAATTTTCTTAATTTACATTTTATGTCAAGAAATATTTTCCTTAAGAATCCATTCTCAGCACCACGAGATTGGTCAAGATTCAACCAATAGTAGTGTTCCTCAAGGTCAGTGAGTATTTAGCAGTGTTGCCCTTTTGTTACTGTGGTCATGCTGTAACATAGTTAAGCTGTGTGTGCTGTTTGTTGGACCAACCAGTACTTCTGACTGTTCACAACTCAAAATATTATATAAGTTCAGTGTAACATGGCCTGGTTCCTTATAAGACAACACTATATTTGATTTGGTTGTAAAAAGAGCAGTTTTAGTGTAGTGTAGTACAGACTGCCACACACAGACTGCAGGTGTCTTGTAAGGATCCAGTCTATGTTGTGTAGCCCTTGTAATGATATTTTGAGCATCTTTGGATGTAAAGAGAACAGTGTAAAGGACTGCAGTTAAATAAGCAAGAGTTTTACAGATGTAACAAATATATCCAGTAGACTTCCACTCATAAAGGGTACTTCCAAAACCAGCAGAGAACTTCTCGATTACTTCCACAGCTTCAGTTTTGCAACCCAGTGGCTTGGTCCTTTTCTTATTTACAGTCTTATGGCAGAGTGAGCTGTCAGGTTTGGAAGTCATTGAAGCTCAGGAAGTCTCATCAGTAACATTTATCAGGACTCTTCGACTTGGCTCTGACTCACTCTGCCCTCGTAACAAAAACACTGTGAGAAGACTTGGACCGTGATTTCTTCAGTTGCTGTCAAGGACTTCAGATGTGGAACAAACAAACTTGTGGTTTGACACAACTTTAGTATTTATTTTTTAATTGTTGATTTTTTTTAACTGATGCCAATAAATGTTCACTAACCGACACAACGAGTAAAAAGCTGCTGAAGCGAACTTTCTTTTCCTTCTCCTACTCTATTAATCATTAAAACTTTCCAACACTTGTTCTTGACATTTGTGTCGTATATTTTTGCACAACTTATAAAAAGGTTTTCATCACGTGTTTTTAACAATGACCTAGAAATGAACTTCTTTCTTTTTGTTTTACCTTTACTGTGATTTTTTTTAACGCATCATATTCATCAAAATAATAAAGTGCAGATTGGGTCACAGTCTCTTTGATGAGCTCATAGCTCAGAGTGGCTTTTAAGCCACAATGTTTTAAAAGTGGGGGAGTAGAATATTCACAAAGCTACATTTTACAATGTAAAATACAAATACAAAAAAGTAGTCAATAAAATGTAGACATTTAGTTTTAACACAAAGGGAATCATTCTTGGTTATAACATCGTTTTCTTTCTGATGGTCTTTTTTTTCAAACATTTTACAGCAAAGTCACAAAATGTGCCTTCAAACTACTATCAGTGGTGATTTTGTGGTGAGGGATATTTGTCAAGTACTTACTGTGAATATTTTTACTGTTTACCTTTGTACAGGAAGACCTGCTACTAAAAATACATTGATACAGCAGTGTTCCTGTGAGAACTGTTCTGCTCTGGAAGTTGGTCGTGTTTTATTGCTTAACAACATGAACAACAACATCAACAGCTTCTATTGGTTAAAGTTTTAAGTATTTTCTTTAACATTTACAATAATTTTACATGGTAGAAACGTCATCCAATCATTTCTAATTAAAAGTTGTAAAGGCCAACTGGAAGTCCAAAGGGCGTGGCATCATTTAATAGCCACATTAAGTTGTTTAAACGGTAAGTTAATGACCACCTAATTCACCTCATCTTAACCTGTCTAATGTGTTATTGCTTTACTTGTAAACATGTGACATCTGACCAGGACCAGCAAAAAGTCGTTTTTTGAGGGACACGTTCACAATGTGACAAACTACAACGGTGGCTGTGAAGATTGTTCTGAATCGGTGTAGTCGGGCTACCTTCAGATCACCGGCCACACTGTCCCAGGCAGCGCACCTTAACTAACCTCCCTTTATAATCCAATAGAATCACACTGACGTCATTAGCCTCACATCACACTGTAGAAGAGGGAAAACACTTGAGACCCACAACGTATGACATCACTTCTGTCCAATCTGATCTCTGCCTCTGGGTCCAAAACCTGATCATTTGAATAGAAGTGATTGTTCAGTGGTTCAGTAAGGGGAGGGCCGTTTTATTCTAGTGGATTATGGTGTTTGAAGGATAACAATGGGCCGTCCTTTGCTACTGGTTCAGAGTCTTGATCAGATTGTGATGAAACCTAACAGTTTTGGATTCTGCACGACCAGGTTTTCTGTGTCCATGCCACGTGTTTTTTTCCGTGTGATGAGCTGCTCTTTATTCTTTTCTTATTTCAACCTTATTTTAGTGAATATAGAATTGTTTTTTTAATGACCTCTCAGCTGAGATTCTCAAGTTCCTGTTTCTAAATGGAGGAAATGTCAGACCTCTGTAAATATTTAAAATGTCTTCATGCTGAACTGGCTGTTACTGGAATAATAATATATCTAAATAACTGCTGACCTGGTGATTTGAATGTAGCCCGATGCTTTACAGAAGTCATCCTCAGGTGTGGTTCACACGTGATCGTCTCAACATCCTGTATGTCAGAGTGAGACACAGTGAGAGGGTTTTAAGGTCACTCACTCACTCATTCATTCGTTCGTTCGTTCGTTCGTTCATCTTCTACCTTTTAATCCTTTTCAGGGTGGCAGACTGAGCTGGAGCCAATCACAGCAGGTCACCTGTCCATGACAGGACCATGTCCAGAGACCAACAACTATTCACACTCACGCTCACACACACTATGGTCAGTTTATATCCAGAACCAGGAGAAAACCCACACAAACAAACAGGAAGAGCTCTGATTTGTGATGTTCTCTCTGTAAAGCAGAAGCACTAACCGTTCTCTCACCGTGTGGTTCTCCTGTCGAGCAATTAGTCTAAATTGTCTTTGGTTTTCAGAAGCCTCCTTGTTTCCTGTCCAGAGGAGGCATGTAGAAGGTCTTAAAAGCAGTGCTGTGAGACTCATCTTGAGGCTGCAGAGAGAGAGAGTGGAAAAATAAATCAGAGGCTAGTTTAAAGCAGCTTTCCTGCTGTTGTGTGTCTCTCTGCTGGGGTTACCTTGGCCAACTGTGACTGGCACTTCTTAGTGGTGATGGACGGCAGAGTGCCTCGGTGACTGCCCGTGAAAGCCGGCATCGTGGAGACGGGGAAGGGCATCTGCGCTCGTGGTACCACCATGTTGACCTTGGGCAGCTCTGTGGGATAATGAGGGATGTTCCTCCTCATGAGTGGCTCTCCTGGGTGCTTGATGTTGTGCTGCAGGACAGAAAAAGCGATTTACCTTGGTGGACACAGGATGTTGGGTCTCCCAAAGCTGAACTGGAGGTTAAACTCACACTCATTAATGGTGTTTGTCTTGCGTGTCTTGCCCTCAGCTGTTTGCCGAGTTTGCTTGGCCGCCACAGGTGCTCTACAGAGCCGTGAATCCCACCAGTATCTCCTCCCCCTAGAGCTGCTGCGACTCTGTCGGCTTTCTTCTCCGCTAGCCTACAGAGAAAGAGGAAAAAAACAAGAATATTTGTACTTTATTTGTATTTGGAATATAACCTGTTTATAACATGTTTTTTGTTTTTCAATGTCAGTTAGGATTGAACTTCTAGTTACCTGATTTCCCTGAAGTACGTGTGTCGCATGGCTGTTTCTGCAGTGATGCGTTCATCAGGATCATACGCCAGCATCTGATAGAGCAGCGACAGAGCTGGAGCTGGACAGTTGGGGATAAGTCGCGAAATACCAGTTCCTTTCCTGGGGTGGAAGTTGAAATGCATAGCTCTCGATCTGGTCAACGTGAAGAAAAAAACAGTTGTTTACTGTACATCCAGTAAGTACAAATACTGTATATGTACTGTCTGCTTCTGGGGTTAAATTCCAGTCTGAATCTCTGATGATTAGAAGAACCTACTGCTTGAACTTTTGGAGAACACCCTGATCTGGTGTTCCCAGCACATCATGGATCTTGGCAACCTGGTCCAACTCATTGGCTCCAGGAAAGAGAGGATTTAAACTGTAAAACAAAGTGTAAGAGTACATTACTGGGAGGTTCCTCCAATCTTTAAGGTGGACAACAAATTAATTTTCACTGTTAATTAATAAAAAAAATATATATATATATAATAAAATATTATCAACAATCTACAAAATATTTACTAAGATATCTGCAAAAGTACTGTATATAATAATAATAATAATAATAATAACTGTATCAAGATCTAAAAAAATGGCTATTTAGGAAGTTATCAGTCACCACTGTAGGTTTTTACAAAATTTAGTTAAAATTTATCTTCCATTTAATCTCACACTCTAGTTTCCCCTGCAGGTCAAATTATATCCTCTGATGGGCTGGTTTTGGCCCATGGTCCTTATGTTTGAGATTCATGACAAAAATTAGATTCTTAAATCCTTACAGTTATTGCCTTCTATTTTATTTCACACTTTCTACATGTCCCCCACAGTACTGTCTGACAGGACACTACTGGCCCATGGGCTGTGTGTTTGACATCCCTGTTTCAGATCAGACACAAATTTGATTTTTTTTTTTTTTAAATTAAAGTTAATATTGACTATTTAAGACCACATTAGACTTTCTGGCGTGACTGCTCTGGCCCATGGGCCGTATGTTAGATCATTTAAATGTCTAACACTGAAGTGTTCTCCTCAGTCTCAGCTGAGCAGTTGACTGTTTAAACTATTACAGATATATTTTCTACCTCATGATCTCAAAGAAGACACAGCCAGCGCTCCAGATGTCCATCTTCAGGCTGTAATAACCATCTGTGAGGAGACACTCGGGGGCTCTGTACCAGCGTGTGGAGATGTACTCTGTGTGAGGAGGCTTGGAATACACACTCCGACAGGAGCCAAAGTCACCGAGCTTCAGGACGTTTTGCTGCAAAGTGTGAATTCGTCAAAGAAATTTGAGTAACTCTAGACTAATGACTTTGGGATGTTTCCTTATTTTTTTTAAAAAAAAGTTTCTCACTTTGATGAGGATGTTTTCTGGCTTCACGTCTCTGTGAAAAATCCCACAGCTTTGAAATAATAAAGAAAAGGGAAGAAAGAAAAAAGCGAGGTCAGAAGGTCAGAAATCAAAGCATTTCTGCTTTAATGTTTCTTTTAAATAACAATGATTTTACATTACTTATATTTACTGGTCATAGGTTCCAGACATTTTTTTGCACTTTTCATTTTTTATTGTTCACTCATCTAGGTTCTTTACATTTCTTGCTGAGAGAATCAGGCATGTGGTGGACAGTTTCAGTCAGTGTCAGTTTTCAATGGCCATAATGTTGTATGAATATATGGCCTGGAGTTTTGGAATATCCCTTGATAAGGTCTTCCCAGGGGAAGTGACACCTTTAACAAGCCACTGGTGCATGAACTGCAGCCTTAATAAAGGAAAACCAACTCCCTGGACACACTGAGAGACAAGGTTTGTGCCAGACTTAAATAACTCTTACATCCGTTTTGATTTTGAAAACACCACAAGACTAAATTTGTTATTTAGAAGTACATAAGGCTCTTGGATGGTCATTTTTCAAGTTATAATTGATAGTTTTTAATCTTCAAATGAGGGGTTTACGTAAATAAACATTTCCTTTGTACAATTAAATCTTCAAATGAGGGGTTTCCAAAGTGGTTTATGTAAATAAACATTTCCTTTGTACAATTAAAATCAAAAGCTGACATTTAAATATTTAAATTAATGCAGGCTATATATATGTAGCATATACCATTTTTTCCCATAAGACTGGGTTGCGACCCTCAGGTGGATCACAAAAGATTAAAAAAAAAAAAAATTATTATTAAATTAATTATTAGTTATTTTTCAGGTGGTTTATTTAAATCATCTGTTAAGGTGGAGCATCTACAACATGGTGTCTAAGAATTTCTAAACATCTGTGGATGTTCATAAATCCTCAGACACGATCATAAAGGAGATCACATTTCCCTTCCAAGCTGCTCACCTGCTGCTACTGCAGAGGCTAAGAGAGGAGCTAACACTGTTGTACAGATGGGAGTCACACTTTCATAGCTACCTGTGCATATGTTCCAGTGACTTGCACAGCTGGTACATGTAATGTTTTACTGTTTGCTCCGGCAGCGGAGTTTCTCTTCCTGCAATGAATACAGGACAAACAATACAACAGGAAGTGTGGATGATGTCACTTCAGTGTCGGACAAAACAACGATAATGTGGCCAAGTATTTACCCTGTATTAACTCAAAGAGGTTCATCTCCATCAGCTCACAGATCAGAGACACTGTCCCAGTTTCTTTGTCACTGGAACATAAAGTGAGAATGAAGACGCGCATGACATCACTCTCGCTCAAGGCACTGAAGTGAAATTTGGAACATCTGATGCTACAACACTCACAAAATGAGTTCATGTAGCTGGATGATGTTGGCATGAGGACTCAGTCTCTTCATCGCCTGCACTTCCCGCAGGTTGTTGGCCTGCTCCAGGCTGGAAGATGAGAGGAAGAGTCACATTTTGTGGATACATTTTCAACCCACGGAGAATTTTAGAAAGAGAAAGAACTAGACTGAATCTGACAGGCAGTAGTATATATGATGTGTGCGATTTGAAAAGTGGACCACTATACACCCAGTTTAAACATCTCATTATCACAGCTCATTATTTCACCCCTTGGGCCAGGGGTCTGCTGTTTTCAATTTGCTTGAAAGCAAAAATAAAAAAATAATAAAAAATATATAATATAATATAGCACTACTCTACTACTACTTCAATTGAAGGTCGGATGTAAGATTTCTTTACTTGAGGTGTGTAGCATATTAATTACTGATTACTGCTATTGTGTCAGAATTGATTGTTGTCTCAATATAAAAGTGTTGTGTTTCTGTGGTTCGACGGTTAATCAACATCAAATGATCAACACTGGAAAGAAGGTACTTTTACTACGCTCTTTCAGTCTTTATGGTTGCAGACTTCTGCCTTAAGATCACAAATGGACGTGTTGGCTGGGACTGTGTCAAGTTCTAGGAACATCAGAATAATTATTGGCTTTTGTTTCAATATTCCACTTCTAATCAGTTCTAATAATAACCTGGACACTGACGCCTCAGGTTTCAACTACTATCCCTCTTTGTTTTCTTCACATGGCACAAGACAAAGTTGACTGACATGTAATAGGACAATAGAGACAACAGAGGTGTCGAGCTGCTGAGTCGGGTTTCAACAGCAATGTCAGGAACAGTGCCATAACAAGATAACCACACCACGGACTGAACAGTGTGAATAAATACCTGTTAATTGTTTGCTTCATGGTTTTACACGCGAAGAACTTTCCATCTATCAGGCTCTGAGTCTTCACCACCTCAGAAAACGTGCCCTCGCCGATTTTCTTGATTATTTTGTAGCCTGTAAAGACAGTACAGGAAAAAAAATTGTTAAAAATCTACATTTACTTCTTTTTTAATTAAATACACCCCAATGATATAATGATAATCATTATAACCATCCACAACCACCAAGTTAACAATGTGCCTTGAACACATAATACATTCCCACAATACATCAGGGTATACTGTCATTGTCCTAAGAAAAATTATCACTAGTGATCATTTTTTGGAATAAGGAATTTGGATTTATTTTTAAATTTGCAGCTAAAAACTTTTTTTTATTTTGCTCTAATCAGCTGCAACTGGCAAGTTCATGAGTCACACAGCCAAACAACGAATAAAAAACATGTTGCTACCTTCTTCTTATTTTAATTAATAAAATAGAATTAAAGTCTTCAATTTCAGTGCTGCCCCCCTGTGGTCAAACTTTGATGCTCTCCACATCCAAATAAATAAATATAGGTTTTTTTCTTCTACATCTAGGTATTACAGACTACGCTGGACTCACTAATAAATCTACTCTGTCTTCGATGATGAGTGAGGTTACATGTAATCCATTGCATAGTCCAATTAAATAATACAATAGTTAAAAGTACTAAAGAAAAATACAAAGCATGGTCAAGAATATGGTTAGAAAGGATCAGAGGTTACGCACAAAATATCGTCAAATTGCTTAAATTTCCCCTGTAACTCTTATAACAAGGTTTTAAATGTGAGTGAATATAAAAATAATACAAATTTTAAACCAAGAACAATATCCACAAAATATAACAAAATGGCCAAAAATTCCGAATTCCTCTAAACACAAGAAGTTATTAATCAATGAAGCGTCAACCAAAATACGGCAGCGATGAATAATTAAATGTACATAATTACAGAGGTTGATGAAATTGCCCTAGAAGTAATTTCCAAAATTGTATGAACGTTTCAAATGTCATAGAGCAGCAGTCAGGTGTCACTGCTCAGCTCTTCTGTTCCTCAGCTTTTCGTCCTTATCTTTGTCTTAGATTCTCACTTACTCTGCAGTGGCCGCTTCATGTCACTCTTTCACCCAAAGCACCGCATTGCAGTGTGTGTTTCTAGCTGCTGTCGAATCCTGTTTTAGCAAAGAAAACTGTGTTTGTCTAGAGTTTGCCTGAGCGCTCGTTAGTCTGTTAGCTTAGCCTCTGTGGCGTGCCCTGTGGCTGACCGTTGCCGTGGTAACGGAGCACGCCTTCGCCCTCCTCTGTGACCTGAGCAGGAAGCTGACAACTCTGGGTCGATGTTTCTCCAAAAACTCGTAAAAAAACACAAATAAAACCTACGAAACGTCTCGAAAGGCACCGACGTGCACGAAAAAACACCCATCCATACAGAATAACGTACCGCAGCCCCCAGATATTTGATGTCTTTTCACATCGGTACCTTTTTTCCAGAGGTGGGTGGTGACCGTTTGTTCTTTGCTCTTTTCGTTGTTTTGCAGTGAAGGATTGTTGTTCTTCATGTCCACGCTTCTTCCTCTCTTGTTCCAGTCCGTGCTCGGCGGAGTCCTGCACGCATTTCGAAGACTCGCCCTATTTTTCAAGCTGATAAGCCAGTTGGAGTAGTGCATCATCAGTGCACACTATACAGTCCAGAGGACCCACCATCAGCTTTTTTTTATAACAAATATCTCGTAAATCCCGCGAGAGTATAATCACTGCTATTGTTGCTGCTTCTTGTCACTACATTACTGCGTTACCAGGCGCCAACCTCTCTCTTTCTCTCTCTCTCTCTCTCCCACACACACACACAACACCAGTTCAGCCAGTGTGTGCCCCAATAATAGGTGTGGACCTATCTGCGTTTCTGCTCCACATCGGCTTCCGTAGGACTTTGTCTTTATGTTCTTATGTTTCGCTTTTACTCATGTACTCCAACAGTAAATCTGAAAACATCATTTGAAATTTAAAGATGAGGATTTCATAGAATCTCATAGCAGAAAAATGTTCAGCCGTTGATAAGAAAAAAAACCCCAAACAAAACAACGATAAATATAAATCAACAAAATGCAATTAAAAAATCCAATTTCAGAAAAATGGCATTCCAAAAAATATCTTCTACAAATGTTCCTTATTCCAGAATATTATCTTAAAAGTTTGACAACAATTAAGCTTCCCACAACACAGATTAAAGTGAGATTAAAATGTTTTTCTAAAAAAGAGTAGAAATTACTAAAACATAATTATGTAAATTATATACAAATCTCAATACGTTGCTCTCTCATATCTAAACTATATAAACATTAATCAAAATACAAATTCACAACAATATTTGTTAAAACAAAAATTTAACAAATAATTCCTGTATTACTCTACTGTCGTATTATATTCTATTGTACTGTATTGCATTGTAACACATCACGCGTGAACGTGTTCTGAAGGAACGGACTGACGAGAACTTTTATGCTCCTCGTCGTCTTCCGTAGAAGTCATTTCCGCGCATGTCATTTACTCCTACCTCCATGCTGTGCATGTTATAATAGAAATGTGAATATTTACATCAGACCCTATTGTTTTTACTGTGTTTGTTGCCTTAGTTGAAGCCACCATGAAGACCAGATTCACCACGGTGGACATCAGGGCGGTTATCGCCGAGATCAACGCAAAGTGAGGCACAGTTTGATTCCACTCCTGCACTGAACTGAGCTGCTAACTGAACCTTAGCTTCCTGCTGTCACTGTGCTACATCCCGTTAACAGAAAGTCTAACAGAAAAGTAACAACAAAACAAAACAAAACAACGAATTAGTAGCGCTTTTACGGAAATAAATTTGAAGGTTGAACTTAATTTTTTAATACTACCGACGTATGTACGATGTGTGATGTTTGTCGGACAGAGAAATGCTGCTTCTGCAGTACAGAATTCACACTGTTGGTCATTTAAACACGTAACAATGACACTGGAGTGCCTGTGTATATCATACAAAGTATTTGTGTACATACGGATAATCACGGATCGTGTAATGATTATCATGGTTCTAGAGTCACTGTATGATGTTTGGGTTTAGGATTTAAGACGGTTCTGATGGTTAATTAACACGGCGACCTTAATATGTTATATTAACGGAATCTTTTGTGTATTTAAATTAACAGCTAAGTTTTTTTTTTGATCGTGTATTTTCCTCCTTCACAGCTACATTGGCATGAGGGTGAACAATGTTTATGACATCGATAACAAGACCTATCTGATCCGACTGCAAAAGTAAGCACCTTTATTCAAGTGGTTTCCGCCTAACTCTGAAGTATGCTTAGGTTCAAACATTGTGTATGTTAACAATACTTTCTTGCATTAAGACGGTGTATTAGTGTGAAACAAAGGCAATCTATTTTTGTTTTTCAGGCCTGACAGCAAAGCTGTTCTCCTGATTGAGTCTGGGACTCGCATTCACTCCACAGACTTTGAATGGCCCAAAAACATGATGCCTTCAGGCTTTGCCATGAAAGTAAGGCCTTAGTCCTAAATACCTTAAAGTTCTCTTTTTATTTAGTTATTTACATCAACTATTTATTTAATACAAATAAAACATCCTTGGTAATATTTGTTTTTGTCATGATTTGGTCTGAAGTACGATTTAAATTTAATATAGGAGTAGAAAACTAAATGTTTTTGTGCTTTTTTTTTTATTAATTGTTGTGTTTTAAAGGAATTATTACGAACAAGTTAGTTAATTTTTTTCCTCACTAGTGTCGGAAGCACTTGAAGACTCGGCGACTGACTCAGGTTAAGCAGCTGGGGATCGACAGGATTGTTGACATCCAGTTTGGTTCTGATGAAGCGGCCTATCACCTGATTATAGAACTTTATGACAGGGTTAGAAAATGACATTCTCCTTCAACTTCTATAAAAGTTTTTTTTTGACTGAGTTTTTAGAAGTGTTCTTTTTTTTTCAGGGCAACATCATACTCGCAGACCACGAGTACACTATCTTAAACCTGCTGCGCTTTCGCAACGCAGAGGCAGAGGATGTGAAGATTGTTGTGAGAGAGCGCTACCCTGTGGAGAATGCCAGACCTCTTGAACCTCTCATCAGCCTGGAAAGGTAACGTTTCCACACCTCTCAGTAGCGTTCTCTTGATAAACATTGTACCAAAAATGAAGTCAGGTAAAAAAAAAAAAATTCTATATTTCAATACGTAGACTCACAGAAATTCTCAGCCAAGCACCAAATGGGGAGCAAGTGAAAAGAGTCCTAAATCCACACCTTCGTGAGTAGCTAAGCAACACATTCCATCCGAAACAAACCATCTGATTACAACACAAAGATGCTTTTACTAAGGCAAACATTAAATCATAACATTTCTTTTCCAATCTTTTCTCCAGAGTACGGTGCCACATTAATTGAACACAGCTTGATAGAAGTTGGACTGTCGGGTTCTGTTAAAGTCGACGCTCAAGCTGATCCCAGCCAAGGTATTAAAAAAAAATGACATCTGTGATTTTTTAAGGCTTTTCTGTATGTTTTCTAACTCAATGTCACTCTAAACATCTTATCTTTTTTCAGTTGCTCCTAAAATTCTGGAAGCCTTGCAAATTGCAGAGACGTACATGGGAAAAACAGAGAGCTTTAGTGGAAAAGTGAGGCTGCGGTGAATCGTAATCCTGCTTTGTTTGTTTTCACTTTTGAACCTCATCAAAAGTTTTCTTTTTTCTTTTGTCTCAGGGTTACGTGATACAAAAGTGTGAGAAGAAACCATGTGTAACTCCTGGTAAACCCAGTGAAGAGCTGCTGACGTATGTCCTGTGTTGTGTAATGCAAAACCCCTGAACTCAGGATCACTTTATATACATATATATTTTTTTCTCTCTCTATTTTCAAATTTAATTTACATACTTATACGACGACATTTTCCTCAGATATGATGAATTCCACCCATTCCTCTTTGCCCAGCATGTCAAAAGCCACTATTTGGAGTTTGACAGTTTTGACAAGGTAAAGGATTTTTCCACACTTTATGACCAGCATGTTTTTAGAAGATTATCTAGTCCATTATTTCAGTGAAGTTATTACTGTGTATATTTTATTCACCGTTCAGCTAATTTTAACCACTTTTGGTAAATTAATTAATACATTTTTTTACTAAAGTTTTACCTTTATAGTTGCAATTTATAACTAAATTTTACTAATCTTTTAGCCCTTTTTGACTTGATTTGGCTTCATTGCTTTTATTTTTGCTTGGTTTTGAATTACAGCTAATTTCATCATAACATTTGGTCATCTTTTACTAGCAAAAGTAATTTTTTGGAGGGGTGTATCTTTTATTTATGTTCAGATAATATCTAACAATTTCTGGCTTATAATCAGCTGCTTCTATCACACATGCATCACAGCTAACTCAGTCACAGATCTTTTTCCAGGCAATAATGGTAGTTGAAAACAGTTAAAACAGTACCTGACGGCTTCCTGAATGTTTCCACATGGGTATGTTAGCAGATTGTGTGAGATGACTCAGATGTGATCCTGTTCTCTAAGGCAGTGGACGAGTTCTTTTCAAAGATGGAGAGTCAGAAGATCGACATGAAGGCCCTGCAACAGGAGAAACAAGCTCTGAAAAAACTGGAAAATGTCAAGAGGGACCATGAGCAGAGACTGGATGCTTTACATCAGGCACAGGTCTGTGTTGGGAAACTGGTCTTCTTTGTTCATACAGTTGTTTAGATTCATAAACTTTTACATCTTCTACACCAAAGTAAGTAGAGAAAATCTCCATGGATGTGTTGTAGGAGGTAGACAGAGTCAAAGGTGAGCTGATAGAGATGAACCTACCCATAGTGGAGAGGGCACTGCAGGTGGTGCGCAGCGCCTTGGCCAATCAGGTGGACTGGACGGAGATCGGCATCATTGTGAAGGAAGCACAGGCAGCTGGAGACCCTGTGGCCTCAGCCATTAAGGAGTTGAAGCTGCAGACCAACCATATTACCATGCTTCTGAAGTAAGAACATCGATCAGGTTTTTACTTCACTGCTATCATGACTTTTGGAGAGGATGTGGGTTGGATACCTGTGTCTGAAAGATTGAAATGTGAAAAAAAAAACATAATAGAGACATTGTTAGACAATCTGGTTCATACAGCTCGGAAAAAAGCAAAAACGTTCTTCATTAGTAATTCTTACAGCCCGATCAAGAACTTATCTAAGAACAAGCTAAAAGTCACAAGTTAAGAATCTTTGTCTTTGAATTTTCATGTTTGAAAAAGGGAAGCATTTGGGTAAAAAATGTCAATGTTTATATTTCTTAAAGATTTCTTAAACATCTATATTTCAAAAAAAATAGTTTGTAATATATTGATTGAAAAATAGTAATGAATCCCTTCTTCTGTATTGTCCCTGATAGTTTAAGAATACTGGACTTTCTCACAGTAACTTTTCTTTGTAATGCTGTAGGAATCCCTATATCTCTGAGGAAGACCAGGAAGAGGAAGAGAAGGATGTGAAGGAGGAAAAGGGGAAGAAAAACAAGAACAAAGACAAAGGACAACACAAGAAGCTGCAGAAGAACAAACCCATGTTGGTTGATGTGGACCTCAGTCTGTCTGCCTACGCTAACGCCAAAAGGTGAACTAAAACTAAATGAGTTGAAAATACTCTGTCCTTAAAATGTCTAAAATGGACCCACATGTTTTCTCCTAGGTACTATGACTACAAACGCAGCGCTGAAAAGAAGGAGCAGAAGACGCTGGAAGCAGCAGGAAAGGTCCAGAACTTCTTTGTTATTTTCCAACAATGTTGTACTTCAGAGGTCACATGACACTGACATGATTTTTTTCCCCATCATCCAGGCCATGAAATCTGCAGAGAAGAAAACACATCAAACTCTGAAGGAGGTCCAGACAGTGACCACCATTCAGAAGGCCAGGAAGGTCTACTGGTAAATACAACTTATACCGTGATCATATTCTTCAAAATCAGGATTGAAATTGTATTGAACTATACCGCTCTCTTGTGGCAGGTTTGAGAAGTTCCTCTGGTTCGTCAGCTCGGAGAATTACCTGGTCATTGCAGGAAGGGACCAGCAGCAAAATGAGATAATTGTAAAGCGATATCTCAGAGCTGGTAATGGACACACACACACACATACACACTTTTTTAGAAATTTCTGAGCTTTTCACAATATATGATTAATCTTAACCCTGACGCTGACTCTAATTTTTTTCACAATATATGCTTAATCTTAACCCTGACGCTGACTCTAATGTGAACGTTGTTCTAATCTTAACACCAAATTAAGTTTTGGATTCAAAAGTGCCCTCTGTCTTTGTGGGGACATTTTGGTCCCCGCAAGGACAGTGTGAATTTTTTTTTAAAAGAAATTTTACTAACAAGTATAGCTATACCAGAATATATTTTACCATATATACTAAATATATATCTAAAGAGCTTTTGCTGATTGCTTGTAACTTGCACTTTAACCTTTCCAGGTGACGTCTATGTTCACGCTGACCTCCACGGAGCTACCAGTTGTGTCATTAAAAACCCCACAGGTACATGAACTTTTTTTTCTTTCTCTATTTGTGACTTGTTTGTTTAAATTTAATTTTGACAAATCTTTCCACCAACGTCCCAGGTAATCCCATTCCCCCTCGCAGCCTGACGGAGGCTGGAACCATGGCTATCTGCTACAGTGCGGCCTGGGACGCTAAAATTATCACCAGTGCTTGGTGGGTCCACCACAATCAGGTCAGTCATTACTACAAGTCTAATGAGTGATGATGTCTGTCCCTCAGGAGGCACATCCTCAGGCTATAAGTCACATTTTGTGTGAATTCTTTTTAAGGAGCTGTTTATTAAATATAAGGCACCGCTTGTGTGTGATGTTGTGTATTTTTTGGTTCAGGTGTCTAAAACAGCTCCCACAGGAGAGTATTTGACCACAGGAAGCTTCATGATCCGAGGTAAAAAAAAAATTGTGGGAACTCTTTTTAAAAAAAATATTTTTAAATAATAAAGTTATAATTTTGTGTTTTTTTTTTTTCTCTCTTCAGGAAAGAAAAACTTCCTGCCACCGTCATACTTGATTATGGGATTTGGATTTCTCTTCAAGGTTATATCAAGTACTTCGCTTTTGTACAGTTTTCATCCCCCTTTATGTTATATATGTTATTATTTATCACCCATTTTTGGTGATTTTTGGTTTTCTCCGGGCCTCAGACTAAAAGTCAATGTTTTTGCTTTCCTTCTTGTCCCCTCTGCAGGTGGATGAAATGAGTGTGTTCCGACACAAGGGGGAGAGAAAGGTGAAGACTGTGGAGGAAGATATGGAGGATGAGAAGTCCAGAACTGCTGAACTGCTGGAGGACGGAGAGGAGCTCGTAGGTGGGAGGACACAGGAGGACACAAGGGCGTGGACCTCGAGTGCTCTGTTGTTGATCACTGTCCTCGAGTATGACACCATCTCCTGTTGCTTCGCCAGGTGACGACAGCGGTGATGAGAATCAGGGAGAAGGAACTGCAGGAGGAGATGGAGAGATGATGGAAGAGATAAAAGAGGAAAATGAAGATGGTGATGATGATGATGAGACCAGGGAGGCCAATCCCACAGAGCCTGGAGAAGATGGAGATGAAGATGTGACGGGGTCAGAGCAGAACGACGTGGAGGAAGACCTAGATGATAATGAGAATGTGGATGACACACAGGACATGGAGAATGAGGACTTTGCTTTTCCAGACACGACCATCTCTTTGGCTCATTTACAGCCCAGCAGGTATCATCACCAAAGACTACAGGTCGTTAGCTGAACTGCACTTTTTTTTGTCAGATAATTAATTAATTGTCAGTTTCTGTCTCCAGAGAATTTCAGAACATGGCTTTCAAAAAAGAACCAAACATTGAGGTATCATTTTCTTGTTTTTTGTAACAGGTATGTATAGAGATATGAATTTCTGTCAGTGATATAAATTCTATTTTCAGCCAGAGGTGGACTCACAGGGGAAGAAACACATGACTGCCAAGCAGAGGAGGTGAGTGAACGGACTGATCATGGATGTCAAAGTCACTGTCAGCCTGAGGCCACATCAACTACATGGTCATAAGTGTTGGTGTTATATATATATATATATTTATTTATTTTTACTTCTTAGGAAGGAAAAATACTTACTTCCAAATTAAATGTACTTCTTTGTAGTATGTTTAATTTAACATGTCTTGATGGCTTTAATTTGGTCCACAGGCCTCAACTTTCTGGAGCATTTAAAAAAATTTTTTTTTTTTAAATTAAAGTTTTTTCTTGTTTTATCTTTAGAGAAGAGAAGAAGAAGAAACAGAAACAGGATGGCTGTGACGCTGAGGAGAAGAGCGATGTCACCTCCACAGGAGGAGCAGCTGCTGATCAGGGATCCAAAGGAGGAGGTGGAGGAAAAGGAGATGGGTCCTCCTCCCAGCAGCCTCTGAAAAGAGGTCAGAAGGTCAGAAATACTGTCTCTCTCTCTCTTATGGTCAAAAATGTAAATATATTTTTTATCAAAAATGTAAAAAAAAAATCAGATTTCTGCAAAAACAGTATTTAACAAAGGATATTTGAAAAAGTAAATATTGGTATAGAACAGAATTTTTTAATATTGTATTTAGAATTAAAAGTAAAACTGATAGGAAAATTAAATGTAGTTATTTTATTCTGTTGTGTGTTCTGTGTTTTGTAACTATTTCATTTTTTTTATCAACTGGATTTATTTTCGTTTATTTATTTATTTACGTATTTTTCTCTGTTCCAGAACAAACTAAAGAAGATTAAAGAGAAATACAGGGACCAGGATGAAGAAGACAGGGAGCTGATGATGCAGCTGCTGGGGGTGAGGAGGAGGACAAGAGCGAGGACAAATATGAAATAATCTTCCTCCTATTTTGTTTTTTTAAACAATCTTTTGTTGTCAACAATATTTTGATGCTAATGTTAGATATGTGTGTTCCTCCTCCAGTCTGCCAGAGCAAAGGAGGAGAAGGACAAGGGGAAGAAGGGAAAAAAGGGAAAAGGAAAACAGGAGCCCGTCAAAAAACCCCCGACTCAGAAACAACCTCAGAAACCTCACAATACAGAGAATTTGACCAAAAAGCCAGCACAGACGGGAGGGGAGAAGGGTGAGGAGGAAAAGCCGATTAGAGAGGAAGGAGGTCCTGCTGAGGAGGACAAGGTAGAGGAGAACATGATCACAATCATAAAGATTCAAATGTCAACATGTCACAAACACCATGCGTATCTATGAACTTTTATTTATGGAATTAAAAAAACAAAAACAAATGTGAAAATCACTGCTTATTCTGTAATTGTAGTAAACATTTGTCATAACCTGAAGTAACTTTTCGTTTTAAATTCACTAGTATTTTCTTTTTGTATTTACAAGGAGGACGACGTGGACCAGGACAACCCTGGAGCAGAGGTTAGTTTGTATAATACATTTAAAGTAATTATAGTATATTTATTAGTAAAAGCAATGTTACCATTAGTATTAGTTTTTAAGCTGTTAAGTTTTTTGCTTTGCTAAGCTACTAGCTACTCCTGAGCTGTTTCTACATTTTCCCTCATTTCTCCTACTCTCACAGCTAGTTTTTGACTTACCTTTAGCATTTCACTCTGCATTTAACAATAATTTTTTCTTGGTTTTTAAAAGTTGAGAAGTTAGCAGTCATTTTTTATAAATCATATCTAGCTCCCATCGAAAAAAGGAAATCTCAGCTTCAGATGAATCGAGTAATATTTCTATGGTCTTTAAATATTTTTTTTAATCTAGGAAGCAGAAAATCTCCTCACCTCTTTGACGGGTCAACCTCATCCTGAGGACGTACTGATGTTCGCGGTTCCCGTCTGTGCTCCGTACACTGCCCTCACCAACTACAAGTAGGTGCATTCATCACTTCATCCCCTAAAGAAAAAAAAATCCACAAAATTAACGAGTGTCTTTTATTATTTTTACTACCAGACACAAAGTTAAACTGACACCAGGTTCTCAGAAGAAAGGAAAAGGTAGGTTGTTTTTGACATTTACTTTTTTATATATATTTACATAAAACATACCAAGTTATGTTGTTGAATTTCTCCCAGCTGCTCGAACTGCTCTGCTCAGCTTCATGAAAGCTAAAGAATCCTCGGCCCGAGAGAAGGACTTGTTCCGCAGCGTCAAGGTAAAGATGTCTGTTATTGTTCAGGGTGGAATGAGGTGTTAACGAAGAATGACACATTAGCAGTTTGTACAGGTTCGTAATGGCATCGTACATAATTATTAGGGCTGTCACAATTGATAGTGATAATTACGTTAAATAATTTGTGAAGATTAATCGTATTAAAACTTTCACATTGCATTCTTGACATTTTTCCCCATCATTTGTATTTTTCATAACAAATAAAAAATCGTTACATTTAGCAGTGTTTGCTAATCAGAATTATTTATGATAAACCAGTAGATGCAGTGTGATAAATCAGATTAAAATGTATACATTTAAGAATATAAAGTATTTAAAAGCAATACTTACCATAAAGCTGAACACCACGTACTGCAGATACTGGCTGTGTTGAGTAACAAATGTAACTTTTGTTTTAAATGAAAAATACTGCAGATACTGGCTGTGTTGAGTACCGTGAGACTCCAAATGTAACTTTTGTTTTAAATGAAAAAAACAAACAAAACAAAAACCCTCTCTATAAATAATAATAATGTAGAGATAGAATTACAAAAATATTAAAAATAATTATAATATAAAGTACATAGAGACTTTTACTTTGACACATTCAGAGGTGTAATGCAATGAGTTTCATTTTTTTTAACCAAATCAGGGAATAAATGTAGACTTTTCCGTTGTGGTGTTATTTGTTTTAAAATACTGTCTAGTTTCTAATTCCCAACATCCTTTGTTTCAGGACACAGACCTGTTCAGGAACATGCCGGGGAAAGTCAAAGTGTCTGCTCCAAATCTGCTGGCTGCCAAGAAGAAATAACAGACTGGAGAAAATCTTAAAGACATTCACAGTGACCCCGCCCTCAACGTCATCCAATCTGTAATTATGAGAATCCAGATATTGACCGCAGTACATAGGAGAATAATTATGTTTTATTTTTAAATTGCTGTATTTGTTGTCCCAAAGGTTGAAATAAGACATGTAAATGAATAAATAGGGAACTTTCTGTATGTGTTTATTCTTTCTTTACAAAGATAACACTTAAAAAAAAACAAAAAAAAAACAGAAAAGGAACATTTGTGCAAACTGGGCAAAAACCAAGCCTGACTGAGTGGAGGTGTCTGAGTGAAACACACACTGAACTCCATCAGTTCAAAGCTTTTTTTTTTTTTTAAAGAAGAACAAACCAACACAAGAATTCACAAATATGTAGAATAAATAAATATATACACAGTGAAGTGATTAAGAACCTTCAACGAAAACATCCAAAATATTAATTATTCTTGCAGAAAATTTTACTCCAAAAAAACTTAGCCTCAAGTTTTAAGACATTAGTAGCTATGGATCTTTATCCAGTAAATTTCACGTATGTTAAACTGCAATATGAAGATTATTATGTGAACGATGGTGAAAAAAAACTTAGATCCTGCCTGCTTTTCTACAATCACATGACATAAGGATTATTTCAGTTAAAGATCAAGTACTGGTTTTCTGTCCATAAACTATAAAAAAAAGTAGAGACATTGATCACTGCTGTTGGAGTGTTTTAGCTGCTGTGAGAAATAACTCTGCAGAATTTCATCAATAATGAGTGACAAACACTTGTGTTGTGCACAGGTCGTCTCACATTCTTGGAAGATTTCGACTCAAGAATTTACTTTTATTTACGTCAACAATTTAGAGCCACCAGTCTGTGATTATTTCTCAAAATCCTGCTTTTAGAATGTGTTTCATTTCTCAAAAGAAGCTACTTTAAGATAATGTTCATAAGTTTTAGACACATTTTAGCCACTGCCTTGACTGCCTTTAAATCCTTGGCTAATAGGGAAACAGAGTTTGTCCAAAAATAGAAAATTTCTATTTGAAATGGCTGATGTGGACATTCCACGCAAAGGGATTTTAAACACACTGTACATTAGCTGGTAATGCTGTTAACATGTCAGTGAAATAGTTTCCAAACCAAACAAAAATCTATCTCAAAAATACCCCTGTAAAAACTGGAGGCAACATTTGGTAAAGAATAAATAAGGCAGGTGTCAAGGGGGGGCTGAGACTTATGCAAACCACTCTCTCGTGATAAATATGAACTGAAACAAATTTACCCTATCAGAGGGTGCAGCAAAAATAATTTTACAGGACAAAAAAAAAATTAAAGATGCCTCTGTGCCAACAACAGCACTGCTGCTCCACTGACAGTTCTACTGGCTTAGTGACTGCTAGACAATAATCAACAAGAGAGAGTCATCGAAGGACCTACAAACGTTAGCGCTGACTGCTGGCAACTGTTGCTTTGCAGTTCGGCTGTGCTCACACTTGATGAATTTTGTTCAGTTAAAACCATAGACCGTAGATGAACATTGGACACGTCTACAACAGTTACAGGCTGAGGTTAAAGGGCCACACAAGAATGCAGGAAGTGCTCTACTGATGGCAGTAAGGATGGAATTGTACGTAGGCCAATAAAAATCCTCTATCTTTGATCAGTAAAAAGAAATTATCCAATTTATTTGAATTGGTCTGAAAACTAGGCTTTATTTAATGCAGATCATTTGTTTTGTCATTTCTTTGATTCCTGCCAGTATATCAACTTTGTGTTCAACTAAACACGCCCATGTTGTAAATCAAAGATTATATTTCACCTGATAAAATAGAAAATTAATCCAAAAAAAAAAAGAAGTATTTTTTGCATCTTGAAAATTGAATAATACTGGCCAATCCTTTGTTACAAAAGTTTGAACTACAGGGTGTGTTTATGTTTGCAGGCCTCAGGTTTGGCGAGTTTTTTTTATTGCTCCTCAGGACTTTGGCCTAAGACATAGTTTTGGGTCGTCTACAAAACATCAGGAACATTTTAATCGTTTGTGGACAGAGAGTAAGAATATAGAAGTCAGAGGCTGAATATGACTGGCCATCATGTGTGATTGATAGTTTACAATAATGCAGCTGGTGACCAATCAGATTTACCCTCTAAGTTTTATGTTATCCTCTCATTCTATCCATGTGTGATTGTGATTCTCTAAGCTGACCTCATATCCTACAGGAGAACAGGAACTGACCTCAGAAGGCTGTGATCTTCTTCAAATGATCACTGATTCTAGAAATGCAGGGAGAATTGAAATAGACTCCTATACAACTGTGTCACTTCTGCAGAAGGTTAGCACGTCTGGACGTCTCACCCTCTAAAACCACAGCTTTGTCTAGTTACATGTACAGTCTATGGTTAACTTAAACAGTGCTACAGCTGTTCAGGTCACTCAAACAGCGAACTTGAACCACAGAGTTCAAATACAAGTGTGACCACAGTCACGGTGTTACCTGCTCTGAGGGAGGCTACCATCAGCTACTGTACAGTAGATACACCCTGGCTTAGATTGTCGCGCCGCTTCTTACAGTCTACGATCCCAGTGTGTTGACCCGTGTCATTCTCTGTTTGAGGCTGTGCAGGATGGACTTGGGCAGACAGTCCCAGTGACTGGACAAACGCTCCCTGTGCTGCAGGATCAGGTCCATACAGAAGCTGAAGGCCACAAACACAGCAACTTGTCAGCAAAAAAAGAAGAAATCAATCAGTTGGTAAAGTGATGCTTTTGTTTTACACTGAACTCACCCGACCAGTGATTTTGGTAGGACGTTGAAAACCAATAACTCGTTGCTGTGAGCCTTTAAAAATTAAGAAAATATGCAGATTTAGTGGTAAAAATAAACAATGATTTACACTTGTTAACCAGTTTAAAATATTTTAGAAAAAACAAATTTACTAGAACCTTTGTTCATTGGCCAAAGACCGAAGAATGACAGTGAAAATGCAAAACGTGTTAGAAACCTGTTGGTAACTATGGTAACACAAGGGGTATAACGTGTAACTTACAGCTCTGTGTTGAGACAACAGGTTGTTGGCACAACCCCCGAACACAAACACCTCTCCGTCAGGACCAGGACAAGCTGTGTGCCACAGTCTGAACAACACACAAGCAGAATAGAACTCAAGCTGTTCTTTTCTCAAACCTAACCAGGTGTTTACAGCAGGAGGCGATGTTTACCTGGGGCTCTGTGTGTGACTGTGATTGAAAGGCTTCCATTCGTTCTTGGTGACACAGTAGAGCCAGGCATCACCTGCAGAGATAGAAAATGAGAAGCTCATGTTTGAGCTGGAAATGATAGTCGTGGATCTCAGACTCAGTGTCGTGGCGAGACTCACTTAGTGTCTCCCTTTCTGTGGTGAAACCACCAAATAAGAAGATGTGGTCTGGGGAGACGGGGGTGAAGGAGTGCCAGGACCGGCCCACGGGACACAACTGAGGAAGAGTCCTACACAGAAGGAAGAAGAAGAGTCAGAAATCACTGTGACGTTTGAAACTGTTGTAATTCTCTCACAGAGAGAATTATAACACGGCTGTAAATTAAAAATGTAAATGGTTGTACATTTTACAAATTCCCATTTTAAAGGGCAAAGCCTTTATATTTTAAGTCAATTTTTGAATTTTTAAAAAACTTTTTTAAAGCTGTTGGTTAACTCAATATGTTCTTATGACTAGCCGTTAATGATCTTTTCAGCTACTTATGTTTGGATATAAGATCAAAGTTCAGTGACTGTCCAATCAGGAAATCAAAGTTTGTCCGAGCCACCTTAGAAGGGGAAAAAAAAAACTTCTCATCACATCTCTACTGCCCCCTCTTATAGTCTAATTTAAATTTAGATCACTAACTCACACACTGTCACCTAGTAGAAAAATAAAGGAACAATACGTACATTTCATGCCATTCCCATGTGTCCAGGTCGATGTAGTACAAGTCGTTTAGTCTGAAGTTCTGTTGAACACAGAAGACTTCAGTGGAAACTTCTTCATATTATCTCTATAGTTGTAAAAAATTGTGTGTCAAAAAAGAAAATCTCACCTTGTATCTTCCCCCAAACATATAACCTCTGTTGCCAACTGTGGCACAGGCATGAGCTGCTCTGGGTGACGGAGTGTTACCCTACGACAAGACAGAAAGAAAAATTAACTACAGAGCACCATTTTTTTTTAAATTTTACTGTCACAAATTAACTCTGATTACTGTGGTTATGGGCTGACTCCATGTCAATGCCTCCAAGTCCAAGATGTGAATGTGATTGTTCCAACCTCGCCCAGGGCTTTCCCACTGCAGCAGTGAAAAAAAGTCATACTAAGACAGCAGCATTTATCAATTTAAATAAACAGTATTCATGAAACTAGTTATTATTAGTTTATTATTAACTATTACTAGATGTTTTTTCTGTGCAGGTGTTTAAAAACTGATTTTGTTCACAGACCACAAAAGACGCTGAGTCGTCGTATTCGAATGTGCCTCGATGAGGTCCCTGAGCAGCGTAGCCGTAGCCACCGAAGAATATTAGTCTGGAATAAAAAAATAGAAGAAATACCGACAATATCAGACAACAGTTCTTAGTGTGTATATCCTGAGCCGAGGCAAAACTGATGCCACATTAGATGTCCACCAGGACAACCAGGATAATATTGGCTTAAAAATTTTGTTTGTGAACTAAATTATTTGAAAAGAGAGGAGTTTGACAAATGAGATTCCAATGTATACAATTAATTTATAATAACAGACTACATTCTTAACCATAAAAAAAAAACAATTGTCTTCAATCGTTGTCTTCTAACAACAGGTTTTTTACAGCTGGCCCTAAATGTCTCAGGAAAGCTTGTTTCCAAATGAGCTCCTCCAATATTATATACCTATATAGAGTCATTTTTCATAATTAAAGGAAATAAAAGAATTCCACACCTGTTTCTGTGAACCCAGCATCCTAACTTGTCCTTGGAGGATGGAGGAAGTCCTTCCAGATTTGTCATTTCCTCCCACACGAGGCTGCGTGCTCTCAAGGGCAGGCGATAAATCTGTAACCGCACAGAATAGGACTTAAAAAAAAAAAATCTTTCCAACACAGACGAAGCAAAGATAACAAGCACATATCAAGGAATTCATGACATCATTCTCACCCTGTTTGTGTTTCCTCTTGCATGATGACCACCAAACAGGTAGAGGACGCCATCGACACACACACCACAGCTGCCTGACATGGAGGTGTGCAGGTTTCCTCCAGTCACGCGCTTTGTCCTGGAAACATTAGACAATAAATGTTGATTTGACAAGAGATTACAGTTCATGGATAATGCAATGATACACTATTTATCCCCAACAGAAGGACCAGAAAATGAACACACAAAAACAATAAGCTACAAGAAGCAATAAACAAAACAACAAAACCTGTCACACTACAGCACTATTTTGTTTGTACAATTAAACAAATATATTTAAGAAAATGTTTCTATATTTCTAAAAATATTTAAAGAAATGTTACAAATGTGTCACATGTTACTTTTTAGATTATTTGAAAATGTTTGAATTGAATAAACTTATCACAAAATTAGATTTTTAGTGTGCTTCATTATTTAATATTGAGTAATTGAAATCCAGACTCACCAGACGCCTGACTCCATGTTGTATGCCCAGATTTCATTTCGCGGCAGATACAAGTCGAAGAATCCGTGGTTTTGAGCATTCTGACAATAGGTGTGAAAGAATTAACCGTTAGATTTATAATAATCTGCAGGTAAAACAATATTAACATGGCTGGTTGGATGTTTGAACTTACCTTGTATCCCCCCCACACATACATGACATTTCGGTCAACAACTGCGATGTGACCACTTCTCTCAGCCGGCATGTCCAACTCGAATGACTCCGAGGATTCAGTGTCTATGGGCTGTTCATTGTCCTCTTCCTCCACCTCCACCTCCTCTTCCTCCTCCTCGTCCATCTCCTCATGTACAATCCAATCAAATAGTCCATCTTCCTCCTCTCTGTCTGAGTCCATGTCGTCTTCTTCTGCTGGCACTTCCTCCACGTCCTCCTCCATTCTATCCGCCATGCTTCTTTTATCTGGACATACAAAAGCTACAAGTCAGGATTTTTAGTAACTCACTGACCTCACAATTACTTAAGAAATGCTGACTTTAGTGAATTGCTCTCTGGACTTGCTCCCTTCTTACGGCACAGATTAAACTAACACATGAAAACTGGACCACCACTTACCACTGGGGATTTAACGAATAACTTCCTTGCCTTAATGCAAATGCATTATCCACTCTTCCACTGTGTGGCCTTAGGTATCACTATGCTGCAGAGAAGTTTGGAAAAAAAATCACAGCTGAAAATGCCCTTTTGATTTGTCCATTAGCCTAGGTCCCAACAATATATTTTCATTATCTCATGTCGTGTCTGTTCTTTTCTCACAAATGTATTTCACTTAATAACGAAGCCCTAGTTAAATGACAAAACTTAACATTGATGACTAGTGCATTTAAAAAATGCAATTTCTCCTCAGCAGCCATAACTTTTTTAAGCCCACGTCACTGTCTTCGCGTTTTTTCAATCAATTCAAGACAGAACCCTGCAGACAGCTTAACTCACTGCACGGTTACTCTTGACCTACTTTGTTAGCGTTTATAGCTTATACATTTAGGTTGCTCGATCACAGTTACCTGTAAACGTAGCTTTTGAAACAAGAAACTATGAACGACCTAGGACAACGTTAACTGGTTTCCATGCGATTGAAGGGGTTGGTTGGCGTTTTTTGCTGTATCCTACCCAACCCTGACATACTTTTAACGTCTGCGAACCTCTTGGCTAACAATACAAGGAAAAACATTTTCGTATTTTATATTTTTGACTTGTTTTTCAGAGCAAATACGAAAAAACATTTGAGCATTACTAATATAGCCTTACCTGTTGTTATTCCTACTGCTTATGTTTGTTGTTTGTTTCCCTTCGAATTTCAAGCAGCAGTACGCCATTTATGTGAGGTCATCACAAGAACTCTGGGGGATCGACCGGAAGTTGTCGACTTTTAGAATCCGCCATCTTAATACGGTCAACATAAAAGCGGTACAGACGCTCAAAAGCCAAGACAGTAAAATAGAGCAGGAAGAGTATACATATATTAATCTAAAAAAAGATTATAGTA
The DNA here is from genome assembly GCF_000523025.1 of Cynoglossus semilaevis. NCBI lineage: Eukaryota > Metazoa > Chordata > Actinopteri > Pleuronectiformes > Cynoglossidae > Cynoglossus > Cynoglossus semilaevis. The sequence continues at coordinate 11,602,677 of NC_024307.1, forward strand.
AAAATTATGCATCAAGTATATGACAGTGCAGTTGCAGAAGGATCTACTACAACATACAGTATGTCTATATAGGATCTACTACAACATACAGTATGTCTTGAAATTTTGCATGATTCTAAATGCATTCATTTGTTAATATTAATTCAACAAAAAGAGAAGAATACAGAATACTTTATTATTCAAGACAGAACATACATTCAAAACTCAAACACTACACTTTAAGTTTTAAAAATAGAAAAATATACAAAATTATTGTACAAAACCAAATGAGCCCTGTTGCTGTTGTTATCCATGACTTTCATTAGAGCCCCTGTAGTTTGCTGTAATAACAGAAAATATGAACAGAAAATACTTATTAAAATTGTTGATCCCAGATAGTACATTTTTGTCATATCCTAAAAAAAGTAAACAAAGAATATGGAGAGTTTATCTTACCTGTCCTCCACAGTTTTGTTGGAGGGATAGTAGACCTTAAATGTGAAACCACTTCGTGGGAATGATCCCTGTAAAAGCAGCAAGTATTGGCAAGATGTTAACAGTATGGAAGAATTACATTTAATGAAAGATCTCATACAGTTTAGTGAAAAGATGACAACATTCTACTAGTATGTCTTTTATACCGGGTTGAGGCAGAGACAGTCTGTATTTGTGATGCTGAAGGGATCATATTTGTCTGCAAACACAATGACGTCAGGGACTGGATAGACACGCAGGGAATAGTCGTAGGCCCAGAACACAGGAGAAACGTAGAGAGGTAGGGGGGTCAGGTGACCCTGAGACAGGATGGTCTTGACAAACTGGAGAGAAATGACAAGCTTTGTTGAAGTGATTCCCAACCCCTTTTGAGCCAATGTGCTTATTTTACATCAGAAAAATCCCACTGCACACCACAAAACAAAAATATCCTGAAAAACTTATGAAATGAGATAAGATCTTCTAGATTTGATTTACTCACAACTTCGTTAATATCCAACCCTGTTCTGTTAGGTTGAACACAACCATACACTAAATATAAAGGTATAAAAAATAGAAGCTTACATCTAACACAAACCAGAAAATATATTTTTTACTCATGTTTAAATAGGTTGGTTTAGAGTCAGAGAACATTTAACTCACATGATTTGGAATGTCAAGACTGTTGGTGGGTAACCGGACACAGTTTCTGCACATTTTGTTGACCAGGTCTTCTCTGATCACTACAATTTCCTGTGTGCAGTACTGGATTCTAACATGAAAAACATGCAACAAGAAGATGTCAGTTTTATAGGGTTGGATACATTTTCCTCAAGCCTTTAAGCATGCAAATATGATTTGCAGCTATTACTATAAAAAACATAATTATGTTTTAATGTGCAAATAAAGTTACATGTTGGTTTCACCTGCATGGATTGGTTGTGAAAACACAAAACGGCACTCTCTGTCTGAACTCCTCAGTGATGTGGTCAGCCAGGGGAGGCCTATGGGAAACATTTTACTTAGATTAGTTAAACAAATCAACACACCTGACACCATCAAGTCAAATACCTGATGTCTGTTAAAATACTATATCGTAGACAATACTTACCTTGGCAGAATGGTGCCTGGACCAGGGTCTTCTGGACCAGGGACAAACACGAAGCGACTACTGCAAGTTTATGATAAACCAATAAAAAAAACAAAAACATACAGACAACCATGAAAACTTTAATAATAGAGAATGTAAAAGGGTAAAATGTTATAGAATGTACCTGCTGTGAATGCTAGGGTAGGAACATATGACATCAGCAAGAGTTTTCAGTGACTCTAAAAAAACAAAACAAACAGGAAAACTAATGCTGTGATTTGTCCATTTACAAACACACACAAGGATGATGGCGATCTAGCAGTGTTACCTTTGAGTGATGTGAGCTGCGTTCTACCATATGGTGCAGATGAGAAGTTTCCACAAAAGATAAAACAGGTTGGAGGCATTGCTGCATAACCTGTAAAAAAGAAGATAATGTTAAGCTGAATATGCTGGTTCCTTATACATTGTTCAAAGTATAAATTTAAAATATCAGACCTGAGAACATGACTTTCAGCTTTTCCATAACTTCAACACTATCCAGCCACACATCGGAAATAATTACAAACATTGCATCTTCATTCTCCTCCTCCAGCTTCTTAAGTTTGGCAGAGGCCTTCACTGAGGTGGTGGAAGGTCCACCAAAGAAGTTTATGTTGCCATAATAAGCACTAGAAAAAGAACAGGTTCAGGGTCATTAATTTAACAATGCAGAAGTCATGTTAACACTGGATAGGATTAATGCAGTGGTTCTCAATTTAATTTCTGTTTTGCCCCCCCTTGGATACAGAAATGGCCCACCAGTTCCCCCGATCCACACCCCCGCAAATTGAAATACTTTTGAAAACCTGATAACATGTATACTTTTATCTGTACGAACCACTGTATGAGTTGCTGCCACCTAGTGACTGGATGCTTGTTGTCATTCATGCATTACAGCAGTGGTACACTTATGTCCAGCATGCCATATTCACCCCTTCCCTCGACCCCTCACCCCCCCGCGAGCACCACTCCACTATTTGAGAAGTACTACATTAATGGAGGATTATTCAGAACTTTTCCAGGATGTGACATTATCGCATATCTTGTGGTAATTGTAAGTGTATGTCAGGAAAATGCTTTCCAGTCCTTCAGTGGAACAGGAAACATTCACAAGTATTCTTCACATTACTATAGAGACGACAAACACTGACACCCATCAGACACATATGCCAACCAAAAGCACAAAACTTACCGTGCGGCCGACGATGGTTCAGTGGGAGGGAAACCGAAGCCATTGACATGGAAAACAGAGTCCTCATACCAACCTAATGGATAAGAAACAAAACCTCATTCATAACAACCAGAACATCGTGGTTTACCTTTATTTTCAATCATTTATTTTACTGCCTACAATACTTTGTTGTATATTTTGTAGTTATCTTACCCTCTGCTAACACAAAGCAGGACTCTGTGTACAGACCGTTATGAAACTGGTGAAAACAACACTAAGGAAACAACTATCTGAGTAGTGTGAAAAAATATAAATTAGTATTTTTGTTGTAATAATATAATAAAGGATATTGCTTTAGACATGTCCAGCTGGACTGTTCCACTGAGGTCCTCAAGGTAAAATTTACCCTGAAACAAAAAAAAAAAAGTTTAAAAGTCTTGAATGTTTAAAAAAGCTTCAATATCTAGACCAAAACTTGAATCTGTTTCTCTTGTACTAACTAACCTCTTTCATTTGTGTGATCATTCCAAGTACGATCACCTCTTTCAGCTTAGACGTGCTGCCAAGCAAGGCTTCGATTGTCTTCAGCTGAAAAATAAAGACAGAAACAACACCAATGGTTAGTGAATGCAGTTGTACCTCAGTAATGAAGTGATATAAATGAATACCTGAAACTTATTTTGACCCTCGTCAACAGCACTTCCTATTGCAGGAGGGGTGAAGAGCTCGTGTCTATGTGTGCGCTATGAATAAAACAGAGGACAAATAAATAAAATGTTGGAACTTTATACAGACTCATTACAATAATGAGCGTTGTAAGAACAGTGAGTTGCTCTAACCTGTTGTAAAATTGTGTAGCGTTCCCTGAAGAGTTCAGCTTTGTCTCTGGCCAAACCACATAGACTGGGTGTGGGATGTCTGGTCATACTGATTCTGAAAATTTACAAACAACAGCCTTCAAGCACAGACAGGTATTCTGTATCATTTGCTTGGAAAAATAAAAAGGTTTACTTACGACATAAATTTCTTCCTCTCTACACTGTAAATGTATCTGGGGATATCAAAGGCTCCAATGATGTTGAAGACAGTGTCTCTGGAAGACATTTTAACAATTGTTAAAAGTGAGATTTCCTCTAAAACAAAACAGCTAATTACAACCTTGAAGTGACCCTGGCAACTGTATAGAAGTTCTGTATTAGCTTATTAAAAACAAAACAATTTAGAACTGACATATCCTTTTACTGATAAATGAAGAGAAGAAAACCGCAAGATGTTTTCAGAGGATTCTGTACACCAGGTATACTCACATTGTTTCATCACAGGACTGGGTGCAGTCCTGCACAGCAATCTTAACCACATCCAGCTCTATCATATTGGATGACACTGTTGGTAAAACACAAGCACTTAGGATTCTTGATAAAACAAGCAATAGAACTGTACGCGTATTATCGGGACATTGTATGAGCTGTACATACGTGGCTGCTTTTCCACTGCATCCAGGACCTTCTCAATAACATCATCAAGGTCAATAGCATTGACAGATTCCAGCATTTCAACAAGATATTTGCTGGCTTCACTATTGGACAAGAAAACATGGCAATTGTGTTATTGATTCTGTGGAAACGAACTGTACTCGAGATGGACATGACAAAAACTGGACCACTGCCTTTTAAAACCGGGTTAAAATTGAATCAATACGGTACAAGACAAAACAGAAAACATACAGAAGTCAGGCTGCCTGGTTGCTATAAGTTACTACAACGCAACTCGCATTTACTTTAAGTAAACACCAGTACTTAAAATTAAACATAAAGTATATAATTAAATTACTCACGGTCGTAGTATAAGTCCCCGCATTTTGAAACCAGATGACACTTTGTTTTTTATTTTTCGAGCTACATCCATGTTTGTTTCTCTGTCCAACTCAAGCTTTGGCGCTAAATTGCTACTTCCGCATGTTTTACATCACTTCCGTTTAAGTCTTTAGTCTTTGGTTGGGGTGTGTTTGCCGTAGTCTAACGTCACAAATGAAAAAAATAATTGGTAAATTTTGCTTTATATGTAAAGTTCTAACACTATAACAATTGGAGTGATATTTTTAACTTCTGTCCATTTCCCTGAAAAATGAAGAAAAACAATCACATATAGGCATTAAATAGGCATTAAAGTAATGTCATTTTAATATATACCTTAACTTTTGCTAAAATGCTAAAATAAGAAGTTATTAGGGACAATATCTAAACTTACCACAAAACTATATTTTATATTTCCCATGAGGTGATTAACACGAATAACTAAATGTACACTAAAACATTGACATGAGTTGCCAAAAATAGCAACAAGGGGAATTGTGCCAGGAGAACTGTGATGTTTGCTACAATACAGCTAAAAGTAAAAAAGATATAATAGATTTTGTTGTGGAAAGACCCAAAATGTGCCATTAACCAAAAGATAATCACAAGTAGTTAAAAGATATGAAAAGAACATATTGTATTTATGATCGAACAAACAGTTTTATTTTGAAAAATACAAGCCGGAAGTTTCAGGAGCTCTAAAAAAATTATTACGTCAGAAACGTCAGCGAAACATCGACTTGTTTTTACAGATGGACTCGGGGTTTATGTTTAAACAACATGATTCAAAGCAATAACACAGGCAAACACCCTGTTGTCATTCAGCCTTTTTAAAAATAAACACATGCGGTATTGGATTCTTTGGAACGATAATGAGAAGTACCTATAATTATCGCGAAGAAGCCAAGGAGAGCCCAGCTGACGGGTGGTGACCCGAGACATTTTTAGACAGATTTCTGTGTCTGTCTTAAGTGTGTGAGCTTGTGAACATCGGCGGCCACACAGTCATGGATACCGGGGCAGAGAGCCAATGTTCGGAGCTGGTGGCCCGAGAGAGGAGCGGACACACGGCTGTGGTGACCGACGACAACCTGCTGTATGTGTGGGGAGGATATGTGGTGAGAAACACACCCTGTCATGAATATTAGTAATGTATAGTTTGTTTTATTTCAGTTTTTTTTAAAACAGGAATTGTAAAAGGATACAAAAAGATGTAAAGTAATCAATCAGAAAAACGAGAGTAATCTTAGTCATAGATGTGGACATTTGGTTCTGTCAACCGAGAAGGAATTGCTGTAGATGTGGAGAAACTGTGGGGTGTGAAGTAAACGAAAGGCCTTGTCCAGTTTTCTTTAGAACAGGTTCAGCGTCAACAGTATTGTGCATTAAAATAATTGTGTAATAATGATGGAAATATAATAACACAATTTTAACAAAAATGCAGCAGTACTATCACTAAAAGTTGAAAAAAGAGAAATAAAATAAAAATAAAATAAATAAGCATACAGATAAAAAAAATGATGGAGTCAAGTGGTAATTACATAGCAACAATTATTCTATTGCTCCACATCTAATAATGTAATAACATGTAATAAGCGTATATTATATTCCACAGTCAGTGGCTGAAAGTGAAGTGTTCCTGTCCAACACTCAAATCTGGGTATATGACATCCAGCAAGGGGTTTGGTACGATGGATAAACGAATACACACATTTTAAATCACAATTATAACTAAAGCAGCGTGAAGTGATCATTCAATAACAATGTATCGTCTATTGTTTGTTTTTGAAGGGAAGTGTTTTACATGACAGGGGAGGTTCCTCCCCCCATGTCGGGGATCTGTGGCTGCTTCCTGGATGGACAGTTGTACATGTTTGGAGGCTGTGATATGAACGGACAGACCAATCAGGTGACGACACCTCCACACTGTGATATGTCCACACTGATACTAATACTGCTAATATTTTTTGCATACTTAAAAGTACTTTAAATGCTTTCCACGCGCACATAGTAAATAGTAAATATTTGAGGTCTAGATGCCAAATACAGTTATTCAAGCTACAAAATTCAAAAGAACAAAATAATCTCACTGAAAAATGGGAATGTAAAAAAGTGAGTCATAAAAAAAATATTGGAAAATCAAATGAAATAAAAACACTTGTTTGTTTTCAAACAGATGTACTGTGTGAACCTGACAGACGGTAATTACACCTGGAGGAAGGTCCGAGCTAAGAGAGGTTCTGTGCCCTCACCTCGAGACAAAGTTTCCTGCTGGACTTATGAAGGACGGTAAGAGGTCTGAAGTCACGCTGCAACACAAATTTGATCTCAAGTAGCATTTAGTGCATTGTTGTTGTGTGTTTTTTTGTATTTTACGTGTGTGTGTGTTTTTTTTTTTGTTAAAATCAGGATAATCTACTTTGGAGGATATGGTCACAAAGCTCTGTCTGATATTGACAACAGTAACAGAAACTTTATTGTGGACGAAGCAGCATGGGTAAATAAATGTCCATATATCATATTCATAAGCACAATTGTGTTTCGTGTTAAATTTAAGTGTGAAAATGTCCAGCAAAGCTGCCGTTGTACACACAGCTCTGTGTGTTTCTCCATAAAATGATTAAAGTCACGATGCCCTGGTTGTTACAGGTACAAGTGAGGCAGTTAAAACTCTCAGGGTATTAGGACAAGTTGCTAAATGTTAGCTGCCAAACATGGTTTGTATGGATAAAAGATATAAATAGTTATCAGTCCGACCAAAACAGAATAATGGACACACTGCAGTTACTGTAGCGAACAGATTACTGTAACATAGGACCAAAAAAGCTAGACGTTAGCCTGAAGACAGAACAAAAAATATTCACAGAATATACAGAAAAATTGCAAAATTGTTTCCAGGTGGAGGACGTCTTCTGGGGCTGGAACAACGAGGTGCACATTTTTGACCCGGCACAGACCAGTTGGACCAGACCACACACCTGTGTAAGTTATTCACACGTACATGTGTCCAGTGGACTGACGTTTTTATTAGCATAGCATATTAATATTGGTAAATCGTCACAAAAGTGTTGGGCAAAATTAAAATATTGAAGATTCTCTAAAGATTTAAAGATACAGTGACAGTGTTTGTGTGTACAGGGCAATACTCCTGCACCTAGAGCTGCCCACGCCAGCGCCACCTCTGGTTGTAAAGGTTACATCTTTGGAGGCAGAGTCATGGTGACATTTTAATTATATATTGACTCTTTCTGTTACCGCTCATGTAATTCTGTTGCTTTATTCAAGTCTGAGAGTTTTTACTCCTTCAATGTTTTTTTTTACAGGAAACCAGGAAAAACGACATTCACTGTATGGACTTGAACACGATGACTTGGTCAGAAATGTGCGTATGTCATTGCAGGAGTCACCATGAATGAAATCCTGATCATTTGAGACCGGTGTTTTCTGTTGTTTAGCTTTTGTGTGGTATATTTGTCACATCACAATAAGATTAGCTTGGACATGATATTTATTTTACATGTGTTTTGTTTTTGACTTTGGTGTTTTCCAGAATCCCTGTGACGCCCAGTCCAGTGGGCAGGTCATGGCACACACTCACAGCAGTTTCAGAAAACACACTGTTTCTGTTCGGAGGACTCAGTTCAAACTGTACACCAATGAGTGAGAGAACGCAACTGTGTTTCACAACACCATACTGTATTCCTTTTCTCTAAAAAATATTTGATTCTATTCTACCTACTTCTTTCCAGGTGATGGATGGCTGTTTGATCTCCAGACTAAGAAATGGACAGAAATTCAACATCCACATGGAAACAAGCCAAGGTAGCAATCAAGTAGTACTTTAAAATGTATATTTAAACATAAGTTACACTCGGATATAACTAGAACATTCCCCTGCAACAGAATTAATACAAATTAATAAATCATGTTATATCGATTTGCATCGCATCGTGTCCTATGTTGTATTGTATCTGTCAAAATGAATCCAAACAAATAACAGCAAATCAAATCAAATCAAATGTATGCATGTATTACTAATAATAAAAAAGGTCCGATGCTGTTTTTTGTATGACTTTAAGTGCCTTTAAAACTGTGAGTGTCTTCTCACCTACTTCACACGCAGGTTGTGGCACACAGCGTGTCTTGGCAGAGACTCTGACGTGATCGTGTTTGGAGGAAGTTGTGACTACATCCTCCTGGTCGACACCGTGAGTCTCTCTGAGAGAAATAAATAAAACTGTTGAAAATAGTGACAACAAACTAATAGAAACAAACTTGTATTTTATGTCTTTAGGGTCATTGCAATGATGCCCTTGTTTTCCAGATGCAACCTTACCCTCTGTACAGGTAAATACTTACTGTTTTATATTTCATCCCAAACAGCTCTAACATCATCAACCACTAAAATGTAATTAAAATGTAATTGAACTAAATAATGACTGTACAAAGTGAGTAATATTCTGAAATGATCTGCTAGAAAATATTTGCATATGGGGAATATTTTACAACAATTCATTTTCCTCAGGCGTGATCCTAATAATTCTGTCCTCGACGGTCGTTCTAGATTTGTGTGACATTTACTTCACCGTCTCCATTTCTCTGTAGAACACGTCGCGTCAACTCTGCCCATGTAATTGTTCTGCCAAATTAGAAAAGATATTTCACCGACTGTTCCCCTCCTGACAGGATTTGTGAAGATTTCATTGCGAAGAATGTGAGGAACAATGAGCTGCTGAGAAACCAGCTCCACTTCCTGCCTCCCAAACTGCTGTCAGCCGTGCAGAGGAGGATGAATTTCTACAGACCTTCCAAGAAGAAATCAGCACAATAGTCCGTTAAATGCCAAAAGTGATATATTATTGTGCCACTTTATTTCAAAGAGGTAGCGGTCTACGTTCTGTTGCTAGTTTCAGGTCCATTGCGATTGGTTTCAATATTTTTCTACTCATTTATCTCAGACGTTCTAATGTACCGTAAATGAAATGTTTCAGCCATGACTACAACTGCTTTATTTCACTGCTTTAATGTGAAGATCTACCTCACACTGGTGTTTTTTGTTTTAAAATTGTATTATTTTAAATATGTTATGATGTATTTTTTTAAATTATTTGTTTAATATTTCGTTCATGTGATGATGTCATATGTGGCACAATGATTCTCACCAGAGTTGGATTCTTGAGCAGCACACGAACATCGACCAATGATTCAAATCTCGGCAGAACTTTATTCAAATTATAAAATTGCATCTCTTAAATCTCGCGGCAGTGCACATTTCAATCGCAAGACTCCACATGCACCACAGTACTCAGATTTACCACTAAGTGGCAGCAGACGCCTGCCCTGAATTGCATCGGTGTCGGAATGGAAGTCTTTCTGCCACACATTCCTTCTTCATCAGGGTGGAGAAATGCAGTAACTGTGGTCAGGAAGGAAACTTTAAATAAACATTTCAGAGAATTTAGTCCTGTACGCTGAGTACTGCAAAAACGGCTGAAAAATGCAATGTACCCTTTACACACCCAAGGACAAAAATGTACTTCAGTTTTACAAAATAAGGCACCACAGCAATGTGTAGTCAATCTGTTAACAAATAAGTTAAAGAAAATACTGTACTGTAATAGGTTACACATTACAGGAGGACGAATAGAAGCGAGCAAGAAAGCTGTGGTATTCAAAAGGTGGCCATCTTGGAACATGTTCCATCTAATTTGTACCCATTAGCCCATGTGTTTTCTCATTAAGGACGTACTAGCTGATAAGGCGGCAGAAAGTAGCTGTTTACCTTCCACACAAGTGACGTTTGTCCTGGAAACTGTATAAATACACTTCAGTGCAGCCTTCCCTGGCAGCAGGGAATTTGTCAAGGAAAACCCTGGTTCCGTTTCTATGTGAAAACATCAACTGTAAACTGCTGTACCGCATTAGCAGAGCTTAAAAGAACAACTGCTTGGCTGTCTAATCCTCACTGGGAGAGGAGGGTCAACTGAACTCCCTCTCGATCGTGTCCATCAGCTCCTCCTCTGATCCATCGTACAGGATGACAGGCATGGTGAGAGAGGAGCCATGACAGCTCCCAAAGTTCCTGAGGAAAGACAGTAAAGGAACCTTGTCAACAAAGTAAAAGAAAAAAAAAGTGTATTTTTAGCACTGAAGAATCCAGCTGGTAACATTTCCACTGGATGACTTTCCAAAAAAGGGTCAATCTTGTATAAAAGCCTATTGTTGTGGAATGACTAATTTTTTCCAGCTCTGCTTTTGCTTCTCCAGCTCATCACCAACAAAGCAGCAACAACAGACGCTTGTTTGTTTGCATTCTGCTGTGCACATGTCGGACCCCAGGCTGTGCTGAAGAACACTGTGTCTTTTTCCATTCAGCATGTTGATGTTAGATGCACACGGTGCAAAGTGGCCTGAAAAATGGGATCCACATGGTTCGGTCCTCAGGGTTTATGTGGCCGATTTTTACAACAGACTTTTTTATCTGGTCCACAAACAGCCTGACCACTTCAGACATACTACGGTGTGTCTCTAGAAAGCCCACTAGGGGCACTCTCGTACAGAGAGGCTAGCTATTGGATCTGGGTTCAGATGTCAACAAACATCATTGGCTCTCGTCCTTAATTATTCAGCTCAGACTTCGTACCTGACAGGTTTTTTGTCAGGTTTTAATTCGTTTTTGTTTACTCTCTGTTTACTTGGCAACGTGGGCTTTCTAATTTGAGGTTTACACCAGTCCTAACAGGCAACTTCTATTAACTAATGTGTGCTTTCTCCTGTTTTCCTCTAAATGGGATTTTCAACAATAAAGACAACACAATGTTCCACTGCACACGACTTGATTATTTTGAACTGAGACAACAGTCTTCTGAATAAATTGTTCATTAAATCAGTCAATCATCATTGTTTCACTTCAACAACATTTTGACCAACTGAACGACTGAGTCTATTTTTCATATTCAATGAATGGTGAGAATATTCTGGTAATTGTTATATCAAATAATTTAATCTTGCATTTACTATAAAAAAAATCTTGTCAAAAAACAATGTCAAATGGTCAATGACTTTAGTTGTTTACGAGTCAAGCTCCGGCGGTAATGTTGCACTCTTGGTGAGTTTTTTGGATTAGTAATGACCAAACGTTGTTTCTTTTTTACTTTGGGTTTGGGTTCAACGACAGGTTGAGGTGCAGGTCAAAGAAAGACAGGTATTTTGATCCCTCGGACGTTAATTTGATCCTGCCTAACTCAGCAGAGTTCAATCAGTCAATGATTTATTTAACAGAGCTGTTTACTCACGTTTGTTTATCTGATGAACAGGGAACAGCATCCAGCAGGACTCCACCTGTCAGGAAGCCCTGGGAGGAAGAGGAGGAGGAGGAAGAGGGGTAACACATGAACAGATGAATGGGAATGTTTCAAAAATTAAAAGGGAAAAGGAAGTATAGGGAGAATTAGGGAAGAAAAAAAGTCATTTATAAACGTAATGAAAAAGACCAGAGGGAAAAAAACAACAACATTTTTGAATAAAATATAGGGGGAAATACAATAATGAGGAAAAATGGGAGTAGGAAAGATGCAAAGAATGAAAACATTAAATTGCAAAGTAAAGGTTAGGGTAGAAGAAGAAGAAAAAAAGAGGCCAGATGAGAAGTAGAAAATAAAGAATAAAGTAAAAAGAAAGAAGGACAGAAAGGAAAAAGAAAATAAAGGGAAAAGGGAAAAAAGAAAGTAAGAAAGAAAAAAGAAAAAGAGGTGAATAATATGTAAAAGGAGACAAGAAAAGACGAAAAGATGTCATCTCATAATAAACTGACTCATCAATTATAAACTAAGTCCTTACATGGTGCTGGGTGGCGCGGGCAGGTGCGCGTGTTTTTAAGCGCGTGAACGCGTCATTGCTCCTGATGTTTACATCTGTAGGTCCAGGGTGGGAGCCACGTGGCTCCTCGCCCCGTCCTCCCCCAGCTCTCACCCTTGGCCCGTGGACACCTTCGTCCTCGGTGTCCTCACCACTAAAATGGCACAGTCCATAAGTTCTGGACCTGAGGAAATGTTTTTTGGCTGCAGGTTTCTTCACCGAATCTGTGTCATCGTAGTCCGCCAGAACCGCCTCCAGCTCTCGGTCCGCGTCCTCGTCAGAGAAGTCGGACTCGGGCCCTTCGCTGTGACAGTCCGGCAACGGTCGGTTACGCGCAGTGCGCAGCACCGCGTGGATTCTGAGCGGGTTGAAGGGATGCCAGTCGTGTTTGGGTGACGTGACTCCCGCGGACGTTTTAGTCCCATTCACTTCACTGACACACGCTGGAGCCACCTTCTTACCCCGGCTCGGTCCGCTGCCCATGTTTGGAAGCCTTTATTTTTTATATCCAAGTAATCTTTAGTCCAAGTCCCATCTCCAAACTCTCCTCCAGTCGCAGCAGAGAAACTCCCAGAGTTGAAGACTCTATCCTTGGCACACTGTAAAAGTCGGATTTGAATTAGGTTAAAGACTGCGAGGCGAGGTCTCGGCTCTAAAAACTAATTTCCTCAGAGAAATCCCACATCACTGAGAGTCGGAGCTCTGGAAGTAATATTCCATGGAGCGACTGAACTCCACATCAGGATGGGAAGCTGTGGCTCGGTTACATAACTGCAGTCTGGCTCAGGGAGAAACTCCGCCTTCATGTATAGTGAGAAACACACACACCCTTTGTTCCTCCATCATTTCTGCTGAACAGAAAGTTTCAGCTTTCCTAGAATCACAGGTGGGACCAAAATACTCACTGCCTCAGACACTAGAACCACCGTAAATGACTTCCCACAGGCTTTTACAGTTAGGTCTATTAGCTAAACTTATATTGTTTTACTTGAATATTCAACGGAGCCAAAAGACTGAGGCCCGAACTAAAAAAAAAAAAACTTTAGTAATATAAGTAACCTAATATTCCAAAGGAAAGACAAAAAGCATACAAAAACCTTAGTTAAAAGCGTATTTTGATTTGCTGTTAGCAAGAAAACAGAACGTTCAACATCATTGTTTCCTGTAACACTGGTGGATGTGGTGCATCAGTCAAAATGATCCTGCAGGAGTCAATGCTAAGAAGCTAAAGAGCCACAGGTGACTCAAGAACCTGCTTTTGACTCGAGAGAAGAATAAAGAACTATGGTAACATGAATGAGTTAGCTCAGCCTAGCACTGAAATGTCAAAAGTAGCTCAGTGGAGTGACTCTGAGGTGACAGACCATGGAAACTCTCATTTCTGCTCTTTGTAGACTGAAGTCTACTTCAAGCAAACAAGTGACGGAAGTGGAAGGAAAACTCTCCTATAAACCGTCTCCAGAAGTGAGTGTTTTGATCGAGAATCAAAAAAAGTCCTGACACAATTCCAAAATATGGAACTCTGAGCACTAATAACTGTATACATTGAAATTATGTAAAAATGTGAAAATACTGTGAAATAATTGTATCACTGTCATCAGAATCAGGGAGCGGGAACAGCCATTCACACTAATATTCACACCTACACTTAATTGAGAGTGAACTGTCACTCAATATGAGCGGTCAATTAGCATTCAACACTCTACCACCGTACCGTCCACTTTATTCTGTATGCAAATAAAAACTAGACTTTCTAAATAAATCTTTTAGGTTCACTAACTTAGTCATTGCTCTACAGATCACTTGATAATATTTGACAAAAATATAATGTTCCTAAAAGCACCAAAAAAAGCAGCAGTCACTTTTTCTTCACATGCCGCTGGATTTGAATTATTCCTGTCTCACACAGGACATTTCCACGCCGTCATTTCCTGTCCTGACGGAGATTACATAAGGATTAGACAGTATAAATGAGGACGAGGGGGCTAATAGGGGCAGTTACTTTGATTTATCTGTGTCACATCAGCAACAATGACCAGCCTTTGGCCGTCTGTGTTGGGCTAACACGTTTTATTGAGCCAGAGGAGGTCAAGAGTGAGTGAGTTCCTGTCTGCCCGCCCGGGCCAGGAGGCCCCCAGCTCGCCGGCCCCTCCAGTGACTGATGAAGACTGAAGCTCCGAGCCTCAAGATGGAGAGGGGCATTCCTTTCCAACAGCTTGGGCTTCCCAGAGATTCCTCAATAAACTTTTGTTTGGTCCACTTGCACTCACAAAAGACACGGTGGGGGCATGTCCCCGACAGAGCTGTCCAACGAGAAGGCAGAGTCTGACCGGGGAAAAGGGGTTGTTTGCTGTTCGTTCATTAAGTGGCTCTTTTGCCCTCGTTTCTTGCTTGTATGTGTACATATGTGTGCGTGTGTGTGTGTGTGTGTGTGGGCCAGACAGCTGTGCAACCTGGAGGAGGACCAAGTCAAAGACACCTGCTGGTGAAGCCACTGGGCATGTCTGAGTGTGACAGTAGAGGGAAGAAGGAGGAGGGGGGGCAGTCTGGCTCAGGGAGAAACTCCGCCTTCATGTATAGTGAGAAACACACACACCCTTTGTTCCTCCATCATTTCTGCTGAACAGAAAGTTTCAGCTTTCCTAGAATCACAGGTGGGACCAAAATACTCACTGCCTCAGACACTAGAACCACCGTAAATGACTTCCCACAGGCTTTTACACCGAGTTAGGTCTATTAGCTAAACTTATATTGTTTTACTTGAATATTCAACGGAGCCAAAAGACTGAGGCCCGAACTAAAAAAAAAAAAACTTTAGTAATATAAGAAACCTAATATTCCAAAGGAAAGACAAAAAGCATACAAAAACCTTAGTTAAAAGCGTATTTTGATTTGCTGTTAGCAAGAAAACAGAACGTTCAACATCATTGTTTCCTGTAACACTGGTGGATGTGGTGCATCAGTCAAAATGATCCTGCAGGAGTCAATGCTAAGAAGCTAAAGAGCCACAGGTGACTCAAGAACCTGCTTTTGACTCGAGAGAAGAATAAAGAACTACGGTAACATGAATGAGTTAGCTCAGCCTAGCACTGAAATGTCAAAAGTAGCTCAGTGGAGTGACTCTGAGGTGACAGACCATGGAAACTCTCATTTCTGCTCTTTGTAGACTGAAGTCTACTTCAAGCAAACAAGTGACGGAAGTGGAAGGAAAACTCTCCTATAAACCGTCTCCAGAAGTGAGTGTTTTGATCGAGAATCAAAAAAAGTCCTGACACAATTCCAAAATATGGAACTCTGAGCACTAATAACTGTATACATTGAAATTATGTAAAAATGTGAAAATACTGTGAAATAATTGTATCACTGTCATCAGAATCAGGGAGCGGGAACAGCCATTCACACTAATATTCACACCTTCACTTAATTGAGAGTGAACTGTCACTCAATATGAGCGGTCAATTAGCATTCAACACTCAACCACCGTACCGTCCACTTTATTCTGTATGCAAATAAAAACTAGACTTTCTAAATAAATCTTTTAGGTTCACTAACTTAGTCATTGCTCTACAGATCACTTGATAATATTTGACAAAAATATAATGTTCCTAAAAGCACCAAAAAAAGCAGCAGTCACTTTTTCTTCACATGCCGCTGGATTTGAATTATTCCTGTCTCACACAGGACATTTCCACGCCGTCATTTCCTGTCCTGACGGAGATTACATAAGGATTAGACAGTATAAATGAGGACGAGGGGGCTAATAGGGGCAGTTACTTTGATTTATCTGTGTCACATCAGCAACAATGACCAGCCTTTGGCCGTCTGTGTTGGGCTAACACGTTTTATTGAGCCAGAGGAGGTCAAGAGTGAGTGAGTTCCTGTCTGCCCGCCCGGGCCAGGAGGCCCCCAGCTCGCCGGCCCCTCCAGTGACTGATGAAGACTGAAGCTCCGAGCCTCAAGATGGAGAGGGGCATTCCTTTCCAACAGCTTGGGCTTCCCAGAGATTCCTCAATAAACTTTTGTTTGGTCCACTTGCACTCACAAAAGACACGGTGGGGGCATGTCCCCGACAGAGCTGTCCAACGAGAAGGCAGAGTCTGACCGGGGAAAAGGGGTTGTTTGCTGTTCGTTCATTAAGTGGCTCTTTTGCCCTCGTTTCTTGCTTGTATGTGTACATATGTGTGCGTGTGTGTGTGTGTGTGTGTGGGCCAGACAGCTGTGCAACCTGGAGGAGGACCAAGTCAAAGACACCTGCTGGTGAAGCCACTGGGCATGTCTGAGTGTGACAGTAGAGGGAAGAAGGAGGAGGAGGAGGAGGAGGAAGAGGAGGAGGAGGAGGGGACTCAGATGACTTATCAGGAAAATTCCTACATTTAAGTTTGGTTTTAGAGAACATTTGAAGTGAATTCAGACAAACAAGTTCAAATGTTCAGTGAGTTCAGGTCAAACATGGCTGTAGTCAGACATGTAAGTCGTTATCAAAAATGGTTATAATTTGTTAAGGTTTACTGAACTTAAAAATACCTGCTGCCAGTAATAGTTGTTTTTCTCATTATTTTTCCATAGTATTGTCATTAAATGTACACGACCATGTGACTGTCCATGAATTAGTCAATTATTTAGACCCTTCTCAAAGACAGATAAAAACCTTTGCTGAAATAAATGTAGAAAAAATAAACAATAAAATTAGATCACAGATAGAAAACAACAACAAAAGATAACTTTAAGATAGTCCAAGGTTCGCCAAAATAAAAGCCTAAAGAATTGGTGAAATTATTTAAAATAAAAAAACAACCTAAAGGTAAAGAAAGGTTAGCCTTAACTCACTCAACCTTTTGCAAAAATCTAACAATTAGGAAAAATTGACAACTAAACAACTAAAAATAGCTTTGAAATACCCAAATGTTAGTTAAGGTCAAAATTCAAAGGTTTATTATTATAAGAAGATTAGCTAAAATGCTATAAACACAAAGCTAAAGATGCTAGCACTGATCATACACTTATAACAAAGTCCAAACATAGCTCAAAGCTAGCTAGCTAAAACAACTGGGGAGATCAACAAAATTGTCCAGGAAATGTTTCTCTGCATATTAATCACGTCGCTGTTTTAAAGTTAGTTTGATTTAAAGTAGTTTAAACCGCTATCGTACTCAAAATAACTGCAGATGAGGAGGTTTTCTCTGTCATCACCTCAGATTCCTTCAGGGTCTGGCGCTGTTTCTTTTCAGCCTATCGTCTGTTCCGTTCTGTTCGGCCTGCTCCAGTGTGTCATTAAAATGATTGGGCAGCCACATCTGGAGAATAAAGTCAACAGCTTCCAGACGAGGGGGAGGATTTGCTGCGAGACGGAGGCCACAACCCAGCTTCTACATAACTGTGGTTTCCTTCGACTCACTCTGCTACAGGAATATTCTTCCACCAGGGACACATGAACTGGAAGACATGAAAGGAAGTCCTTGCTTTGGACTGAAGGCACTTGATTGATACAATTTCAACAATCAGTTTTATTTGAAGTGGACATACAGTATTTTAGACACACTCCGATTTTTCTTCATACACGGCTCCTGAGAACTGCTCTCAGGAGGCTGTTTAACAAGCCAGCTACACACGGATAGGCATCCCAGTAAAACTGACTGGGCCTCTAACACTGTCAGGTACTACCAACATGAACCCTGTCTCTCTCTCACATGCAGTTATTTTTGGGCACTACACATAGACAAATGCATCCCCTGGCTTCTTACCCTTACCCTGACTATTGGAAATATTTGCCTAATTTCAATCCTAGCCCTAACTTTAATCTGATCCTAATTCTGATTCTAACTTTATACCACAACGTGACAAAATGCACTCTAATTGTGTTTAGGTTAGGTTAGGTTAGGTTAGGTTAGATAGATAGTTAGCTAGCTCGTTAGCAAGCTAGCTAACTATCTGGATTGATAGATAGATAGATAGATAGATAGATAGATAGATAGATAGATAGATAGACAGACAGACAGACAGACAGACAGACAGACAGACAGACAGACAGACAGACAGACAGACAGACAGACAGACAGACAGACAGACAGACAGACAGACAGACAGACAGACAGACAGACAGACAGACAGACAGACAGACAGACAGACAGACAGACAGACAGACAGACAGACAGACAGACAGACAGATAGATAGATAGAACTTTATTAATCGCTCGGGAGTTCCCTTCGGGAAATATTGGCTCCAGTAAAAACTGTAAAAACACACGTCTGCTAGGATCAATTTGGGCATGACAAATCAGCATGTAAAACCAGCTGAGAATCAAACCCCTAACTTTTCACAGACAACAGCATTTCCACCCACTGATCCACAGCCATCCAATACTGTAGAATGTTCTGCACATTCTACCAAAGTCAGTGTGAGATCCATACAGAGACTGAGAATGTAATCAGATGAACAGATGAGCAGAGCTGAGACACAGGGATAATTTAACGGTGACACATTGACATGAGGTTGTCAGGGCAACATCCACTACAGCCAAGAGAAGTTCAGCTCTACTAAAAGGACCAGCGGCAGCTTTATTTATCTTTCAGCTATCCTTCTTAATCTGCTAGATTACCAAATGTAAATTAAGGCCATCGCCATTGTCTGGAGCTTGAAGCTACGTCACCAAGGTGAATATATGACCTCCGTGGAGAAACTTTCTCACTGATCACCACAATCTTTTATCCCCAGTCAACAGTGTCACATCACATGTATTTATCTCAGACATGTCGAAGACGATGGAAAGTCTCTGACCTGCGACAGCAGTTAATCCACTCAAACTGGTATATTAACAACGAAAGCAGGAAGGTGTGTTAGGTGGTGAACAGCAGAGGGAGCCAGTGTTCAAGAAACGTAGACCTAATCTTTCCATTGGAATATTGTCAGTAAAAGGACGTGGGGTTGTTCCAGGGAGATAACCACATCGCGCTCTGCATCTTGAACAGTTCTCTTTCTTTTTTAAAATTACGAACACAGTGAGATCAGACCGACTAAACTTTTAAAATACTAAATAAGAATTTTAAAAATATATACTTTATCTTATCTTATTAATGTCACCAGGAAAACTAACATGTGCCATAAAGAAAATCGAAGAATTATCAAAAGCAACCGTGAAACAACTTAGTGACTAGCTAACTGTTAGCATACTAGCATCTTCCGCATCGCACATTTGCAAAGGTTAACATTATATTTTGTGGCCTCTAAATGGTTCTGATGTGACTTTTTTGAATTTGACTTTTGTGAATTTGTTTTGTCTGAAATCCTGGACTATTAACATTTGTTTTGTCTGAAATCCTGGACTATGAACTTTATAAAAAAAACATAGGACATATCACTTTCAACTCACATGTCAAAATGTTTAATTTTTTTTATGTTATTTAAAAATGAAATACGCCCGTGTATTTATAGTCATTGCATGTTTATCATTTGCTGACATTCGCCCGTGTTGACCGTTCTACCCGTGTTGAGCGGAGAGTCCACTCAGCTCAGTTGATGGTCACTACTGCAGTGACCTATTTTTCTGTCAAAAGGCCATGTAATCAACAGAAAACAATTACTGCCTCTCTCAGGCACTCACAGCGCTCAATACCAGCATCTGCTCACTTCCTAATTACCTGCTAGGTAAGAGGCTTCATTTGAAGAGAAACTGGCTGCAATCAATCCTTGCATTATACTTGCCTTGTTTGTCAGCATCCTAATGTGTCAGACCGCAGACGTCAGGTCTGCTCAGTTCAATTCTCGGTAATTAAGTTTTCCCTCCCTCTCTCTCTCTTTCTTAGCCAATCATTTGTGTTGTCCATTACAATTTGGTTTTCTGTGCGGTATTTCTATGTTCTGACCACATCCTTTTACTCTTCTTTTCTTGTAAAGACAAAATAACAAATTAGCTGACTTTAAATTAATTGTAATGAATTGTAATGAATTGTAATGAATTACTAGTTAATGTATGCGTGACCCCTCAGGTCACTTGTAAGTTACGACAGGATTAAACGGATGATTGAAACCCAGGTCTCAGGTTGATTTCACCTCTTCAACTGTCATTTACAGCCATAGCTGCCTATAGATTGTTCCATTGCATCATTCTCTGTCTTTTCCATACGCCTCCTCTGACAGACTGTGTCAAATTAGTTTATGGAAGTTACGGGAAAGTGTTGCTGTAGTAAAAACGTACTGCCTCATCAGGTTTTTGCGTAGGAAACAGCATGGATATGAAGAGTTAAAATTTGTTGGATAAGGAGGCTGTGGATGGATGAGCAGGTTCTAGATCCCCAGAGGAAAAGTCTCGCTGCAGCACGTCAACCTGAGTTCAAAAGGAGTTTAGTAGAACGTGGAATAGAAATAAATTAAATGATATACTGTAACACTGTTTTTTTGGGAAAACATTTTTTGTAATGCAGTTGTTAACTACATTACATAACTACATATACAGTATGTATACATAAATACATATATATTGACTATTGGATTTGGATATTAAGTTTTTTATCTTTTCCATTCTTTGTAAAAAAAAACAAACACTGGAAAGCAGATGGTGTGAAAGCTCCGCTCACTTTCTGTAAAGCAGAGGTTGTGTGAAAGCTCCGCTCACTTTCTATTCAGCTGACTGTTTTAACATCCAGTAACAATTATCCTTAATTTTCTATGGGTTTTATCTTTAGTTTTGATCATATCATGTCTCATGTGACAACAGTGTGAATTTAAAAAATATTTACCACAGAAAGTGTATAAACAGTGATGTCCTCACCGTATCAGAACTTGTCTGGACAAGAACACAAATCAAAGTGGTATTAGTTTGTAAAGAAAAATGTATCAGGATCACAAAACTATTAAGTTATTACATTTATTTAAAATGCAAAAAAAAGTTTATATTATATGAACTTTGGCAATGAGTCTGCATTCCTTAAAATGCTCAGTCTGTTTAAACCATAGACTTATGGAGACTTATCGACCTCAAGAGGAGTTGGACTCATCACAGGTGAAGAGAGGAGGCAGACGGGAGCAACAGAAGAACAGCAGCAGATAGAAAGTACAGAGCGTCTGATTCTAGATATCTCAGACAAAGCAAAAGCAAAACAGAAGAAACCAAAGATGACACTGCAGCAAAAATCTAAAGACAGTGAAAAAAAAAAGTTTGAAAAAAGCAAAGAGATCATTTGAAGATTGGTTGAAAAAAAGCAAAGAGATCATTTGAAGATTTTCCTACAGCTGAAGGGATTTTCAAAAATAGAATAAAACCTAAGATGTGCCGCAGGACTTTTGACCTGGGCATCTTTTGGCTTTAAATGATTTCCACCGAGAAAGTTTTGCAGCAGGTAGGGAACAAAAAAGAGAGTTTAAAAGTCGAGAGAAACTGAACAGAAAATATTGTGAATAGGATGGAGGAATCAAGACAGACTAGGGACGCTGAGCCAAGACTACTGCAGGAACATTCCAGAAGGACGTCTTTGGAATCCTCTGTTTGGGAAGATGAAAAAAGACTATAATGATGAAGCAGCAAAGACCAGATAGAAATGAAACTAGTGGCCCAGAACATCATCAGAAAAAGACCAGAGGACATTATGAGGTGGATTCAAACTTTTACAGAAAGATGACGAAAGAAAGACCGACGTGGTTGGAGCTGGATCTGTGGAGGAAGATACTGACCTGAGGTCAGGGGAAGGAGACTTGTAGAATGTAGTCTGGAGTGTGTCTGTGTGCATGTGGGTTCAGGCACATGATGGGTTACAGACGACACCTTAAACAAGCAAGTGTGTGTGCATGATGTCGTGCAGCGCGGCTCAGTGTTTACCGTCAGTGTGGATGCTTGTACTGTGGAGAGTGGAGAGAGCAGCAGTGTAGTGAGCCACGCTTCATTGTTACGTAACGGAACTGTTGACGGCTGCCATCATTATCGGCTCGGTCTAAAAATACAGTTTAGGACTCCAACAGTATATGTGGCGTTTATATAAGTGACGAGAGGGGTTCAGATCCCAAACTGTGGAGCCAGTCTGACAGGGAGGGCGGGTGAGGAGAAAAGATCTGTACCTGTGTGTGTGTGTGTGTGTGTGTGTGTGTGTGTGTGTAGGGGGGAGATAAAGGTGCGGAGGTGTCTCTGCTCCATTATCACGCACATTTTACTCACTGGCCACCTACAGAGAAGAAGATGTTCAATCATCGGCAGCATATTTCTTCAAGCTGTCACTAATGCAACATTATGTCACATAAATGGTCCTCTGCAGTTGGTTTTATCACCCTTTAAGTTATTACTCTAATAAAGCAGGCGGCTCAATTGCAGCGCTCTCGACTGAACTAAAATTGGAAATAAATTAAATTTCCTCTTGTAGTTCGACTAATGAAAGACACTGTCTGACAAAGCAGAGTGGTAGACGGACCGCAGTGGAAAATCAACTATTAGCGTCAATTTCAAAGTTTGAAGGTTTTCAGGGGCCCTCAAATCATAAGTACCATATCAGCATCATACAGTCATTTTTAGGAGTATTGTCCTGATACCATTTATTCCAATGTATTTTCATTTCTGCCCTTGCCGATACCAAGTATACCAATACCGATACGTCTTTAAATTGTGTTTTATCAGTGTTAGAAACTGACGCTGTCTTCATATTGGAAGAACTTACACATGAGAATAATTAAAAATAGCTAATGTAGCCGACTGAACAGAAAGTGAGCAGAGCTTTTTAACGATGATGTACTATTTTAGGTTATAAATGTGGAAAATTCCTTTAATTTCCTTTAATCAAATAAATGAACAGACAAGGGCAGTGGTGGCTTGGTGGTTAGGGAAGCAGCCTTGGGTTTGGAAGGTTTCAGGTTTGAGTCCTCCAGCTGCCTAGTTGCCACTGAGCATGGCACTGTCCCCACACACTGCTCCAGAGCCAGATTCTTACACCGGACTTTTTCACACTACTACTCCAGAGATTACATAAGGATTAGACAGTACGGTATCGATGAGAACGAGAAGATGTCTACACATAAAGACCAGGAGCTACCAACAGGTACTGAACTGATGGTCTTACTGCTGCACAAACTGACTTTATTATGCAGTTTATATGAACTGATCCAGTGTTAATACTGAATTTACTGGTGCAATCAAATGCCTCAATTCAGCTTTTACCAAACAATGGGTATGTTTTTGAACCAAAATGATCCATTCCAGATATATTTACTTCACTTCTCTTTGGTTCTGGATGATATGTCAAACCCCTTGCCTCCATTACTGGTAATACGCAGGTTTCTCATACGTGATGTGATGAATATTTGAACATTACGTGTCTATTTCTTTCTCCAATAAATGACTCCATTCTGCACATCCAGCGACGCTCCCTCTCAGTGACTCACCCACCCAGGGGAATGCCAACTTTTTGTTTGGATTTCACGCAGCTTTCGGCCCGCTCTGTTGGAATTACATTACAGATGGAACGGATGTGCTGAGGTAATTCCTTGTTTACCAGAGTGACATTCTTGTGCGTACAGATCAGACTCCAGGGAGTGAATCTACTCAGTGTGGTTAGAGCAGCATTATTGACTAAATGCATCAGCTAATTAACAGGCTGTAAAATTCACCAGTAACACCTTATTGTTATTTGTAGCATGTTTACATCGTGAATCTATTTACCTACTAGTATGTATGGATGTGTAGGGCAGCGTCCTGTAGAGTCACATCTATACACATATCTATCCATCCATCCATCCATCCATCCATCCATCCATCCATCCATCCATCCATCCATCCATCCATCCATCCATCCATCCATCCATCCATCCATCCATCCATCCATCCATCCATCCATCCATCCATCCATCCATCCATCCATCCATCCATCCATCCATCCATCCATCCATCCATCCATCCATCCATCCATCCATCCATCCATCCTAATATTGAGGCTTTTTCCTGTTTAAGGAGTTTAATGGCAATTCCATATATTGTAAATATTGGTAGATATGTTCATTTTAGTTTTCTTACTCTAATTGACATATATTTGGCTAACCTTTCTTTTGATCCCATTTGACTGTTATTTTTGGGGTGATTTTATGTTTTTTCTTTTTTGTATTTTTTTTCTTTTTGTACCATCTTAGGCATTAGTCATTTTAGTTTCCTGTAATCTTGTTTACACTTTTATGTATTCTTAAAATAAATAGGATAAACTTTATTGATCCCAGTTTTTTTCTGATGAACTTTTGACAAGTTGTTTAGAATCTGGGCTAGCTGTGGTATTAGCTAGCTGTAGTATGCATCAATATACTTATTTATCTTTCCAGTCTGTACTACAATATACTACAACAACTACTACATATAAAAACTAAACAAAAAATAAATAAGAAAACAAACAAAAAAACAAACAAAGAAAGAACGTATGAGCGACAGAGAACTTAACTGTTATTTTTGTGATTTTATGTTTTTTCTTTTTTGTACCATGAAAGAACGTATGAGCGACAGAGAACTTCCTGGATATTTTGCACTTGGCCTTCAAAAGATGAGAATTTATTAAACAAGGAGATTATGTCACCATTGTATGGATTTCAAGGGATTCATCGTATTGTAGTGGTTCCTGTGACATTACAGCAAACCTTGAAACCTTTGATTTTATTATGGCCCTTCTGATATTTGTCACGTTTCTCCTTAATGGTTGAAAATATAGGTCTTTTCATGGTTAGCTGTTTTTTTTTATTTGAGTCCTGGGAGTAGTAGGTGACAGCCACTGGTAGAAAACACACGAGTGATAGATAATAAACACGATCCACATCCTGGAGTGTGTGGTAATGGCATATTTTATTGATCGACTCCTCAGTGATAACCAGTTTCCATAAACAGCATGAGCAGAATTAATGCTCCATAGAAACATGTGTCCATGTCATCGGTGCTAAGAACAGAATTTAAAAAAAGGAGAAGAAATGTATGTCGTTGTTTTACTGGCTACTACTGCTGAATTTACCACTAAGGAGCTAAGGAGAACTGACCTCTAAAGCCAGCTGGGTTTGCAAAATGCCAAAATTATGACAGACCTTCAGATGGTTTAGGCCATGCAGGAAACCATGGACCTGACTATGAATTTGTCCACACCTCAGAAGTGGAACCCTTGAAGCTTTGACATTAAGTTCCCACTCATTCTTGTCACACATTCCCAGCCATGACCCTGACCTTAAAGACAGTGGCTCTGTCTAACAGACAGGCTGAGCTGGAGGTTGAAGAAATGAAGATGCTGAGGTTTTTCACGTGGATGAGTAGATTACAGGAACAGTAAAGGTGGAGCAGTGAATGACAAAAGATTGACATGGTTTGGACATGTGAGACAATGTGAGAAATGCTAGACAACAGACACAGTAGGAAATGGAGATTGTTGCTGTAAATGTAAAGGAGAAAATGCACTGTTTTGTAGTTTTACATCTTTAACTGAACTAAACTAAAGTAAAACTAAACTAAACTAAACTAAACTAAACTAAACTAAACTAAACTAAACTAAACTAAACTAAGCTAAGCTAAGCGAAGCTAAACTAGCCCAGTTTAAAGTACATATTGAAATATTACAATAAATTATGAAAAACATTTAAAAACAATATATATAATTAATCACATTAAGTATATACAACTCCATGTGTACATGTAACACTCAGCAAATTCAAAATAAAACACTGAATGTAAAGAGATTTCACAGTAAAACTTGAATAAAACTCTGATCAAATATATAAACAGCAGTCATATAAATTGGTTTAAGTAGTTTGTAGTACAAAATGTTTTGCCATAGTGAGCAGTCATATAAATTTGTAGTACAAAATGTTTTGCCATAGTTTTCACAGTTCAGCTTGAACAACCACAGTTGCTCTTTATAAAAGTGAAAATCTTTAATATGATATAATGCTTATTTTATCATCATAAAATGTCAAAATTGTATTTTTCACTTTAACTGCAAGCTTTAAAACTAAATGAATCATATAGAGTTATATACTAAAAGAAGAGAATACAAGTTGGAGAGAAAGTAATATTTTTATGGTAAAGATCTGGACGTTCAACTAAAACAGCTGAAATTATACTGTAAATTATGCTTTTATTTTGAAAGTTGGACATTTTGAAACTTGTAAACACTGCAGTATAATAACAGAAGAGCAGTAAAAATTAGTTTCTGAGACTCCATCGTCAATTATCCTGCCTTGATGACTTCCCCTTAGCCTGGTGACGCCACAGCGTTCATCAAACACTGATGACTGTGACCACTGGAGCAGAAGGGCGTGACCCTGTGTGGGATGGAGTTACCCATTCTTGACAAATTACAGCCGGTAAGCAAGACGTGAAACACGTTACTTCAGTGTTTGTAAGATTTATGAGCACGACAGCATCCGCATCTGATTGGCTCAGATCTGGCAGACACGGCAGAAAGTCCGTGGTGAGAAATGAGGAAAAAAAATAAAACCCTGATTATTTCAACAGTTTTTAGTGAAGACGTATGCACTTCCTCCGCCGCCGTAAAAGTGAACAGCCTCTGTATATAACAGAAACACAGTAAACGTTCTCTGACATATGGCAGCTGATGCTGATCAAAGCCTCGCGATGGAGGTTTTACATCGATGCAAGTTGGATTTTTAGTGTTTTTTTTTTTTACTTTCATTTCAGTAAATCTGCCAGGAAGCTTGTGGTGTCATACTAAACGCTCTGCATGTTTGGTGAATTTGATAATTTGTATGCAAATATATTGGAAGCAGGATTTAAAGAGAAAGTTAATTGAGAGTAACAGAGGAGGAGGAGCCCCGTTCCTTCCGTATTTCTGAGATTTCCCAACATGCAATGTAAAGACTCCGAGTGTGAGGTGTTGCCAATATGAAATGATTTGGTTTGGAAGGCTGTCTCGCACACAGCTCATACGTTGTTGTTCTGCTTGTGTTATCAGTGCTCAGTGGACGGGGCTGAATAATTCAACGCTCCCAGCAGCACCCCTCTCTCCCACTCTCTCCGACCTAGTTTACATCAGGAGTTTTTCAGGTTGGGCCTGAAGAAAAGCTGAAGCTTTGTAGCTTTGGTTTTTCAGCCTCCAGAAACAAAACTCACAGCAGGATTTGAAGGAATTGGAAATTCATGTTAGACTGGATTATCGGACGTGGTGTTCGTCATGTTTGTATCACGGTGCAGCTTCCTAAATTTTCAGTGTGTCCTTTTTCATCAGACAGATCTATAAACAACAGTCACAGAGGCGCGAGGCAGGAAAACAAACACACGGCAGGACTTTACTAAAGCTCCAAACACAGCCGGTCCACTGTGGGGCAAACAGAGAAGAAATGTTTTTCTCTTTTAAAACAGACCTACTAAATTCAGAAGCTCTGTGACGAGTACTCCAGGAAGATACTCCAAAAAAGTTTGGACGGAGGTGAGTTCACCACTGGGTCACGTTCAGGGAACTGAAAAGGACATTAAAAAAAAAAAACTTTATAAAAGACCTTAGCTGCTCGAAAGCCTTGGTTACCATCGTAGTGCCCCATGTTTATAGAGGTATCAGGATTATTTCTAATGTAAAGCCCTCTGAGGGGTCAAGGTTTCAGTATGTACCTTTGCCTTTTCTGTAGGATTTTCTTGGATTTCTTGTCCAAAAGAGGCAGAGGACTGAAAGAGAGTCAATGTAGCTGAAGTGAACTAATATCTTTTTTTTTCAGTGAATAACTCCTCTTTTACCTTTGTCCTTATACATATTATAAAGTATCTAATTAAATATTTAAATTGTATTTTCAATTTTATGTGGTCTTCTGTGGAAATTTTGTAAAATTGTGTCTGTAAAGTTCAATCTGTGAGCTTCTGCCTGATTTTGGAGCCAGGATTAAAAAAAAGGCAATGTATGAAATTCTAATGTTTTCAGATTTAAATTTGTACATCCAACAGTTTTCCTCTGAGAATTCACTCTCAGCACTCCAATGTTTCATGTTTTTTTTTTCTCCAACTCATGGATGGAACAGCATATGCCAAACGTCGCAGCAGAGAGTTAATGAAATTTCCCCTCAAGAGAAAGCAGAAGAAAGTCCATCGAAGGAAAAATTGAATTGGGCAGCCTCAGTTTCACGGAAGCCAAGGTTAAAGAAAAGCAACAAAGCAGTGCAGCGTTTTCATAGAAAATCAATATTGTACCTCTCATTAATGTCCTGGTACTGCTGTGTAGGAGACAGCCCAGACTCCTCAACATGCAGGGAACACTGAGAGAGGCGGAGATCAAACGGAGCTCAGGCTGCCTCAGCGCTACGGCTCAGAAGAAATAAACACTTAAGGGAACAGGAAACAATATGTTTTGGCCATGAATACACCGATCACAAAAATAAATCACACAAAAACAGCAGCAGCAGCAGCAGCAGCAGCACACAGACTGACCACAGACCTTCAAAGAAAACACGTCCACTGACTGCTAATGTCATCGACATCAACTGTGGATGATTTACTTCATTGTTTTCACTGGGGGCTTCCTTCAATGGTCCCTGCCCTGTTTACACATACGGCCTACGGGACACAAAGAGTGTCTATATATATATAAGTATATATATATATAGACACACACTCACACAGACACACATATATATATATACATATATATGTGCAGATACAATATAATAATGTTACCAGTCAACTAGTACCAGGAGAAAACACAGACAGAGGGCAGTGTCACTGCAGGTAAAAACCACAACACCAAAGAGTGCATTGCTTGTTATGAATCCTTTTTTAAAC
Organism: Cynoglossus semilaevis; assembly: GCF_000523025.1. Lineage (NCBI taxonomy): Eukaryota > Metazoa > Chordata > Actinopteri > Pleuronectiformes > Cynoglossidae > Cynoglossus > Cynoglossus semilaevis. The sequence continues at coordinate 11,631,855 of NC_024307.1, forward strand.
TGTTCCTGCCCAGTCTACCTTAGAGGAACATTACATTCTCATTATCCCCTCCATTCTTCCTTTGTTTCTAATGCTCTGCCTGTCAGACCAGTAATAAGCCTTGTCCCACCATTGGAATTGTGGGATATGGCCTGTTCTCATTTAGTCTTTTCCCACTGCAGACATTTTGGCACAGATTTAATTCACAACATTACAGAGCCTTGGTTACTCTGCTGCCTGGGACGTGGGCTGGAACAGAGCAAAGTTAAAATAATTTTCATTACAGGGTGAAGCTGTTCACGTGTAAAATGTTACAGAGACTCCTGCAGTACACTGTTGTGTGTAGCTAATATTTTCACTTCTTTACAAAATGTGTTTGATATTCTGCACTTTAAAAAACAACTAGTGGGCTTTTGATTGGAAGGTTGCCGGTTAAAACCCAGGATTGTGGTAAGTGGAGTAAGCACCAGAACCCCTCCACCCCCTGGGCTCACTGGATAACACAGAGAATTAGGATTGGTTGTAATTAGCAGCTATTAGCATCTGCTTACAATAATGAAAGCTGAAGGCTAACCCCAACAACATAAGCAGCTCCATATTACCTCAATACAGACACACGGACACAGCGGTGAACATGCTGGAGTCAGGACCGCCATCCCAGCTTAGCTGCTATTTCCATATAAATAAGACAAGGTCATTCATAATTCTAACTGGCTGAAATGGGACGCCAGTGTCCGTGACAGTCTCTCTCTCTGTGTGTGTAAGGAACATCACAGAGTGGATTGTCCTGGTTTTACTTGAAATAACATTATAGTGAATGACTTGATATAAAAGGCGGCCACTGGGTGACCGTTCGTAGTATAACAGAGTTCTGTAATCAGTCCACATTTGCTTCTTTGATGCACTAACGGGAGTGATTTAATTTAGAAATAATTTAGAAGAAAAGCTTTTCAAATGGAAAAGCCAATCAAATGTCTAAAAATAAGTATTTACGCTTTAAGAGCGAGATGAAGACCAGAACTTTATTGATAAGTATATATATAGTATACAACTTTCTGTGTATATATATGTTTATATATATGTATATATATATATATACATATATATATACATATATTATATATAATTATTTGTTTTAAATGTATTAAACAAAATGCAAGCTTCAAGTAAGCTAAAGATACTTAAAATATCTAAATATCTTAACTAGGCTAGCCAAAGGAAATAGTATAAAGCTAACTTGGAAGTATCACATGTTTGCCTTAAAACAAATCCAAGATTCTAGTTAAATAAGAACAGATTAGCCACAAATACTGGTCTAGTCTCAAAGGTTTTGTTTTAAGACAAAAGAGAATACATTACAGTAGAGTCTAGTTACTATACATTAGGTATTTATACCTTAACTTTTACCATTTACAGGATATTTCAATTAAAAAAAAAAAAATCTGATGTGACATTTTTAAAACAGAAACATGGCCACTAGGCTGACATGAACACATCCACGCTGTTAAACTGCTCCATTTGGGTTCCTGCTAATCCTCTTAATGCCATATGATTACAAAGAGCACTGAGAGAACAGTCACATCACAAATTAGGCCTCATAACAACCGCCAGCAAATTAGATCTTGATGAGTGTCGCTAATTACGCCTGTGGTGAGAGCTGGGTGAAGCGTTGTATCATATTGTAGCGCCGGGTGCTGAGAGAAGGTTCAATGGCATTTATTAGCTGCTGGAATAGCCCACCTGGGATAAGAACAGCCCTGACATTTTAGCAGCGGAGCAGAACAATTACCCCCTGTGTCAGAAACAACAGAGCAAGCTGGCTCTCTGTTGTTCCTCCACAGCGTTTGATTTGTACAATGTTTGGTTGGTTATTTATCTAAAGATGAGAAAAGTCTTTGCCTTTTCCCATTAACACCAATAATGTTTTAGGACTACAAACAGTGACCTTAATGCAGACTATATTGTGTCTCAATAATGACTTATTGTGAATATCTTTTTTAGTCAGGTCCTCGGGTTAGGACCTGGTTGTCCTCTTACAAAGGACAAAAGACACTATTGATGATGGGAATTTGAGCAATTTGACCACAGGGGGCGAACAGTCCATCTGCCTACTCTCAAACTTCTAAAATTGTCAATTTGACTCCCTGTAGGCATGGTCAGCATCACCGGCCTATCCTAAATTTAGGACCTTAACTGAGTCTTAGAAATGATCAAAATGTACTTTTTCTCTTCCTCCAGACAAACTTCACCTCAGATCTGCTTGCTTGCTAATCCATCGAAGAAAGAAATCACATAACTTTTCTACCGTGTATCCTCACTTAACCCTCCTATGCCTTGGAGCCAGGATACATTTAAAAACATGAAAACTGTGCGTGCAGGCAGCACTTTGATTATCTACTAACAAGCAGGAAGCTGTGAACTATTGATCCCCTCATCTGTGATACCACTGAGGGTAAAACCATCTCCATGATTCAAGCAGATGATGGATGATTTCCTGCATCTGCATTGGTTTCCTTTTTGATGCAACAAATTCTTTATTAGAAAAACACAGAGGAACCGGAGACGGATGATTCATTTGTCCAGCTCTAACATCTGTGAGGCAGTGGCTTTTTCATGACCTTTCTCTGCAGTTCGGTTACATACATATACCTGCACTAATCACAGCACTGTGTTTCAATTCCCCCCACATCACAACCACACTTTTCCCCCCAGAATGCCAAAACTTGAAGGTCAGAGCAGCCTTTTAGTAACTGGAATGCTGTCTAGGACATTTTGTGGCTGACCTTTTGGTGTCTGTCACTTTGCAGAATAACAGCAATCATAATAAAATGACAAAAAAAAAAAACCATCATTTTTCTTCACAATGATATTTGTCATCTCGTTGTCTTTTTGTGTTTGTGTTTGCGCTGTCTTTGTTCAGACAGAATGACAGCGGGTTAAACAAAGGCATGATGGGAAAAACCAAGAGAGTTTGAACTCAGTGAGTGATGAATTCCTGACTTCCTGTCTTCCCTCATTAATCTTTAACAAAAAACACGCACTGATTCCAAAACAGAGCCACGTTCTACTTGTAATTATAACAGGGAGATTATTGTCACCACAAGTTTCCAAAATTTGGCTCAGGGTCCAATGTGACACTTTGATGGGTTTTGTTTGGCCTATGAGTTCTTTCTTAAAACAAATATTTTCTGGCAACTCACTATGGTTACTGGACCCTTTTACCCTGTTAAATATATTTCAAATGCCTTAAATAATTATGTTTGGCTTAGTTTTTTTTCCTAGAAGGTTTTTTTAGAGTAGTTATCAAATATTCTAAAGTATTCTAGCAAGGTGGCGCTAGGGGGTTCTCAGAAAATTGGACAGAAAATAAGGAAAACCAAAACAAAAACAAACCAACAAAAAAGCCACATAAATTGGCATAATCATCTTATTCTCTCCAGCTATGGTCGATATGGCCGATGGTACCTGAACGCACCTTCCAAATCTTAAGTTCCCGATGGTACCTGAACGCACCTTCCAAACCAGCTAATGCTGTTTGGAAGGCTTTGGCCTGGAAAGGTTTGGGAACTCCTGCAACCCTTAATTCCCTAAATAGGACGTGGTTGACGGTACAGAAAGTATACAGCAGGTGTATTGTTTAATATTGTAATTACTCCATTAAACTTATTGTACTTTCTATTTTTTTTAATCACACAAAAATCTGTCCAATAGAGGTTTAAAACGTAATAAAGATGAATTATTCAGTTGTTTATCTGCTTCTCGGTCTTGAGGTCACAGACTCTTGGTAACTGATCTACTTCATACCTGTGTACTTGTCATGCAGGTTCCATTGAGGGTCACAGACATCTTAAATTCATGAGCCAAAACAAACGGGAACTTTGTCATATTTAATTCAAGGCTTTAAAAATAGCAGCGTGCTATGCTAACGCTACATCACTCATTCAGTAAAACTCTGCTGCTGATCATTCACACCGCACTCTGGGCATTTCACAGAGGTAACCAAATGTCACCCAGCTATCCCATAACAATAACGGAGCTGGAAGTCTGAAGACAAGTGGGCACGGACTGAGCGAGCTAATGAATGTCGCTGCCTGCTCTTGATTAGTTTGGGTGACAAATGTTTTGATAGACACGTCTCTCATGGCTTCAATCTGCATAACATCATTTTCTTTACGCCGTGTGGCAGGACAGAGTTCAGCCGGGGGCGACGTGAACCACCACGAATGGAAACGCTGTTCTTTTTTTTTAAAACAGTTGAGGAATAAATATTGTGTCTTTTAAGGACAATTCACGTTATTTTTATACATATCTCATCCACATCCCTTCAATCCAGAAATAGCTCTTGACGAAAGCAAATGTTGTTCAACAAAATAGGTCCAATGAGACAGCGTAGGAAACAAAAGACACCCAGTCCCCGAGTCCCCAAGTGTTTCATATAAAAGCAAATGAAGTCAGTGACTCAACCTGCATTAGTGGATAAATGTCCACAAGCTGGAGTAAGGCTATATGAGCCATAAACAAGGAAATAACACATTCATTTTCTCACCAATGCTGCGACGTGGGAGAGGAGAGACTAAATCATGTTGTCTGAGGGAATGACGCGCCTCAGCAACGCACTCCACTTCACATGTAAATATAGTGTAATTTATACCTGACGCTCGTCGCCTCTTTGTTCCACAGAATCTGAAAGACATAGGCCTCTCTGGGGGCTGGCGTCAGCCTAATTACTGGAAACAGTCTCTGTCAGGAATTGAGGGCAAAGACCTGTAGGACTGCATTACCATAAGGAATGCTAAAGGAATGGGAGTAGGAATACGGATTTCACCGTTTCATATGAAAGAAAGAAGAAAAAAAGCAGATTTCGGTCTAAATTATTAGCACCAGAATACAGATAGCTGTTAATCAACTGATATGCTAATTAAGACTCATCAATATACACAGATTTAAAGACTTAAACATGTACAGTAAATGGTATTACAAACAGTATATTTATATATTTGGTCACAACAACAATAAAAAAACTACAATTACAATAACCTAATCATTTATGTTGTTTACCCTTTCTGTGGCTAACCATTAGCTCATTTGGTGCATAAAAAAATGACAGATATATTTTATTTACTCATCTATTGTTTTGACCACTTAGTGCTCCTCTTGGTTACGCTAATTTGTTTTAGCTATTAATTACCTTTTTTAAATATAATATAATTATTTATCTTTATTTTCTCAATTTTTTAAACCTATATTTAGGCAAAATTTTAGCTATAGTTTTGGCGTCCACAAGGCTAACCTAAAATGTATTGACTACATTTACGGCCAACTGTACGCCATTTAGGGGCTAACGTTTCTGGGTTTATGTTTATGTTAGCTCAAAGCTAATCTTTTTAGTAATTGTTTTGATGGAAATGCTAGCTAAAATGCCATGTTTAGGTTTAGTTCAATGGTCTAAATCTGGCCCTTTAAATGTCCTGCTGTGGTAAAAAAAAAAGAAAAGTAAAACATAAAAAAACACCACACATCAAAAAAAACCACTTGCTTGAGAAGAAAAAATAGAAGGAGGCTATATCAAATGAAAAACAAACCGTAGCACATTTATTAAACTGAAGCACATATCAAGCTCTCCAGAATTACTTCCCCGCACATTGATTTCTGCTATTTTCTCTTTTACAGTTTTAAAAGGAGTCCAGTTGTATTAATAATGATAATCATGAGTTTCTTCACAGTAGCAGTTTTGCCGAGGTTCGCTCCTGAAGTAAGAGAAGATCATTAAATATTAAAAACCACCAAACCTCGCCACGGGCGAAGCTCTGTTCCTGCAATAACAAGAAGCCTGTTTACTTATCCTCATCTCACACTTCAGAGCTTAATTTCACTCTTATTTTCGAACATATTTACCAGTTNNNNTGGCACCCTCTAGCTGAAAGAGGGTAGGATTGGGGCTTGTGAATGAAACTCTCCGAGGCACGAGGGGGAAGGGAGATGGTGGGTGAGGAAGAGTGTTCTACCTAGTTTCTCCCCTGTGTGTATTCATCCATCACAAGTAAAAGTACATTATTGCTGGTATTTAATTCTATAACATTTTGTTTAACACTTTTTTTCATCATTATTGTCATTATGTCATTTTTAAAATGCACAATTCCTGCTATATGTTGGAATATATATGGCCATAATGTGCTATGATTTGGGTAAAATTTTTTGAAAGTTAGATTCAGGCTAGGTTTTGGCTCTACCTTGGGTATTCACCAGGCTAACTTGAATCATAAATGCTTTTTTGTTATATCCAATCTTTATTGTGGTAGATTTTGGATCTTGAATGCTTTTTTGTTATATCCAATCTTTAACTGTTCTGGGTTGGTGTTTCGTTAGCTCTGGGCTCATTTTTACAACACTTTCTCTGCTGTTATAGACTCCCACTTCTACGTTCATGCTATTATTGGCTCAAAATATACAGAATGTGTTTTGTTCTTTAATATTTTCCAATTCTAATTGTGTCCTATTTAATGTAGATGAACCACATGTTGAGAACATTTAAACTTTGCTTTGAATATACTCCTAAATACAAAGTCAACCAGACAGAATAAAAAAAAAACAATGGCAAAAACATTTAATAAAAACCTTTAAAAATATGCTACATTACACATTACACAAAAAATGATCATGAAGATTAAATGATTAAATGATAAATTAATTTCTTGTGGGACGGTCAGCCATGAATGCTAAATTGCAGTTTTCTTATTTTAAGGCAAGCATTAATTAGACAAAGTGAATAATGCGTGAATGTATAAAATATTTCCTCTGTGCTGCTGTGTTACTGAGGGAACACACACAGAAGGGAAAGAAAAAAAGGAGGAGGATTATAGATATTAAAAATGTTTTTAATGAAGGTTCTGTTCATGTTATAGTAGTTTTTCGGTGTTCACTGGCGCCACAGACTGGACGTGGCCACTAGGGACAATTTTTATGCAAGTACAGAGCAGATAAGTGGCCCACTTGGTACCTGGGCAGAATCCCATGAGAATATGTTCTCAACATATTCTAACCCCCAAATCGATCCAATGACAGCTTTTGCTAATTGAAATGCATTTTGTCAATGCATCTAATTTCAATGACAGCTTTTGCTGTCATTGAAATGCATTTTGTCAATGCATCTAAAAGCTGGAGACGTCCTGAGATGTATTTCAAACACTATAATACTGACAAAACTCACCCTTGAGTTTTGGAAAATCACCACTAAATAAAAAAACCAAAGTGAAATCACACTCCTTTTTTTGTTTTACTAAACTGATACATTTATCTACCAACATTTGACCACTGACAACAGTTTAACTGGACTTGTCTGAGTTCAACAAAACCAGAATTTTAAAATGCCATTCATTTCAGAATCTTTGATTCAAACCGATGTGCTTTTGTACATGTTCAGCCCCATACAAATGCAAATAATGTCAAAAAATGATGAAGAACCTGGGGGACTTCAACAGAAGTCTTGTTTGGATAGACACGCTGACCTCTCGATGTGTTGTTGTCAACGGGAAACTGAAGGGACATCGTTTAAATCAGCCTCTGATTGAGTTTCAGTATTTCCCCAGTATTTCTGTTGGAGCTGCGCGGCGGCGACAGCGGTTGTCAAACATGTTTCCATCTGAAAATCTCATATTTATGCTTCCCTAAAAGCAGCGCGACTGTCGTCGGCTGGTGTAAAGAGTTACAGCTTTGCCCTATGAGATCCTTGAAGTCCTCTTAACTAAATGTGTTTTTATATTTTATGCCTCGGTGCCAACCTCTATTAGTGTCATGTCACTAAGTGCCCTTGACTCCAGTCAAGGAGTGCGTTTCCTGTCGGTGAGGTCTGGGATGTTTTTGCCGTCTGCATCCCAGAATCTGAATCCCCTGGAAACACAATTGAATGGGCTTCACTCGAGGACAGATGAGGGACACAGACCATTTTTATAAACAACTGACATGCAGCCCAGTTATTAATGCTGAAACTGAAGCACTTAGAACTTTCAAAACATCATCCCTTGAGATAAAACACCCGTCTCTGGCTTTCTTTATCATTTTAAAGTCACATCCAATAAAATGGCTGACGCACCGCGGCGGCGTGGTATAATATGTTGAGACGACAGCTCTTCTTTACTCAGAAACACCGATGCCTTTTCATGCACTACATTTGCTGCTACTCCACGTTTATTATGTGGACACGTTGACTCACACGGGGACCACGCTGGATTCATCAAACTGTTCAACCATGCACTTCCACCTCGACTTAACTGTGAGTCGAAGGTACACGCAAAATATTTTTCAGCAGACGGGGAGCTCTCCTCTCCTCCCTCTTGGGTTTGTGGGTGTTTTTCTTGTAAAAGAAACGTCAGCAGTACATTTTTCAATGCATTTTATGTTGGTTTGTTTGCTTGGTTTGTTTATCTAAAAAAACCTAATAATATATATAAATTGTTTTTTTTTTAATGACTTAAGTCAAACCATACTTCTGACTCCTCTGGAGAGCCCTGCATAAAGTTTACATGTTTTTGTGACTACATTTGCATAATACACACTTTATATCAGGGGTGTACAACATATGGCCTGAGGGCCAACACCGGCCCGCTGGGGGTTCAATCCGGCCCACTTGATGAATTTTGAGAGTAAAAAAATGCACAAACACTTCATGTTGATAATGTTTTGTCAAATTATATTTAATCAAATATGAATATGTTCTAATGTTCTTGTACTTATTTACAGGGAAAAAAAGGGGGAGGGACATTGTTATTTAGAGGTAGTAAATACCAGGTAACCCCTGCTCTCGACTGAGCGTAGATAGAAATGTGAGTGTGAATTGTTTGTCTCTACATGTATATGTGACCTGTGACTGACTGAATTATCAGGGGTGTAACCGTGACCTCACTCCATGACCACTGCTATTGACTCCAGCTCCCAGCAATAGAGAATGGATGGAAAAAAAATTATCTTCTGATTCATCCATTTCCACTGTCCTGGGATGATGAAGCAGTATTTTCAATTCTCCTTCAAACAACTCACAAAAAACCACAATAAGGAATAGAGAAGAGAGTTTAGGTCTGTCAACCACATTCATCATTAACAGGACGCCTTCGCTCGGTTTCTCAGTGTTCTGCAGCCTCAGACCGGACGGATAAAACAGATGAGAAGTGCTGTGGTGACCAAACACAGAAATCCTTGCTTGTTGGACCCAGAAAGACATCGTCTACTTGGGTCAGCAATCCTTCTCCTCCTAAAAAGTGCAGCCTGAGCCTCTCTGGGAAAGATTAATGACCATTGATCCCCGGCACGAGCCACCAGAGCAGCAGACTACGGTTTTCCTCTATTCCCTATGAGCAGTAAAACCCTCATTACACACTCTCTGAGTCTTTAGGTTAAACCTCTGTCCAGTCTGAAACAAGCTCAAGGTCAGTGGCTGGTCTTTGTCTCAGTTTGGTTTTGGTCAGCGATGCCTACTAATGAGGCTGACGTCTGCTTCGTGATGCTTTTTTGTTTTGTTTTTACAAGTAGAGAGTCCTTAAAGTCTGAGTGTTATGTTGACAACATATTTGCAAGGTGAAAAATTACAGTATGAAAATGCAATGTGAGAAGGGCGGGTCTATTGATGACCGGCAGAAACGGCAGTATAAACTACAGTTTTTAAAGCTAACGAGAAGAAAGAGACGCTTGGTTTTGTCCCGCGGACAACCCTCACTTACAGATGAATCAGGAAGACGGCATAATCATCTGCATATGCAGAGAACTTCTCCGTTTCTTCTGCGTTCTCTATGACCTTTCTAATCACATGACCCTTTCAAAAGCAAAAGGGGAAGCGGGTCACCGCCGGTACGACGGCAAAGCTGCAAATTACCACTGGGCAGGAATATTCCTGGTGTAATCAGCTGCCACTCTTTCTGATTCTGCAGGTAACTGTCTGACTTCTGCCCCAAATACAGACTTTGATGTTGAGAGACGAGTTGAAACCTGATTAAAAATGTAACAGCGACGGACTGGTGTCAATGTGGGTATGCAGAAATAATGTGACTTTTGAAAGTGTTCAGTTTGACGGTGACTGACTTGTTTTTCCTAGCTATCACACAAGCACAGGCTTATTACTGGAGAAACGTTAGTTTGATGTTTACTGACGTCTTTCTTTAAATTGGTAGTAGGTTAAAGAAAATATTTGTGTTCGTGATTCACTGACTAGTTTTTTTGTTAAATCAAATAAATTGAAAAATTAAGGCCTGCAATATGAACATCCAATAAAGGCTTTAATAATAATAATAATAATAATAATAATAATAATAATAATAATAATAATAATAATAATAATAATAATAATAATAATAATAATAATAATAATAATAATAATAATAATAATAATAATAATAATAATAATAATAATTATAATAATAATAATAATAATAATAATAAAATCTCTTATTTCTTCCACAATGAGGACATTTACACTGTTAGTCTTTGCAACTGACACAGGCTACCACAGGAGGTGCCATTGCATGGTTGCAATTAGGGATATGTGGTT
>NC_024307.1:11642785-11647619 GCF_000523025.1 Cynoglossus semilaevis
GTTTGTCCAGGAAGGGTCAACACCATGTGCTGAACCTATCAATTTGAAAACCATTATGGAAACTGCTGCTGAATGAGCATGACCTTCATGCCCTTAGATAGTATTGCATGAGTAGCCATTTCAATTCAATTCAGTCAAGTAAAAAAAGAGCTGTCTAACGAATCTGCCGTGAAACTTTTGATCCAGAGTTTACCTGGAATCTAGAAATGGAGTTGACCTTAGGTTTTAACTGAACGGGAGATGAGTTAAAAAAAAATGAGCGAAGCACATGAGAATTTCACTGAACATGGTTAAAAATATATATGACATTCACACAAGTACGAACAAATGTAGCGAACAGGCCCAGTTGGCTTTAAAGTGCCAGGGAAGCACTGAGGCGTCACAGTGACGGCTGCGCTCAAAACCAGGGGATAAAAGGGACACATCAATAAAGGTTGGTTGTAAAGTTGATATCCCACTTGTACGTTTCTACCAAGAAACATGAAAGCAACAACATCTTCACGGCTGGCTGATGATGTCAGCAGAGGACGTAAACACACGGCGTCAACAGGAGGCACCCACGGACGGTTACAGACGGCTGATTTAACAGCAGCGCAGCCTCGTTAACACGTATGCCAGAAATCAGTGGTGGAAAACCATACACACGTGTAGAAGATACAGGATGAGGACATTCTTTAGCATATTCCCAACATTCCCAACGTTCCAAACGTTCCTGTGGCAGCTTGGAATCTTTCTCTCTGGAAGGAGATCTCATAAATGAATGTTTTTCCTACTGTGACTTTTCGCAGTCGTTCACTTTTAATTCTAATTTGTTCTAATGCAGGGGAGTCAAACACATGGCCCACGGACCAAAACTGGCTCAAAAGGGGAATTAATCCGGTCCACTTCATGAACTTTGAAAATGAATAAGCAAATACATATGCACAAATGTTGAAATATCACTGAAAATGAATAAGCAAAAACATCTCCCCCCCATTGCCTTCCGTTTCCGTAACTCTCTCTATGAAATCTGACACGAAATACATATGCACAAATGTTGAAATATTAGTAGGAATATGTTAGAAAATGAGTGACGTCTGATTATCCAGCCTATTAAAACTGATTATACCTCTACAGAAGTGTAGGAGTGGACAACTGGACTGATGAAAAGACTTCACAGACACATTGATTCAATTTCAAGTGTACTAGTTGTACACAGCTAGTTTTACGTTATGGCATTCACCCACCATTGGACCAAGAGTTTACCTGGCAGCGAGCCAGCGTTACAAAAACCCACTCGTGGTTTTCTTTTATGCTCCGATACATCACTGGTCTGTATTGACTCTGTGGGTGCTGTCAAGTCAAACAGTCCGACGCTGCCGAGTAAACCATGTAGTGCTTTCACATACAGTATGTCCGTATGCTCATAAATTGACCCACAGTGCTGACAGCGCTGATCTGGAACCAGTAATGGAGCATGGATGAAGGAGCTGCACATAAACGCAGCATGAGGAAACATGCTGTCACAGCAGCTCCGTCATTAGGACGCCAAATAACAGAATGCTCCGATGGACACTAATCATTCAACATCAACTGCATCTCAATTAACCGATAACATCTGCTCAGGCAGCCGGGCTGGTGATTGGCCATATGTTTTGCGATCTTAAAGTGGAGATGATGAAGGATAAATGGACGAGTGACAGTCTGGTGCCAAAGTGAGGGAAAAGTAACGGAAATGATCAAACGCCATCAATCCTGAAGATCTCGTTTCAGTCAAAGGCTTCTACGTGACTTTGAAGGCTTAGGTAATTAAAGAGGATTTTGTTTTTTAGCATATGGGGTAAGACTTTGTTAGGAAAAAGTTTCTATTTGGTTTGGGATGTAAAAACAGTGGAAAAACCCCTTTAAATATAAGCTAAATACTGTATGTTTACAATGAAGCTACAATTATAGCAATCACAGTTTTAAGTAGTAGTACTGTAGTATTCTATGTAATGTACGAGTACATCGGAAATTACAAAAGAAGGAGTTGCATTAATTGACCTAAATATTTAAATACATTAAGAGACAAAAAGCACAAGTAAAAAATAAAATGAACAAACCTTTAACCAACAGACCTTTAATGTTTATGTATATGACTAAGATATTAGTGTTTATATTATTTTTAATTCAATCTAATGTTTGCATTTTAAAGTGACTTTTACATTTTACACTGATTTTGAAATTTTATTTTATTACATTTGACGTTTGTTTGTAGATTTTTTCTTCAAGTTTAAACCTATTTTCAACTTTTACATAAAGTTAACTTTCATTTTTTCTTCTTTTTTCAACTTTTACATAAAGTTAACTTTTTTGTACTTAATGATTAAAATATCACGTTTTTGTTTGGGTACTACGTGCACTACATTTTTTTAGCGTCTTAGAAATATTAACTCTTTCACTTCATATTGCCATTCTTCTCTCGTCAGCTGCTCTGCTGTCGTCCTCCACGGTCGATCACTGATGGATTTCCCATGTGCTCTATTTATTGTTACATGTCACCTGACATTTCTACACTCGGAGTCTCCAGCTGGGAATTCCACACAGGCATCGGTGTCACTCATACAAGAATCAGACACAGTCCACCTCCATATAATTGCAATAGTTCACACTGTTGTCCCAGGTTAATGAGCAAACATTTGAGCTCAGAGTGAGGACCCTCCCCTCCTTAAACAGGACAAACAGGGCCTGTCAGCACAGCTTTACAGCGCCTCATATGTAACACCAAATAAGCCCGGCTGCTCGTAGGAGCCGCAGCTCCGACGGGGCTTCTTCATCCGTAGCTCAACAATTTTCTGCTCCTCTGGGAGCCTTTGCATCAATTCAATTTATTTCCGTAAATGGACCAATTCATCAGGGAAATTTGGTGTGTCATTTGTGGTTTTCATCAAGCCATGCTTTCCTCTGCGTTTCTTTTTTTCTTCTCCCGCAAATACAAATGGATTAAACATTTATGCAGACATCTTGAACCTACACTGGCGTCAGCAGGAGAGGTCATTGTGTGCTGACAGCATGAAGTCCACGGGCGCCTCGTGTTTGTGGGGCAGTGTAATAATTAGTACATTCAGGTGTTTACTGCTCACCTACTGCGAGCTGGAATTGATTGTTGTGTTAGAAGGGAAATTGCATTTAGTGACATTTTCAAATGAGTTTGCATTGGATTTAGCCAATGAGGAGATAAGGAGGAAAATCAGTGAAAAGATTAGAGGGAGAGCATGTCGGAATATTTAGTTAGTTTTGGTAAACATCTACGTTGCTGCCTTTCAATATATTAATAACTTTTTTTGGGGGGGTTTCCATTGAAAAGAACAGGTTTGTAGGAATAATAATGTTTTAAATAAAATTAAGTTAAGTTTTGAGGCAATAGTGAATATGTTGGCTTGACGTACCGTCTATAAAAGAGGGGCACAGTAAAAAAAAGTTTGGGAACCAATGATTTAAACTAAGGCACCAAAAGGAGGACAGCTTAGAGTGGCTAATTGCTACAAAACTGCAAACATCTTAGCGTTAGCCAGGAAGGATGCTAATGATATTGACGAAGTATCTCATAAATCTTTTACAGTATAAACTGTACTTTGACAAGCTTCGTATATTTCTAGGCTAGATTCTGTATCTGAAGGTATTTCATTCATAGCCTTTAGCTAATTTGGCCATACTTTGGTCAACATTTGGAAGTTTGTTATACGCATTCACATTTTCTAATGACCACATCTTTAACTTCCTGTATATTGAAGTCCACATTTAACTTGAAGTTAGAAGCAAAAGTCATAGATAGTTCTTTCCCTTCATTGAGCGGCCGCGGCTCTCCATCCTCCAGACCTCTCTGTGAGATACGCCCCCACTTCATCGGCCCACACTGACAGGCCTGTGTCTTCTCCGTGACACCTCACAACCTTTATTTCCATCAGGACAGTACCGGTACTGCTGATCTGTGTGTGCTGCCACCGACCTTACCCCGTGACATGCAGGCAGAGTGTTGCCATGGTGACGCCTCAGCTGCAGCTGGGACCATCATCTCAGGTGACATCTGTTGCATCAGGATGGTGAAGTCTAATCTGTGGAAGGAAATCATGGAGTGTATCTAAGAGTGGTTTCCAGGTCAGTTTAAAGAGGCAGATCTCATTCATTAACATTGAATACCTGAAGAACAATGAGGGAATGAATACTTTGAGCTCTTTAACTGCAGCCATGTTTTTTAGATAGTTATATTTGGGCTAACTGCAATATCGTCTATTGCTGTTTTTTTGGGGGAAACCTGTACATTTAATTTGCTTTTGTTGTTGCTTCTTTGGATTTAGACTTTTAAACGTCACCAACTAAGACCATCTAACACTATCTTGCTAACTGTTACATTTCTTTGTCCATTTAATCTGGAATCCCGCTACAGTATATCAAATGAATCTTTGAAAGTTATATCTGGATATTTTGGTCTCTTCAACTACTGCATCTTTCTAGGATTGTTTTGTCCTAACTATCTTTAGGCTAAGTCTGTAGGCTACGTTTTAGCATGTTTATGCTAACTTTATTGATAAATTGGCACTGTTGCCTCCCACGCCCTCCCCACACAACATCTATCTGATCTTTTCTGGGCTCCTCCCGTTTCTCCTCATACCTGGCGGCTCCATCTCCAACATCCCATAAACAGTGACTCCTCTGTCTCCTCAGCACATCTGCAGGTCACCCCCTAATCTGTTCACTTCTAGATCTGTCCATCATAATCAAGCCCACCTGGAGCCTCAACACCTTTTCCTCAGTCTCCTCTACAACGGCCACCGTCTCGCCGCCAATCATCATAGCAGGACTCACTACAATCTGC
>NC_024307.1:11647693-11649407 GCF_000523025.1 Cynoglossus semilaevis
CCACAATCCGCACACCGTCTTCCCTCCTGCCCCCAGGTCCTCCTGCCACACAGCAACACTGGCACCAACCTCCGCCCATTCATTCTCCCCCGTTATCATTCACAACCCTAGAACCATGTCAGGTAGATCTGACATTTATTGTTGCCGCCACAGCGACCTTTGAAAGGCGTTCTTCCTGGTTGTTTGTGCAGATGCTCTTTATCAGAGGATAATGAAAAACAGAATGTCATCTGGTAGCAGCTGCTAATGCTAAGTGGCAGTGATTTGTAAAAGTGGCATCAGAGCAGGGGAGATGTCACAAAACATCCGCCTCAAAATCACGGAAGGGTTAAGTCGCTGAGGTGCGTGCTAACACCTTCTGTGTGTGTGTGTGTGTGTGTATGCTGAGGTGCGTGCTAACACCTTCTCTGTGAGTGTGTGTGTGTGTGTGTGTGTGTGTGTATACAGCATGTAAAATGAAACTCCTGACTCGTCCAGTCAAGCACAAACAGGTGAGGTCAGATTATTATCAAAGCTGCTGATCCAGAAAGTTGATCCAGTGTTCTGCATACGCTCGGGGGGGAAGACACTGACAGTTCAAGGCCTTTGAGTCTGCAAGAAAACAGGGAGCTGGGTGGAAATGCATTTGCAAGCACTGGAATTATTAACATTTAGGTATGCTTACAAGACAGTATTAAATCAAAGTAAGCGAAAAACGGAGCAAAGAAAGAAGTGGCCGAAGCAGTGCTGCGTATAGATGGAAGCCCACATCCACACTTTTATTCACTCATTTACAATTCAAGGCACTACAGGAAGCAGGCAGCCCCAGGCTGCAGCTTGACCCTCCCTGCCTTCTGTGGAGAGCGAAGAGGAGTCAGAGGAAGAAAGTGGAGCCTCTGGGCCAGAGCACTGAATCCATCTGGCCTTGACATGCGGTTGATCAGGAAGATTGTTAGTGACAGGATTTTGACACCACTGAGGAGCGCGTTTTAAACTGGTGTTAGCGAAGCGGCGGCTAAGAGTAAAGAAAGTGCCGGACGCTGACACGATCACTCTGAGGAGTTTTAGCCAAACTTCACCATCTGGTGAAGATGATCGGTGGAAAGAAGAGAAAAATACAAACCACACTTCTATAAAACTAAAAAGATATCTGGACTACAGAACCTTTTCAAACAAGCAAAGAAAACTTAACAGACGTAATTATATCGATGAACAAATACATTCAGAGGTTGGTGGGTTTCAGATTTGAGGCTATATGCCACTCTACAACTGTGGTAAACTAGAAACGTTTCTGACTTTTTTGTTGCAGATTTATCACTAAATTAAAGATTTTAGTTTTTATTGCACTTTTAAAGGCGTATCAGTTTTTCTTGGTATTGCGTTTGCTCTTGTATCGTCACAGGCGTCTGCTAAGTTGTTGACAGTGAAGCGAGACAGTGGTGTGTGATCTTGAGTACAAAAAAAGTATAAAGTACTAGCTGATATATAAACTGCAGAGTCGTTGAATAACAAAAACAAACCTTCAAATAAGTCCAAATTTTACAGTTTGAAAATGATTGGCCACAACAACAAAGGATTCTTTTTCAAGAGTGTCCAACAATGTTAACGTCTCTGTCAAAGACTTACATTTGGCGAATTCTGTCTCAGCGTGACGTCTCCAACATACTGTCCTGTTACTTCTGCATCAGGGAATTCTCAGTGTAATCAGATGTGATTTTAAAACTATTTCTTCCTG
>NC_024307.1:11649507-11667798 GCF_000523025.1 Cynoglossus semilaevis
CGAGTCAAAGTTTGCCCACGCCTGGTCTAATCCTTCATTTTTCACCCACCTGTGTTTGCCCCTCTCTGCCCTCCCAAATGTCCCACAGGGGTAAATGAATTTTCTGAATCTGAATTTGCTGCAGCTGTGGGCAAAAATGATGAAGATGACAGGAAGGGGTTTCCCCACAGTTTCCTACGGAGGCGCTGCGCTGCTGCAGTAATGAGGGTCAGCCTTTAATGATGGAGGTGAAAGGAGCCCCTCCTCAGACCCTGGTAGGACTGGCCTTTCTCCACTGAGCTGACATTTGTACAGAATATATGTCAGAAAGTCGGTGTAACTCAACGGCTAATATAACACTCATCTTAGACTTTATTATTCAGGTCAAGGCGCTCACACCGGGAACTTATTAAACCGTTTTTTTACCTTGTAGACTTTTTTTTTTATCTTTCTAGAGAAAAAGAAATGATCTTAAACTGTGATCTGAAATGATTATTATCCAATGCTCTTTTACTTCACAGCTTATATTTCCTTTTTTGCTTCAGGTAACGTTTTGGGCTTTTAAATTTTTTAATTTTTAACCAGTTTCAGATTGGGGTTCCAGTGGTGGGAAATGGGAAAAATGGCTTGAGCAGGGAATACAATCTGGCCTTTAAAGGTTCTCAGTTTGGTCGTCGACTGCGGCACTTCTCAAATAGTGGGGCGGGTCCTCCAGGGGAGGGTGGTGCGAGGGGCTTCCAGTGGTATATGGCACGCTGGACATCAGTGTACCACTGCTGTAATGCTTGATTTATAACAAGCCTCCAGTCACTAGGTGGCAGCAACTCATACAGTGGTTTGTACAGATAAAAATATACACGTATTCAGGTTCTCAATAGTATTTCAATTTGCTGGGGTGTGGGTCGGAGCAGAGGGCGTGACAATATTTCTGTCCCAAAGGGGGGGCATGACAGAAAACAACTGAGAACCACTGGTCCACTGTGTCCTTCACTTTTGATTTCATATGCTGTTGTCATTTCAGCTGCTCTTCCTGTCTGCACCTCTGCAGCCGAATCAAATCCTGAAGCTTTGTGGAGTGAAGGTGTTTTGTGTTTTATTTCTTGTGTTTGTCTTTAAAAAAAAAAGCCTGATTTTGTGAAAACCTGCAGGAACTAAAGCAGTGGCAACTGAGAGGGAACTGAGTCAGAGTGAGACAGTCCAGCTCCACCGCTCCTTCAAGGCAGTTTGCTCGTGTGATGGATGAGAATTGAAAGAGGAATCAATAGAGATCACAGCTTAAATGAAGAGTGATTTTAATTGGCTTACTGTTATTGACATGTGCTTCCCTCGCTGGACTTTCTCCGAGTCGACCGCAGGGCCTGAGCTGTGGCTCCGGCAAATGGAGATGTGCTATTACTCAGCTGTCGGCCGACCGAGATGACGCCTAACCAGGGGTGACAATAGCAATTCAAATCGAGGCTTGTTAGGGGCAGTTTTTTATGAACCCCTCCCCCCTCGTCTGCCCGGGGGGACAAGCATTGACAGTGACTGTGGAGAAATAGATGTTTACAGTTGTCATGTCAAAGTGTCAAATATTCACAGACACATATTGGATGTACTAAAGTGTACAAAATAGACGGACACACACACATAACCAACTTATTTTATCTTGTAAATTTTTATATTTAATTTAATTTTAAAATTGTATTATCTGTTTATCTATTTTTTCTTTTTTATAATTTTTTTAACCTATTTCCAAATCAGATTTCAGTTGGACTTTTTTTCCCTGCTGTTGAAGTCTGTTGTTGGTTGTCGATATGTTTTGGGTTCTTAACCTTCGTAGCAAATGTTTGACGGTTTAACAATAAAATCACAACTAAAGAAAAAAACCAAAAACAAAACAAAACCCAAAACATAAAAACCTTAAACTCTTCCCACATGTTTTTTCAAGGCATTGTTTTACTTACTTTCTGGTGAATTTTTCTTCAACTAAGATTCAACTCAGTAACGAGTAAGAAAGTCACGTTAATCAAGTCAATAATTGTATAGTTTTGTCCAAATAAATATCAGTGTACAGATAATTTGTCTCATTTCAACTGAAAACATTTCAACCAAAACATGTTAATGACTTGAATAATTTACCATTAGGAACACAATCATTTTAGAAAGATGTATTAACATGTCTGCTATACACATGCGTGTGTGTCTCTGGATAAATGACTGATAATTAACATATATTTAAGACAGTTAAGAAGTAGATTATCTCTACTGAAATGATAAGTACGATGAATCAACGTCAAACCTTAGAGCAGATTAAAATTCTTCTCAGTAGTTTCTTGAGATTATAGACGATCTCTTTGACAGGCTAGAGTTTCCCGTGGATCCTAATGAATTCTGGGAATATGCTGATGGGTTTCATATTTTTGCATAAAAAGACGGCAGCTTCAAGACTTTGGAAAACACCCCACACTTGCACATTCATATCCGCAGTTTGATGCCGTCGTTAATATTTTGAACTCACGGCTACTTTATAGATTGTTAATGTTAATGATCGTGGATCTAAATCTCAATTACTGTTTATATGTCGGGGAAAAAACTATTTGTTTTCGTTTGTCAGTAACATTAGCATAGTTCTGCGGTTATGCGGATCACATTAGCCTACTGTAAAAACACAGAGGTGTGTTTTCTCCTCGTAGTCTTCAGACAAATATGTCTACGTCACGGAAGGAGGTGAAGTATGAAACGAGTTAAGGATCAAAGGTGGACAGAGCAACTAAAATGATCCAGAAATGTATTACAGCAGTTTTAATGCTGTGAATCTTTGAGTTAGAAATGTAATAATTAAGTTCTGTGTGTGAACTGACCCCACCCCTCCCCCACTTTTGTCTCTTTTATTTTAGTCTTATTTTTAATGACCTTTTAAAAAAATGTGAATTACACCTGTATGACTGAATGTCCCTCTTCTTCTAGGCTGTGTTAAAGGTTGGTCCCACTCCTCCCCCACCAATATCTTCTTCTGTTTTATGTGTTGAAAATGTAAATATGAGGTCATGTTATAATTGCCTTTCATTATTCTCCTGTAAAAAGAACGTTTTAATTAAATTGACTTTCATTATTCTCCTGTAAAATAACGTTTTAATCCCTTAATGACAGACGGTTTTATTCAAGCTGAAAATGAACTGACTGTGAGCTGATCCCACACATCAGCAGCCATCTTTCTCTGAAAGTTAATGGCAGCTGGCACTCCTCATATTCAATTACTGCCATCCTTCGGGTCTGTCTACTGTTGCTAACTGTTTCTGACCACCAAAAAAAGACGGAAAAAAGTAAGAAAATAGAGCGCAGCATCGCAGCAGACCGTCGCAAGCCCTTTAAAATAACTGTGTAACATTCATGTGACTGAGAGAAAAGTCCTCCTAATTTCTCTGTCCATCACTAATAATACGAGTGTGAATAAAAATGAAAACGAGTGTCTGACGACTCCTCTTCTGTGCCTCCATCTCCTGACAAATATCTGAACGTCACAAACAACTAAAGAATCAGAATCATCTGAATTGCGGCCGTAACAGTTCCCACGCGTGCACAGTCAGCGGCGGAGATTAAAACACACAGAGAACCCTCTCCTCTTATTGCATTAGAGCTGCATGAAGAGTCTGCTTCAATAATACATAGTCACCCATGCACACACTCTCAGCACCACGACAAGTCCAGTGGACCTGAACAACGGTATCACATAAAAAAGTCACACGTTCCAGATCAGGTTTTTTTCAATCAACAGACAGCGACCCCTAGCCCTGAAGATGGTGCTAACGGCAGGTATTCAGAATAATCTTTGCTTAAAACATAGGTGGGGGTTTGCGGAGCTTATGGTAGCTAACAGTCTAACGGCTAACAAGTCTGAAGTCATTGTGTCAAAGTTAAACAACTCAGATATACTATTTTACTCTGGGCACCTTCTTTTGGAATTAAGACCAGTACTTCTCAAATAGTGGGGCGGGCCCCCCAGAGGGGGCGCGGTGAGGAGGGGAGGCATGAGGGGCTTCCAATGGGATATGGCCCGCTAGACATAAGTATACCACTGCTGAGATGTATGAATGATAACAAGCCACCAGCCACTAGGTGGCAGCAACTCATACAGTGGTTTGTACAGATAAAAATAAAAAATAGGTTAATGTCAGGGGGGGGGGTGGGGGAGGGGGGGGGGGGGGGGGGGGGGGCGTGACAGAAAATAATTGAGAACCACTGCCATAGAAAGAATGACAGATGATCAAAAAAATTATCCTTTTTTGACAATATGCAAAATCATAGTTCTTCATCTTTTCATTTGAGGTGTTTTTTGTGCATATTTACTTAATTTGCAGATGAAAACATTTGCAACAATGTACCAATTACACCGTACGCTGACGATGCAGCCATTTATTGCTTATCTCCATCTCCAGAACGAAGGTTCATTTATGTTGTAGATAGTTTTATATTGTGAAATACTGTCATTTTATGTTGTAATTTGTTTCAACGTTGACTCCCCTTAATGGAAAAAGCATTAGTTAACATTTTAGTTCAATAACTTCTTGTGTAAATGGATAAACACCTGTGTTGTACCAGAAAAAAAAAATGTTTCTCAAACTTTTCTCAGTTGGGCTCTCCTCCAGTCCCTTTGATTTGCCCTCGTTTACATCGTGAATGTGAACACACAAATTTAGATGCAGCTTTTGTTGAAAGTAATCTTTAGTCACACACAGGTAGCCACAATCCTGTGCCGTGGTTATCCCGGGACACGTCAAACAGCCGTTGCATGTTCCCGACTGGGGAAAACAAATTGATTTGGAAGGAGATGGAAACATGCGTCGCACTGATTAATGAAACACAAGTTGGGGAAATTTGACTTTTAAATTAAAGCAAAGCTGCTGTTATTCTTTTTTTTCTTCCTCTGTTGAGGTGACAGAGAATCATTAACGCTCTGAATCATTTATCACCTGTGAGTCTAGCTGAGCTTATACAGTGAATATATGGCACCTACTGTGGTATATATGGATAAAAATAAGACCTCAGCAAGAAATCAGCCCATAATCTCTGGTGTCTGAGCCGAAAGTGGAGTTTGATTTTGTGTCTTCGGTGGGAGGGGGGCGGCGGTGGGAGGTGAGGGGAAGAGGGAGAGTGGGAGTGATGGTCAGAGAGGAAAAGACTTATCTTCCTGCAGTATCGGTGCTATTGTTAAACCTCCTAAATCACCTGCTTTCAGTGGAGAAAACCCAATGAAAGGCCGTGAGATTTTCTTATTTCATTTTTTAATACCTTCACGTCACATTCAGCCAGGACTGCTCTACTCTAATCCTTTGGCTCCATATCTTATCCATGCACAATATGTTAATGTCTCTCACTGAATAGACGGTTTGCTGGACAGACTTGGCAGACAGGGCTTGCAACTATTTCAGAAAAGACAGATGTACCAACAAAAAAAAAAAATGTACCAGCGCTGAATCCCTGTCGATGCCACCATAAATACGTGTATTCACGAGCTGAAAAACAAAGGATTAGATTCGCCCACTGAATGAAAAAGCATGACGCACGACGTAGGACGAACTGTTTATTGTCTCAGCCTCGACATAAAAAGATGTTTTTATACATTTGAAGTATTTGGAACGCAGTATAGACTGATAATGATCTGTTCCTCTGTCCCACAGTGCCGTACTTAGCCTACTTATCCAATTCAGATAAAAAACAACTCATCATTTGATGTGGAGGATGCTGCTGCAGCTGGTCTGGTCCTCATTAGGACCCTTATTATTTTGTAGCTTAAAGCTAATTCTTTTGTTTTTACTGTATTTTTTGATGCCAAATATTGTACCGAGCTGCAAAAACACTTTGGAGTTGCGAGGCAAAAATAAAAGCGTAGACAGGAAGAAAACGTATCCACCTGGATATCAAATTGAAGTTTGGCAAACATTGGTTTCAAAGAGCAGCAGACAAAAGGCTGTCGTCTACATTCTGTTCACAGACCCCCGGTGTCTCAATATTGAATAACCCCTGAGCTATTATGATGCTTTTGTATGCAACGCATGATTTATTACTGCACCTTCTGTTGTGCCGTGAGTGACTCCAAAGACAACAAAACAATACGACTGCTTTTGTTTCGTCTCCTATTCATCAGGAATTTTATCAGCGATGAAACTGATTAATTTGCGGCGTCTTCCCAACTTGGAGCTGTGGGCAATTTGACATTTTCTCATCTTGATGCTGACGCCCCCACAGAGTCAGTCATTTGAACTCCAAAAAAAGGCTGTTCACACACATCCATTTGTATTGTGTGTGTGTGTGTGTGTAATATTTCATACATGTGTAAATGTCATGAAAACAGCCCACCAAGCCAGATGTTGTTTACTGTGTGGAGTGCGACAGCGTCACGCGCCTGCCCGCCACTCAAGCGACGGCCTCTGTGACTGACTTCGAAAGTTGACAACATCAAAGCCGATCGCTGCTTTTCTTTTCATCAACTGTGCGTTTGATTGATTAGGAGGGATTTCGTTTGTGTTGCCAAAAGTTCAGCGGTTGTTCTTACCCAGAGAAGCGGAGGGGAATACATTTGAATGTATTTGCACTTAAAGAAAAAATAAGAAGACCCGTGGACATCTTCGGCTGGGCTTCTCTAAGAGACGAGATAAAAATAACGTCTGGTTTCCAGTCTGGTGACGAGCAGCTCCTAAGGAAAGAAACAAAAAAAGCTTTCGACAGACTTTTGATGTAAGAGGAGTGAGAGATGTGGCTCAGAGGAAACTATCTGATGATTGACTTTTCAGTTACAACGTTAACAAGCACCTGTCATCTTCAACCAGAATGCCTTGTCTGCAAACGTAGTAAACACACAGTGTTGTACTATATTAGTTCAGTATACAATGTCCAGTTGTATAGTTCGTACTCTGTAATCAACTTGACTGCATTTAAAAACATACAACTAAGCCCAACAATCTGGCTCGGGGGCCAATTGTAGAACATAAAATACTTCTTTAATTTTTTCCATTTAAGCAGTTAGTTGGTAAACTTTTTTTTTTCATCTTGTAAACTTGGGCACATTTTATTAAACCCTGTTTATTTTACTGAAAATACATTTAAAAAATGATTAAATATTTGGTCAAAAAATGTGACCAATGAAAAAAAAGGTCCTTTTTCATTTTTGCCATTTAAGCAGTTTGTTGGTAAACTTTTTTTTCATCATCTAAACTTGGGCAGATTTGATTAAACCCTGTATTATTTTGCCGAAAATACATGAAAAATGCTTAAATATTTGGTTAGAAAAAAAGTACCACTGAAAAAAAAAGTCCTTTTGTGCCTTTAATGAACCGGTTTAAATGCAGCAGACTTGTCCGTCACGTCATTATAATCTTCACTCTAGTTTCCAGTAATTTTACATAATTAAATCTGGCTCCCCTTGAAAAAGGATTTGGACAACCTTGAGCTGAATCAAGCCCTTCTTTATTGATTTTGAAAAAAAAAATAAATATTTTTTTAAAATTAAATATAATTACTTCTCCCTTTAAAAGGCGTGTGGGGACAACTGCTAACATCTTGAACAGGGGTCAAATCAGACTACCACTGAATATATGGTATGTTATTGGATTATGAACGTTGCATAATGAAATAATGAAATGAAAACGCCAACTAGAAGCCAAGTTTAAGGCTGACCCTCAGCCAGCGTCCACCAATTAGACCTAAAAGCATTACCTCAACTATTTCTAAGGGTTTTTCTGTTTTCTGGGCAGGTTTTCGTTTCAGTTTCTTTTTATTCTATCAAATAACCCCCCTCCCATAAAGGATTACACAACCTTCAGATCAGTGTGTGATATCTTTCTTTGTTGTGGAACATTGTTTATGCCCCACACACAGATGTAATGTTAGCAGGAGCTCATCTCCACAGGATCAAGGAAAAAAAGAAAAGAAAAAGGCTTTTACATTGTCCAGCCTGGGTTTGTGACCCATCCATCTACTCCAGAGAGAGAATGAAGGAACGAAACATATTTCAGAGGTTTGAATTTTTATTGCCCTTGTCTCAGAGTCATCAGTGATGAGCGGAGGAGGATTGGGGAGAGAGCAGCCGTCTGGCTGGCTGACGGGAGCACACCCATATGCTGCTGTCATGTTCTCTGCTAATTAGGATTAATGGCAGTCATGACACTGTCGTACTCCTTCGGCTCATTCAACCACTCTGGGTTCCACTTAATGTTCTGCCATCTCCCCTCCCTCTCCCCCCCCTCTCGTTTTCTTTCTTCTACATAAAAAGAAAAGCTTGTGTTTCAGAGAATTCTGGACAGTTTTCTTTCAAGGTCAGCCAACACGTTTGTGGTTTTCCCAGACCTTCCATCGTTTGATGTTTTTTTTTTTGTCTTTTTGTTCTGACATCAATGGCAAAGTGTTTGCTGCATTACACTGGGTTTTTCACACATTTCTTTCTAAAGCTCAGGGCCTTGATGTCGACTTATGTGGAGTGAAGCTGTTCGCGGTTCACCTTGTGCCAGAAGTGCCCAACTTTCAGGCCTTTCATTTGTTAAGGGACGTGGTTGTAGCTGTGGCTAAAACACTATTAATTAAAAATTATAAAACGGTTCTTAAAAGCTGCAGTCTGGTTAACAATAATCAAACAAAAACTTCTCAGAGAAACAAATTTACGTTTTCAAGATGTTTCAATTTATATAATAAATAAAATAGATTTAAAAGTGAACTCTCTGTGCTGGAGTCAGCTCCGTCTCAGGTTAATGACTGAAACCAGGTGTCTTCAGTCTGGGCTGTAATTGGTTCTCGGTTGTTGTCTCTACAGAAAGCCACAAAAACAAATGTTACAAATAAAAACCTGCTTTCTGAGCTTTTGTGGCGATTTTACGATTCTCTATTTGATGTAAATCTAAAACAGCAGCAAACTTTTTTACAATCCATATTTTAATGTTTGAAAATAAATTTTTTCTGGACTTTTATTTGTGTCTAGAGGCACGGAGGAGTGAATTAAGAGAGAATTTATAAGAAAAAAATTATAATAACAATAATATCTATAACACTATAATGAAGTATTCGTCTTGTTGTTATTATCTTATTGTTTGACTGTGGCCTTTTACCAAATGACCTGTACACTTTACTGGTCCATGACCCAGAGTTTGGAAACCTCTGCTATAACAAGTCCCAAGAACAGAACATAAAAAAAAAAATATATATAATTGTGATTGAATGACTTATATTAGAACACAGCAGTAGCTCTGACACATTTACCAAATGAATAAATGCTTAAACAAACCTCAGTGAAGGAACCAGGTGACTTGGTTACCAGGTGACCTGACACTTTGGTTAATTGTTATAAATGCTGGTGCAGGAGGCAGCGATGCTCTGAGTTGGTTCATGGTTTGGCAGAGAGCAATGGCGGCCGATGACATCATTAAAGAATCATTAAAGAAAAAAAGTTGGTTCAAAAGAATATAAATGTATTTACGCTGTAAAACCGAACATATTTAGTTAATGTGGACAGTGGACGTGTCCCACTGTACAAGAACATACAGTGGAAAAAAGGCCAGAAGTTCTAATCGAAGAAATTTAAGATTCACTTTTCATTCTGTCCTCTTCTCTGGGAGGATTTCTCCCTCACAGAGCGCCACCGGCACGGCCGTAACCTGATGAATACCTTTAAATATTCGAGTGGAGCAATTTCTGTTTCTCTCAATGAGAAATGTGTGGCATGGCCCGGGTGACTCACTTGGTCTAAGAGACAGAGAGATAAGTCTTTGAGCATGCAGTTAAAACACTGACAGCTCACGCTCTCCCTCTTTTACTGATCTGAGGTGAGGAAGAGGGAGAGGAGGAGAGGGGATGGGACAGAGAGACAGAGAGAGACAGAGAGAGACAGAGGGAGAGGGAGGGCTTGTTGTCCTGGTGTGGTGTTGCACAGCAAACGTCCTGCAGCTCATTCCTGTCTGATCACAGTGTGTGTTATGGTCTGTGAGTCAGGTCTGAGGTGAAGATGAGCTCCTGATGTGGAGGTTTACTGTACGTGTGAGCGAGGTGTAAAAGGTGACGTGTGCAAAAAGATTCATGTTTCCACTTTGTGCATAAAAACCCACGAGTGCCTCGACGCAGCGTCGAGTTCAGAAACACCAGAGGTAAAAGACGTTGGAGGAAACTTTAAAGGTACATTAGTGAGATAATGTTTTATTTAGCAGTGCTTTGTCATCCAGCTGAAAGAATGAAATGACAGTGGCTGCCATATTGAATATATTTGGTTGTTTTTGTATTAAATACACATAAGTTTGAATGAAAACCCAAAATATTTTCCTGGTGCATTCCAGGAGTAAAACTTGTGTAAAAGCATGGAATGATTTTTTTTTAGTGCTGTGAAACTCCTGGCTCCTGAAGAGGAGAGGAGGTTATGGTTTTTAGTGCTGTGAAACTCCTGGCTCCATGAAGAGGAGAGGAGGTTATGGAGTTGTCAGTGTGAAGTACTGGAGTTAGAGTGAAACAAAGATGCAGTATTAGTACAAAAGTATTTTCTCCTGAATTATTTCAATACCGAGTCACCCACAGACATTTATGCATCTCCACACACAGGTCAACTGGTGTTTTAGCTATTATTTTTAAAAATAAACAAAAACTTCTGTTTTCTCCCAGCTGTGGAGTCATTCTGATTTTTTACTGTAGGTGGAGCAACTCCATCCAATATATAATGAATGGATCATATATTGATTTTCCCTTGTTTTGCAGCTCCACTGAGGTGCCCTGGCGCCCCCCAGAGGTGGTGCACCTGACACTTTGAAAACCAAAGATCTAGATTATTG
Organism: Cynoglossus semilaevis; assembly: GCF_000523025.1. Lineage (NCBI taxonomy): Eukaryota > Metazoa > Chordata > Actinopteri > Pleuronectiformes > Cynoglossidae > Cynoglossus > Cynoglossus semilaevis. Next base: position 11,660,268 of record NC_024307.1, read on the forward strand.
TCTGGGGACCCATATTTTTAAAGTCACAAACCTTCGCGACCCAAGTCAATAGACATTATTCATAAACTTCGCAACATGACCCAAAAGAAAAGTCTTGTGACCCACCTGAGGGTCGCAACCCAGTCTTTGGGAAACAAAGATCTAGATGGCACATATTACATTATTGTTGTAACAGAGACTCGATGACAGGATGAGTTGAGGTTGGAAAAGTTCTTCAGACAGGACATATAGGACCTATACTGAGGCTATGGAACACTGTCATGGGTCAAAGGTCAAACCTTCATCCTACTCTGTGTCTCAATAACACGGAGCCCAGATTCAAATCCTGACTGGTAGCAGCTTCCTGCTTTTTTATATTCTTTCATCAGTATTGGTCAATATATGTTTCCTCGCCGCCTGCCTTAATGAAAATACGTTAAAGTTACAAAGTCCTGCATCACGGCTCACACTTCCATCAGCTGTGCAGCTTTTGACAGGAGCTCTCAGTGATTTCACATTAACACAGAGAACAGACTGCTTACTCACTAATTCAAATGTGGACATTGAGCAATGGCTGGTCAAGTTGAACTTGGCTTTTTCAGCACAAGTACACACACACACACACACACACGCACAAATGCAAATAAATAAATAAATAGAATAAAATGGAGGAGACCCCTGGCCCTCGCCCCGGCCTCTGTCACAAACGCTTCTCGTCGCCGGGCTCTCTGAGAGTCCCTCGAGTCGGTTGCCAGGCAACCACAGCTGCATTATTCAGCACAAGTACACACGAGAGAGAGCGAGAGAGAGAGAGTGAGAGAGCGGGAGAGGGAGAGGGAGAGGGGATACCTCCTTTTCTGTGGAGCGAAGGCAGTCACAACATCATCTGTGTGAGCTGATGTGCTGCTCTCTCTCTCTCTCTCTCTCTCTCTCTCTCTCTCTCATAGCCGTCCAGCCGTCACACTCTGCTCAGGTGGTAAGAGACACATTCTCAGCCAGTGGAGCGCAGGAGAAGGTTTGTCAGGTTACACATCAGGGGCTTCCACCAAAGCAGCAGGGATTTCTTTTTTCCGTTCTCCTTTTTCATTTCATCATAAAGACCTCGCTCAACAGAACATCACCTAAACACGTCCTTCTCCACTGTTCCAGGTCAAAGTTCGACCACGGAGGTCAGTCTGTGATAAAGGCTGACTGACTGACTGACTTTCTGGGAGAAATTAGACTAAAACTATGTCTTTCTCTAAAGACTGAGGAGTCTGAGTCTGTTCCAGTGAAAGTGCTTCGTTAGCCTCCCACCACATTTGCCCGTCAACTGACTACCGTCTTCAACTTGACGTTATTCTTCTACATAGACGGGAGGAAGAGGAGGAGGTGGTGGTGGTGGAGGAGGAGGAGGAGGAGGAGGAGGGGAAAGCAGAGGCAAACAAAACAAAAACAGAGAGGAAGAGGGAGATCCGTGAAGGAGGAGGAGGAGGAGGAGGAGGAGCAGGTGGAGAGCACAGTTTCAGCTCAAACACAAACACAAGGCTGAGGAGGAGAAAAGTGATGGCAGCTACAACTCGGGCACGACTGTGAGATGACATCAGGAGAGGAGACGTTCACAACGGGATCGGTGAACGAGAAGCTCGAGTTGGGAGGCGTGAGGCTCTCTGTGGATCCTGGGCTCCATCACAGCTGAAGGATGAGAGGAGTCGACTTTTACCTGAGCTGCCAGGGATGTCTGCGCACCGCGGAGAGGAGTCCCCCTCCAGAAGATCCAATGCTATGCTGCTCCTGATGCTGTGCAAGGTAAGTTTATCCAGGTCCTCCTCATAGTGTTTGGAATATTGTCAACAAATGTATAAATCTGACAGGAAGTCATTATTAATTATCATGTATTGGTTGATTTATATTTTCTCAGGTCTTTGTACTGAAGTCATTATTTCAGAATTTTAACGGGTTTATTCTGGGAGACGAGATCAAATGCGTTTGATATTTGTTCTGAGACCAGCATCCAAAAGTTAGAAAAAAAAATTACTACATATTTAAAATGTTTCATTGTGGCTTTGAATGTTCTTCACAAAATCAGAGAGAGATTCCACAGACGTTACAGTCGAGTCGTGGTTTCGGTCAAATTCATCCATTATTCTTTATTACATCTGTCTGGTTTGGAGCTGAAGTTTGAAAGACAAGAATGAGAAGGTTTGGACGTGTGTTTCGATGAGGTGGTGGAGATCATGGAGAGAGGCTGTGGAGCTACAGCCAGGCAGGAGGAAAACGGAGGTCTTTTTGAATGACATCAATGATGAGAAGGAGTGAAAAGTGGAGGTCAGTGTGAGGGAGAGGAGGAGTCGCAGGAGAGCCCAGAGAGAAGAAGCTACAAGAAGAATCTGTCACCTCACAGTCCAACTTTTTTACTTCGATAGGACTATTTCCTAGGATTTTCTTATTTACAGATCGCCGGTTACAATTTAGGAAAAATACCTTGTTATTATTTCCATTGTTTGGATAGTGATATAGAAATAGAGAGTAGTTCAATATAATCTTATAGGCAGTGAAAATGTCAAAAATAGCCACAAATTAACTTGAAAAAAAATGACGCATTTTTTCAAAAGGTTTTTTCTTATTGGTACTGCAGTGATAAATAATAGTCAAAAATGTAATAAAAATCCCTAAATGCCAAAACAACACAGAGAGACAGAGAGTTAGCCAGTAATATGTTGAAAAAATCCCTAAATGCCAAAACAACACAGAAGTTAGCCAGTAATATGTTGAAGCAAAAACTGTTGGTTGGTTAAAAGTTCAGTTGCTAAAAAAGAACCCGACTTGAAGTTGTGTAATAAATATATCTCTGTAAATAACTACGCCACACGTATCTAAAAGCAGGCCTCAAACTAGGTAGATCTAAGACGAAAATATAGAAAGTTAGCTTGCGGTTAGCTTATGCATGAGGAAAAATCTGGATAAAATACTAAGAATTAAACCCAGAAAATGCTAACGGCTAGGTGGAAATAGCTCAAAATGAGCTTAGTTTCTCTCTCCTCTTATCTCCCTTTTTTGTGACACAGCAGGCTCTTCAGACAGTTGTGTTTGGTGAGTGGGTGTGTGTTTTTGGCAGAATGGTTTTGGGTGGATTTTGTGCACAGTGGGTTGGTAGCTGTTTGCTGTGGTTCTGCTCTAAAACAATGCCAAAAGCGACTGTGGCTGTCAGACACTGTTAACATCTGGACCTGTTTATGCTCAGGATTATTCAAGTGACAAAAGCTTTTGCCCTGCTTTTTTTACCACCTTACCCCATTTTTTTTTCTTTCACCGTTGCGCTCGTGGCTAAAACAGTACGAGAGGAGAACCAGGTGTGATCTTGTGTTGTGGAAGAAAGAAAGAAAAAAAAAACAGCTCCCAAGGAAATGATGCTCATTGTATCCACAGTGTGTAGAAAAACTGTTGACCCAGAGAAACCTGAGTGTGTGAATTTATCAGTTTGAATCTCCTGCCGATTATCTACTGAGAAGGAGAAAGAAAAACAGGAGTGAGTGTTGGAATCATTGGAAATGAGCTCTTGAGTGACAACAGGGATCGATAGTGAGATAACTAAATCCTCTTTGCCTCAGAATAAGTTGGATGACTAATCAATAAGAGGTGGAGAAGAGGAAAGTGTCTACTGTGTCCTGGCGGGGTTAATAATCTCTTCATTCACTCTTTGACTGGAGTGGACCATAGGAAGTGAAGGACATCACTGAGTTTTGACTTTTAAAAATGGCCTTAATTGCAGTTCAGTTTCAAGGAAAATACATGATAAATCATGACATTAGCATCCAGCAGCCATCCATTATCTATTAGCCCATTTTCTTTTATTTGTTTCTTTTGAGCTATTCCAGAATACAGCTATTGTGTGGCTAACTTTTAGATATTTCTGAACATACTTTACCGATTCACTACATATTTTAAATGTTTTAAACCACATTTTGAGCCTCTGGTTGTGGGGTAAACATTTCATGGAAGAATTTTATGCTTAAAATGTTGCGAACCTTTACCTCCCTTTGGGCGGTGGTCAACTAATTTTGGCTAACATTCAGCATTGTCTCTGTATAGACAGTAATAGCTAACGTAGCATTATTCTCTGAAGTTTTTTAGCCAAATTTTAGCTGCAGGAAAATCCATGATGCCTTCACTGTCCTAGGAAAAAAATGAATTGCAGTACTCTCCTTGTAAACAAAACGACAACTGCTTGTGTTTATCTAAATTTATGTCACGTTTGACCAAGAGCTGCCTGGTCATGATGACCTTCAGACAAATGAAATGGCACGTTAGCAGCGACTGTTGTAAAATACTGAACATTTCATTACAGACAGACAATTTTGTGACAACTGGAAGAATGATTCGATTTGAGACCCCTGGTCCACACACACACACACACACACACACACCAGCACATACCAGAATAGCTTCTGTGGAAATTCCCCCATGAAACAAAACACCGGAGAGCCCAGAGACACTGGATGTTCAGATACTGGACGCCTTCCAGAAGGGTTTCAATGACAAACTGAGTGGCAGAAGTGTTTCCTCAGCACACACGTTTTGGCAGAGCCTGGACTCCCTCACTTAACCACCTCTCCCACCACCATCATCCGCCCTCCGTCTTCATCGCCGCCGTCCTCAGGCTCAATATCCCCTCGCCGCTTTTTTTTTTTTTTTTTTGCTGAGGGCTTGTTTATATCAGCAGAAAGCAGGCGACTTCATGCATGAGCTCACATCCACTGTGCGCGCACACACACACAGACTCTCGCACACACACACATACGTGCACTCAGGTTGTGGGGAAGCCCTGTTTACGGTGAACCCCAGGAGAAGCAATCAACGCCCGTTCTTACAGATCAAAGGAGGAGCAGGACGCACGCTCAGACCAGAGACCCCCGGGGGGTTCCAAATGTCCAGAGGACAATGCATGTCAATGAGCGGACCTGGACCTGTAATTCAGCTGACTGAAGAATGGGTCAGATAAAGGCTGCTTATATTCTGACTAACGAGACTGAACAGAAGGCCATGGGCTTTTACAACTCATTTACAGACATGAGAGTGAGGGTAAAAAGTAAAGCATTTAAATCTATAAGTGTTAATATCACCCTTTAAAGGTGAGGGTAAAAAAAAGGTGAGGGTAAAAATGTCAAATACAGAAGTGTAATATGTAATTCTCCCAAATGTAAACAGATTAAAAAAGTCAAATGTTCTCATTTGAGATATTTCCACCTGATGTTCCTGAGTGACATCACAGCGACGGCCTGTGTTCACGTTGTAGCTGTTTTACATCCACAACTGTGATACTTTTGCGTGTGTGTGTGTGGGGAGGGGGGGGGGTTGCATATGTGTGTGTAGCCCAGGTTGTGGTATTAGAAACAAACTGTTTCTTTTTAGCCAGAAGGCACAGCATTTTGTGCAAGTCTGCGTCCAAACACCTCCCCGGAGAAAAATGTTCCTTTTGCAGGTCAATGGTTTTTATACGCTGAATGGCAACAGTAAAACATGGAAGCTAACGCAGGGTAAAAATAAACTCTTCTCTTGGGGATCAGCTTCTTTTAATAAAAGATGTTTTCTTTTCTTAACCGTGCTGTTACCTCAGTGCACCCTGCTGTAGATCCAACACTCACTGTTGGTTGATGTTCATCAGGGATGAAACCAATGAATGAAATTGAAAATTCAAGTTTATGAGAATCTGTGCTACACTGTGTTAAATACTCATGAGAAAAACTCACGAGTTTTTTTGTCTTGAATTTTGTCTGTTTTTTTTACCGACAACTATTTTATGGCACATATTTTGTTGAGTAATGTTTTCGCTAACTTTTAACTTGTTTGCTGTTTGCTGTGTCCTAACTCAACTATTTTATGGCACATATTTTGTTGCGTAATGTTTTCGCTAACTTTTAACTTAAGTTTGCTGTGTTCTAACCATTTTATAACCTAAATAAATACATATATTCGACTTTTTGAATTTTTTATTGTCGATAGGTTTTCATTACATTATCTAGCTATATATACAGTATGTATAGATGGCTAACTTCAAGCTCCAAGTTCAATCTGTGAACAGTTAATTCATGATTTTTTTCAATAATTTTGAGTTATTTCCCTTCTACATTTTTGACACTCTTTTGTAATTCTTCACTATATTTAGAACAACTACATTTTGGCCAGTGTTTAGTGATTTGTGCTAACATTTGTTTTTTCAACATACCAATATGCCTACAGCTAACGACATTTCTCTGTATTTGCTATATTTTGTAAGTATTTTGCACCTAATTAAAATCCTGATTTGGGAGTTTTATTTTTTATGTCTGTTGGTTACTTTTGGCCTATTTTATTTTTTTTGTTTTCACATGGCTGGGTTTTACTACCGTAATGGCTACATTGATGTTAGCTGCATATGGGGTTAGCAACTATCTTGTTGCCAATGTGTCGTATTTTTGGTATTTTTTTTAAAACTCCATGGCAGCGTTAAAAAAAGTATTTTCCCAATTCCAGCTGCATTTACGGTACAACTGTCTCTTTACCAGTTTTAGCCAAATTTGAGTTTTCCTAAGGCAAAATGTTATCCACATTAGCGACTCTTGCTATCTAGCAAACTTTCACAAAAGTACTTCCTGTGTAAACTAACGACCTGTTTGTTAAAGAAAACACAGGAAACCAGTGTAAACTATTCAGTGACTACACAGTAGTCTAATAACAGAATATTTTATTACTCAGTAGATACATATAAATGTGTGTCCACTTGCAGTTAAAGAAGTCATGATCTGCAACCAAAGATTCTTCCTCTCATGTTTTATCCCTTTTGTGTAGAATTTAAACAAACGAACCCTGTTTGATTGAAACAGCAGTGGAGTGTTATCTATTTTTGATGCAAATCTTTTCCATAGCTCTGAATAAATCATGGCTTTACAGAGATTTACAGGCAGCAGTGTAACATGCGGCAGACCTTATTTACAGACGGGGTTTGTGGTTACTGTGTGTTTGTGGTGATTATGGAGGATTTCCACTAGATAATGGTTGATCACTTTTTTTTCTTTCATGCACAAACACACAGCCAGCGCCGCCTCGCTCTCACAACCACACAGACCCGACCGTGTCAGACACTGGCTCCTAATTCTCCTCATTAAACCACAGCCCATTCACACGTATCTTCCCTCTTATTGGTTCGTGAAAAATACACTACACAGAGGTAATGTCAGACCTTGTTGCAGAGTGTGTGTATTTAACATATAAAATATATATTGTACATCTATGGAGTTATATTTACATCCTTTATACCAGTTCTTAAAGGAGAATCTTGGCCCTGTGCTGTGAGGGTTTAACATTTCTTACACAGAAGTTTTTCAGTGAAAACACAAAAACGTTAAATTTCTGTTTAATGTTAATTAAAAATATATAGACTGTAAGATTTGAGGAGGTTCAGTTGTCCTTTTTGGAGATTTTTTAAAAAATAATTCTCCTTAGATTTTAACTATGGGTCTCAAACATACGGCCTGCGGCCCATAACCGGCCCGCTAGGGTGTTCAATTCGGCCGGCTTGATGAATTTTGAAAAT
>NC_024307.1:11667925-11720391 GCF_000523025.1 Cynoglossus semilaevis
CCCCTGATTTAGACCAAGTTGTTTTATGAATATTATCAAGAATTAAAGCCTGTTGTACGATTGGCCTGAAACAAAAGGCAGAATTTATTGTGTTAGTGGAATAAACGTGTTCTCAAGACTGCAAATGCTGCTGCTCCGTAACTTTGTTTTTCATTTTTCGTACACCTCGTGAAATTGTGCCAGAAACCACTACTCATCATCAGTTCCTGCTACCTGCCAACACAACAGTCAGAAAAAGGGACAATTGCAGTAACTAACTCAGTGATTTTCTGATCTGCTCACTTCCAGGTTAGTGTGAGACGAAAACTACACATTTTTCCGGGGAAAATGGTAAACACTGTCTACAGTGATGAGGAAAAGGAAATCGAAGACAAGGAAAGTAAAGAGGAATCCATCTTGGCCATGCTGGGCATCGTCGGCACCATCCTCAACCTGGTGGTCATCATCTTCGTCTACATCTACACCACCCTGTAGGCCTCGTTCGTCGTCCCTCTTTATCGTCTTCTGTCAGCAGACGGAGGAGAACTGTGCTGCGTCGTCACTGCTGCAGGAGTTTGACCGATGGGAAGATGACAGGAGGATGGAGGACGAGGTCGTTCCTCTCATGTTGTGAACCTGATCTGAGAGCGTTCCATATGGAATCACTTCCACTTTATTTTGGACATGGTGAACCAAGGAAAACTGTCCTTTTCTCCAGATCTGGTCTGTTATCCAGATCAACAGCAGAACTGTTGACTTGTACATAACTGCATGACGCCACGGAGAGACAACGTGCTGATGCAATGTTTAAAAAAAGGACTGCAGAAAAAACGAGGGGACTCTTGAAAAAACTTTTTCTGTTTTTGATAATAGGTGGCGATGTACAGGGAGAGTAAAAACGGATTTGAGCTGCTGTACATGATTTCTGATCAACAATAATCTCAGTAAAAAAAAAAAAACAACACATTTTAAGGAGCATTTTTCAACCGCATCACCTGAACATGGTTACATTCACTCAACTCTCTGACTTTTATTCCGTCTTTACTGAAAGTACCGGGGGGGCATTTTGTCAGTTTAAGTGCTAAGATGCCCCGTTAATTGATGCACTTGACTTTGTGCTTGACTTTGTATTAGTCATAGAGTAGAAAAGATGAATATGGTACAAAACAACTTGATTTCTCTCATCACTTTACCTTTCAAAGTTTATCAACGATGAAATATCTGTGTTCGTTTCTCCTCTGGAGCCACACGTGCAGATTTGTGGATTTGTGGATTTGTATCTGTGACCCTGTCATGCACATAGATCATTTATCAGACATGGATGCAGTTGTCAAGTTGCAAGTTGGGTTGTTGACCCACAACTATTTTCCTGGTTTAATTTTAACAATTTCCAACGGCATCTGGGCCATTGGTCTTTAAAGGATAAACTTTTTTTTTTTAGAATGTTGTGGTTCATCTGTTGCCAAAAGCTACTGCTACCTCTTGGTTATTTAGCTTTTGAATTGTTAATTTGAGCAAGCTACTGCTACCTCTTGGTTATTTAGTTATTTTTATTATTATTATTTACTATTTCATTTTTATTATTTTCTTATGGAATCTTCTTTCAAACTTTGGTTTTCTCAAATGGTTGTAAATTTTTGGACCACCGTCACAGTTGTCATCTATTTAGATCAATTCCTCAACCTTCCTTTCCCGTTAGTTGACTTTTGACACCTAGAGTTTACTGCTCTAACTTCACTCTGTGGACAGACGGCTGCGTCCATTTCTTGCTCATGGTCTGTGGTCAGTTTTATGGGCACATCATTTGAACATATATAAAAACCCATCCAATGCTGTAAATAGTGTTTCCTGGCGTGTAGAATGGTTCGTTTGGTTTCATCAGCCATTGATCTCAGTTTGTGCCAAACTGATTCCTACACTTGTGCACAATGACAGTTTGCCTTAAAACATGAGGAAATGGCTATTTCCACAGTGTATAAACGGTCAGGTTATTATTACCTTGTGAAAGACTTTAGTCCTTGTATATACATGTATTTCAAGACTAATGTCCTGTTGTTTTTACTGATGGAAGTCGATACTTGGTTTTATAACTGTACCCAGATCTCATCTTTAACAATGTACAAAACTGTGGGGGTTTCAAATAAAGTGAATTAAACTGAGTGGATTTGACCGTCATTTCCAGACCAGGAGTAGTTCAGTGATTAGTGAGGTGAGTAGTAACAGTAATAAGAGAGAGAATACAATTAAATAGACAATGTTAGATGCAATATTAAGAACTGGAAAAATCAACACTGAGTCAATCTGCAATTTTTTAAATACAAACAAAAACCCAGAATAAATAGAAGTCAATGAAAAGATGGGACTCATTTTCTTTAATTATAACATAACTAAACATAGAACATAAAACATGGATCAAGACATTTTTTGGTAAACAAAGTTTATTCAAACAGTCAAACAATATGATGCATAACATGACAATACACAAGGAATCAGGATCATTTTTTGTAGTTTTAAATCCACCAAGGAGAAACTTCATTTTTTGCAGCAAATTACGTCGTCTAAATCTTATGTCTTACAGACTAGTCCTTTCAGAAATCCAATTTGTTGATTTGCCGGCAGACCAGACTCTAGGAAAGCACTAATTTAGTCTCTTTAAATGAAATTAAATGAAGCCAGGTCATGTGACTGTGTTATTTGATTAACTTTTTATAAGTAGACCTTCAAATGTGATTGGCCTGTAACATGAAGATTGTGACTACTGCTTCAGGCCTAGACTGCTGGGGGAGCTCCCATGGTACGTCATCTACTCTGTCTGCCTTTATAGTTATTTTCTTCTAAAGATAATTTTATTCTCTAAATCCTTATGAATTAAACACAAAGAACCTTAATTTTCCTGAATCTAGCAGAGCGCTCTGCTCTGTTCCTATTCCTATAACTTTACCTCCATTCCTTATACTCAGTCTCTTCTTTTTTATTTGACTTATTTGATATGACTTCACCCTCTTCTGGTGGTATTGCCTCTCTTACTTTCCAGAGAATAAGATAAACTAAAGCTTAGTAAGCACAAAGGACGGCCTTATAACTGCACTCTGATTTGATAAAAAAGTGTTTCTATTTTAACCGTTACATCATCATTTTCATATAGTTTCTGTAGCTACAGTATCTGGACTCTTCTCATGATTTATTCACGCGGATGCTATAAGGTTTTTAAACTGATTGAACGGCCTCTGCTGTTTGACAAATGGAACGGACTTCATTTTTTTTCAGCTTGCAGTTTTGTTACAAAAACATGAAGTAGAAGTCATTTCATCCGGAGGTGTTTGCGTGTTTGGGGAAAATATTCGGTTTTAACGCAGCACAGCTCCAGCATCAGTGCACATGAGCTGTATTCATTAAAAACAATATACATCATTATTTATTTATTTTTAAAGCTCGCCTCCTCCAGCTCTGTGACTTCTGGAATGAAAATATCTGGGAGTCTGTTCTCTCGTCAGCCAGGAGATCTCCTTGAAAATCTATATTCTCCAGCATCTGACAGCTGTGTGAGATTACAGCGGAGCTGGATGAAGAAGATGGGCAGAGAAACCAAATCTTAAAGAGTCCACACTGTTACATCCTGTGAGGCATATCTCGCTGTCTCGCTGCTAATCAATCTGAAGGATGTGGAGAACGGGCCGAGGAGAGGACCGAGCTGCAGGACGGAGATGCAGGAACCCGATCGCTCTCCCCTCATTTATTTTTATTCTATCTGCTGTTGGTTTGTATCTCATAGGTCAAATATGTGTCAGAATAATTTCACAGTCCATTAAGAAATCCTAGTCACTGGAAACATACTGGAACAATCCTGTTGAAGGAGGAGAAAGGGAGACAGAGAGAAGCCGGGATCCATTAGTTTTCTCTAAGTAGAATAGATTAGGCAGTGAACCAAGAGGAAGCACAAGTGTTTTCTTTCCTAGTGTGTTTGTTTGTTGGTTTAGGATTTTCATTTCGCCAGCACGTGCAGCCATTTTTCCACAATGGTGCTCCAGCCTTTGAGGGATGAGGGACGATTGGTGAGCGATGTGCAGGAGATCGTGATGCGTCAAGCCCGAAGATTGTGCGTGCAGACGTTCCATCTCTATCTCACTGAGGTTTCACAGAAAAGCTGGTGAGCAGGCGATTAATCCATCCACCCAACACTTTACAGCCAACCAACAACACACAGTCCACACGCCTGGACGTGTCAGTCAGCAGCAGCAGCAGCAGCAGCAGCAGCAGCACAAACACAGCAGTTCGATGCAGTTGGTTTAAATAATAACCTAAAGTAGTTATGTTCACACAGGTTCAATGTGTGATTAAAAGATCATTTGTTTGTTTATTAAACATCAGTTGGTGGCACGAGGGTCAGGATTTCTACACGCCGATGTGTCCATGGGAAATACACCTAAAACCAAGGCGCTTCTTGAGGCCGCAAGCCAACAGTTGATGAACAGAAGTGCAGCACAAACAAAAATCCAAACGCTTCGCAAGTTGCTTTTATTCTTTTTTTCAAGAAACTCACTGTAAAAGTGGATGTAAATACTGAAACCCCGTGAAATTATGTTTATATAATTTTTACAATTCTTTATTACAGTATTATTTACCATATATTTTATTCTGAGAAGTGTTTTCACCTAAAAAGGACAAATACATAGACTGTTGCCGTGGGTTTCTTTTGCCAAACACTGCTTGACATGTACTCTCTCTCATTGGCTTGTTGAAGGGCATTGTGGGATATGTAGGACTCGACCTCTGATTCTAAATCATGTTGAGGGATGAATGAGGATGAATGCACCTTCTGGAATACACGGAGCGCAGCGGAGGTAAAGAGAGGAGGCTGCACCAGTACATGAAGATAAATTGAAATGTGTTGACTGACGACATCATGTGTGACCTCTGCTGCTTCTCTGTGACACACGTGTATGAAGAAAACCAGACCTGGGACGTATTGATTTCACAAAACCATCTGAGCTGGAGAAAAAGCAAACACTGCATCTATAACGTCCCAAACACCGTCATAGTCCAGTCTTCCCACTTCTCCCAACTCATCACCAAAGAGAGATATCTGGAAAGATTACACAACTCAAACTCTCTGGGGCAAGAAAAAAAAATCTCACATTCTTTTTGCCACGTTTGTTCATGAAAAAAAAATCTCACATTCTTTTTGCCAAGTTTGTTCATGCTCAGAGAGCATGTTCAGAGAAATAAATCCTGTGATCAAAATCCAGGAGGAAGCTTGAAAGCCATGACAAATCCTGATATAAATGTAAAATCTGAGAGAAAAAAAGTGTCAAAGTGTGAGGTTCAGCCTGACTTTAGCAGATTACAAATCTGTTTCTTCTTTGTCTTTTGTCACATTTGCATGGCAAGTGTTTCTGTCTGGAGAGCCGACTCTGCCAAGACGCCAGCTTCAGATCCCAACGGTTTGGGATTTTGGAAGGTTTTGGGTGGAAGGAGATCAACAACGTAGACGAGTTAGAAGTAGAATATTTTATTACTTTTCCTCTGCATGTCAACTAAAGATAAAGTTCTTGTTTCAAATGCTGTGGAGTATACTACATATTTTGTGATAATTTGTTTGACAAATAAATATAATGTCCGTACAACTTTGAGATAAATTATCTACATTATAATAAAAAATCCAGGTACTAAACCCTGATCAGGAGAGGAGGTAATGAGGAAAAAGTCATTAGTTTTCCCTCTCCCTCTCTCCTCACTGTGAGGAGGAACACAAACAGTTCTCATTCTCTGTCATTACATTTATATTATACATCATAAAACACATGAAAACATTACGCCCACACAGAAGAAATAACTCCTTTTCCTCCTCCTTTTAAACAGCGGAGACAGTTATATGGGGACAAATCTTCCAAGACATTTGTCTTGCATTCACATCATTCGCTCTCGTCTGGTCTTCCTCCGCTCGTGCAGGTTCAGAGTAAATGGTGAAAGCAGTTAGGATGAAGAGACCGGAGGACAATCCCTTCACCGGCTTCGTCCACTCACTCCTCCTGGGAGGACGCTTTATCATTTCCAAGACAGCTTAGAGATCTGATGTGTGCAGCAGATCCCAGGTTTCCCCTGGAGTCTTCTTCCAGATGGACATGCCTGAAACACATCATTTCTTTGGGTTGAGAGCATTAGACCTAATGCAAAGAAAAGATCCACGCACTTAAAGGCAGATTGGTTACAACCTCCGGCTCTTCACCCTTCAGAGAGGAGACACTTGATGTCCCTGAGGTCTGCGTCCAGACTAATGGACTACTACAGTCCCTGTCTCCATTTTTTCCTCCAGTCTTTACAGCTCTTGACCTTTCTCAATCCTCTGGCAGGTGATTGGTTGACCAGAGTAAAGATCCATGTTCTTATTTTTTAGCTGAGAATATCATTGATGGATTTAAGACTTTTTTTTTACTCTGACAGTACAGTTTCTGGAGTATTAATAATATTTTTTTAAAACTTTGTTAACCATTGTACTTTTACACACACATAAATACGCACTATAAAATCCATCCTGTGCATTTAATACGCAGTTGTTGTTGTTGTCTTCTTGTGGTTTCTATTTATGGAGCTCTACTGCACAACACTGCCCCATACAATTTCTAGTGGTACTGCAGTGTCATGCGTCACAGAACTGCAGAAAGACAATGTATTTGTACTTAGCATCGAGCATAAACTAAACTTTTTCATATTTATTCATATAAGTCAGACAGATAGGCATAAACTAAACTTTTTCATATTTATTTATTTATGGATTTTTGCGATCAGTTCTGTAGCTTAACTAAGTTTTTTTATTTTTTTTTACAATAAATATCGTCGGTCATAAGGCAATAATCTGTCATGAGTGATCAAACGGCCAAACTTGACTCAGTTCTCCAATTACCAGGAGAAACGGACTGCACTGGACACAGGAATTCTAATGACACAGTGAAAAACATGAAGTAAAAAAAACAGTGTCTGCATTAAATAAGACAGATCTTGTCAAGGAATTATTATATCGGACAGAGAAGAAACCACAGCAGTAATAAGGGGCGTGTTGGAGACTGGACGACTCAGCTCTCAGTGTCTGTCATCGCCGTCCAAACAAAGACTGCCGAGTTGATCGATAGAGTCTGGAGGCTTTTAGAGAAAACTAATTGTTATGTTTAAAAGTCTCCTCCTGAGCACAGCGTTCTTGTGGAAAACGACTGATTTACATCAAAATCATCCGTTAACTCTGTGCACTGGATCTCCAGTGTTAAACTACAAAGACCCACTGATCAGAAAGCACAATGACAGAAATAATCTCGGTGTGAAATCGATGCCTGCTAACTACTTAACACTGCAGTGGACAAGCTCAGCAGAATTGGGTTTTTGCTCTCACTGTACTTCTCACTTTGAGTCTGATTTGTGCCCAGGGGAGAGGAATGAATGACTCCCCAGCCAAATGATTAAGGTCGGGTAGAGTCGAGGTTTAGGCAGGGAAGAAAAAGGCACCTCTGACCAGATGCACACAGTCGTATTCACGGGTCTGAAACACCTGAGTGCACTTCAATCAGTCCGACTGTTGAGGTAGCACACACTCTCTGAATGTACACTCTCTCAGTCCTGCTGTTATAAGCAGATCTCTGCTGCATGGGGCATCTTATTTGGATGGTTTGCCACAACTTCTTTTGAAAATTAAGGACTATATAACCGATAACATGGTGAGTAAGACAAGGGATGACGTCAGGTGTTATTTTGCTGTTAGCAAGCAAGCTAAATTGCCCTTTAACTGTAAATAAAACAACATTTTCCAGACTATAAGTCACACTTTTTTTTCATCCTTTGGCTGGGTTTGCAACTTATACTCAGGTGCGACTTATATATTAAAATATATAATTTTGCACGTTTGTTATTTTCACACTGAGAGCCGCTAGAGGGCACTCTAGACTTGCTTACCAGTATCTGCTTCTCCTGTACCACTGAAAATTGACATGTTAGATGTTTTCACTATGACTGACTTACAGTATATGTTTTTTAGCAACTTAAAATTAACACTGATTTGATTACGCTGTTTTTTGTTGTTACTTTATTACACAACACTAACACACCAATGGAAGAACTGGAAAATGCTTTCATTCCATTTTTCATGCTTTAGACATTAACACAAATATGAATTAATGGTTCTAAATAAAAGCTAACACACATGTTTAAGGTTTTATTTAGCTAATGTCTTATCACCAAACTCTGATGACCTAAAGTCCTCACACTGAGAAGATAAATTTAGAACTAAGGAATAGCTGCTGGAGTGCAACTATGACCTTTCAGAGATATAAATCTCTAATTCTGTTCTCAGAAATGGAATTAAAAGCATTTTGCAGACTCGCAAATTATATTTGTCACACTTATTATCATTAGTTTTTTTTTTCTGCTACTGCAGAGGAGACTGTAGTCCCACTCAGGTCCACTTTAGTCTGGCACAGTCACCTTTAATGAGGTCAGAATCCTCACTGTGACAGTGTCTGCTGTTTGGACGTGAGCACCTTCAGCTGTGAGACTATAAAACAGATTGCATTGATTTGTCCTGCATTAAAGTCTGTGGCTGCTTCTGTCGTAAGGACGGGCACACAGGACACGGAGACAGACTAAACAGGCAGGAAGAGGATTTGCCCGGACAGAGGTTTTTATCTGAGTCCTTTCACAGCGGGACGAGTGTGGTTCATATAAGAGAGAGGACGAAAAATGTCCTCTGATGGAAGATTTATTCAGGGTCAGAATTTCATAGGGGACTTTGGGCAAAATGCTCTTGAAGTCTGAGGATTTGCCCTTCAGATTACTGGTACATTTACTAATTACTTCATTAATTAATGGACATCAACTAGAAATGTACACATTTAAACATTACCTGAAAACCTGATTGAAGCTAGTCACAAAAACATGGAATGTTTTAAAGGGAGAAAATATGGGAGATGAAGGGAGAAAAAGTTAGCCTACAGCTTCTGTTGGCTAATGTTTCTCTAAATTAAACTGAATAACTTAAAAAAAACCCTAAAACATATATAACATATAACTAGATATAATATACATTTTCTTTTAGCAAATAATGCTAACTTTTGGCCAAAATAAAATGTTTTGTACAATTTTAAATGCTAAAAGGTAACTTCAAGTTAGCCTTTGATTTACTTTTTCATCCACACTAAGAACAAAAGTGACAACCAAGGATAATTAAAAATACAAAAAGGACATTTGTAAAAAAAGAGAGTGAAAATGTTGCTAATTTTGCTTAGCATTACCTTTCTTAAAACAAAAACAAATTTAATATAAAAAAAAATCAAAGCAATTGTGCTAATTTGCCATTAAGAACCTTTGGTTGTATTCATAAAACTGCTAGATATAATTAAATCTGTAATTTATACATTGCAATGTAATCAATGTTATTAACCCCCTCCCCCCACAGTTGACAGAATAATAAAATAAAAAACAAACTCAGCTTTGTCATTTGAACGCACCCTTCCTTTAATTGCTATTACACTTGGCTGCATTACCGTAGAATTAGCTCGGGTTCCTAATATTCTGTCCAGCCTAATGTACTGTATGACATTTACCAGGATAAATCATATGAGGTCATCTCTTCACTTTTACTGTGACAGGCCCAACGACACAGCTTCAGGAAAATTTGTGAGCTGCTGACCTCTAGTTGACACAGAAGGTAACAGCAACGTATAAAAAGAGCACAGGATGTTTTTCATCTCGGTTAGGACAAGCGGAGAGCAGCCAGACACGACTGCTATGATGTTACTGTTTTTTTCTAGAACATTCAGTGGGAAGGTTCTCTGACGAAATTCTCCAGATGTTGCTGCTAGAAGTGTGTCGTTATGAAATTATCTGTATTCAAACTGCATTCATGTTCAGCAGAGACTGTTTGATTAAAACTCGTAGTAACCTACGAAAAACTCACATCCGTTAATCATAAGAAGGTGACTAGCAAGCTAACTGCTAATTCTGCTATTTTATTTGTAGCGAAATCACAAACTGATTGTACATTTTTTTATTGATATTTTCTACTTTTGCTGCATATTTTGACCATTTTGGCACGAACTTATAGTTCAGGATATTTTCTACTTTTGCTGCATATTTTGGATATATATTACATATTTTGCACTTTAACACTGTTTTGATTGTCGATTTTAACACAGTTGAGATTGTTCTAGAAATGTGTGGTTTATTTTTTCATGATTTATCACCTATTTGATACCAAAGCCTCTTAAGTTTCCACTACAGGGAGTTTACAGAAAAGTTTGCAATATTCTGAACATTTATTTCTTTAAGGCTTCAAACATTTTAAGGCCAACGTCATGAAAGTTGGCGCTCGCCAACGCTGTGCAGTTCACAATGGGAAATCAGGACAGCACATCAAGCATTCATGAGCTCCAGCTTTATGGAGCTTCACACATTAGCGCAGGCTGTAAATATGCCATCAAGGACCTGAGTAATTTCTTAATGAATCTACAAACAGATATGACCTTGTAATAGTGCCCACATCGCACCACACCACACCCACCACTTTTAATGTCGGCAGAAAATTAATAAATACAAATAAGAGTCCGACATGAAATACGACCTCTAGAGTTACTTACTTTCAACTGACTGCTCACTGGACTCACTCAGTGACAGAATTAGAGGAGACAATTATTCCATTAGCCCGGCTTCAGAACGCGTCACTCTACGGGGACGAATAGCTAATGGTTTGACACTTTGTGTTCACATGAATAATTCATCAGTGTTAATTGCAGCCATTCGAACCTCGACAAGAAACCATATTTAAACATTCGGTCATAGACACTGTATTTATGTGTGGATTTTCCAGCAGGGGGTTTACACACCAGACTCTGTTGTAGAGGATTATCTGCTATTGTGCTATTTGTCATTTAAAACTGATTTGAAGCAATAAGCTCCACAGTTTTAGGTAATTGGAATCTTCTAATGGTCTGCTAGCCATTAAATGTGCTTGGTGTATGATTTAGTGGTTCTTCTTTCATGCAGCGTTATATATTAATCATTAAATTCTGTTACGCAGATAAGAACACACACCAGACAAAAACACAGTAAAGAGGGTCCTCTAGTGGCGACATGTTAGAAAACCAAGTGCCTCCGCTGAAATCATTTTTATTCTTTCTTTGTCCTTCAAGGAGATCGAAAGGATAATACTGATAAAAACAGGGTAATGTAATGGTAGATGATGAGTTGTTAAGATTTTAATCAACACCTTGTACCACCGATTAGTTTTTAAAGTCGTTTTAGAGGTTGTAAAAGTACACTGGGATGTGTTTATTTGGGCTGTATAAATGGGATTGAATTGATTAGAATAATGCATAACTAATTTAATTTATTTCTTATTTCAATCATTGGTTCCTTTCCATGATTAAAAAAAAATCATCTTCTATAAGATGGAAAATAATTTCAGTTGTAGCACAAACAAATTATGAATGCAATTATTATTATAATTAATTATTTTAATACATATTAAATAAATAACTACACCAAATAACCTTACTAAATGACTTTGTTAAAAAATCCTTCTGAATGTATTATATTTCACATGGTATATTATTGTCCAATCTGATATTCTAGAAGCTCTGGTTGGTCAGTTATACCAAAGAGCTCCGACTGATGTTTAAAATATTTAAGAACAATCTATTTTGAGGCAAAACATACATTCCACACTGTTACAACTCAATATTTGCCTAAATTAATATTCAAAGTGCATTCTGCAAGGAAATATTTCTTTAAAAAACAGTCTACTCAAAGGCACTGCTAAGCTAAGCTAAGCTAAACTAAGCTAAGCTAAGCTATTCATACTAATGTTCTCAAGTCCTCTCTCTCTCTCAAACGTGTTTAGGTCTGGGTTTTAAATGCAGTTCTTTGTCATTTGTGTTGCGCTACTGCCACTTAGTGGTATTTTTCAATGCAGCACATCTGAACAACTTGGAAACAACTTATAAAATAAAGGTAAATATATAAATATACTATCCCTCTGGGTATTTAAAAAGATATGCACATTTATCTATTTTATATCTCTTACAGAATGATTACTTTATTCAACATTTTATTATTTAATGTTATTTCTTCTCTGCTACAAGGCTTCACAAACTGTAGTAACTGAAAACAACACCACCACTGCACAAAAGATGTATATGTTTAAATTGATAATAGATAATCAGGCTTTCTGAGCCCTTTTACCTTTCCAAAGGACACTGGCCTTGACGTTTAACCTTCACATAGTGGATCAAAGCTGCTTGAGAAAATGGCAGAAGAGCAACGATAGTCGTGTGTGTGTGTGTGTAAACAGACAAGGTTATTGACCTTTTCAGAAAAGGATCATTTAATACACACTGACAGCATTTGAGAGACCACTTACCATTCATCTGGTCAACATTAATCCCTCCAGTCAAACAGTGTCCCCAGACAGTAGCAGTGGCAGCATGGTAAAATAAAAAAAATCAATATGTCACTGCTGGAGATTCATATTTTAAGGAATGCAGCGGTGTCACAGCCCTAGATGCTGTACACCAATCCATTCATTTTAAACTACCTGTCTGTGGGTGGGTGTGCTGGAGTAGAGCTGGAGCCTGTGTCGTGATTGCAGGAGGAACAGCTGTGAAATAAATGCACATGAGTTGTGTTGCAACATGAGTGTGGAAGAATCAACTGGGTCACTGAAATATGTTCAGTTGGACCTCAGGGTGTTGGCCACTGCAAATCAGTAGTTTTAAAACAGTATCTACACAAATCTTCACTCTACCTGTGAAATTCTCTCAAAGTAGAACAAAAGTCCTTAATGTACTTTATGTGATTAAGATTTTCTGCGACTCACTGCAAATCAGTAGTTTTAAAACAGTTTCTACACAAATCTTCACTCTACCTTATTTAAAACACTAATTCCTTCACCACTGCTATTAATATGGAATTAAATTAATAAAATTTGTGAAATTCAAAGTAATCTACTTTGTGATTAAGATTTTCTGCGACTTATATTAGATTTTATAAACCGAAAATCCAAACAGAAAAATCAGGCCATATATATTCTAATAAAGGAGCGTGGTTACAGTCTATTGGTTGGGGCCTGTACGATGCTTTTTTAAAATCACCCAATGAACATTACACATGAATTCAGCTTATACACAGTGCAAATTTACTCAGTGAAATACTGTGTAATAACCTGTTGAATATCATAACAATTAAGTCTTTATGCAAACAAATAGGATGAATTTAATGGAAATGGCAAAGCATTGTGGGAAATTTGACAGAAAATTCTATAGAAACTTATGGGAACTCCCAAATTATAGACTATATTTTAATGAAGAAGGAAAAGAACATGCTGACTTTTTCAGATGTTTTAGCGGACTCAGTCAATCAAATA
Organism: Cynoglossus semilaevis; assembly: GCF_000523025.1. Classification (NCBI taxonomy): domain Eukaryota; kingdom Metazoa; phylum Chordata; class Actinopteri; order Pleuronectiformes; family Cynoglossidae; genus Cynoglossus; species Cynoglossus semilaevis. The sequence continues at coordinate 11,681,304 of NC_024307.1, forward strand.
TACAACCTTTTCTTAAGAAAAGGAATAACATGAAGCAATTCAAGAGATTCAAGACTTTTCTTAAGAAAAGGAATAACATGAAACATTTCAAGAGGGCTTCAGGGCAGAAGACATTTTTTATTTTTTTCCAAAAATAGTCAAGGGTTCACTTCACTTGAGCGAAACGAGACGAGTTGGGTTTTTCCTGACTAACCAAAGCTCTCCACACACAGACATGTTGGTACAGAGGCAGCAGTGATACAGGTTCACTCTGAGCTCTCGGCCACAGTCCTACAACCACACGTTTCATGCACCACTGCAGCAAACATGAGAAGTGCATACAGGAAACAGGCCTGACAGGGGTAAAAAGGAACAGTACCAGCAGTGGTGCACGCAACGGCTGCTCTCCTCCGTCTGAAGCCGCTTCATATTTGTCATATTAAATATGGAGCATTTACACTGCCTTCACAGCAGGCACACACACACACTCGGTCGTCTCCTTTCCTTTAAGTTTTCCACCTCAAGAGGAAACAAGAGACGTTCCCGACTTATCCCCCAGGCAGATTTATGCGATGATAGTAAGATGAGGGAGATAATCTGATGATGCTACATGTGGATCAATAAATTATCAGGTCAACTTGTAGTGGAATACATTTACATGTAGATGAGATTACAGCCAGGAGATATAAGGTCATTAGTGACCCGTGCTGCTTCCTCCAGACATCATCACGCGGTCGTTTTCTAACCCGTTCACCCGGCTCTTTGCTGTGACTGTGAGAACAAATGCACAGAAACCACGTTGATTGATGTGATAAATCACAGAGAGGCAACAGGGAAGGTGCTGAGCATTGTGTAAAAAAAAAAAAAAAAAGGGCTACAGAGTAGTTTCAGTTACTGCACCGAGGAGACCTCGAAGTGCTGATAAATGTTGCAGTGTTTAAGGTTGAGGGATTCTTAATTAAAGGCTAAGTAGCGTGGCCTCTGCTCACCAACATCAGAAGGAAATCCTCCAACGATTAACACACGCACAGACACACACACACACACACACACACTGCAAAACTCTGTCTCGTCCAGTGTGAAGCTCCGGCCCTTGGAGGGTGTTTTATGTCCACAAATAAAACACATTGTTATGTGCGATCATAAAGCAATGTGGAAGGGGACTCCTATTTTTATGTGGATCTGTTACAAAGTACAAAGACGATCTCAGATATAAGCAACAACCTAAAGACCTGAGTTTGTGTCTTTCAGCACTTACCACAACAGATCATTGTCCCCCGTCCCGTCCTAGATCTCATCTCCTCTACTGTGAATAGTCACGACCTTCTTTTAAACCATTTCCATACCTTTGTCATGTGCTCTATTTTCCCAGCAAATGTTTTAAATCATCTCCACTTCTGCACATCCACCAACCACGGTCAACAGTGTCTCTTTACCAGTGTTTCTTAAACTTTTTTTCTGGGGACCCAAAAAGTCACAAACCTTTGTGACCCAAGTCAATAGACATTCTTCATAAATCGCAAAACAAAGTTGTACTTCACCATTATTGAACATCAATGAGGATATTTTATTCTTGACTGAGTGATATCTGAACAAAAACAAAGAAGTATTAATCAAGTTTCAAACATAACCACAGGTGGAGCTTTTAAACTGGCAGCTATGTTGAGGTTGGATGCAGACAGCTGTTTGCGATGAACTCATGGGAAACATGATGAAACAAATAAATTAATTAAATAAATCGCTTGCGACCCACCTTAGGGCTGCGACCCAGTCTTTGGGAAACAATGCTCTTAACAATAATTTTCAATTCATTTGACCATCACCACTGTGAGCAATGACTGACTTGGAGCTCAACCCTGTGATGCCACCCTAATCCTGAACCCTCCTGCACCACCCTCATGTACTTTTCTGCCACTCTGTGCGCACCTAAGAACTCTCAAAGCAATGAATATAAAAAACAAATAATTTTTATATTAATAAAAATATGCACATACCTTTTAGGATATAGTTAAATCTGATAAATGTATTCACCTAATTTCACTGTAGAATTGTCCTATCTCACACTGCTACTGTACACCAAATCAGGATTAGCTCAAATCAGAAATCTTTACCAATATAAAATGACTTGGTTAATTCCTCATTTTCTCCTGTAGAATACAGTGTGGACTAAAAGACCAGAGAAACTGTCCTGCATTGTAGAGTGAAAGTAAAAAGATTGTACACAAAAGGAAGAAAGAAAAAAAAAAGCAGCGTGTGTGAAAACGTGGCCACGGTTCCACAGGGAAATCTGCAGAAAGAGAGGCTCGTGGGATGGATAAGTCCCCTGTCATCCAGATTCAGAGCACTCATGCAGCCCTGCAGATAAAAGCACATACAAACACATACACACATACACACACAAAGTCAGCCAAGAAGATCGAATGAAACCCTAGATGTGGTAAGACGTAGCAACAAGCATAGAATGAGTCATAAATGATGGAATAAACAGTGAAAAATGGTTCATTTCATTTTGATCATGATGATGAAACATGATTCGGTTTTATCTCCAGATTCGACCCCCGTACGACACCTGACAGGGCCGTGCATCAAGATCAGGCACAGCCTGTCATTTCATACTCGCACACGTTCAGTGGATGCTACAGTGTGTGACACTCTGTATGGCACATCTGTCACTCAAAACAAAGCCATAATGTCCTGCTGCCCCTGTACTGTAACAACATCACATCTCCAGGCAGCATGTCTGAAAAAAGAGACGGAGAGGAGGAGGGAAGGCAGAGTGTGGAGGCAGATGTGGAAAATGAGAAGTGAAAGGTTAGAGCCCGTGATGACTCAGCAGGGGGCACTCCGGACACTCTATGTCTCCTGTGTCATGAAATGGCTAATGTTCATGTTTTACAGCAGCTCCAAGGACTGAACGGTCTCCCTGAAGGCCCCACAGCTCTCAGCTGATGCTCAGGCTCTTTGTTTTTGTAATAAACCACAGGATAACTGGGACTCCAACCGGCAAAATATTATCATTTTGTTTGGTTTTGATTAATTAACATAAAAAACTCATTTTAGTAAAACATAGAACGTGCATGAATTTTCTTTAAATAGAAACTATTTGAACAGAATTTCACCAGCATACAGTGGAGTATTTGTAAGGATGTTGCCATCTGCCCGTGTTTTCCTTTCTTTTTTCTCAGATTTTTTTCAAGTGGTCAGACATTTTTGTAAAAAAAGATTTTCCTACTATAAGAAAATACACCTTTAGCTGACTGTAATTAAACTTAGATTGGTGGTTGATTTAATGATGATATGGAGTTGTGGATTAGACCAGTAGACTTCCCTGATGTTGCCACAGATGTACAGTCACACAGATCAGTGGGCGCTCGGCGCTATAGAACCTTTATTTTACGGTGCTGACACACGTTTCCTGAACTCTGGGATTTCTTGGTTAATATTCTTAAAATCATATACTATTACTTATTATACAACTTTATTCATTTCCTGAACTCAAACAAACTCCCGCAGGTTAAAAAATGGAAATACAAGCTCTGTTCTCTCTAGCAATTCTTACTTCATTTTTTTTAAAAAAAGCAGACTTTTTAATCAATCTTATATACTGTATGTATATTTCTCTGAATGAAGAAAAATAAAAATCAGCACCTAGTCTTCTTCGTTGGTATTCTGTGTCATACGGTTGTATAATATATAATAAAGTGGCCTAATATTGGCCTTGGTGGTCTAATAAAGTGGCCAGTAAGGTCAACCCATCTGCTCCAAGGTTGAACACGCTGTGCATTCAGAAGAAGGTCTTCTGGGTACCTTGATTTTAACAGGGCCGTTATTTGAGTTACTGTTGACTTTCTATCTTCTCACTCCGGTCACGTCACTCTGCCCTGATCTTAGCGACGACGAGGCATTTTGGAGCCACAGCATCAACGGTTAGTTTCTCTTCTCTTCCACACTCTGTGAGAAATCCATGCACAATCCCAGTGGATCAGTAATGTCTCACATATGATGCTAATACTTTTATAATGTCATGTCCAACAGGCCGTCTGACCTGTTACTTTTATTATTGTATTTCTGTAAAAAAGCATTTGTCAAACTTTTTTTTTGTCAAAACCAGAAACAAAAGCAGCCACTATTCGTCTCATATCCAGGCTTTGAAAAAACAAAAAACAAAAAACAAAAAAACAGACAGATAACAGATGAGACAAACGCCCCCCCCAAAAAAACAAAAACAACAACAACAACAACAACATAAGATTTAACATCAAAAGAAATGATCAAATCTGCGAGGTTGGAGAGAAAAAAAATCATTTTAAGTCACTCATTCACTGTAGAAAACAGTCTCTGGAGAGGATAATGATTTTGTGTGCTGCACACCACTCGTTTGAATTAAATTAATCTTACTGTCAGTGTGGATTTATAAAGTTGTCAGCAAATGTTTTAATCACAGTTTGTCTGATGAAACATTGCAGATGCAGATAGTTCTTTTTTTCCCCCATAGTTGGTAGGTTTTAACTTCTTCATCTAATCCACTCCTCCACCCTTTAATACATTATTAAAGCTAATCCACTTACGTGCCATACCTGACATGATATGTTTGATTATAAATGTGATTAAAAGTCATTTTAAAGCTAATACGATTGTGTATCAGGTGCATCAAGCCAGTCTCCAACAAAATGAACGCTGTTCTTTCTCAGACATTTCTCTACGGCTGCCAAATTAAATCCTTCTCCTATAAAATGTGACCTTGAACAGATGGTGAGGGTTACCTCCTCCTCAGAGTGGTAATATAAAGTAATATTGAACATATATAACTTTAAAAGGAGTTTAAAACACATGGAATTAACTTTGGAAGATTTGGTCAGAGAGAAATCACCTATTGTCCTTGAATGCAATACATGTTTTTGATACTGAGGGGTCGCAGTATAACAGTGTTGGTATGTATGTACGTATGTTGGTATGAATGTACAATGGTACATTCCTGTGAGTGCTACGGAGTAGGTGGTGTTGATCATGCACATATAGACACAACAATGGTACATTCCTGTGAGTGCTTTGAAGTAGGAATGCTTGAGGCAGAACATAAACAAAAACACATACACATACTAGTTAGATCAGTTTTTTTGTGCAGCGCCCCCTTCTGTATATAACCTAATTTTTAAAGCATTATTTTCATTGTCACAGAAAAGAAAATTATGAATTTGAAATTCAATTGCCTTGCTGCATCCTCAACTGGACTCGCCCCCCAGTTAGGGAACCACTGCTTGAGGAGCCAATACATAGTACAATTGTGTAAAAATCTAATCCGGCCGTGGCTGTGAGCATTTGCTGAGTTTGTATCAGTAAAATGACCCATGAAGTTTGTCTGGGTTAGAGTGAAAACTTTATTATTGCTATTAAGTCAGGATCAATTTTCATTATTTATGGTTTATCAGGGATGAGGGTCCAGTCGTAAACCCAAGACACATATATTGAGTCTTCATGAGAACAGCTACACATACGTGTGTGTGTGTCTCTTTGCACAAATGAAATGCAGAAGCACTGTCACAGCTTCTGTCTTGGTGCAGGTTTTAACAGTCACCGTCTCTGACACACTGACAGAAATGTTGGGCCAGTTCAGACACGGCTCTACTGGGCTGCCAAAAATAACTAGCACACGTGTTGTTTTCAACACGGACCTTTGGGAAACACAGTTGTACATGGTCTATTTGAATATTCCAACACTGCAGTAAAATTAATGAGAGATATTTCTAATAAAACAAACCAACAAAGAACATCAACACTACCACCAACACCCAGAACAACAGAAACCAAAATGACAGAAACCAGACAAGCTGAGGAGCACAGACTAAGTAGGTGGAGGCAGGTGCAGCTCGTCAAACACAGGTGAAACAGATTGGGCGAGGCAGGTGATCATGGCTGACAAACACAGAGGAGGTCAATTAGGAAAATGCAGGAGAGGAGAAACATGAGGGAATTGAAACACAGATCAAATAAATCCCAGGTTCAGTAGAGCACACTACTGAAACTAAAACTAACTAAACTAAATATTTAGTCCTACTAAGATACAGAAAAAAAGAATAGGTTCCAGATGGTGTTAAAAGTCTTGACTCTAAACATTGTTGGAGTCCAGGAGGAACATGGAATGGTGAGTTCTCTGATCCCAGAAGCCAGTGCTGTTTCCAGGGGTTTTCAGTTTATGACGTCCTTGATCTATGGCATTTCGTGGTTACGTCGCCATCTCCCATAAATTTGATAAGAAATATTGTTCCATCATTCTGATGACCGAAAAAACAATATCGAAATATTGTTCCATCATTCTGATGACCAAAAAAACAATATCAAGTTAAGAAACTCATCAACATGGACTTTATTATAAGATAATTAAACACTTTTTAGGCTCCCACGGGCCACGCAAAATGACTTAGAGGGCCACATTTGGTCCACGGGCCTTTAGTTTGACACAGATGTCCTAGATTATGACGTTAGCACTGTGTTAGCGTAGGTTAGTGACATTGTTACTTATATACAGAATGTGAGTTCAGACTTACTATGACAATTGAGTTCCAGCGTGCCTCAGTGCTGTGATACAGTAGGAGGCGCTAAGTTTCTATTGGAATTACTAAAAGAAAGGAGAAGAATTTATGTTTTATTTATACATTTTGAAAAAAAATGTAGTTGTTTTTTTATTTAGACTCAGTGAAGGATATGTTTGCGTACATACTGTGACTCTCACCCGCGTAGGTGTGTAATGCAAATCACCTGTGTGTGAGTAAAGAATCCAGGGTAACATGCTGGAACTCATTTCATGCAACATGGTCTGTTTGTTGGCAATTCAAAGTCAGCAGCCTGGGGAGAGACTCATTTGAAGAGCAGGAGGTTAAACTACAAAACACGTCTTTGACTGAGAAACTGAATCGTACTGTTCGGCTCTGTTCACTCCGACAGAAACCATTTGACTTTTGCAACAACTCAACGCAGACAAAAGACACTTCTCCTGGCAAAGTCAGTGAAAAGTGTAACTTGACAAAAGACTTGCTGCACAGGAGAACGTGAGTGTAGTGCAGATCTGTCACTGAGTCTCCATGCGGCAGTGTTTATGAAAGTGGAGAGACTCAGACTTTGTGGAGCTAAAAGTGAGAATAAAACATTATCCTTACGACTCACAAGACTCACACTGCCTAAAAGAACATGAAGGCCTGGTAATATGCTCCAAGCTGTCAGTTTGACCTTGACACATCACAACAGAAGATTTAACCTGCTGAGATTGGAAATCTATAGGGAATATGGATCACTGACGTGATGGGAGGGCTGTAACCCGTGGCTCCTGGGTCACATGCAGCCCTATGCAAAGGGTCCACGACGTTCTTGACCTATTGTGTTTCACGGTTACATCTCACATAAATTTCTTAAAGTCTTGTTCCATCTTTCTGACGTATGGCGTTAAAACGCAAGTGGAGCAAATTAATGTGGCGCTATATGCAGACGACAGCTTTGTTTACATTTGTTGGTTGTACATGAGACATTGGATTGTGCTACATTTGCCTTCTTTATTTGTGTTGTTTTATTGAGATTTTCCTCCCTTCATTATGGCTCAGGCTGTGAGTGAGTTTTTAGCTGTTTTTATTTCCTTGATTATGTTGCTACCACTGTATTAGCCTCGGTGAGTACTTATGTAGTGTACTGTATGAGTTCCGTCTTATGATGAAAATCAAGTTTGTTTGGGGCCATGTAGGTGTCTAATGTCTGATCTACAATAGACCATACGTACATTGTTATATTGGCATTCTCAGAACACACACACACACACACACACACACACACAGGTCAGTACTGTTTGCCTGGTATGAACTGCTAAAAGTCAAATGTTTGCATAAATCCACTTAGCACAGTGACATCACCACCACCAGGGCATTCAAGCTTGAAGGACTCGGAGCAAACAGACAGTTCAGGCATTTGTGTGTCTGTGTGACAAACAAAACCTGTTGTGTATTAATTCCCTCTCTTCTTCTTTTGTCATCGTGTCTCTCTGTTCACCTCAGATAATGATATCAAAAAAAGGACAAAGCAGTGGGTGCCAGGAAAAGTGAACATGAATGATAAGAGGACTTTTCAAAGTCAGGTTTATTTATAGTAACGAGTGGAGTCTCGGGTGGAGCCAAAATTAATCAGGTGATCACAGAAGTAGAGATTTGGGCGGGGGGGCGGTGGCTCATTTCCATTTATTTAAGATGGGAGAGAGACAGCACACGGAGGACGTGGGACGTCGGCCAGGGTGAAGATGTCATGAGTCTGGAATGAAATGGAAAAGAATCCATTTAAGACCGTATTAAACAGTCAGTGCAGGAGAAAATGGAGACACGTACACAGTAACTACAGCCGTAAAAGATAATAATAAGGATCAAATCTGGACTTTACCAAACGTGTCTGTGTGCATGCGAGTGAGTGTGTTTGTGTGTAAACACCATGACTCATTCTCCAAGCAACATTTTTTTTGCGTCCCTCCAGGAAATCTGCTGTTTGCGTTGGATCCATGTAAACATTCAGTCATCAGTGGTGGTGCAGCGTCAATATTCAGGTCAACAAACTAAAGTCCTGTTTACATCACCACCAAACACTGAATATAATAATAACACAGTTTTATCATTTACCGAGAGAAAAGCTATTATGTTTACTACTGGGGTGCATGTGACGCAGATCAGTCGTAGATACAAATCAGACGCCAACGTTCTGTGGAGTAGATCAATCGGTCGTCTTCGAGCCTTACATGACGTATCTTTGTGGTCGCCACCACATGTATACCATTTGATGATAAACATTGTGTTTCCCTTATCTTGTATCAACCGGGGTAATAACAGCTGAAGGTTAAATGGTCAGGGTCAACCAGCTGTGAATCTAAACAGGCTATGACCCTTGGCCCCAACACACACATAAAGCTACATGTAACAACATGGGCCTCAGGCTTCTCCAGCAGCTTTGACAGGTCTATCTTTGTCGAGATTTGAGGAGTGTTATTTTTTTCTTTCTCAGGTTTAACACCTCGCAAATGAACTGATTTTGAAATCAGAGTCAACGTCCAATTTCTAACCAAATTGACAGAGGAATTCCTAAGAATAACAATAGTACAGCTATAAAAATGAATATGGTTCCTTAATGTCAAAATAAAATGTTAGAAACATGCTTTGGTAAAAAAACAGAAAACAAAACAAAAACAAAGGATTGAGCAAAGTCATTCTGTGCCTTCACCTTTAAATTCTAATAAGCAATTGCACACTTTGGCCACATGGGGAAGACCTGAGTTGTCTTACAATCTTGTAGGTTGCCAAAGTCGAGAATCAAGAACATTCTTGATGTTTCACAGTGATTACAAATTAATTTAGTTACATCGACATTACCAATTCTAACTGATTGACTGACTGTCAGATTTGCTAACTGAAACACCACTTTGATTTTTGGTGGTGACATAACAAAATTTGTTGCCATAAGTTGGAATTTACATACAATTACATTTTACATATCGCAAAAGGTGTAGGAAAATGGCACCCAGTGTTTCCCATTCATTGCAGAGAATATGGCGCCCCACCTCTGTGTGGTTGAAGCATTACAGTATTATACAATAAAATTACATTACAATAAAACATAATTTCACCATCTTGAATCTCTTAAGCCCATCCCACAGCTCTACAGTCTCTGTCTAGTCCATGAGAGAGTGCGCTCATACAGGTTGAGCTACATTGTCTGCAGCTTTCCTGGCTGCATCTGGTGCAATCCAACCATAAATGGGATCAGTGTGCGTGTTCACCGTTTGTTGGGGAACAGTCTCCACTCAGCTCCCCCTCCTCCCCCACCACACGCTCCTAATATCCCACGGGAATCACAGTGGAACCTGTTGGCTGGAAAACCATTGCTTTGACATGGGATCAGTCACAGTGAACAGCCATGAAGACCATTTGAAAAGTTTGCTATTGAATTCTTTATTGTCCTCCACAATTTGATCTGACAAAATCGTGAATTTTAACACTGACAGCACTGCAAAATTTGGCGTATAACTGACGGATGCAAACAGAGTCGTCTCCTTTGTCGGAATGATGAAGACTTTCTTGATACGTTTTTACGGGGCTAGGGCATAGTGAACCGAGGACATCATTTCCTAGTAAACCAGTTGGTCCTTGGCATAAAAACAACCTCTAAGAAGCTTAGGATTGGTTCTGAAAACTAACAACAAAGTGACTACACAGACTTCATTCTGTTCTCTCGGCTCCTCAGAAATAACCAGGGATTCTAAGAAGCTCAGAAAAAGTCTTTAAATAGAAAGAGGAAACTCTGCAGTTCTAGTCAGTGTGAGGTTGACAGAACGGGCAGTTGATGTGAAAGGTTAATTAAATCTGGGTCTGTGAAGGGCAACAAAACATCTGCGTCACTACATGACACTTGGCAGCTGTGGCCGTCTGTGGCAGCCTGTCCTGTATGAGAGAGCAGCAGCGCCAACTGTTTACAGATTTGCTGGAATAGTGTTTGGGACACGGTCAGAGTCGGTGCCAATGAGCAAAATAACCCCAAATGTTATTTCGGCTTCTGCTGTGAAAACACATTTGTCAGTTTTAAGTAAAAAAAAAAGTGCAGTGGATTAGAATTGCTGACTCCCTCGCATCATTGCACTGGGTGACATGTTCATTCGTTACAATGAATAGGAGCGAGTTCTTTATTTCTGAGGCCGCAGCTGCAGACGTGATAATTTACTCCTGTCCTTGCTAATGTGTGACACAGAAGGTGAGAAACACACAGAAAACAGGACTAACAGCACATTTATTTTTAGTGCTTTATTAAGATTGATGGATGTGACTGAAGGCTAGGGACAGAAATAACATCCAGACGGAGATGTGAGGTTTGAAGGAAACAACTAATAATGAGAACTTCATTGATCTGACACTGGGGGAGTTGTTGTGCTAATGGCAGCGCTGCTGCAACAGGCTGTCCAATGGGAGGCGCCAAGTATGTGGTTCAACTAGGGCTCGAACTCAGGAGCTTCTCCATGTAGAGGGCAGGCAGATGTGTAAGCAGGTGTAATAACCACTACACTAGGGGACCACTAGTAGTACAGCTATAAAAATGAATATGGTTCCTTAATGTCAAAATGAAATGTCAGGACCATGCTTTGGTAAAACACAAACAAAAAAAACAAAACAAAATACAAAGTGAAAACAAGGCTCCAGCAAAATCATTCTATGTATTGTAAGTTGAAGCCAAAGTCGAGAATCAAGAACATTCTTGATGTTTCACAGTGATTTAGTAACATTTACCAATTCTAGTGCCTCAAATCTTAATCTAATGTAGCTCAAGTTTTCTTAGGCCTCCGAGCTTGTGCTACGAAACCCCTGTAGATGGTACAGAATGCGGCAGCTCACTTCAAATTCCAACACTTATCCTAGCCTACAGGGTACTTAATGGGTCTACTCCAATCTACTTTAGTACTCTGATAAAGGCTTACGTTACCCCACGACTTCTTTGCTTGTCTGGCCAGTGTTGTCTGGCGGTCCCAACACCTTGAAGACAATCCAGGCTCTTGTCAAGGATCGTTCCACGCTGGTGGAATGAGCCACCAGAACTGGGGACTCTCTGTTTATTTTCCGGAAAGCTCTTGAAGATCCCCAGCTATTCAGAGAGCAACTTAAAAAAAGGTCAAGTTTGTACATGTTCCCTTTAAGTTAGAAGTACACTCTGATGTGTCACACACAAACACACACAGGAAGGTACTCTGAGTCTCTGTGCTTCTCCTGTGGTGAAGCGGTGAAGGATGTGGCCACCGACGTAGCATTTCTATACAGCAAATACTGTAACTCTGGTACCAATGTGCTTTATCACATCTGACTGGCCAATAAAGCTGCTGTCACGGAAACAAAGCCACAGAGACCGGTGCAATTTTAAAGCCTGATATGGTTGAAATGCATTAATTTAGCCGGAGCAGATGTGGGGCGCAGATGCACAAGAAAAGGCTTATAGCCAACTACCTTGGTCGAGTGGAAAGGCAAAAGAAACCGGGCGCCGGGAGATGAAAGATGACGTCGATCAGGAAAGTCGCAGCAGGAGAAATGAAAGAACACTCTTGGAGTTTCTAAAGGGTCGCAGAGAAAGTTGAGACTGGCTGGTGTGGTGTAGTAAATGTGTCAAGACTGTGTCTCCGTGGGTTCCTCCTGGTCAAGCACAGAGGGAGACATGAATATTAATGATTTATGCTCAGCATTAATTATGAATCGATGTGTTGGCTTTCCATAAGCTGAGGGTGAATATTTGTCTGTGTGTACATGTTTGTACTGCTATACTGTAGGACCGGTGGTACTAATTGGGTTCATGAATAGGGAGAACTTTTTGGTTACTAAGGTAAGGCTAAGGAGTATGGGAATGTTTGGGTTCGTAGGTTGAGGCTCTACGAGTAAGGGGTAGGATTTTAGTTGATAGAAAAAGGGTTGTGGGTTTAAGAGGTACTGTTTCCACATTATTGGGTGTCAATTACATTTGGTTACCAATCACATTTATCGTATTTTCCAGACTATAAGTCGCACTGTATTCCATCCTTTGCCTGGGTTTGCGACTTATACTCCGGTGCAACTTATATATTAAAAATATATCATTTCACATGTTTGTTATTTTCACACTGACAGCCAGGAAAGGGCACTCTAGGCTTGTGTACCAGTATCTGCTGCTGCTTTACCACTGAAAATGTACAGGTTCGTTATTTTCGAAAACCTGTTTCATTAGTACTATTGGAATATTGTGAGCAAGTTAGACATTTAAAACTGTGAAAGCCACTAAATTTTAAATGATGTTTGTCTTTATGTTAAAGGTTTAAATGGTCTCCCTCTCCTCCATTAAATGATATTATCCACAGAAAAACACAGTAAAACTTTAAAAACCAGAGCACAAACCAGAGGAGAATCTGAAGAACTGGGACTACAAATATAGTCGGATGGTTGTTTTTGTTAGAGATACATATGAATGATATATTCATACATTCATATACTATACTACATACTGTATATGTTTTTTACTCCTTGTTGACTTGGCTACAGCTACACAACACTTACATTTTTACTTGTATTTGTTTTGTGTTGGTTTTCTATGACCTAACGTTTACAGTTTTTATAAAGAGTTTGTTAAAGATGAAAATGAGCTTTTGTGCTAGTCCTAGCATGTTGACAATTAGGCATAAAGCTAACATGTTTGTAGATAAAATGCAGATATTCTGTGAATAAACTGTGAATAGCTTTAGATATTCTATCTATCTGTCTAGTTAGCTGTGCAACTGCAACCTGCAGTGGAGATAGGTGTCCACCATTTACAGTCTATGCTTCTTCTGATTATCTAGAAAAAAAAAAGATAAAACAACACATACATCTGCAGACCTACAGTACACTCAGAGCTGCGTCCCATCTATTAGGCCAGGTTTGACATGAGTAATATAAGGAATAACTGTTTAAACCTGATTCTGTGTGTGTTGTATGTTGCATGAGGCTGCGCTGATATGTTGACAGTAGAGCATAAATTTCTATCTGCTTTCCATTTTTCTTTCCCAGGTTGCTTTATTGAAAATCCCCTCATTGGTTGCTTGATGCGTTGCTCTTTGATTGATTATGCGTAGATATTTCACAGCAATAATGTTATTCATAGATTCTGACATGAAGCCCTCCAAATGTCCAAAGTCCTCCCCAAGGTTGAGGCTATTTGGGATTAATCACAAACTATGTCCGATCTGCTCGGAAACCATACATGTGGAATAGACTGGAATTACATGAAAATCACATCAGCACAAACACATGGACTCCAGGCAGTGAAGGTCCTGGTGACAGAACACATCAGTCACACCGCACAGTTTTATTAATGTTGGACAAGCCAGCCCAGTAGGTGGCGAAACATTATTCAAACTCATTAACATCAACCTGGAGTATCCTAAGAGGACAAAACTCACTTTGATGCACAATGTATTGGAGCTTTTTTTAAAAAATTATATCAGAGCTGTGAAGCAGGGCAATAAACGATGAGCGCGTTTTGAACCGATGAGGATTTGTTTCAAAATCAAAACGTTGGCAGAAAAGACAGAGGAGAGCTTTTTAAGTGGGGATTTATGGAATCGCAGAGATACAGAACAAGCTTTATATGTCACATAAGTCCAAAATAAGTATTAAATGAATCCACGCAAATGCTTACTAGCTCGGCTGTATGCAAATGTGAAATTCTGCACGTGCGTTATATGCATTTTTTATTTGTTGTATTGGGAGTATTCCCTACTCCCTACTACCAATATAAGGAATTTCATATAGTGCAGTAGTCAAGGGTTAAAAAATGGTTTCGGACACTACTTTGGCGGGCAGGTAATAACGTAATTATTATTGCGGTTATAGACACAGTCACTGTGTTTTGATTTTCGGCCTGTTGAGTGATTGAGTTTGACATGAGTGGACTAGATCGATGTGCTGAACGCTGGTGGCTTTATTTCTAATGCTATAATGGTCAAACTTCTCGAAGCTGTTGGAGACGTCTGAGGGTTGTAGCTTAACCTTTTCGTCTTCAATATCAGACACCATTAAAACTTCTTTCTATGAACTCAGCTCTTCTTGGAACGTGAAAGACGTTTCGTTCCTCAACCGAGGAACTTCATCAGTTTCTGATCAGGGGATCGTGGTATATTGGAGCAACACAGTTGACTCGATGAAACTCTTGTATGAATGGCCAACACGATGCAAAATGTCTTTATAACAGACACTTATTACACAAAATAAATATACCTGGTACTAGACTCTGAAACTACGTGAAGGTCACGTGTGTGTTACAGAGCGTCTCTGGACCGTCCACTGTATGTAGAACCTGATGTCTGTCTCTTTGCTGATGACACTCTCCTATGAGTAATAGCTGCCTCTTTAACTCAACAGGCCTTGTTCATTCATACTGTGTCATTAGTGCTAGGTCATGGGTTTTCAATGAAGCCTTGAATAAGCTGAGCGCTGGAGGCTGTGAGTGAGATTTCAATTCCGTAAACTAAAATATCCATCTGACCACTTCTGGACCAGGAGCTCCAGCTCCCGCTGACTGCCTTAAAAGAGCGACAGGAGACGTCTTCGTCCATCGAGTTGCATTTTGACCTGAACAGCTCAGATGAGTTCAGTTTGTCTTGATTTTAAGTGAATTATTTATTTCCAGCAGGTGCTCATTTTTGACTCTATCATCTTTTGAAAGGTCAAGAGGAACAGCTGCAGTCAATCCCAGCTGACAAAGGGAGAAGGTCAGGGGTCATTGAAGGGCCAAATCGAACGCAATAATTTTAACCTTTTAATTGTCACAGTTTGATTCAATTAATCCTAATTGTTACCCAAGTCTGAAAGAAGCCCCTATAAACGACGGTCATTTTAGCATCAGGCTTTAGCTAATTTATTTTAATTATGTTTGTTTACAGCTTCCACCATAACAGTAAAATTTTAAAATACTTTGTACATAAAGCGATGTAACTTTACACTTGAAGTGTAACATTTTGTCAATAATGTTTATAACCTAAGAATTTGTGTTTAAATTGCAATTGTTGAGTAGAATAAAATGTACTAGAACACGGTGTAGAATATGTGTGTACTCAGTCACTCTATACAGTACTACAGTATAGACCTCTCTTTTTAAGGAGCCTTTTCTTTAATGCAGTAGAAGATATTTTCTTCCAGATGTTTGCAGAAATCTTTATAGGATTAGTAGTTTTTCGGGCATCCTCATGGGTTTGTCAAAGGTTCGCTGGGTATTTGTTTCTCAGAAAAACAAACTGTGACAGGAATGTTAATAGTGACAGAAAAAGACGCCGTAGAAAATCAGACACAACGTCCAGGGAGGTGCACAAGCTGGGCGGAACACTTCTTTTTTTTTTTGAGACATGGCCAGTTGCAAAAATGGAAATTTGATTTTTAGTAAGATGTAATAGTAATAAAATAAAAATGATGTTTTGTGACGCACTATATATATATATATATATATTAGAATCAGACAAGACTCAAAAAAGTGGGAACAGTTCTGGTTTCATCTGGTCAGCCTTTAAAAAAATAACATAAAAAATATGAATTGGGATTGACTGAACTGTCCAGTGCATTGTAATGTGTATATTTTTTCAACACTCAATGTTTGATTCTCCTCTTAATAATTTTCGGTCTAAAACCTTTGTTTTTCGATGATTCAGTCTCAGGCAGTGTTAACTTCCAGTGGTGCAAATGTAAATGACAATTATTTTTAAATATAATCCAAAGCTGTCCATAACCTTAGATGTCACCTCCTTATGAAATATGACATCAAATCTTCAAGGTCATTCAAGGCACATTCAGCAGCAGTTTCCATCCCTGCTATTTGTAGATTTATCCTGACGTTTTCATTTTATGTTCTTCTTAAACTTAAAGTTCCGATTGAGTGGATTCTGATTTTATTTGTTTGTTTATTTAAGACCAAGGCTGTTGACACTTTAAACTGTCAAAATGCTAATTTTGACAGGGGGATTTCTGTATACGTCAGATCACAGTCGTGGTCAGACAGAGAAAGATCCAAACTGGCGAGTTCTGAGAGCTGCAGCCAAAGGGGGAAAAAAATTGCATTCGTGTAAAATAGAACTTTCATTACAAACAGATTAGTGACCGAGAGACAAAGGAGTGGACATTTTAGTACGACAGTCCAGCAGCTACTTACATCCCCCTCTTTCTCTCGCGCGCTCTCCCTCCCTTCTCACTCTCTCACCGCCTCGCATCTTTCTCCTCATCATTTCACCGTCCGCTCCTCCTGCTCCTCCTCCTCCTCCCTCTTCTTTTTCTCCATTCCGCTCCATTCTCATCCTCCCTCTTCATCTCCTTCTCCGTCTCATTCTTCATCCTTCGACATGCTCCCCACGTAAAACTCCGACAACTTGCAAGTCAATATCCAGTGGATGTCGAGTCTGGGAGAAACAAACATCATCATCATCCTTTAACAACAACAAGAACATCAGCAGCAGCATCAGCAGCAGCAGCATCAGTGTCAGCAGCAGCAGCAGCGGCGGCGGAGGCAAGAAAAGACGCCTGACGCAAATGCTCAGTCTTGGAATAAAAAAGGCCAAAATTACGCACGTCTCCGTCCGGTGCTGAAGATCGAAGGAGAACTCAGAGCAGCAGAATGGATCTGTCATTCATGGCCGCGCAGGTGAGTCTTTTTTCCTCACTCATTGTTGGCTGTCCAAACTTTTTATAGTCATAAAGCTGTTGGTCAACATTCTGACCACTGACTCCATGGGCGTGGCACCGGTCAACAAGTTTGTTGTGTGCTTTGGATTCATCCCCCCCCCCCCCTCTCTTAGACACTGTCTTGAATGGATCAGTTATTGTTAACAATGGGAAACACGGATCATTTCAAAGTAATGCAAAGACTCCATCAATCTACGCTGTGTCTGATACAGAGTTAATAAAGTGTAAATGTGTATATGTTTATTATAGCTTTCTATTACGAGAATGTGGTTTAATACACTTCAGGAAATAATGGGCATTTTATTTATGACATTATTTTGTTTAGTTTGATAAATGGACATAATCTGTGGGTCTGACTTATTTGTAATGAAGCAGGAAATGTAGCCTAAAACACAAATAAATACATACAAATAAAAAAAATAAATACAGGGATGGAAATAATCATTCTACTTAGCTGAGTATATATATATATATATATATATATACAAGTGTGTTTGTGTTTTTGAATGTTATCATATCATATATCATCGTTTCATGTTTTTTTTAAAATAGATAGAATCATGTAATATTTAACTTTGACATATTGGACTGGAGTGTCCACTGATAAAAGGGTGAAAAATGATATATTATAATTATATTTTCATAGTTAGTACATGGACAGGTATGGACATGTCGCCACAGCAGATGCTGTCTTCATCGAGCTGAGAAAGAACCACGATTGTTGCCAAAAAGTCACATGAGTCAGATGATTACAGTATTATTTATTATTATTAGTCATTAGGGTATTAAGTGTATTAAGTGTTTTTTGTGTGTCGTCTTCCTTTCTTCTATTCTACATTTTCTTCCTTTTCATTGCCTGTTGCCACTGCTCGTGTTGCTCCGTCCCCCATGTTCTCCCCCCTCTAGTGTTACACCATACATTTTCACCCCCCCCCTTTACAGCGTCCATGAATCTCCTCGAGGGTCTCCTTCTTCTCCTCTCATCTGGCAGCTCCATCACCAAGATCCTTCGCTCGTTACGTCCCCTCTCTTTCCCCACCACCTCAAACCATCTCAACCTTAAACTTCATTATAAATTCCTAATCCATCCCATCAAGCTGTTCAATCCTTTTTAACTCTGGATACTCTCCTTGGAAATGCCAACAAATTCTTTTTTTTTTGTGCCGTGAAAAATTATTTATTTTCAATCAATTGTTCTAAAAAAATATAATTTATTTGCTGCAACTAATTAACCTCAGTTTGTTGATGCAACAATGACATGGAAAACATTTAAATACTCGTCCACTAGGTGGTAGTAAATGGATATAAAAACTAACAAATGAGAGAAACTCAGAGCCGTTGATCTGTGTGTCCTTCTTCAATTCCTGAGAGTATGTCAGCATGGTGTTCAACTCAACAGGCCATGGTTTAATATTGAGTCATATCATGATGTTTCATTATATGTACTTCTTGTGACTTTTCTGTTATAAGAAAGCTACATTGATTATTTTTATCAGTCAGTATTTGTCTTATAATTTGAGTTAGAACATGATGACAAATACCAAAACTTTTTTTTATAGAAAAATGTATAACTAAAAATTAATGAATCAGTTGATTGTTAGATATGGCCCTACATCCAAAAAACACATGTAATAATAATAATAATAATAATAATAATAACAACAACAATAATTGCCCGAAATTGCCCTTTTAAATCCCATCAATTTGCACTGCCGGATCTGCCCATCTATCTTTCTCTAGATTGAGTTTTCTTGCTCATTTCTTTTGTCTCTTTGAATTGATTGGTTTCCACTGAGCTTGTTGCCTATAGATCTTCTTTTGCAAATTGTCGTAGCTCCAATTTTGAACAGTTGCATTTGAAAAAGGAACAACCAATTGATTCTTTTCTCTGTAGAGGACGCGTGTTGTTGTGCATTGTTTTACAGCAGACACTTGGTTTGTTTTTATTAGTAGCTGAGGTAATTCTCCCTCCCCGCTCACTGTCTGGCTGCTTATGGTTTGTCTGGTGCCATCTGCTTTGCCATTTCGTGCACAAATGCTATTAAAAGGATCATAGCTTTATCTCGGCTGCCAGTGGCTCTTCTGTGGGGCAGACAGAGCCAAATGCTCTCGAGTCTGTTTAAATTAGGAGCCCTAAATAGAAAGTCAGTGCAGCGTGGGGATGTCTGAGAAGGAATTTTTGTCTAATACAGCCTGACTGAAAGAGATGCTAATCAATATCAGAGAGTAGTAAAGCTCAACTTAAAATATTGCCTTAATGTGAAAAGTTGTGAAAAATGACTTGAAGGAGGTTGTATTTCAATACATTTTTGTGTAGTGCAGTTAAAGAGACAGACTCTCAGCAGATTATGGGGCAGTAATGGAGGTGGAATATTATTGGCAGGGACTCTTTACAGGAATTTTAGATTAATCTGATTTAAGAAATTCAATTTGAGTCAACCTGTTCTGTAGGTCTGTATGTCTTAGAGGTACAACAAGATGTCATCAGCGAAAGGACAGATAATGCTAAACCAAAAAACAGCCAAAGGTGCCACACCTTTTGTAACATGTTAAAAAAGTCAATACAATAGCCTATAAATGTGCTCAAAATAATACTGCAAGAGTAGTGCAACAAGAGCTGCTTTCTAAATGGACACCTGTGCGTGTTCTTAATTAGCTAATACTTCAAGTTGTTTCGCTATTCTTTACTACTGCTAACCGTTATAGCTAGTTGCTTAACTTGTGCCTTAACCTTTTTTTGAAGCGGCAACATTGTGACGTTAACTGTGTTTGTTGTACATTTAAAATTCTTCATATTTCTATGTGATCAGAGATTTGGTTTTTATCATGACCATAACAAATTTAGGCCAAATATATTCATCTTACTAGTAGGAAAGTATTTTTGTACGGTCACTTTCTTTTAATACGAACACCTGGAAGTGGAAGCAAAGTAAATAATAACAGTGAAAACAATATTTTACATCATATTCAACCAGAACCAGGCCAAATACGTGCTAAAAATAAGCTGCAGTGCACTTACAAAGAAACTGAATTCCCCAAAGTCTAAATTGTGAAATCAGTCACGGTGTCACATCATTCAACCACAACCTGCAGAAAAACAACAGCAAGTCCCCGAAGGAAAGCTACAAGACGGCAATTAATCTTGCAGACGTGTATGCAACATTTTAAGCAGCAGCAACAATTACATTATTGATATTCTAATGACAGGAAGTCAATAAAAGTGATATGTTGACTGTTACTAATGGAGTTTTTCTTTACAACAGCAGATTTCCAATAATGAAGAGTGTCCATTTCTTTCTATATATTTTGTATTTAATAAGGAAGGACTTGGCCTGATTAAAAAAAATTAGCAGCTGGTCATTTTACGTTGGATGCTGGAAAACTAAAGAACCTCCTCCATGGTTTGTAGCTACAGGCAGATCAGTAATTGGATAAAGAAGGAACCAGGCAGCAGATGAATCAATAATGGAAATGCTCATTACCAGCAGCTCTTTTAATAATACAGTTCTCAAGAAGTGCAGTATGGAACATGTAGGTTCACATTAGCAGGTAATTAATTAGCGTCACAGGAAGTTACTGTGGTTAAAGCGAAGCTCTCAGAGAACCGTCCTTTACTAATGAACGTGTCACTTAATGAAGACTCAGACAGAAACTAGTTGTCATCTGTTGTTATACATACATACATTTTTGAAGCAGAACTTTAAAAATGTATGTCTACTCTGGAAAAGATGACCTGGATAACTGAGAACCTACACCAGGAGTGAGCCAACTTTGTATGACTCTCGGGTCACAGTGGGTCCCAAAATTTGACAGGGCGATCGTGTGACCAAAAATAAATGATATGTAAAAGTCTAAAATGCTAAAAATAGTTTTAGCTTTTTCTACACCATCTATTGGTGAAATGCGGGCATTGCATGGAAAAATCACAAGTATAATGATAATATAATTTGGACAAGTATGACGGGCCGGATTAAAAGGCCAAAGGGGCCACATCCAGCCCTCGGGCTGTAGTTTGCCCATGCCTGACCTACACGGCAGTAGGGCGTGATAGGAAATTGCCCGAATACGGGACACTTTAATATCTAGACTGCACACCGACACGACCACTGTGGCATACATTTACAAAAAAAACAACTAAACAATTTAAAGCCGTGGTTCTTAACCTTGTTGGTGATTCTTAAGTAATCCTGGATTTTCTTGGACTGTGTCAGAAAACCAGACCATCTGAAGGAAACCACTGGTGGAACACGTGAACTCCACGCAGGAAAACTCCAACAGGGATTGAAGGATGAACTTTTTGCTATAAGACAAGAGCACTAGCCCATTTTTCGACATGTGACGCGGTTAAATTATAAGTCTTATGAGTTGTGAAGCACCAGGAGCCTTAACTCATCTTAAATAAGGCTGTGCTTTATATCCACTCCTCCAGAATCTAATCCTCACTCCCTCATTTTCAGTACAACCTTTCTCCTCAGCCATACTTTCTCCACAGATCGCTCGAGAGGTAATGGCTAATTTAATGAAGGTGAAATTCATTCCAATGTCCTGAGTCACTCTGTAATGGTGACTGTCAATGAAGGCAGGCAAATATCCCTGGAGTTTTGAGGACCAAACTCACGATGGCTTCTCTTTTGGACATCCATCTCTGTGTGGCCTGGCCGTCTGCAAATCATTGGCCCTGTTTCATTTTGTCCCAGTGAGGTGACAGATGCTGCCATAACTGTTCTCTCCTCCGGTTTTTAAACTGCTGCAACTCACAGGAGCTGGTTACCCGTTTCCCCCCAGGGATCAGTGGATTAGGAATTAATAGTTTGAAGGATGCTCTGGTCGGTGTCCCTGCCGAACACTCAGGATTCATTAGTAATGTATGCTGTAGGAAGGAATTCACGAAGCGTCATAATTCAGGGCGTACTGAGATTGTTCTATACTTCTACAAGTTAGCGTGCTAATCGGGAATGTTACTTTTAATGTCATTTTCTGTCTCCTTTTTTCAGATGCTTAATTTGTTTATCGCTAACAAACAGAATGGAGTTGTTGTGGGAAAGACGCTAAATGTCTTTGATTTGTCCTTTGGTCTGATAACAAAGGACCGCATGAGCGAGTCGCAGCTTTGAAGGATAGTATAATTAGCCACTTGTTGTCTCTTCCCTTTTCATATTACAAAACCACGCGCAACGGCCTTCTGCAGAGCAACGTCTGCGCTCTTCTTTTGTCTTGGTGAATGATTTGTATTCACCAGCGACGTCTCTGGTTTGTCAAAGCCATACTTCATTAAACTGAAAGTCATGGCATCCTCCAGCCTCGCAACACTGGGATTAATAGTCAACTATCAACGTAACACTTATGAACACTGAGCAATGAGGCAACTTTTTTTTCAAATAATCAACGTAACACTTATGAACACTGAGCTGCGGGCAATGAGGCAACTTTTTTTTCAAATGGTTTGAATTAAAAAGTAAAAGAAGGTTCTGCGATGTTAAAATACAGAGTTATATGAAAGTTTATTTCATAAATGGAAAACACTCACGAGACTAAACACACCCTCTGACCCTCTGTGACCTGGGGTTAGGTGTGTAACATCAAATGACTCTTTGGTTGATATCTTCAGCTTGTCACAGTCTGCTGCCCTGCAGTGGTGATTCTCCTGCAGCCACACCCTCTCATCAGTTCAACTGCTTCCACCTGCTCACCTGAGCTTCATCGTTAATGAGGCTCACTTGTCTCACCTGGTGCTCTGGTTATAAATACCGCTCTCTCTCACCTGGTCTGTTTGGTCATTGTGTTGTGCTTGATGTTTCTGCTTGTTGCTTGTTCCTGTGTTCTTGTCTGTTTGTTCCTGGCCCTGATTCTAAGTTTGGAATGTTGATAAATCCCCTGCACCTGATCTGTGTCTCTCCAAGTGCTGCGTTTAGGTCCTGTCCGTTTCCTGATTTCCCCCTCATGATCTTAACAAAGCTGTTTCTAAATGCTGTATTCAGGGTTGTAATAGGGGCTGGTTAAAAAGTAAAGGGAACTTCTTCTGAGAAAATCAGAGAAATCAGTAGTGGTTGGTTGAGTTTGGTTTTAAATGTTTCAGAAGGGCTGCTGCGTCGTATCACGGTTTTAGATTCAAAGTATCGACTACAGCCTGAACTGTAAAACTAGGTCTGTGATTTTATTTGTGTCTGTGTTGATGTGTATCTGAATGTATTTATAAAGGAGAAGGAACATTTGATCCCATGAGTGAGTGAAAGACCCTGATGTCAACTTCAGACATTTTGTCTTCCCCTGACGGGGCCATCAGCGTTTTCTCATTACCCGATTACTTATTCAGTGAAGCTGCGTCTCTGAGTCATTCTACCTGACAGGACTGTCCATCACCTCTCATGTTAGAAAGCACAGACGGGAGTGAGAGGATGAGCGGGGGGAGGGAGGAGGGGGGGGGACAGTGACAGCCTCAGCACAAACGGAGCAAATCTTTATTTATCTGCAGCAGCTAGACACCAGATCCAGTCCAGACAGCAGTGACCAAAATACTCTGGACCACTGTGGTGCCGGGTGATAGGACGGTGCAGCCAGGTCGTCATATAAATCTGTGTGTGACCTCCAGGTTATTTTAATTATAAACATGCCATTTGAACAACTGCATGAAGTCGCAAGTGACGCAAGTTGGGGAAAGACTGTAGCTGGAGGCTCAGCACGATCTGAAGCAGGAAGTGGAAATGAGTTTTGAGTAGTTCACAGATCAGATTATTTTCCCATTAAAGTCTTCGGCCCCCACAAGGCCATTATCGAGACCATCTTTGTTCGGGACTGCGTAGGAATTCAATTACATAATCGCGTTATCTCACGGCGTATTCCCCGCATCGAAACTGTCCCTTTAAGCAAACGACAGGAAAACTCCTGGTCTGCATGGCACAGGATTATTTTGAGGAGTCTAATAATGGCACGGCATCCTTTTCATCTCCAGGAGTTTGTTCCCACCCCCACCCCAGCCCCTCCAAGGCGTTTGTCTGCTTCTTTTTTTCCCCTCTCAATCGGGTTTATATGAAAGCTGTGGTGTTGAGATAGTGAAAACTTGCAGGAGTTCAATTTTCTTCCGTTTCTGCTTTTATGACTGCCGTGTGAGGTCGTAAAAGATGGTAGGAATAACAATCACCACAAATCAATTAGGAGAAGGTGTACTGGAAAAATCAATGTGTTAAGCACGTGGGGATGAGCGTGTGAATCAGTCTTGGTTAGCGTTCACTTCTGTTTTCAGCACTTTTCCAGGGAGATCTGTCTGAGATTTGAAGAGCCTTTTAATCTCACTGCCTTCGCCACTTTGTTTTATTAGCACAGAAGATACGGGAAGGAAAAAAAAAAGAGATAATAATGTTGCCAACCCCAACACAGGGTCTCTAAATCAGGATTGTCCAAGGAGTGTGTGTGTGTGGTTCAGATGTGTGACTCAGAAGGCTTTATGCGGCCCACAACTCTGTTCTTAAAATAACTTTATGGCTCTCCACAAGAAGTTGCTGTAAAAAATGTATTGGTGTATATTCTGGATTTTTTTTTTCTTTTTTAAATCCAAAAGAAGTTGAACATTTTAGCCTTTTTATGGTACCAAAAATACTAGGTTTAACTGGTCTGGGTTCTTGTAAAAGTAACAACAACAAACAAGTTCTGTGCCTATACAGGGGATCCTCGACTTACGTTGAAAAAAATGTCCTATGGGACAACGTTAATCTATTTTCGTTGTTGGAACTCGGAAACACTATGCAAAAGTACCGATGTCTAACCTCACTAATATAGCGGTAACGTCGTAAGCTAGGACATAAAAACATCAGAAATGTTTGACATACACTTGCGAGCAATAATGAAGGGCAAAAAGCACCAAAAACCGCAACGCAACCGGCGAATATAAACAGTTCCTCCACGTATAGCACTGGGTGACGTGTATTTGTCACTCGGCCAACTGGTTCCCACGCAAATGGGAGTTTCAAGGCCAAAAATGATGGAATAAAACCTTCTAAATAAGTTCCTGGGAGATGGCGGTGTAACCACACAACGCCGTAGGTCGACGTTTTAAACCAAGGACTTCCTGTAATGGTGTTTATAATAAGTAAAAATGCTGCATCTGAAGTTCTGCCTGTGGGTTGGATGTGTTTGTACACAGCACGTTTGTGTGTTTCGACCGTGTGTACTTCATAAAAGCGTGATTTCACACAGTCAGCGGGACGTTTCAAAAACACTGACAAGTTGCAAATGGACAGAGTGAGCTGTGTGCAAAAAGCAGAGACTGGGCATGAGGGGAGTAGGCAGTAAATGGAGATGTAACCCTGTTTGACACGTGTCCATTAATGGACGGTTTTCACTGTGGATGAAGGAGAGGTCGGTCCCCTCACAGCAGGACCACCGGAAGAGTTTACGCTCAGTGGATGGACGTACCTCATGCAGAGACAGGAGGCGGTGGGTTCAGGACACTCTGTGCTCCAGTGGAATCACACGTTGTCCTCCTCTGACTTCACATGTCCATAATCAAAACCAAGGCTGTGTAAAGGATTATTGACAAACACGTTGACCTGAGATCAAAGTATGATGAGGTCAACATTTTAATGTTGTATTCAGTGGGGTGAACGGCCTTGAACGAAAACCACTTTTATTATTTTCTTTAAGGATATTAAAGAGAGTCACAGCGGAAAACAACGGTTACTGTATCTTCTTACCAGAGGGGCAGAGGTTTGATTCCATCTACGTAATAACATGTATATTGGCAAGACACTCAACACACAGTGTCCATTTAGTGTTATGGATGACTTTGTTAAAGCCAGGAAATTGATTTGACTTTAAGATTTGTAAGAAAAAGAAGGAACCAGAAAGTGATTGTTCTTCATTTTTAGGGTGATTTTACAAGGTTTCTTTACTTTCTGTTGACGGAATTAATTTGCAAGCTACCTACCAGAAATACTCTTTCAAACACGAGTCAGTGTTGCTAAACTGAATTTGCAGGTTGATTGGGGTCTGAAAGGGCTTTTCTCCTTTAACATTGCAGTTATGTTAACTTGTTCAATCCAGAGGAGTTTTTCTCTTTTTTTATGTGAATAACGTTGTTTTACAGCACGTTCATCTTTCAGGATATGAGCGCCTAATGGCAGCCAGGAGCCTGAACAGCTGTAAGAACAGATGTTCATGTGTAACATCTAAAGCATGGAAGATGTTTTTTAAGTTGTTTTGTTTTTGGTTTTTTTTGTCTGTCGTCACTGTGAAAATGATGAAAATGAGAATTTTACTGTAATGGAAAACTCCATGTAATGGATAACTCCAGTTCCCCGGAGTTTAAGTCGCACCGGAATATAAGTCGCACTGGCCAACTAGAGTGCCCTCTAGCGGCTATCAGTATGAAAATAGCAAACGTGTGAAATTATATATTTTTATATATAAGTTGCACCTGAGCATAAGTCTCAAACCCAGCCAAAGGATGAAATAAAGTGTGACTCATACTTCGAAAAATACGGTAACTGGTATTTGTGTTGTATGTTTTTTTTTTTTTTTTTGGTTTGGAATGTGTTAATAGAACATTTATGTTTAGTCTCCAGGGTTTTTTTTTTTTTGAGGGGGGGGGGGGGGGGGACTGTCCTTAGGGTCTAGGCAAGCAAATAAATTCCAGTTTCATTATGTATTATTTTCATTTTGTCTCAGAGCGGGGAAAAGTATTCTTTAATTTGCATTTCTAAGTGGTAATTTATTAGAGAATATATTACTTGACGTATCTGTTGGTCATATGCAGTAGTATAGAGTAAGCCTTAAGGCCTATATACACATTTTACTTTTATTTGTATAATGAAAATATAATCCAAGGTTTAATTTAAGCCAGTGTTTAAACAACAACAGAAACATAACAGAGGTGTTTTTGGTGAGTTGTCTCATTACAGTGACATCATGTGATCTCTCATTGATTGGTTAAATAAAATAAACAGCCGACATGCCTCAGCTGCCAGTGTTTTTGCTGTAAACACAAACATCTCCCAGGTGTCTTTACACCTGGAATGAGTGACTGCATTAGGGGGAAAAAAACTCCCAGGGGAGAATGAAAGAGAACCTTAATGGAGTGTGACAGCCCAGTACCAAGTAATAACATCTTTCCCTGATAGACCTCACCCTCTAACTGCACCACGCTTCCCTGAAATGTGAGGCTGATATTCCACCAACATCAATAATGTATCTTTAACATAAATAATCTATTCTCCACCCATCTACACATCATCTCTAAATAGCTCCAACCTTTGTATTGATACACAATACACATTAACTGAACTATGACTTCAGAAAATCTTACCTCTGCACACTGACTTTTTTTTTTTAAATGCAGACATGAAAATGCAAATCTGAAATTTTGCCCATGAGCGTTTTCTTTTGGTAAAAAGGGAACTCTTGTGGAGGTGAACATGAAGGCAGCCGTTCAGCTGCGGTGAGCCCGGCCAGCTGCCTGTGCGTTACCACAGAGTAGACAGAGATGGATAATGATTGGCATTTAACATCATAATAGCTGCTGTAATTTATTGGGATCATTATGGGTTTCTGAACTCATTAGCATGCTAGAAATAAAGCCATAAAAGTAGGATTAGCACGGAGCCGCACGGCTTCAGTCAGTCTGTCCATCGTGACGCTGTTATTTATGACGTGAAGAAAATACTTGAGCTGCATTGAAAACTGTAGCTATTTAGTTAGCACGTTAGCTTTTCTGCTACACATTTCGGTCATGTTCACACTCCATTAGCATTGTAGCCAGGAGCAACTACAGGAGCAGCAGAGGAAAGTTGCAGTTGATTTCAACATGTATCTGTTGACTGTTGGCTTGATTGCGCTGTGCTAACAAAAAATGTATTAAAAGCAATTGCTTAAACAGACAAAATGAGGTTGATACATTTGTCAAATCTGCCCTGTTCTTTCCCTCATTCCTCATTTCTTCAAGGACATTTTTACTTGTAAACTGGCATTTTTTTTTCAGTTAGACGTGTCCTCTGTTTGCTAAACCAATTTTTTTGGAACTTCTTTCTATTTGTAGAGGTTGTTTGTTGGGACAATGTGAAAGTATTTACAAGTCATATTCAGTTTGCAAATATTAGTTGTTTGTACTTTTTTGTTTCTGTTTATAAGCAGTGCTGTTTGTTTTGGTACCTTTTACGGATGAGTCGAGAAGTAAGTTGGACGTATTTTGAAACAGAACAACAGTTGATTAGCTGTAGCCTGGTGTTATTCGCTGTCATGAATTCTTGAGGTACCTGGGATCAAACCCACGACCTTCCTATCATTTATTTATCTGCAAACCAGTGTGACCATATTTGTTACTGGTTGTACTGGAGGGTTTTTTTTTTTTTGCAGAATTTGCCTTTTTCACCTCTTGTATCCATAAATCCTCCACTGACATTAAAGCAGACATCTGACGTGATGCCTTCATAAAAAACATACTTTGATTTAATTCCTTCCCCGGGGGCTGAGCCTCTTTGAGCCTGACCTTGGGTTTGATCAAAAGAAAGCTGCCCTGAAGCTACTGCCGCAGACACAGCCTTCATATCTTCTCACTCACCTGCAGTTCAGTCTTCACTGACCCTGAGGTCAGCGCTCATAAGGTTTCTCCACTGCCAGAAAAATACAGGTTTCGTAATCTTTACTTGGAATACAAGCCAGGACTTCAGAGGCAGTCGTGTACATCTGCAGAAAAGACAAATACTAATAATGTACTTTCATGTTTCTGAAATATATATATATATATATATATATATATATACAGTATATATAAAACATCAGAAGTCTGATTTATGTTTAGGAGCCTGACACTAACGAACGAACACAAGTGTAGCACAGTCCAATGTATGGGGTACGACTGGCGAATGTAAACAAAGCTGTCTCCCATATATAGCCACTTCACTCACCAACTTTTTTGGGAGATGAGACGTGACCGCGAAACGCTGTAGGTCGAGAACGTCATAAACCCACGACCCCTATGTATTTTCATCATCATTTGATCTCACAGGGAGTTCCACCACGGAGCCCAGGAGCCACAGGTTGCAGACCACTCTGATTTAGGGATCTTCCTTTACCTGATAAATGAAGTCTTCCTCATGATGTTGAGAGGGAGGCTTTCCTGGCAACCTTCAAGAATGTTCTAACAGAGAGAGCAGACAGACGGTTGCTGAGACAAAGAATTCTGTCAGAGCCTCTTCTCACCACTGGTCCCCAGTAGAAATGACTCACTGTACTTCAGTCTCTGCTCCTTTTACTTCAGATATGATCTGATATTTAAGCTCATATCCAGTCCATCACTTCAGTTTTTTCCTCCATCCATTCTCTTCGTTGAAAACCAGCTACAGCATCATGCTAATGTTGTAGCTCCATGACATTTCACACCACAGGCTTCACAGCTGCTATTTTCTGCCTCCTAGAACCAGCCAGGGTTGGTTTTATGATCTACATTTCATATGAAGAGAATCTGACAGTGACCTTCTCAGTTTGGGTTCATGCGACTTTAATGCCCTGATGATGAATCAGGCACTTACGCTCAGCTGTGCTGCATACGGAAATCATTTGAAATCTTCGCTGGGATCATGAGAGATGGAGAAACACATTAGGTTCAATTGAGTCTTTAAACTGTATTGACTTCTAGGACTTATTTAGTAAATCTCATACATCTTGTTTGATGACGATGGGCTACAGATAATCTCTGTTTGTGTCTTTTGTTCCACCTCTGGGTAGAGCGTATGGATTTTTGATCCCTGGGCCGAGCTGTTTGCAGAGCAACAGCAACAATATGACTGGATGTGTTTTTTCATTTGAAGAATTTTCCTCCAATAATATATGACTGAATGAGTATCGAGCTTCTCCTCACGGTAATCTATTGTGCAGGGCAAACATCACGTTTGTGCTCACAGCAACACCACATGTTCACAGCTGTAAAGACTGGACTTCACTGTGCTACGCTGTACTGTTCATGGACGAGGAAAGTCCAAACAATGACTGGAAGTTACAGGAGTTTTTGACTAGTTTGATAGTCACCAAGACACCAAGAAAGATGGATGAAAATGGGTTAGCATATGTTAGCTCAAATGTAGCTTGAAAATAGACTGAAAAATAACATTTTTATGATTAATACAAAAGTGGAGAAATGTGACCATCAATAAAAATAAATAAAATGTTCACCGAAACTGGCTAACTAACTGAAGTATTAATTTGAAATAGTGATTTACTAAAAACCATAAACATCAGGCTCTGAATGCTAAAAGGCTACGTTCGTTCATTCGCCTGCATTTCCATTTACAGCTGAATAATTACCATATAAACTGGCTGTTGAATATCTTCTCATTAGCCATTAAGCAAAGACAAAACACTCTTTTAATTGATTTCTCACTCCGTACAGTGATGCAGATACAGATTAATTGAAAGTGGAGGATGTTGCCGAGTGCTGGAACGGAGCCACCATCAAAAACCTCTCTCCTCTGTAACTAGGCCAACATGGCACACGCGTGACAAACTCTTCACATCCCTTCACCCACCTACCACCTTCTCCTCTTCTTCCCACCGGGGGAACACATACGTACAGTAACCATTCATAAACGCTGAGACCAATCATGCAGTAGAGAATACTCTACAGTGATGTCACACACTCGCAGTTGTGTATTTTTTTTGTTTGTTTGTTTGGTTTTTTTTAACACTGTTGGCCATCTGAGCACCAAAAACATCACAGATAGATGACTTTAACACATCAGGTATTTTTCTGTCACGTACACAATAAGTACCATTACATGTCTTGAGGGTTTTCTTCTCTTGCTTTGGAACTGCAATATTAACTACATGTAAATGAGCAGCGTGAGCTTCATCATCACTGTGGCCTTGATGAATATGTCTGTTTTCTCTGCATAATAATCACCTATAAAATACGCCATGGGCCAAGCAAAAGGAATTCTTTTGCATGCGTCATGTCTTTTTATATGCGCCGTTTGGAGAAAAACAACATACATTTCCCTTAAGGTCACAATATAATGATGGCTCAAAAGCAGAATATCCATCCTGTTTAAGAAATGTTTGTCTGTAACATGGAAGACAAACAAAGTCTCAGACATTTGCTAAACTGCTGGGTTTCCAATGTTTTTCATCAAATTTGGGAATTTAGAAAAATTCATTTTTTGGTCAAAAGCTAAAAATTATTTTTTCATCTTATCTTTTTGAAAAGCCTAACCCTAACTCCAATTCTATCCCTAACCCAAACCCCAGCCTAACCCCAAACCTAACCATAACCTAACTCTATCCCTAACCCAAACCCCAGCCTAACCATAACCCTAACTTTAACCCCAAATATAACCCTAAACCTAACCCCAACCCCAAGAAGTTAGCCAAAAGATAACCTTAAAATAGCAGATATACAGGAACAAAAACTAAACATGCAAAATAGCTTAATCAGTATTTGAATTTTACAAAAAGCAACTGAAAGGAAGATTACATGAATTAAAATTAAAGCAGCCTATAAATAGCAAGAACAAGCCTCGGCCAAAACGGCTAAAATAACAACTAGCCGTATTCGCTTGTTCAACAAAAACTCAGACTAAGCTGTGAGATCCGTTTCAGCTACGAGTTTTTTCTTCAGGTTTTTGTTTCTTTGTTCAGTTAAAACCATGAAGTAGCTAAAGGTTAGACAGAGATTTTTGACTTTCATCCATACATTAAGATTCTGGCGTCGATGAATAAAGTATATAAAACCTGCAGCACATTTATTTAGTATTTTCTTGTCAGTCCTTCAAGTTGGCCTTTAATCTGCCAAATAGTGTTCCGTGATTATACTTCCTAACAACTTTCCAAACTTTGCACACAGTCCATAATTAATCACGTTTTTCCATGGGATCGACAGGTCGTGATGGCAGCTGTTACACGAGAGGCACCAACAGAAGGGAAAATCAGTCGAAGGCACTTCACGGATGTAGGGCTGGAGTTAAAACACAAACAACAGAGAGATGGCAGCGCTTGAACACGCTCTGCTTTATTTATATTTGACATGTGGCTGTGGACCAAATAACTCAGAGGGTTTCAGGGCAGACACGGAGGAGGATTACACGGTTACACACTGGTTGTGATTGAATCACAGTTTAAGCCACTAAGTTTGGGGGGGGGAGGGGGAAGGGGGGTTGTTTCTTTATTTATAAAAATGACAGCTCACTTTCTCCATGTATTCTCCATTGAAATCTCATCATTTGAAGAAGACGTGTTTTTATCAGAAATATTCTTCTTTGTTGAATTCCGGTAGTGCTTAGCACCAGATTACAACCTGCTGGAATGTACTGTCTTTTAATGTTTAAAGCTTAAACATTTCTGAATATGTTTGTTTTTTATGGACTTCGGGAGAGCGTAGTTGACTCGGGGAGTTTCAGTTTGGCTGGAAACATAGTTTTTGCAAACTGGAAAGTAACAATCCAGCGTACATCTGCAGATTTTCAAACTTCTTTTTTCCTGATCAAGGTTTGACCAAAGTTTTGCTGACCATGGTCAAACTGTATCGTCTCTAATGAACAAAAAAAAAATGCGCACAATGCTCGGCGCCACTGTGCCTGCAGCCTTGTTTGCATGTTTATTCAGTACGTGTGAGTGTTTACGAGGAACTCTTCCTCACAATCCCCAGCAGGATCAGGAGGTGTTGCTCCTTACAGTAAGACACGGCAGAACAAGTTGCTGTGGTTAAGAGCCTCCGTCAAAGTCTGTCAGTGTAAACACATTACGGAAAGCCAGGAATACACATCACTTTAATTTCTGTTTTCCACAGCTAATGAGACAGGACACTAATGAAAACAGCAGGGAAGTGTGAATACAAATTATTCAGGAGACGGGATAAAGAGGTTGAGCTGATAGAGATGTAGCGCGCGGGGTTACACGCTGTGATTTATAGTTACTTTCACCATGAAGCTCATCCATATTACATATATGCCATAGGAGGGTGAGGCAGCTGACTATGAAGCCCCTGTACGGTCCCTTTGACCACAGCCTCGGAATTACCCTACGTCACCAAAATGAGAAAATAAACGAGGAGCTAAAGGGGAGTTTGGAAGCAGTTAGAGCACGTGGATATGATTTAAAAGGCAGAGGGGGCGTGAGATGTGATACTTTTTTTCTCTAGATGACGGAGAGATGAGGAAGGGAATATCGCCGCTTCCTGGAGGCAGGACGGAAGAAAGGATTTCAGACATAATTGACGAGGTCAGAGCGGAGGAAGCTGAGAGAGACAGCAGAGTGGAGTGTGGCGTGGAGGATTGTGACTGCGGGGTGTTGATGGACATGAAGGAGGAATCTGTTCAACCTCTTAAGGTTTTGAGGCGATAGAATTGAGGTTGAATTCAGGGTGAGTCGGGAAGAGGCGTTCTTCCCCACAGCTTCATAGTCACTCTTTCATGTTAATGATGAGGTTAATACCAAGGAAACCTTCAAAGAGTTTCTCATTTCTTAACCAATGGCCAATCAAACGAAAGGCACATCAAAGACCTGCTGCTGAGAGCTGTTTTATTGCCAAACGTTACATTTGATTTGATTAAGATCACAGGGACATGAAGACGTCTTCTTTTTCTTCAGGAGTCAACAAATCTTCGCCCAGTACTCGTAGCCTTCAGTCGTAGGGACTCGAAGTGAGGGGACTGGAAAACACTGGCTGCAGTTTACCTCAGTGGCCCTCAGTTTTTCAAGTTACATTACACCGTGAGAATGGAACAGTGACGTAACCAAAGGACCACAATAACCCCCCCACCACGTTCATACTTTATGTTTACAGCGTGTTATTGAGAGTTGTTAGAGTGGCACTGATCGACCAGACAGTGATCAGAATCCAACAGTTCTAGGCTCGACCGGTGCGGACCGGCAGCCATCCTTAAGCCTTCCGTCAGTACATTCCCTGGGGTTTTTCTTAGGCCTGTTCCTCTGAACTGATTTCCAAACTGTTCAACCGTAGCTGCTCCTCAGATCTGCTCTCTCTAATTCTGCCGATCCTGTTCGCTCTCAAAGAAAATCTCAATGTTTTCATCTCAGACACCTCCAGCTCCAGCTTCCTCTCTTTCAGCCACTTTCTTCAAAGCCAAGCCAAGATTCACTGAACGTTGAAGATGTTGTCACCTTTTAGTCAGTCAGAGCACGCAGGACTGTATTAGTATTATACTTAAGTTATAGTTTTATATTTAACCCTTTACCAGGGTTCATTTGGAAATCTTTAGGGTTTTTGACTGGTTGGAAAACATTCATGACTACAGTCTAACTGTCTTTTGTTGACATTAAAGCTGGTCTTTATCCAAGACTTTGACAGATTTGAGATCCAAAGAAACTAATTTAGGCCTAGGATTATGGGCCCTGCTGATCGTGATAATCGTGATAAAAGTTGTGCGTTTCTAAAGATAGCATGCATCCACATTAGAAAGCCAGTGTGAATCAGTGTTGCAAAAACTATTAAACTGTTAATGACACAATTAAAGTGAGAGTAATTTGTACAGTTTTACTATTGGTCGGGATCATTATTCTCTCCTAATGTTTATTTAGAAATAGCAGCAGTTGATAAAGGCGGCATACACAAAGGCAAGGCATTTAATGATACGATAAAAGTGACCCAGAGGAAACACAGCGGCAGAGATGTTTTCTTTTTCTTTCCTCGATCTTACTGCTGCTTCCTTTTGCTCCTTGTGGATCAAACATGGTTAAGTCTTTTTTCTCCTCTATTTTAGGCTGAACAAAGGCCGACTCTTCGCTGCACCGCAGCCCACACTAAGTCTTACATGAGCTGAGATTCGGTTACTGAAATATATCCTTGATGTTTAGCACATTTCATCACAAAAGCTCAGTATTTTGATCATACTTCAAAGTTCAGAGTATCGTATTTTCTGGACTATAAGTCGCACCTGAGCATAAGTCGCATCAGTGCCCTCTAGCTGCTGTCAGTGTGAAATGATATATTTTTATATATAAGTCGCACCTGAGTATAAGTCGCAAACCCAGCCAAAGGATGAAAAAAGTGCGACTTATAGTCCAGGTAAATTGCTACTTCCTGCAAGTGGTAAGTCCACTGGAAGGTACCAACCTCCCTAACCGGGATTTGATCTTCACCCAGGAGGTGAACCCTGGGGTTCCACAATATTTTAACTATAAACTGCAATCTTTAGCTCCGCTTCTCAAAATCAGAATGATTCACCATTATGTTTCCTTATCTGTAAAAGTAGGCAAACGGTCTGGTACTGACAGTCTCCCAGATACTGGTCCCCAAGCCTTGTTCTGTGGGTGGATTGATTCAGGCCCCGTGTCCAGAAACGTAGAAACCTCTGCAAAATTATACACAGTTTGTGAAGATGGAGGAGGTTTTCATACAATTAAAAACACTCATCTTGGCACATGCTGTCGTCTCTTGCACCGGGGGCTCATCATACTGAGACTCTCAGACACCACCGACGAGGAGACATGTGACTCCGCCGGGTGTGTTTTTGCTGAAATTGCTCACTAATGTAAAATACATGAGCCATACTGTGCCACGTGTGTGACATTGCACAGCAGGAAATCTCCACTACCGTAGCATGGTGTGTTTCCTCGCCGTGAGTGTACCATAAAACACATGCTGCACATAACACAGTTTATACATATTTAAAATCTGTGCTGGGATGACTAATGATCATTTGGCTGAGTCTGAAACAGGGTTTTTTCCCCCATTCTTTAATAAACACATGGGAGGTGAACACACTGAGTTACAAAAATCTACAAATTCTTTAAAGGTATATAAATATTTTAAACCCAACATATTTCAGGCAACTGTAATTAACTACTGAATAAGCAGACGCAGGAAACCCAGTCTGTTGGTTGGATGTACAGTGACATTAAGTCAGGAACAGTTTATGTTGCATTGTGTTTGTAAAGACATTTTGAGCACATTAAAATACACGATAATTTAGTTTGTTGGGCTTAGTTAGAAAAAAACAATTTCAGACAAGTGAGCTATTGAGACATTTTGAGCACATTAAAATACACGTTGCTTTTGCTAATTTAGTTTGTTGGGCTTAGTTAAAAACAATTTCAGATAAGTGAGCTAAAGGAAACTCAATGTTGCTCAGAGATTTTAAGCAAAGTATTAGAAACCACAGCAGCTACTAACTCCTACTAACTAATGACAACTTTGTGCCTTTCTGTTACAAATGATCATTTCTAATTTCTTGCTTTTTGTCAGTGAACGGGTGGAGATGGAATGTTCAAAGTTAGATTGTTGTTGTTAGTTAC
Organism: Cynoglossus semilaevis; assembly: GCF_000523025.1. Classification (NCBI taxonomy): domain Eukaryota; kingdom Metazoa; phylum Chordata; class Actinopteri; order Pleuronectiformes; family Cynoglossidae; genus Cynoglossus; species Cynoglossus semilaevis. Next base: position 11,717,738 of record NC_024307.1, read on the forward strand.
AGTAGTATCTATGACGACTGAGAGTGGAGTGAGATGGTTTGGACCTCTGAGTGGGTAGATTTAAATACGTCGTGTAAGAAGCTAGCAGGCAGAGGAAGAAGTTGGTGTCAGACAGTAAGATGGAGCCAGATATTCTGACGACTGCTGATGAGAGCATAAGAAAAAGGAATTAATAATAAACAAAATTCAGTTTCCATCTACATATATCCACCAGAAAAAAGCACCTGCAACTTCATCTGTGATTTTTTTTTTCTTTCTTCAAATGATCAGCCTCCTTGCGTGTTTAATCACCTGCCACTGCCTGTCACGTCCCATCTGGCAGGAATAAGAAATCCCTCTCTGTTTGCAGCACATTTTAATGTTTTATCGCAGATGAAGTCACGTCAACGCTAAATACGCCGACAGCATAGCAATGAGTAACAATCCCAGATGTTGACGTACATTATTCTTTTTGTTTATACTCCATTACTAGCATCGCAGCGAGCTCAGGTAGAAATATGACATTATTTAAGCTTTATTTCAAAATGATTTATGATAAAAGTGTAAAATGTTTTTCCCTGAACTGCAGGTTTGGAATTGAGCTGACAGCCTGACCAGCGTGTAACTTGGGCTACACTTGTTCAATTGAGTTATAAGATTTATTAAAACATGCTGCTTGGCTGCTGAGGCTGTGGAAAATCAATGAGGGCTCAGCTGTAAATATGAGCAGAAGGAATCAGGCATGAAACCACAGGTCTCTCCGCCGCTGCCCTGGCTTCACATGCGTCTCCAAACCTCTGGAAGATTTAAGTCCGGCTCTAGTCGATATGTGGTCATTTAGTCGTGAACGAGAACAAATGTATTGTTTTCGCTTTCCAACAGGGGGCGTGGCCACTGAATCTTCTTCTGCTGGCTACCACACACTGCAGATTAATCATTGGATTTCCTTCCAATATCTTAAGCCCAATTTATTTCCTTGATCTGGTGTGTCATCAATTTGCTCGTGCGGCCGACTGTAGAATCCTGCTTTGTCAGAAAAACATTTTTATTCTCTGTCTGGGAAATTTCAGGTGAGCTTAAGTTTTTCAGGGTTTTACAGACAAACATTTTCGACCACAATCTAATCAGCCGGGATGAAATATGAAGATATTTTTTTCTTGTTCTTATTTTTTCCCCCCTTTGGCCTGTCAAAATGTGTCCCCACTATGGAAATAACCCGCCCTCCTGTCAGAGATGATTCAAACCACCAAGGACTGACGGAGAGCCACAAATGTGACTCCCACCTGTGGCAGGTTGTGGGTGATTGTAGAGAGAGAGAGAGAGAGAGAGAGAGAGAGAGAGGCCTCATTAAAAACCAAGTCACAGCTGTGGGTGAGACAAAGTGTGTGGACAGAACCTCCTGCTGACATTTTGACACGTGTGATGGCTGAACACCATTTAACCACCTGCTCGATGAGGTTTCCTGGCTGCTGCCTCATTTATCAAACTCTGCGAGGGAAAACACACAAATATATGGATCTGGTATTTAAAAAAAAATACTCTCTCTCTCTCTCTCTCTCTCTCTCTCTCTCTATATATATATATATATATATATACTGTATATATCTGACATCTCTGACCACATTTTACCACAGTACCTGTGTTGGTAATGACCAGTTCACGCCACATGATCAAACATCATACATTTCTGTCTCTTCTGTTGGTGCAAACACATGAACTAAGAACTTTTAGGAGAAACTTTTTACATTTTACACAGGCTTACTCCTGGTAAATAAAAACTACATTAGCAGGAAATGTCACTTAAAGCTACAATCACCAACTTAATCAAGTTTATAATCTTCTGATTAATACGTTAATATAAACACTCAAAATAAAATTCTATCGGCTTCGGTTGTGTTGTTTGCCTCGGAATTCAGCCAATGACGTGAGTTTTGCTGTATGTGGAATTTCATCACTAAAAATAAAATACACAGGCTGTGTCCACAGGCTGTGTCCACAGACAGGCCTGTACTGCTGCGAACTTCAGGTCAGGTCAGTGATGATGCACATGAAACAAAAAGAAAACTTGTTGAAGAGAAAATGATCAAAATCCCTCCTCTGCTGAATCTCATTCCTGGCTTCTTCCATCAGACTCTTGGCCAGTTTCTCAAACTGACGTCAGTGTTCAAGGTCATGTCCTACTCTGGTGGACGTGCAGCCTGTGGACAAGATTATGTTCTAGAAAAGTTTAGTTGAGTGAAAAACAAAATCCCACGTCCACATGAACTAGGTGCGAGTAAAACGTCTGAACTCTGGTGAACTCAGCCGTGAATGATTCTATAATTCATGTACTGTGACCTGTGAAAGCATCAGGCCTCAAACAGGAAGTAACTCCAAATCTAGAAATAAAATACACTCCTGTCAAAGGTGTTGCAAAAATACAAAGGACTGTCTGAGTTCAACAAATGTGACTCCCACCAGGCGCAGGTTGGTGGTGATTAGGGAGGAGAGAGGTCTCGTTAAAAGAATAAGCCACAGCTGTGTGTGTGTCTGTGTGTGTCTGTGTGTGTGTCTGTGTGTGTGTCTGTGTGTGTGTCTGTGTGTGTGTCTGTGTGTGTGTCTGTGTGTGTGTCTGTGTGTGTGTCTGTGTGTGTGTCTGTGTGTGTGTCTGTGTGTGTGTCTGTGTGTGTGTCTGT